>NC_064641.1:522724297-523349297 GCF_023864345.2 Schistocerca serialis cubense
CCGTTCATTACCCTCATGGGCACATTTACATTAGTAATGTTAATGATGTGGTCGACTACACAGGTGGGGTAATAGCCCAATCAACTGAGACCAGACAATGCCGAATATAGGGATTAATTAGCGTTGTCGGAAATTCTTGCTTAAAGTGGTAGAAGGGCGTGACAAAGACAACGTATTAGAAATTCTGACTGGTGAAGGACAAAAGTGAGCTGGAGCTGCGTTGGAACGTGTCACTTACGTAAGTTTTTCTTGAATAAATGTAAAAGTATGGCCTTCAGCGATAACGTGTACCATTACACATTTTAATTACATTAAAATTTGTACAAAAGTTTCTGCTCATTTTGCTGTTGGAATAATGTTTTTAGCGTAGCGAACGTGAGAATATGAAAATCTCGCACTTTGTTTATGAGGTCCAGATCTAACATTGCGGACCGCATATAACGTCAGCGGTAGGGGAACTGAATCACCCTGTATAGTCCAGTCAAACGATGATCCTTAGTCGAAAGTTTCCTGACCAGCTTTCTAAATATTTTAGAGGGTGCTGAATTCGAAATTTTGAAGTCCTGCGAAACTTTCGGCCCGGAAGTGGGTAAAATATGAAAAACCGTGAGAAACGGGAGTTTTTTGGATTCTTCGGTTATAAACTGTAAACGACGTTATTTTCTGCAAATTTCACTAGTCACAAGATAATCACCCAAACCTATATTGTAGAATATTGTACCCTCTTAATTTTCATAAATAGTCAACTTTGCCTAGAATTGCTTCGTTTCCTATTTATAGGCGACTCAAAAATGATTACGGCGCCAATGTATGGCAGAACTTTGAAATCTCGGATTATCCTCTAATTGACCATTTTGTGCGCAGTTTTATAGAACTCTGTAGTGAAGGTGTACAAGCGGATGTCGGCTCAACAGTTACGCTGATGTAGAGGCTTGGGCAGAACAGACCACCATGGAAAGCTGCATCATACCAGTCCTCGGTATTAGGATCATTATAACAACTAATATTTATTTGAACTAGTGGCACACCTTAAAAATATTAGTCAATACATTTAAACAGAATTTATCAACTAAAAACACTTTCCAAGCAACCGTCGAGGACGAACTTGTAAGCAACTGTATCGGATAAGGACCTCATACTGTAGCTTATAACAAAGTAAATATATACAGAGAGAAACAGATGTCATTAAGCTGCTAGCTTGCATTTTAGACGAACAGTGGCGTTACGCATGGTGGAATTGTTTAAGTGCAATAACATTTGAATATGTTGAAGAAGGTTATGGCTGGAACATTGCGACTGAAGAATTAATGTAATGCAATGTTGGTAGTTTCATACTACCGTAATTGGGTGCATTATTATACTGATTTTAATGGGCTTGCATCCAGCTTCCTGACTGGCGACAAAGAACTGTCCCTGAACATAAGGGCACCATGTACAGATTCTCCGAACAGCAACGTCTCAGACTCCTATTAGATTACATTTAACGAAAACATATTACTCGATTTCATTCATGAGATCTGGTGAGGTACATTGGTGGTATATATCTACGGAGCATGCAGATTCATCTCGAGTGGTACAAGTAATAAACTACAAAATACGGTGAAGAGATGTAGTTAGATGCCAAGTTACATATCAGTAACGTATTTTCCTTATTTATAGGGAGGGCCGCCATATCGTATTTCTCTTTTTGCTAACCTCGGTAAATTTCCAAGAATTATTTATGTTGGTATACCTAACTTAGAATACAAGATGAGAAAAATAAGCAACTTTTCGAATGGTGACTTGCAAATGAGGTGAATTAGTAAAGACGTTTGGATTCGAAGAAATGAACCGTTTCCCCAGGGACGAATCGCACATGACGAAATTAATATTGATGTGGCACTCATTTCCCTGCATTTCACTCCGTTATCATTCAGATCCTTCTGTTTCCCGTTTAGATAATATTTCTTCTTGTTCTTAGATACGAGCTAATTAAAACGTTGCGGTGGAAAGAGGTCAGTTTGCAGCTTTCCCACGGCTCACAACATTTGTCTGAGGTTTCTTATCGTTGAAATATCGATCTGACGGAGCAAATTGGAGTAAAAGTGCTAGAATGGTTGGCCTCGGAGTTTAGAAGATGGAATTAACGTCACCTGACATGGGTCTTCGTAATATCTGTGTTCTACATAACGATATAATAAACAACCAGTTGAATAAAAGAAATTTAATTTCTTTACCGGTTTTCGACACTTAGTGCCCTTATTCAGACGGTAGAACCTGCACATTATTTGTGATTGGCAGCACTGCGACAGGTATAAACCTCTGAAGAAGAGCACTAAGTCTAAAAACCGGTAAAAAGTTAACTTTCTTGTACGCAACTAGTTACTTATTATTTCGCTATAAATGACTACAGTTTCTGAGGATGGATGAAATATTTTATAGATAAAATATTGTATTTTTTTTCTGTACATAAACGTGTAATGCTGTATTCATCTGTATTCTGTCTCTTCCTGCACATGGTTTTACTGGGCCAGACAAACATTTTGCCTCTAAAATTATAGATTAGTTAGTTAACACTATAACACGGTTGACACACTATAATTCAGCTTTTATTTTGCATTTTTCAGAATCATTGTTTTATCAAAAATGTGTATGTTTCGTTACATTTCTGCCGATGATGGTCATTTGTAATGTGGTGGCATTAATTTCATGTAAACGGTTTCATACGGTTATCGTGTTTACTGGAATCTAAGCCACACTTTTTTCCGGTTTTTGTAATCCAAAAAACCGCCTGCAGCTTAGAATGGAGTGCAAAGTAAGCGAAAGTTCTGAAAAATGTTGGTAAGTGCTGCCACAACTAACTTCTGTCGTCGAATATATGTAGCACTACACAGGCATGCTTTGCAGGCACACAGATACCTACTGGCACCAAAACCTCTGCGTCAGTAAATAAATTTAAAAAAAAGAAAAAGGTGGAAGACAAGCTTTTTTCTCTGTCCCGAGGTTCGACCGCTGCATTTTCATACATTATCCAACGAAGTAAATACGAATTCCGTATTGTTCATCTTCGAATGAAAATCCGACTAGCAAGACTGTTTGGGATGTTTGTCAATATGCCGAACTCTACGTTCTGAATTTTTTCCTACCTGTGGAAAGAGATGGTTGCTAATAGGAACTTTTATGAATTGTGAATCACATACAGAATTCTCTTCACCATAAGAATAATACGCATATAAACATTTTGCCATGTATTCTTTCGTGTTTGCTGCTATCTCATTTAAATCCTGTCTGCCTAATAAACTACAAAACTAGAGTGAGACAACAGCAAACGCGGAAAAATATAGATATCATGTCATGTTTATATTCGTATTATTCTTACGCCTAATAGTGATACAGTCAGAAATGAAACACAGCAATTGACTAAATTTTTAAATCTAAGGTGGTTCTAATTTCTGTGCAGAATGTAATGTGCTAAAGAGGCGTCTGCAAAGATTTTCAAACGGAGAAAAATTTCGCTAAACTCTCGTTCAGAACATCTTCTATCATAAGCAGTCTATTATTTGGTTCTTGTTGATCATTATCACAGAAAGCAGCAGAGTAAGTAAACAACAAATAGCAGTCTCTTGCCATTGTTTCGCTAATGAGACGATTCCTGTCTCCTTTTTTTAAAAATTGTAAGCGGCGGTAGCGTGCACAAAGCAACCCATGTAGCGAGCGGCGACAGGTCGTAAACACTCAGTACCAGAATGCGACAAACAATGCACGACACAGTACAGTAATACATTTTCAGCTTAAAGTGACGTAAACAGCTATAACAAAGATAACGGCACTTACCAGATCAAAGAAAAATAAGCAATCAATTCAAACCAGACGAAGCACGTGAAAAAGGAAGGGTACCCGTATAAGTACGGGCGGAGCGCCCGACGCATAGCGATGGCTACCTGGTAAAGCTTAACTGCTAAGGTTATGACTCGAACCAAACTACTGTAGCTGTATCGTCATTCATTCGACCTAAACTGTGTCTCATATTAATATGGACCAACTTTGTTTCGATTTGCAGGTGCGGCCTAAAACTTCTCTGTACCCTTGAATTTCGAGTCTCAAATTTCAGGTGCGGCTTAGATTCAAGTGCAGCTTAGATTCGAGTAAATACGGGTAGGTCATTTAATAGTTCTTTGAAGCCCTGAGGATGCTACACAACCTATAACTATAGTTTCTTTACTCTGTGATACTCTTTGCCTAGTATGTAATAATAAAGGCCATATAGAGCAATACATTTATATAATATTGGTATTTATCCTCTTTTTTCCTTGTAGAAATCCATACTGAGTTACAAATTCTCACTCTGAATGATGCATAGACCTCTGAGTGCGAGGTGCCGGGGCTGGCAGCGTATTTAACACTAAATTCTTCAAGAATCTACATATGTAAATGATGCGCTAAGCCCCCACCCCCTATTCTAACTACGACTTTTGCTGTTGCACATGGATTAAAACATATACGCGAACGGACTATAATCAACCCTGCAAGTGGAGTAGAAAAGAGTTTGGCACCTGCAATAATTTAATTTGATAAATTAGTTAAATAAAGGAAGGTTTCATTTACGTAGTGAGAAATGATAGGGTTGCTCTACCGATTAACAGAATGAAAGTTCTGTCCAAAATAACAACATGATTTACTAAGACTAAACACAAAATAATAAACAAAAACACATGAAACATTTGTAATACATCAAATTGGCTCAAATTGGATACTCAAACAAATGCTGTGAAGGTGAAGTTGTCCCTAAACTAGATTGTGAGGTTTATGACGAAGTGGTATGTGGAGCCAATTCCTTGCCACTCAAATCTTAAGAGAGACACACAGCTAACCCAACATTAATTGCTGCTACATTGGTGAGAACTCAGACAATGAACACCCAAGATAGAAAAAGTTGGAAAAGACGAACAGGCGCGCTGAACTGAGCTCTGATTATCGCCTAGCAAAAATGCCTGCTTTGCCTATGCTGCGAACGTACATTACCCAGCTGTCTTCTTAGCTGCAAGGACACGATCTGGCGTACTGGAAGCGATGGTTGGTTGCTTCGACGTCCCGTCCTGGTGACGATAATGTCGCGAGTATAGTCCGAAACAAATTATCCTGGCCTGGTTGTTCCAGACTAAACACTTCCTAGCAATACAAATGCGCCTCTGAGGGAGACGAAGAAGGCTCGCCACACAATCACTGACGGTACAGTGATTGATTTTAACAAGCGAAGTCACCCAGTAACTCCGATACAGTCAACATTAGCCAAAACTGCTCAAGACAGACAACAAAGGCCTCTTGTACACAGAACGCTCAATTGCCAACTGTACTCGGAAAGTTACGTTGAAGTCGAAACATCAGCAACTTCGTCAAACTGTTAAAATTAAATAAATGTATATTAGACAGCCCACGGAAGGCAGGCTGACCCGAGCAGCGAGAGCTCAGTCCTGTAACCTACTTCGACCGGAAGGCGAGAGCCGACTCCCCAGAGCACTCGTACATGCCGTACACAGAACATTCCCGCCCCCACGACAGTGGCCGTGGTTAAACGTTCCAATCAGCAACTCGAAAATCGGCGGGCGTGTCTCTTGACAATGTCAGCGTCTCGAAAGCATTCACTCGACTGCCTCACACCCGTCGGCTTAACCCTCTCGAGATCAGCAGAACCCGCCTGTCACCAGACCACCTGTGTGAAGAGAGACGCTGCGTGGGAAGTCCCCGTGTGAAGGAAGAGCAACTTTTCACCACATGCAATTAGAGACGAAAATCGTAAGATAGAAATATGAGAGGGGGCTCATGCTACCTCTCATAGCCCCTACGCCATTTTAGATTGTAATTGGTGAGCGGTTGGCTCACTTAGGAGCAAGGTAGTGAGTCAATCGCCCACGAACAATCTTAGAAACTGACTCCACATGACGCAGTCTATAAAAAAAACCACTGCAACCGAAACATGCAGCTCATAGAGGGAGGTTTATTTATGATGTAGCCAACTTCACCTTCTGAATATGGAACACTAACACTCACATCACACATCCATACCCAGGTAGCCCCTTACAAACACCGATTCACACAGATATTCACACTCTACATATGGCCCGAGCATGTGAGCCAAATATGGAGCAGTTTATTCTTTACAATCAGAGTTGGAGTGCTCCGCAATTAAATGCCCAAGATTTTACAACAATTTGAATCATGAAAGTAACCTGAACTCACTCACACATGATACTATTTAAGTTAACAATCTCTTTGTGAGCTTTCAGAATCTAGTTACAACCTCCGATTCATTCTGTCTCCCTTCAGCAAGAATAACCTTTACAAAATGTTCCCTGAACTGATGGTCCATTCACAATGAATGTGGTGGTATCTGCTTCAGTTTATGGGGACTTCAGGCACACTGTTTGCAGACACACAACAATAAATACAAAATACAAAAAAAACAACATGGTGTGGAGAACAATACAGTAATTTGTAATAAGAATTACAGTGTAAAACACAAACACATACAAGGTATAACATACATTACAAAAAACAACACTAGAGAAAGAAATTTAAGAAAAAAACAAGGTTCATGGGGCATCAAGTTGTGCTTGCACATTGTACAATGTTCACGACTGTGCTGAGAATGAGGCACTAAATCAAATTGTTAGAAATATTCGAAGCACTTCACAAATTTCACAGTACTGACATCACATAGGGCTAAACGTCGGGTGTTGTTGCTATGTTGTTGCAACAGCAATAGGGTGTGCTGGAGGATCTGCAGTACTCTGTTGAGTGCAGCAAGACCCACGCATATGATCGTGGCAGTACGGTAGGAAGACACAGTGATAGGCTCTCCTCACGTCTATTAATTGTCTCTGAGGTCTACTTGTTGGGATACATGAATAGTCTAGGTCTCTTCTCTTGCTGGACAGTACTTTACGTTTCCCAGTATTGCAGTTCGACGAGGGATGATGGCATGTGGAGTGATTCTACAAGGGTGTGAGGTCATCCATACAGGATCGAACTAGGAGCAACGATTGCTACAACTGCTCTCTAATAGAGAGGAGAAGTTAGAAATGAGACCATTCATTCGTTAGAGTGTGTGGCATGATACTGCTTTGTGTATGCAGATCGGCCAATGCTAGTGAGTTGTAAAAACCCAAAAAGGTGAGTATATAGCGTCCCTTTCTGTCCTGAGGCACGTGAGACGCCGGGTATGACACCGTATGTGATCTTCATCGTGTACTCACGACAACGTGGTCTGCCACAGGGAATCCCTCCAAACGGCTGCTGCGTCCGGAGAGCTAGCTGGCTGTCGCGTGTGGGTTGCATGTCAGTGTCAACGGCCAGCCTCACTTTCGCTTATGGCCCGGCGAGGGCTGTCTGCCGCCTAATCCCTCAGGTATACGGCCCAGTGACTGTCAGCTTGTAGGACCGGATGCTCTCGACCCCTTCACGTCAGGTGGCGCGCTGACGCTCTCCTTCTTGCAGGTAGCCGATGACCTCTTGTTTCTGCTCCGCCTGGCCTCTGCATTGCCACGATTCCCATCATCTGCACAGTTCTGACAAAAATCTTATGCCTAACTTTTTCCCATGACCTTCTATGTTATAACAAATTTACATAACGATACATTTATGGTCTGTCATTTCAGACACTCTTATTTTAATTTTATAGTTATCAATATATGGCTATTATTATAACAAAATCTTGGTGTATCTAATTTAGAAATGGAAATAATCTATCTTGATATTTGTGTAGAGACCGATCTCACTACTGTACATGGTGTGTGACGCTATACTGGATGAACAACTAAATGTGTGGGCCTGCACCAATATTACTATTACTTATATAGATCGACAGTAGACATGCTCAAGAATTAACTACCATATGCCAACGATCTACATTCAATGTCTTCTGAATAAATTATGTTATTATGCAGGCTGAAGTTTTACTGAGCTATAAAGAACATGCAACTATTCTACGTTCGCTCGCCGGTCGTCCCTCCATCTCGGGTCTGTGATTTGATGACCTGAAAAATAACATCCTAACACGCGCGCACCAAACATTCCTACTTGTGGTAGAAAACCCCAATAATATTAATCTAGTTATTGTGAAATCCTGCGGTTTAACTTATCCTAGTATATCGTACCATTTTTTATTTATTTATTTACATTTTTTTGTTTACCTTATACAATACTCTTACATTATTCCTGTTACGTTGAGATGTCTCGCTGCTCGCCGCTACTGACGACAGTGATGTGCGCGCCGTACGACATGACCTCCAAGTTTTCATTACGCCTCACTGAAACTCCAGAGACTGGGTTAGCCATGGCTATACAAGACAATAAATTTATAGTTGCAACTCCTTTTTTTTTATGTGATGCGGTTTTCGCGACCAAAGCACACTTTTCCAGAGACAACGTAATATGACCAAGCCAGGACTGGTTCCTGTTGCGGATTCAGTCACCCAACACACGCCAGCTACACAGTATGTCACGAATCTCCAAGTATAATTCCTTGGTAATTCATCTGTGACAGTCACGAGCAGCACGCTAAATCCCCAACCAGCACATTGGCATGGTAGGCTTTATGCCCGCATTTCTATCGTCTAGGGCACCATTGGAGTCAAACGTTCACAGGTTCACCCCGACTTGCAAGACAACGATGCTGGCGCAGCTCTGCAAAAACCATACTGCCCATATTCATCCTCGAAATCACGCAATATACTACAATCCTGCAACGCACTGACGCGTGCCTGCAAGCAATGGTATGAACGTCTCACGAACTGGTTGTGGCCGCTATGGAGCGTGTCACGACATCCCAGAACGTTTCTAGGAGCACGTTCTTGTATGCGCCCATTTGTGCGACGTCTCCTCATTTATCAATATCCCTCAACACAGATACCAGACAGGAAATGACAAAAACATTGTTCATGGAATGGTAGTGCCTCCTACTCCGTCAACATTGTAAGTCGCGAACAAAAACGAAAAAAAGACTAGCAGCCATAAATTCTTTTACAAGACAACGCAGCGTGTTAATACTTTAACAATCTTAATCTATTAATGCAACGATTATTGTTCCCCGAAGAAAGATTCATATATTGGGCTATTCTACTATGTACACCACTTAAACTACTATTATTCCACGAACTTCTTTGTGTGAGAGATGTGGTGGAGTCCTATGGACTAGCGCCAATCCCTTGTCAGACTACCCCTCCTCTGACGTGCATTAGGATTTGCGGGTCTAGTTTCAATCTCCTGGCTCTCCTGTTGTCCTTGGTTTCGCTCTCTCCAGTTACGGTCGCTTTGCCATTCGTTATTCCTCCTGTCCCAGATTCCTTGTCTAGATTGACCCTGTTTCCTGACGTTCTGGTTTCCGTGTCTCTGGTTTCCATAACCTTGAATAGCGTAACCTTGATTTCCGTAACCCTGGTTTCCTAACTGACCAGTGCGATTATGCGATCTGTTGTCGTCTTCCCTTGCTGGCCCGTGGTATTTGTTATTTTGTGCCTTCTTCCTGTCCTTTGCGTCTTGTTTATCAAAGACTACTTCGAATTCGCGCAATAGAATCCTGAATGCTTCTATGTCAGATCCACACTTCCCGATAAGTGTCTGTTGATACCTAACTGGCAATTTGGAAAAGCAATATTTAATGATTTCTCCCTTGCTATATGGACTATCTAAAAACTGATTCTTCTTGAGTAAATCATCAAAAAATTTGGTTGCGCTCCTATGCCCGGACACTTCCAGTTCAGGACAAAATATTATTTCCTCTTTAATCCTGTCTTGCGTTTCCTTTCACCAGTAGGTCCGCAGGAATGCACCAACAAATTCCTGATAAGTCCGACACGTCGTTGCCACACCCCGCATCTTTCCTGCAGCTTGGCCTTCGATGTGTCCACACATGAATTCTAATTTTGCCTGGGTTGGCCATGACGACGGTAATGAATTTGTAAACTGCATCACCCAGCTCTTCGGATGCATCGACCCTCCATTATCTTTGAACTTCTGGAATTTTAGTATCGACAGGAAGTGATTCTGATCAAAATCCTGTCCGATCCTCGCACTGGTGTTGTCACTCGTTTCCGATACTTGCACATCTGCTGAGTGTCCTGATCTATCTTGCTGATAACTGTGATGTACTACCTCTGTATCACAGTGGAAGTGGCACTCCGAATTCACTCTCCTAAGTGGGCTACAATTATTGGAGCTATTACTAGGTGTTTCTGCGTGTGCATTGTTAGTTCCGCACTCTGTCTCTGGGCTAGAGCACGGCGGGTTTTTCGTCGGAGAAACAATTCTGTGTACTCCATCATTGGAATCCGAACGCGCAGTGTTCGTGTGCCCGTTTCGCTCTAGTGTTGCTATCCGACTCTCTACTTCCTTCATTCGTTTCGTGATGTTCGTAACCGCAATATTACCTTGGGTTTTTAAGAACGCTAGGGATTTTGAGTGGGCTTGTGTCGCACGACACAAGCGACCTGCGAGTTGAGAAGTTACTTTTGCGATTTTCATTGCCCCTGTTGCTGCCGTTTTGGCTATGCCTGCTACTTTTTGTGCTACCATTGACATTTGTTTTGCTTCTCCACATTCTTTCTTTAGTGTTAGTAATTCCCCACGAATTTCTCCTATATGCGAAATTATAGTCTGAGTGTCCTTCTTACGCTGTTTCTCATCTTCTTCTTTCATTGATCGTAGGAAGCTCAGTATTGGGTTAATGTCATCTTTTTGATCCTCGTCACACATTGGTGATGTAACTCTGGACACTTGGGCGCTAGAGCTCTGACGTGACCGAGCTGGCCCCTGTCTGCTCTCGTTCGTTTGATTATAAACTTCTGCTACCGTCTCGACCTGCGTGCCTGTCTCTGTTTCATCCACTACCTCACTATCATAATCACAGTCACGACGTTGCTCTAAGATCGCGTCCAAATCACCGTCCTCATCAATGACCCTGTCGTCCTGTCCTGCTAAAAATGTGCCCATCTCACCTCCGAACCTATCCCCGTCAGCAACGTGCCCCTTATCCATTATAGTATCCACTTTTGTTTTAGCTTCGCTCACTAATAGTCGTGCCTTACTTCTCGTGATCATTCATGAGAAACAAAATTTATCTAAAATACAAAGTAAAAATAATCTACTCCCTGTAGTTTTACACATAGACATAAAATTTCAACAACGCTGTTCCAACGCTGTAATCACAAACACAATTTGATGTGGTACAGGAACCGCACAGAAATCCGACAAAGTGCGATGTGGTACGGACACCACATCAACGAAACACAAAAAACAATGAACAAAAAAAATATATACACTGAAAACTAAAACTGTAATCCTGCGCCGCTACTTAAAACTAATCACGGAACTACAAGAAAAACAAGTTGGGTATTAATCATTAAAAAAATGTAGAGAAAAAAATTTGAATGTTCCTACTAGGAATCCCGTTTGCTTATCAGTGATTCACAGGAAAGATCCGAGGCTAAGGGTCGCCATTTTATGCGAGGTACCAGGGCTAGCAGTGTATTTAACACTAAATTCTTCTGGAATCTACATATGTAAATGATGCTCTAAGCCCCCCTATTCTAACTCCGACTTTTGCTGTTGCACATGGATTAAAAAATATACGCGAACTGACTGTAATCAACCCTGCAAGTGGAGTAGAAAAGAGTTTGGCACCTGCAATAATTTAATTTGATAAATTAGTTAAATAAAGGAAGGTTTCATTAACGTAGTGAGAAATGATAGAATTGCTCTACCGATTAACAGAATGAAAGTTCTGTCCAAAATAACAACATGATTTATTAAGACTAAACACAAAATAATAAACAAAAACACATGAAACATTTATAATACATCAAATTGGCTCAAATTGGATACTCAAACAAATGCTGTTAAGGTGAAGTTGTCCCTAAACTAGATTGTGAGGTTTATGACGAAGTGGTATGTGGAGCCAATTCCTTGCCACTCAAATCTTAAGAGAGACACACAGCTAACCCAACATTAATTGCTGCTACATTGGTGAGAACTCAGACAATGAACACCCAAGATAGAAAAAGTTGGAAAAGAAGAACAGGCGCGCTGTGCTGAGCTCTGATTATCGCCTAGCAAAAATGCATGCTTCGCCTATGCTGCAGACGTACATTACCCAGCTGTCTTCTTAGCAGCAAGGACACGATCTGGCGTACTGGAAACGATGGTTGGTTGCTTCGACGTCCCGTTGTGCTGACGATAATGTCGCGAGTATAGCCCGAAACAAATTATCCTGGCCTGGTTGTTCCAGACTAAAGACCTCCTAGCAATACAAATGCGCCTCTGAGGGAGACGAAGAAGGCTCGCCACACAATCACTGACGGTACAGTGATTGATTTTAACAAGCGAAGTCACCCAGTAACTCCGATACAGTCAACATTAGCCAAAACTGCTCAAGACAAACAACATAGGCCTCTTGTACACAGAACGCTCAATTGCCAACTGTACTCGGAAAGTTACGTTGAAGTCGAACCTTCAGCAACTTCGTCAAACAGTTACAATTAAATGAAAGTATATTAGACAGCCCATGGATGGCAGGCTGACCCGAGCAGCGAGAGCTCAGTCCTGTAACCTACTTCGACCGAAAGGCGAGAGCCGACACCCCAGAGCACCCGTACAGGCCGAACACAGAACATTCCCGCCCCCACGGCAGTGGCCATGGTTAAACGTTCGAATCAGCAACTCGAAAACCGGCGGAAAATTCCACTCTATTGCCGGAGCACTACCATTCCACCAATGGAGATTCTTGGCGCCAATTTCTGCGCTGATTTTGCTACGTCACGGAGCTATACCCTGAGGAAGCCAATCACAGTTACTATTTTACAGAAAGCGCTGGAATTTTCCCGCCACAACTGCCTGGGTACACAAGTCATTCCCACACCTCGCTGGTAGCTGGCCAGAAAGTGTTTTCGCTAAGTTTCTGCGAAGTAATGGAACCTCTAGCCCAGCCGCTACTTCAGGCCCCTGCGGGCGTGCCTCTTGAAAATGTCGGCGTCTGGAAAGCATTCACTCGACTGCCTCACACCCGTCGGCTTAACCCTCTCGAGATCAGCAGAACCCGCCTGTCACCGGACCACCTGGGTGACGAGAGACGCCGCGTGGGAAGTCCGCGTGTGAAGGAAGAGCAACTTTTCACCACATGCAATTAGAGACGAAAATCGTAAGATAGAAATATGAGAGGGGGTTCATGCCACCTCTCATGAGTTTCATATAAAATTGTATGTAAGTGATATGTTTACGATAATTTCTCAGCTTTGATGTTTAGACTACGTAAAACTAGGCCACTTTGTGCCAGAAAGATGTTTTCTGTCACTTTAGCAATTAATTTAAGCAGTTATTTAATGTAAAACCAAGGCACTATGATCCTCAAAGAATATCTTGTCACCTTTTAGTTATTAAGGTCAGCAATTATTTCTTTGTAAAACTTGGCCGCTTCCAGCCACAAATATGGTGACTGTAACGTTTTATAGCAACTAAGATCAGCATTTAAGTAAGTAAGAAGGCAACTTGGAGCCTCTGTGTAGCATTTTCTGTTCAACTATTTTACATATTAAGATTTGCGTGTATTTCATGTACTAGGCCACTTGGAGAACCATTCATTTTATAGCTTTTAAGAACAACATTTGTGTATAGGAAGGCTACTTGGAGACCCTGATTGATGTTTGGCCCACAGTTGTTTTAGTTACTAAGATGTGGATGTATTCCAAGTAGAAGGCCACCTGGAGCCATTCTACTCTTGATTTAACTGTTAAGTTTTCTCAAGTAATTATCTCATAGTATTGTACAAACAATGCCACTCAGGGCCAGCATTCTAATTTTGATGACATTTAATGAGAAGTTTGTCTAAGCATTTACATCAAGAGCCGGGAACTTCAAATTGACACTACAATTTTAAGTAGCTATGTACTCATGCATACTCTATGATAGAAATGTAGCCAGCCTATGACCTTCCATTAATATGCATACTTTAGATAATGTCCATATTCAGCGTTGCTATGAGTCTTTCTTATTGCCTTCTTAATGATTTTGTCAGGATGTTTTCTATGTAAAATGGGCTTGTAGCCATCTCATTGTGTTCTAATATACCTAACCACTGCTGTATGTATTATCATAGGTATATAGGCCACTTTATTTCATTGTGAAGGATTATCCATTACCAATAATATGGTATTGCCTTGTTTGCTTCTCTTTATATGTTGTCTATTTAGCATGTATCCTAGTATTGAAATACTCAGAGACTGACTGATGCCACATTTCTAGAGAATTGTTATACTTACAGGAAAACTGTTGCAACACTTCTGGTTATATTGTATAGAACTGACATGTCATAATGTACATGACTATGGCTCAGTCCAGTTCATGGTTTTATTAGGATATTGTATCTTTGCTGTTCACTGTTCCAACATTTATTAGAAGTTATCATGTTGCAACGCTCTGTTTAGGCTGATTTAGAACTTCCATAGTCATTTTCCCACATTTATTGCGATATGTTCCACTACCTTACCTCTCTTACTGCTTCCCACCTTCCATCATCCAATTTCCTCCCTCTACTCATGGCACTGGAGCTACTGGATATCAGCTTTCATACTTCAGTGTCCCTATCCACAATATGAATCGTTGAGGAATCTTTAATTTCTAATCTAGTGATGATGATCATCATCACAATATTGATGTACTGAGAACAACAAACTTTGAGTGTTGGTAAATATGGTGCCAGGTACCAACTGTACCTTTGTGCTGCAATGAGAGTATAGTGACTTGTTTAGCTGTTCTTGGACGCTGGACCAACCTACTATGGCTAATTCTCAGATGTGAGGCTGCAACGAATAAGACTTTATAATGCAGCCCCATCTACATGGTTATAAGTTTCAGCCATGCAAGAACCCTTCCTTACCCATTTTCTCATTATTTTATTGATGACTAGGGATATGCTTTACTCTTAGTTTCACTAATTTCATGCACCTTCTAACAACATGATTTGAGATCATTTTGTATATGAGATGACCAGACTTTACGTTTACTGCTTATGAACCAGAGCACCAGTTTGCTCAAGAGCTCAATGATTTGTACTGTCTTTAGGATTATATTGTAAGGATTATGTAATAACTATTATTCCTATTGTAAATTCTGATGTAAGAAAAAATTTCCCTACATTTTTTGTCCATTGCACATCCAAACCATATGGCAGATTTAACAAAACCCATTGGAGGGCTATGTTAGGGGGCCACTGGTACTTGGGCCCGATTTTGTAATATATTTCATGAAAAATGATATGAAATGATTATCACATGTAGAATAGATTTATCTTTGACACCACTGACCAAAGATGTTACCTGAGGGGTAGAATCGATTGTAAGTAGGGGCCTTCAGAGCGCAGTAGCAGTTGCCTTTGCACTTTGTTAATGATAGGATGTAAGACTTTAAGCTAGTGGCTAGCTTTGAGAATTTAGCTGTTGGCCTATGGAAGTAGTATAATGCAGTTATTAAGGTAATGAAATTTTGAATATTTCGTTTTAAGTATGCAGCAACACAGTGTGGATTTTAGCAACTCTAATAGTATTGTCCCTTTAATGTAGGAAACAAGTATCTTCCATCAGATTTAATGTAAAAATTGATTAGGTATGCCTGATTTGTAATTTTGAGTATTTTGTAATCCTAATACAAGGAAGTTAAATTTTGGAATCTATTTTGTCAAACGATGTCAGAGTTTTGTCATGCAACGATCCAAGTATTGTTACCTACGTCAGTAAGTGAGAATTGTAGAACAGTTGAGAAGTTCACTGATTTTGAAGTTAATGAAAAATATTTCGTATTAGATATTGTGAAGGAGAAACTTTATTTTGAGTATAATTTTCGAAATCAAGGATTCTGTCTTAGCATATCCTGTTATTAGTACCTCATCCTCTACCATGTCGTGTGACATTCTCCGCACGAGCTATTTCATGGCCGGAATTGCATTTCGATGATCCAAGATTCTTATATTTTTTATGCCTACGGCTGAGAGAACAGAATACCAACATTACCTCCGTTTCGACTCAAGATCTAAGAAAATTGTACTTAATTGTATATTTCCATGGCGAATGTCATGAATTTATTGCACTGGGCCATAGAACTCGGTGCTCACGAGACTGAGTAAATTTCAGAGGGATTGATTTCAATAAAGGAATTACATACCAGATTAAGTTGTTTAATTATTCTTTGGGATACTGTAAAACTGATTAAGCACATCATTTGAGCAACAAACATCACACAGTAAATCTGGATAACATAAAGTTATATAATTAAAAAACGTTACAAGTAAGCTCGATAACAAGACCAATTCTTAAAGCATTTCAATGGTCGATAACTTAAACGCTATAGAAGATTTATTTGAGCACTTCAGTGAGCAGTTAATTAGATAATAAAATAGTGTCTATGAACATGTCAGTGGACAACAAAGTAGAAAAAGTAAATGCTGAACTGAAGTCATACATTCAGTCCCAAGACGTTTTTTAACATAACCATGAAGAAAAAATAGATCACTAAATTAAGACGGTAAAAAGAAAACAAGAAATTACAAGTAATCAAATTCTTCTGAAATGAATCAGTACGTGGATATTCTTAAGGGACAGAGAGGAGAAGTTCAAACCAGCAGAGAAACACTGTTAGAAGATTTCAAGAAAACATTTGATAACAAATTGGTTGGTATGGTAATAGAACGAAAATCAGATGTTGACGTAAAAAATTAAATTTTAGAAATTAATATAAGTCAACAGATCATGGATCGAAAAAACAAATTGCTGTAAAGTTTGACGTAGCGGGTCCACTGTGGGCCAAACCGTACCATAACCCTGGGTTCAGCGTGGGGGCGTCGGTGGGATGGGGGACTGTTGTGACCTGTTGTGGGGTTGTGAACCACTGAGGACTATGGCAGGACGAAGCCTATCCGTCGTCTCTGGGTCCCCAGCTTAAATACAATACAGGACCTATTACGGGATAATAAGGGTAACAAATCAAATTGCTGTAAACTAATTATGATTCCTCTTAAAACATATTGAACAGAAAGTCAAATTTTGGCAGACAGCTGGAATGAAACAAATGTTCCCTCTCAGTTATTTTACGAATAAATTATTACAGAACCTGACATCGGTGGAATGCCAGATGTCGACTTGATATTAATAGGTGCTGCAGGATCATGTAGCAAACCATTTAGGAAATGAGCTGTCGTACGTTTTTCATTGAGGGTAGCTGTATTACCTTTGAAAATGAATTTTTAATAGAAAATAACATGCACAGTCGTAGCAGCAAAGGGCTGGATATTGAAACACGGGGATTATTTACTGAAACAAAAAAATCAATATCTTGTTCAGTCGGAAATAAAAAAAAGGCGAAGCAAATATTAAAGAAGTCAACGGAACGAACGACGACAAGTACGAAAAACCCGGCTAACTATACTGCCTACCTGTTGTAGTTTAGGTAACGTGGAAGAGAATCATCACGTTCGAAACCAAAGAGGGGTTTCGTAGTACGAGAGCAGAAATGGATAAATAGTAAAACACGTGCAGATATCAACAGAACAATCTAAATCTCTATGACTACTCGGCTATTCACTGTTAAGTTCCTGGCAAAAGTATGTTAAGTCACTTTCAGACATTTTCTCTACCACTGCACTCTCGAACGCCGCAAGGGAGAATGAAAAGTTTCTGTCATTTTATTACGATGATCATTTCTCCCAGTGTAGGTGGGCGCGAAAGTTTTCATTCAGAGGAGAAAGATAACGACTAAAATTTTGTGAAAACATCTTGACGCAACGAAACACGCCTTTGTTTTAATGATTATCGTCTTATCTCATGTATCATATCCGTTACACTCTCCCCTCTATTTCGTGACAATATAAAACGATCTGCACTTATTTTAAATTTTTCGGTCTCCTATGTCAATCCTATCTGGTAAGGATCCCACTTTGCGCTACAATAATCCAAAATGGTCAATTTCAGCGTAGACATTCTCTTTAGTAGACCAATTGCATCTTGTAATTGTTCTGGCAATGAATCATGGTCTTTGGTTAGCTTTCCCACAATATTATCTGTATTATCTTTACAATTTAAGTTATTCTTAATTTTAATCCCCTAGTATTTCTAGAATTCACAGCCTTTAGATATGAGTGATATATCGTTTAACCCAGACTTAGCGCATTCCCTTTAGTACCCGTGTGGATTACTCCATTTTTTTTAACTTAGAGGCAATTGCCACTTTTCACACCCTGCAGATATCGTGACTAAATCATTTCGATATTGGTTTTGATGATCGGATGACTTTATGAGACGGTAAATGGGAGCATCAGCGGGAAACAGTCTTAGAGGGCCGCTCTGATTGCCTCCTAAATCGCTTATATACCTTAAAAACGGCATTAGGCCCATATCACTTCCTTCTGGTACACTATTTATCACTTCTGTTTTACTCAATGACTTTCCGTCAGTTACTATGAAGTATAAGTATGACCTTTCCATCACGAAACAACGAATCAAGTCACACAAGTAAGACGATATAACACAAACAGACAATTTGCTTAGTAGACGCTTGTGAGCAACGGTGTCAAAATCCTTCTGGAAACCTAGAAAATTTGAATCAATTTGGCATGGAAATAAACAATTAAGTACAATTTTCTTAGATCTTGAGTCGAAACGGAGGTAATGTTGGTATTCTGTTCTCTCAGCAGTAGGCATACAAAATATAAGACTCTTGGCTCATCGAAGTGCAATGCCGGCCATGAAATAGCTCGTGCGGAGAATGTCACACGACATGGTAGAGAATGAGGTACTAATAACAGGATATGCTAAGACCGAATCCTTGATTTCGAAAATTATACTCAAAATAAAGTTTCTCCTTCACAATATCTAATACGAAATATTTTTCATTAATGTTAACATTGGTTACTATGTGCTAGAAATAAGAGATAGTTGAGTTTCAAAAGAACAATATTTACTCAATCAGTGCTGTTTTTCACTAGATCGTTTCCATAGAGGTAATTCGTAATGTTAGAACACACCGTTTGTTTCAAAATCCTACTGCAAATAAACGTTATTAATGTGGATTTACAAGTTGTTTAAATATACAAGAAGGTTGTAGCAGGATATTTAAAAAATCTAAGATGCCGTACCTAGGGCACTTCTGCCAAGTTTAAAACGACGATAATAAATTCAGTATGCTAGAACTATCCGCGTTGTGGTTTTTATACACACTAAAGTCAAAATCCATCCATCATGTACAAAACTACCTCATGAAGTGAATTATTTATTAAAACTGTGTAATGAAATTTGCAAACTGTTGCATTCCACATCATTATTATTTATCAAAAGAATATAAACTGCACCTGAATTCTGTCACATCAGTAAACTTAATTTATCTCGATGTGTCATACTTCATAAAAAAATATTTTAATATTAAATGTACTTGAAGTTCTGTCTCAACAAAAAATTTGATCTCTCCATCTCTCTCTCTCTCTCTCTCTCTCTCTGTCTCTCTCTCTCTCTCCCTCACACACACACACACACACACACACACACACACACACACTCTCTCGCGCGCGTACTAATCCACACCACGTATGCACACCCGAGAAATATCTTAAGCACACGTCTCCAATCCTCAGTGCTGCTGGAGGCCAGATGAACGAGGGAGAGAGAGACCGCGCCTGCAGAATCCTTGACTACTTTAGCGTTAGATATCACAAATGTGAAGGACCTGTTAGCAGCAGCAGCAACCAGAATGATTGTCTTCATGCCAGCAGCAGGATTCGTGTCAGAGGCGAGATAGCACGAAGAAGCTGCCGGCAACAAACGAGCCGGCAAGCAGCCTTATTCAAGTGGAACATTTTCGTCAGATAGTTATGATCGTAAGTTAGTTACTTAGTCATTATTCTCCATGACGTTATTGATTTCAAAATATGAAAAATGTGTCAGCTTACTGATTTATCTCTGCCCAAAATTATCAGTAATTCTAAGTGCATATTTGGCTGAACTAACTCGTTTTAGGAGTTATGCAACGTACCTTTGCTGTTTTAATTCTCCTTAGTATGGATACACGAGAATTTTCCACTGTATTACTTCCTAACCATGTGTTACATTATCATTGTTTTAGTAACCCTAAACGATGGTTTTCATTGTTTTAATAACGTCATATTATTTGTCATAAACAACAAATGTACAAATTTATGCTACTTTCATTACAGCCATTGGTTATGAAAATGGCTCATTCATGCTGAAATTATATAAAAATATTGACATAAATCAACTAGAGTTTCGTTACAATATATTTTTCGCACCGGTCTTCTCTTTACCATGTCAGGTCACGATAATAAAACTGAAACAAAATAAAATTCTAAGGAGGCAAGGTAATCATAGCTCACTCAAACAAATTTATATCTCAAGTAGTATCGAAATACCAGGATGTAGCAGAACATATGCCCATAACATGGGTGTTAGCTACTGAAAATTGCAGTGATTTTATGTGCAGTTACAGATACGAATAAAATGAATCGTTCTATTTTATATTAAAATTGCTTCTGCACACAGCTGCTATCTCTAAAATGACTCGTCATCGCGGAAACATATGGGCAACACGCTCTGGTTGTGTGTGCGTATACAACTATCACTCTCCAAATAACATATACTCACAATGTCAGGAGTACCACATTCAGATACATGCGTTAACCTGGCAGGCGTCACTGAGAAGCATATTTTGACGTTCTGATTAGAAGTTACGGCGGTTTCTACAGATTTAAGTCAATCGGATGAATGCTTGACACGCACATACACACACGAACAGCAATAGCGTTGTTACGTGTACATACTCAAGGCAAGTGGCAAACAAAAAGTATATAACACATGAATACGACCAGCATACGCATGAAGTTACGTCTAAAGGTCATGTAACATAGGCAGAATTTCTTTGATTATCGGTTAACGTCTTTGAAGGCACGTAAATAAATCACAGTTTAGTGCGGAAAAACAGTCACAGCGAATAAATATCCAGACACAACGCCGGAAATGGAATTAACATGTAAGGCAAGAGGACAGAGGACTCCATAGGAAGTACCACTTTCATTCCATGAGTCGTCTGAACCCTCATCATTGGAGTCTTCCACATTTGACATTTGCGGCCTGTTTGCAAGCTGATTTAAATGAACTTCTTCCGTCGTTCCATCTTACTCTGCATCAAAGGCTGCTTTTGTCCCATTTTGAACGACATTAGTGTGCAGCCTTTCTCACTTACAAACGAGCTTTGCTTCTCGTAAGCGTTCAAATCGATTGCTACTTCCGCCAAATTCCATTTCTAAAGCATCCTGTACCACAACTATACTCTGACGTTCTATTAAATAAAGTATATATTTATGCCTAAGCTCATGGAAAGATCCTACTCTAATATATCGTACACAGCCCGTACTTAAATTTGTTCCAAAAACCTTGTACAATGCTGTTCGCAACGGTGCAACATCGAAATGAAACAGAAGTCACTGACTAGATACAGAGAGAAACTCAAACAATAACTACATTGAAATAAAATCACTACAGCATACTACGAATTGACGAGATATAATGCATAGCGCCAAAGCAAAGTATCAATGTTCTTAGTACATCATAGTCTCACTTTGGGGAAAAGAAAAGAAGAAAATAAGTGCCTGTTCTGCAAGATAACGCACGCAAAAGAGTGCCATGATTCAAGATCCTGCACAGTTGCCAGTTACAGGCCATCACTTGCTTTAATGGTAAATATATGTCAGAGTCAGGCTAAATGTTAAATATTTGCTAAATGCTTTTACATAAAGAAAAGTATTATCTTCGCAGTAAGTTTCAAATAGTGACATACACCCTTAACTTTTTTATAATAATTAGTGAATTTACTCATGGTATTTTTATTTCCTATGGTTGTGCTCACTTTCAGAATTCATAATTGAATTAATAAAAGTGAACCTTATATTGCTGACGTACGTGCTTAACACCACAATAAAATAAAAACATTGAATAGTTGAGGGAGTATGAATGAGAACAGTGGCGTATTTAAGTTCATAACACAATGATAAGTTTTATTAATCTTTTTGTTTCCACTACTAGCTGGTAAATCTAACACTAAAAGGACAAACACAAATCAGAAAAGAAATGGTGTTTCAGTGGTAAAGCACACATTGGGGTAAAAGTCGTACAAAGTCTCCCCTCAATTAGTCCCTTTCACAACGCAGTTTGACCTTTTGCGATGGCATTTCAGAATGTAAGGCCCTATCAATCTTGGAAACGAAAACCACAGTGAAACTCAAAAACACTTTTTCGCAACAGTTAGCCACATCTTCTAGCTACCTCTTTAAATTGCCGCCGCTCCGATATTTGTTGTGGCGTTGTACAAACTTTTCAGTGCCGTTGTCACAGGAAGCAGACGCTTGTGTTTTCCATCAATTCTCTACGCTGGTCTGCTTTTGGTTGTTTGTGCCAAATTGTTGTCTTCGTAGCCAGTGGTTCTTGTGAACAGAAATGAACAATGGAGGGAGCCAATTAAGGGCTATATTGTGAGTGATCAAACACTTCCCTTAGAAAACGCTGCAGGAGCGTCTTCATTGTCCATGCAGAATGGGGCAGAAAATTGTCTTGAACGAAGAAACGCATGAAATTTAGGTCATATGGGTTGCATAGCTTCAGGCGAAATCTCTCACCAGATTCACACACTTTGTGCGAGACACTGTTGATTTAGGCATTTCTGCGTCATCACTTCGGGCTCTGAACTGAAAAGAGCGACGTGAAGAGATCGACAGACACACTAAAGGTACTTTCCAACATATGTGTACCAAGTTCCATCGGATTTTCACAGTGACTCCCATTCCACGCCTAATTTGACCTTACTTCCCGAATACTCCTCATACATTAATCAACTGTGAAGCCAAACTCTGTTTAAACGGAGTCAACTACAACCAAGCAACAGAGCATACCACAAACCATGGGCCACCTGGGAACAGAGATCTATGAATATCATTTAACAACCCTTCGCCGATTCAGCACTATTTTGCCCTTTCACCTTGATTCAGGTAGCATCTGTAAACAGGGTGCTGTGGGCGAGGAGTGGTGTGCTGCGGCAGCTGTAATGATCTTAAGCATCCACGAAAATTTGCAAACTACGCAATCTGGCATTCTGATTATCAGAAAACTTCCATGTCAGAGCCCTGAAATACCGGCGGATTTCTGTGTGAAGTGCACCCATTAGCTAGTCTGGCCAAAGCAGTTGACTCACAGGCC
The DNA here is from genome assembly GCF_023864345.2 of Schistocerca serialis cubense. Classification (NCBI taxonomy): domain Eukaryota; kingdom Metazoa; phylum Arthropoda; class Insecta; order Orthoptera; family Acrididae; genus Schistocerca; species Schistocerca serialis. The sequence continues at coordinate 522,747,565 of NC_064641.1, forward strand.
GAACAATGCGTGCTGGAATTGCGAAACGTCGGACGGCCGACTGAGGACGATTAAGTTCATCCTCATAACACACAATATGTCCGGGATGGTTGGCAGTTCCAATGTTGCTACAGTTGGAAACTGTCACTGAGTCTTAGTTCACCATAAAATAAAGACCAAAAGTCTCACCAACTATAGAAAGACCTCAAGTTCTCCACCAGGGGAGGACCACAAGACAAAAAAGGCCAAGAAGCACATGCGCTTTCCACCAAGCCCCATTATTGGAGCCAAATTAGCAAGAAAGAAATCACCCCCACATTGTAGAAAGTAATCTAACTATCCTCTACTCATTGAAACTCATCTCTTAATTGTTCTTTCGGCCCGGAAGCCAATCCACACGACGCACTGAGGCTCCACTTCGCAAATTCTGGGGAGAGCCAGAGTGAAAAGACAACTGAAAGGAAAACTTCATCAAGATATTGCGGACGTCCAACGGGCTGTGACTAACGAGATACGAAAGTACTAAGGAATGAAGAGGTACGCTTGAAGTGTTCTGAAGCTATAGACACTGCGATAATGAACAGCTCAGCAGACATCTCAGTTGATGATAAGTGGACGTCTCTAAAAAGGGCAATCACAGAGGCTCAAAAGAAAGGCATAGACATAAAGATTATAACTGCGAAGGAACGGTGGGTATCAGAAAAAATACTTAAGCGGGACGATGAAAAAAGGTAGTAAAATGTTCAAGGAAAATCAGGAATACAGAAATACAAGTAAATTAGGAATGAAATAAAGAGGAAGGGCGGGGAAGCGAAGAAGAAATGGCTGCATGAAATAAGTGAAGAAATAGAAAAGACTGTCACATAGAAAAGTAAAAAGAAATTATGTCCAATTAAAAGGAATGTGGGTAACATTAAGAGTGCAATAGGAATTCCTTTGTTAAATGCAAAGAAGAGAACGGATCAGTGGGAAGAGTGCAATGAAGTCCTCTATGAAGGGGAAGTATTGTCTGATGAGGTGATAGAAGAAGAAGCAGGGGTCGATATAGAAGCTATAATGGAATAAGAATTCAAAAGAGTGTTGGAAGAGCCAAGATTGATTAAGACAGAAAGGGCGGATAACATTCCATTAGAATTTCTAGAATCAAAGGGTGACCAGAGAGGGGGGTGGGGGGAACTGCAACAAAATGACTATTCACTTTGGTGTGTAAAATGTATGAGGCTGGCGATATACCCTGCGGCAATAGGGTACTACCGACGATTTTAACAGCCGACAAGAGCGAACATTATCATTCAATCAGCGGAACAACTTGCATATCAAAGTTGCTGACAAGAATAATATACAGAAGAATGGAAAATAAAGTTGAGGATGTGTCACAGGAAGATTAGTTTGGCTTTAGGAAAGCTAAAGGCACCAGTGTGGCTGTTCTGACGTTGTGGTTGATGCCGGAAGCGAGCGTGAAGATAAATCAAGACACGTTCATAGGCTCGGTTAGCATGAAGAAAGCGTTCGAGAGCGTCAGGTGTTCGATATTATGAACGTATTAGTGGTAAGCCGTAGGGAAAACGAATAATGATCAAATTTACAAGGGCCAAGATGGGACAGTAAGAGTGGAAAACCAAGAACGATGTGCTCGCATTAGATTGGGTGTAAGGTAAGAATGTAGTCTTCCTCTCAAAAAAATGATTCAAATGGCTGTGAGCACTATGGGACTTAACATCTGAGGTCATAAGTCCCCTAGACTTAGAACTACTTAAACCTAACTAACCTAAGGCCATCACACAAGTCCATGTCCGAGGCAGGATTCGAACCTGCGACCGTAGCAGCAGCGCGGTTCCGGACTAAAGTGCCTAGAACCGATTTTTTTTAATGTTATTTTTTCTTTTGCCCTCCCTTCTCCCCTCACAACCCTTCCAAACGCTCACCTTGTTTTGCCTTCTTCGGCTAGCTTCTATGCTTTTGTCGTTTTTATTATTAATAGTATTATTAAGAGTCCATCCTTCTACCAACTTTTTTTCACTTTTTTATTTTATGTACTTTTTTCTGTTTTTGATGCCAAATCCTCTTTTTCATTACTTTTTTGCAAATTCTCGGCCACTTTTTTTGTCGGTCTCCTAATTTTTTTCGTTAAGCTGAATGCCTAAATTACCTTTGCTAACATGAACGGGAATAAATATTTCTTCCTAATATTAATTAAAGGAAATGAATCTTCCTCTTGCTAATGGAAAGGCAAGTATGTTAAAATAAACTGAAATGTGAAGTCTCTCATCTTCATAAAGAAAAGATAAAATCTTGTATCCCGTTGAAAAACGTTTTTTAGAACTTAAAAACTTATCTGCGTATGGCATAAGATAATTAAAAATAAAATACATAAAATTTGATGCCTAGTTTCTTTATGAGGATGTGGTCCGGTGCGTCTTGCCACGGACTTGATTTCTTTTCTGTAGTGTCGCGTGAAAGGATCGAAGACATTCAGGTCCCAGTTATCTGTAATCGCGCATGGCTGATATCTCTGAATTTCGTACCAATCTTAATCTATTATCGTTCTCTGTATAATTTTATTCCATAATTCTATTTAGGAAGCATGCGTAATTTTTTTTGTAGTCTTTTGTCCGCATTAGATGATGGTGCTGAGTCGTTAGATATACCCAGAAATCTTCTTTGCTTTTATTTTCTGCCTTCAAGATATAGTGCAACGTGTGCCCTTTCAGCCAGATAACAGCATTTCTTTTCGTATTAGGATAGGGCACTGCGTCTGGAGTCAGAAAAACTGCGGCGGTGAAAACATTTGGAGATGTTCAGTTAACGGTCGCTAAAATCTGCTTTACTATCTGCTTTACTATCTGCTTTACTTACTCTTTCACACAAGAGTCGGTGTTCCTCAGTGTCAAGAAGGTTGCATGACGCACACAAGGGCGAATTTGTGAGATGTATAGCATGCAATTTGGAATTAGTTGATATTTTCTTGTTGACTGAATTATACCAAGTTGCTTTCACCTTATATGGTAAGTTCCGATCGTGGATATTTTTCCAAATTGCAGACCAGTCGTTGTTGGGGTATTTTTTTTCAGTACTATTTCCTTCCTTAGCTTCCATCAAATATGTATAGACCTCCTTTACTTTCGTCGACTGCTGTTCTGAGAGCCTCGATGAGAACTGTACTCAACGAGAGTAGTTTTTAGGTGACAAAGACCAGCTGGTATATGCTGCACATCTATTGGCTTCTGCATGCTTGCAGGAGCAAATTCATTCAGCAAGTGGGCCGTTAAGCTGTCGGGCATCTGTTTCCATTGCTTGCACATTCGACACACATATAACGCTCGTGACTTGTAACTGATATCAACAAGGTTTAAACGGCCGTTCCTTGATGGGAGTGTTAGTGTATTGAACTTCACTTTGAAAATATTGCCTTGGCTTACAAAGCTTCCTATGGCGGACAAAATTCTTCTGGCTGTTTCTAATGGCATCGGGAAAGCTTGGACAACATAGTTAAGTTTGGATGCTATATACACATTTACTAGTGTGGTTTTCTGTATCTTGTCCAGTTGCCTCATACTGTTTCCTTGTACAGATGCTCGTACGCTTGCATGCAGTTTTTTATAATTGACGGCGATAGTGTGTTGGATGTTGCTCCTAAATTCAATAGCCAAACATTTCAATGTGGCTACTTCCGGCAGTTGTCCCCGATTTTGCATGCATATTCCTCTGCCTAGGTTCATGATGCCTGACTTCCTTTTAGTCCTTTTATTTAGTTTGGCGCCAGAAGCAAGTTCATATGTGTGTACAATCTGAATACCTTTCGCCACTTCATCTTCATTTATAACCAGGACGCCCACATCATCTGCGTAGGCGTTGCACACTATTTTCTTACCGTTTATACACAATCCTTGCAGGTGATGCGTGAGTGTTGCGAGCAGAGGTTCTATTGCTATTGCGAAAAGGGCCATTGACACTGGGCAGCCTTGACGTACGGATCCAGTCAATTCAATCTCTCTACTTAGTTGTCCGATTATCATTATTCGTGCTAGACTGTACACTGTTTTTCAAAATTTGTTGAATAATCCTCATGAATCGTGGTGGGAATCCCATTACTTCCATGATTCCGAGGAGATACTTATGATCTACTCTGTCAAACGCCTTCTCGAAGTCTAATATCAGTAAAGCACATTTTATTCGGCATACATTTGCGGTTTATATTATATCCCTATATTCGCATATATTCTGATAGATGTTTCTGTCTTTGCCTTCACATGTTTGGTACGGGCCAGTTACAGAGTTAATAACCATTTTTATTCTTCTTGCTAATACGTGGGCCATACATTTGTAATCACTGTTGAGTAATGTTACTGGGCGAAGGTTTTCAATTGCTTTGCTAAGTGAGGCTCTGAGCACTATGGGACTCAACATCTTAGGTCATAAGTCCCCTAGAACTTAGAACTACTTAAACCTAACTAACCTAAGGACATCACACACACCCATGCCCGAGGCAGGATTCGAACCTGCGACCGTAGCAGTCCCGCGGTTCCGGACTGCAGCGCCAGAACCGCTAGACCACCGCGGCCGGCCTGCTAAGTGAGCTTTTAGGAATTAGAACTATGATCCCTTCAGGAAATTCTTTGGGAGCGTCAACATTTCCATTCATGAGTTCGTTGTACATGCATAGAAACTAGCTTTTCATTTGTGGCTAGAACACTTCGTAGAATTCCACGGGGATACCATCAGGTCCTGGAGACTTATTTTTAGGACTCTGTGGTATTCGTCCTCTTCTATTTCAGCCGTCAGATTTTCTGCTTGCTCTGTACTAATTCGTCCTGATACGTTTCTAACAAGATCTCGCCGCGCCTCATCGACGATAGGTTTGGTGGACATTATATCTGAGATATATTTATGGACAGCGTTTTGAATTTCATTCTGTTTTATGTTACTGGTCCCATCAGGTCACTTAACTTCTGTCAGTATTTTTCTTTATTCTCACGCATTATATGGTACATAGCTGTTTCTTCCCCTTCTACAATGTTTTGTATTCTCGCTCTGACTTTAAAACCTTCTGACTGTCGCCGCTTCAGTGCTAAAAGTTTTGCTTTAATATTCTGAATCCGGCTAAAGTTCTCCATTAATCGTGTGTCCAGGGTGTACAGGTCACTAAGGCAGCTAAAATAAAATCCAGTCGTCTTTTTAATCCAGAAACTTTTCTGTCGTGAGTAATCGATGAGCATTCTTCTTATTTTAGGCTTAGCACATTGTAACTACCAAGCTATGGCAGAATTGTATAGCGGGAATCGTTTCTCGCGTTCTTGCCAGACATTAGTAAATGCTACGCGATATTCCTCATCTTGTAGATGTGTAATGTTGAGTTTTCATATGCCCCTCGCTCTTTTAGTCTCTTGTTTTTCCAAATTTACTGTGGTGATGTACGCGGCGTGGTCAGAAAACATAGTGGACCAGACCTCGGACTGGAGTACATGGTTCTTAAGATTGGACGAGACGTAAATTCTGTCTAGCCTGCTTGCTGAGTGACTGGTAAAATATGTGAAACCCGGCTGTGCGCCGTGGGTATGTTCCCAGGTATCGGTTAACTGCATTTGCTGGACTATTCTTTCCAATTCTAAGGACTTGTTGAAATTAGGTGTCTGGTCTTTCGGGCTAAGTACAGAATTAAAATCACCGGCTAGGATTATATAATCTTGACGTGTACCGAAGACATGAACGTTTTCACTTTTAAAAAAATCCGCTCTTGCACATCTGTTATTGTTGCCTGACGGAGCACAAACGTTGATGATGCTGGCGTTATTAACAGTCACTGCACTCCTCTACTGTTTTCAAGTTTTGCTATTTGTGTGACATGGATGCCTTCTTTCGTGAGAATTGCGGTTCACAGCTCTGCACCGATACCGGGGTTTATTATGGCGTTGTTCCCAGGTATCTTTGCCAATTTAATATCTGTTACTTCCTGTATCAGTAGTATATCAACGTCAGCTGCGTATAGAATGTCTTGCAGATGTTGTAAATGCAGGGAGGAGCGTATCTTATTAATGTTCAACGTGGCGATTTTGTAGGCTTGTGCTGCGTTCGTATTGTCCTATTCAATACCGAAGTCAATATTCGTCATATGAAGTGCTGTCGGAGGAAAATCCTGTTTCACATGTATGTTCCGGCAATGATGTATCCATCGTGTTCAGTTGATCTCTTGGGGCAGGAGTCTGTTCCCTTCCTCCACTTTCATTCCATTCTTCATCTTGATTCATTTCATCCGATTCATCAGCCTAGGTTTTGTGTTGATTAGCTTTCGATGTCTCTTTTTCTGCATTTCTAGTCTCAGGGAAAACATTGTGTGCATCGAAATTTGCTAGCAGCTTCAATCTCTCGGGTGACGAATGGTCCGTTAACATGGGGCATGGTGTATTTGATTTGGTTTGCAAGGGGTCAGGTGCCTGCATACTCAGAACCGGATTACTATGTTATTCTTCATGCAGTTTGTTGTTAATCTGCTTTTCCTTTTCTCGCAGAGGCGGTGCCAGTTGTACAGCGCCCTTGTGAGCTAGTCTCCTCTTTTTATGTTTCCTTGGAGGACTGACTCTTGAGGAGGTTTCAACGTTCTCCATTGCCTCTTGGGTTTCTTGCGCTCGGTCCTGTTCGCTGGCAAGTGATGGGTTGGTTTCCTTGTGGTTTTCTGGAGACTGCTGATTCTGAAGGACTATAATCGGTTCAGGGGTTTGTTCTATCTGCACAGAGATATTTGGTTCTTTTTCTTGACTCTTTGGTTGTGTTGTCACCGTCGAGTCGCTAACTTCCACTATCACTTCATTGTCGCCAGCTGCATCATTATGAGTAGCGTCTCTAGTAGCGTCAGGAGCGCCACGCTTATGGAGTTCTCCAGCGGCTGCCGCTACGTAAGTTAAAGGCAACGTCGACACGGCTGGGTGTCTCACTGCTTCGCCCGCAGGGAGCTGGGCCACCCGGCGTTGTATACACTGCGAGCAGACATGGCCTGTACCGCGCAAGACGCGCAGGTTCTTGGCTGCCCATCATATATTACTATAGACCGATAACCACAAACATTTATATACTAGGGTATGTGCTTGTGTAAATCAACTCGCAGTTGCCTGATACCATTCAAGACGGGGAACTTGTGAGCAGGAGACCACTTTTCTGCAAAATTGCTAATTATTCTCCCATAAGGAGTTATCACCGAGTTGACCTGATCAGCAGTGATTTCAAATGGTAGCTCAAAGATACGGACAGTCCTTAATCCAAAGCCTGCATGCGTAACACGAACTTCACTAATATTGCCATCGTGATGTTTGAACTTAAATATTCCGCCACTTGATTCAACAACTTACCCACACAATTCAGTGTTTTTAAGCTTGACATACACAATGCCTCTCACAATTGAAAGGTGAATACCTATAATATCCTGAAACGAAATTTTCACAACTTCCTCTAGCCATGTCGAACGAATTCGGTCTCTGCCCTTTCTGGTCAAAAACAAATTTCAACGTGTCTCTTCTATTAGGCTGATCCATCTCTCCTTCTAATATGAATCCATCAAGAGTCTGAAATATCGAAGCTAACTACTGCAACAGGCGCTTGACTTACCGAGTGGAGCGCAGCAGACAGCAGCGCACAGCACACGCCGGAGGTCCGCACACCACGGCCGCCAAACGCCGACTGATGCACGCTCAGCCACAACGGCCGGCTAGTCTTTCGCTCCTCCTGTTTGATTTATACATGAAAGAGGTAGTGACGAAAATAAAAGAAAGGTTGAAAATTGAATTGTGACGGAAATAAAAAAAAGGTTGAAAATGGAATTAAAATCAAGATGAAAGGATATCAATGGTAAGACTCGATGGTGACATTGCTATAATCAGTGAAAGTGAAGGAGAATTATAGGATCCTCCGAATGGAATGAATTATCAAATGCGTGTACAATATCGACTGCTAGTAAATCGTAGAAAGAGGAAAATAAAGAGGAGTAGGAAAAATCAGTACAACGACAAACTTAACTCCAGGACCGTTAATCATGACGCAGATGAAATTAAGGAGTTCTGCTACCTGGGCAGCAAAATAACTCATGACTGACGCAGCAAATGGAAACGAGCGTTTGGTGTCATTGCTCGGGTGCCCCCTTACAGGGCAGCTCCGGCCGCCTTGGTGCAGGTCTTATTACATTCGACGCCACATTGGACGACCTGCGCGCTGGATGGGGATGAAGTGATGATGAAGATAGCACAACACCCAATCCCTGAGCGAAGAAAAACACCGATCCAGCCGGGAATCGAACCCGGGCCCCTTAGGACGGCAGTCTGCCATCCTGATAAATTTTTTATTTATTTATTTATTTATTTATTTTTTTAGGGGGGTGGCGGAGGCAAGACGGGCAGGGGTCGCAACCCGAGGCCTGGCCACGACGTCTCCTCCCTCCCATTCTGGGGATGTGCTACAAAGGATGCAGTTGGTGTATTATTGTGAATTTTTTTTGTTATTTTATTTATTCATTTATTTTTAATTTTTTTTATTTTTTGGTTTTTAACAGTAAGGAATTGAAAAGTAGTAAGTGCAGTCGTTGCGTCGAGTTGGGGACGCACATAACTAAAAACATGCTAACAGTTGTAGAAAAAGGCATAAAGAAAGAGAGCAAGACGCGGGGCTAAGGAAACCGTGAAACAAAACTGAAGGGTGGAATCCATACCACCATTAACCAGTGCTACATCTTGCACCGGATGGTAAAAAAAACTGCGAAGACCTTTTCGCCCCGGGTACAAAAAGAGGAAATGGGGCAAATACTGCTACAGAGTGCGAAGTTTCCCAACGAAGGGTTCAAAACGAAACTCTCCATCTGCTGTATCATTCAGGTATGACTTCTCGTAATGACCAAGGTAGATCCCACGTTGTACAGTGTAGTGTTCTATCATCGTCTTGTAATTTTAGCTTCTCGTACCCGTGATGTTCCAGCTACGTGGAGGATCGCGGAACGCACTCCACAAATAATTGGAAAAATATTGTCGATACTTTGGGTTACGGAGGACCTTGCAATGTCGTTCCTGCAAATAGTTCCAAAAGTCTAAAGTGTCCTTAGTGCTGTCTTGAAACAAATAAAGCCCAGCATGTCCACGAAGCCACGTCATTGCATTAGTTTTAGTGCGTGGATAATACGTCTCATCCGGGAAGAAGATAGTGTTGGGGTCGATATGATTCGGCATTACTCGAAGGAAGTATGCTGACATATGCCTCTAAGTGTCATACTGCCGCAGACTCGCCACAGCTAAGACGGTGTTCATCGTTGTCTTGAACGCCACAGTTCGTGCACGTGGATGAGTCTACCATGGGGATCGCATGTAGCTTTGATCTGGTCACCTGCTTAGCATTGACAGTGATATACCACATCGCCTTGACGTCAGTGTCCAGTGTTATGTGGTGAATTGTCCTCCATACTACTCGCCAGTTGACGTTTGGGTGCTTCCTCTCCACGACCTTATCGGGTCGTCCACGTTGCAGGACCCGATAAACCGTCTTTGCCGTCGTCAGTTGAGTCGCTGGTAAGGCAAGTCGAACGTAACTTAGTTCGAGGTAAAAGACACCGATGTAGAAGAGCGAGGAGGGGACGTGGTGTATCGGCACAGGTGGCAACAGGGAGGGCGGTGCTAGTTCTTCTATTAACAAACTCGTCAGACCGTCCGGACGGCGATGCCATAGTTTGACTAACGTGCTCACAAATAGGGCGACCGCTCTGTCATGAACGTGATAAGGGCCAAGCCCTCCCCGATCCGGGGGAAGGGTTAGAGTCTCATCCTTGATCTTGAAAAGCATTCCTGAACTCACGAAGGACCCAAAAGCCGCAAGTATACGGCGAGCTACCATCACCGGTATAGGTAATATCTGGGCGACGTGCGGAATGCGTGACGCTAAATGTGTGTTGGCATACTGGGTCCTTTGGACGATGTCCAGGGCTCGTAGGCGGTTGTTGGCAATTCCAGTTCGAACATTTCGTAAAAGCCGTCTAAAGTTGTGAGCAGCGGTCCGTCGTATATCGTATGTGAAACCAATGCCGAGACATTTCAAACTATCTCTGAGCTGTAAGGGGGTGACACTGTTCTCAGACAATCCGACCCCGATGTTCATCACCACCGATTTTGCGACGTTGATACGACTACCAATGGCCATGTTTATTTCGCTATCCAATTCGGTGCGCTAGCGGCGTCGTCACCATTGCGGATGACTATCACCAGGTACGCTTTACATCGGAAAGTGTGGCCTCGTAACGTCATACCCGTTAGTCGTTGGCGCAGGCCGCAAAGGAGTGGTTCCATGGCCACAGCGAAAAGTAAAGTGGACAGAGGGCAGCCTTGGCGCATCGATCGAGAAATGGTGAGGGGCTGCGTAGATCGGCCGTTGACGATCACCTCGGACGTCGCGCTAGGAGTAGTCACATGACGACAGTGACGAATGGCTGTGGGTTCCGCATATGTTGGATGACCGCTTCCAAATAGTCGTGGTCCACTCGGTCGATAGCTTGACTAAAATCGATTGCTGCCAGCGCACCCTTCAGACGACATGCCCTCGCCAGTGAAATCAAGTCACGATATTCACTGAGTGCTGTTTGAATATTATTGTCGCCTCCTAATGACGTTTGATCGGGTGAGATAACATTTCGTAAGGTCTGGCGTACCCGCGCCGCCAACTTTCGAGAAAAGATCTTAAAGTCGCAGTTCAATAGCGTCAACGGGCGGTAGTCCTGCAGTCGTGAGCCACCGGACGGTTTGTGAATAGGAATAATCATCCCTTCCACAAGGGCCGCAGGGAGCGGCACTTCCGGGGATAGTAGTTCGCGACAGATGTCCGTCCATCGGGAGGCTAATAAATATTGAAAAGTCCGGTAAAATTCCAAGGGGAGGCCATCAGGACCCGGAGACTTGTTCACAGCTCCTTTTCTAATGGCGTCGATCACTTCTTCTTCTGTAATTTCTTTCATCAAGGCCGCTTCCATTGCCGGGGTGACGGTGCCGTAAATCGTCTGAGAGATGTCCTCCAGTGCTGTCGGATCAGGGGTCTGAGCGGATTAGAGTTGGGAATAATGATTGTAGAACGCTGTGTTTATGTCTTGTTGCGTGGTGAGGCGACGACCGTCCTCCGTGTCGATGAAGCGTATCAGCGCTCGTTGGCGTCGTTTACGTTCACGAAGGACGTGGAACATTGACGGGCGTTCGCTCGGTATCCGATCCTGCGTCCTCGAGCGGATGACTACCCCCTCAAGGTGGCGTCGCATATGAGCGATGATCTGAGCCTTAGCACGGTGGACCGCCGTTTGTCGTTCCGGAGACGGCGCCATAGCATAGCAGTCGCGCAGTACCCTGAAGTAAAAGTCGAGTGTATGTCTACGCCAAGTTGCGTGATCGCGACCGTAGCTTGTCAACGTTCGCCTCAGTGCCGGTTTGGCGCAGTTCAACCACCAGCGGATCGTTGTGGGATATGCACGGAGGCGATTTTCACACGAATGCCACGTATCCTCAACTGCTTGGCGGCCATCCGGGTACGACAGGTGAGCGATGTTTAATTTCCACGGGCTGCGGCTTTTCCACACTTGTTACCGCCGCAGGGTGACGGCACAAATGTAAGCTGAGTGGTCCGAGATGGCTACAGGCCACACTTCCGCATCCTGTGTTCCAGCGGCGAGAGAGCGTGAGACATAAATCCGATCAATACGACTGGAAGAGTGACTCGTGAAGTGTGTGAATCCCGGTCGGTGGCCGTGAAGATGTTCCCAAGTGTCCTCAATCTGCAGGTCTCGAATTAGCGTCTCGAGTTCCGGACACGGATTATGTCGTGGGAGTTGGTCTTCGGGCGCCAATACGCAATTGTAGTCACCTCCAAACACCAAAACACCAGATGGTCGTGGCGGCTTTGGAAGAGCGGGGCGACGTCTTCCGCAAAGAATCGTGAACGTTCGCGACGTTTGTCCGTCCCGGAAGGTGCGTAGATATTGGTAAGGCGGACACCCAGTACTGTGAGTGCTATTCCTCTTGCCCCAGGCAGAAACAGGATATCGTCCGCCACTATCCCTTCCCGAAGAAGTACAGCGACACCGCTGCCTGTAGGGGAAGCTGGAGAGACGCAAGCAACGTAACCGTACATGCCTGGAGAGTCGTCGACTTACACTTCCTGGAGAAGGGCTATATCGATGGAAGCAGAGTTCAACATATCCTGAAGCAAGGATAACTTAGCGCGCGTCCGTATAGTGTTGATGTTTATAGTTGCAACGCGATACGTTTGGGGTCTATCCATAGCGCCCGTGTTGGCCATCAATACCTTTGTAAGGCTGTCTCGTCACAGTATCTGATGGCGGAAAAGGATCAACACTGGTGGGGTAAATTTCCCCGCGTGTCGTCCGACACGGTGGGCAAGGAGTTTTCCTCACAGTCGTCCGCCCAGTCGCCATGAAATACCATCGGCTGTTGGTGGCTGTTAGTGGCTGCTGCGGCACTCGGCGCTGACTCCATCGGCTCTACTGGCTGGAAATCGGCAGCGGCTGTCTGCTTGTGATCCTGCTGTTCTGTGGGGTCGGCGGAGCTGAAGCCGTCACCACGGCGAACTTTTGAGTTTGATGTTACAGCGGCCTCCGTACCGCCGGTACCGTCGTCGGAGTGTCCACAGTCCATGTCAGACGATCGCTGCAAACAGTCGTCCGATGGAGCACGCCGCCGTCTCTTGTGTTTTCGCGGGGAACGCTGTTTACGGACGTGTGTTTCAGTATCTGAATGTGGGTGGATTTCTTCAGCTGCTACGGTGTCTGGAACAAAAGCCGCTGTCGGCACAACCCGTGGGTCAATGTTCATCCTGGCATCCATGCCTTCTGGCAAGGTCGATTCCGTGATTATCTTCAGGTGGGGACGCCGTTGTAGAGGCCGGATCCTGCACTGTAGAATCCATCATGGTCTCGCTATCGGGGGCGGCTATCGGACTAATGTGGTCAGCACCGGAATGAGTTGCTGCCCGTGCAACTTCGGCGTAATTGAGAGGAAGGGTCGTCACCGTAGAAGGAGTCATAGATTCATCTGTCGGGATTTGAGTTAGCCGTCGTCGGAGACAATCCGATCGGACGTGCCCTTCTTGGCCATAACCAGAGCAAGTGCGTGGCTGACCGTCATACGTAATGATCGCTCTACATCCGCCGGTGACAAGATACGACGGTACATGTTAGGTCAGTTCAATTCTGATCTGTCGTACCCCATTAAGAACGGTGTACGTTATAAAGTTGGTCCATTTTTCGGCCATATGGCTGATCACTCTGCCGTATGGCAGGAAAGCCGCGGTGACTTCGTCACGTAGAAAACGTTTCACTTCAAAAGCTCGCGGTCGTGCATGATCGGGTTGAAAACTGATTTTGATGGTGGTTTGTCTGTATGAATGTGACATGTTGCGTCGGTAGTGATGGACTCTAAACTAGCGACAACGCAGTAGTAAACAACTACGGGCACTCGTGACCGCGCGGACAGCACGTAAACAAGACGTCCTCGCCGCGGCGTTGCGGAAAGCAGACTTCGGGTCTTATTACATTCGACGCCACACTGGGCGACCTGCGCGCTGGATGGGGATGAAATGATGATGAAGATAACACAACACCCAATCGCTGAGCGAAGAAAACCACTGATCCAGCCGGGAATCGAACCCGGGCCTCTTAGGACGACAGTCCGCCATCCTGACCATTCAGCTATTTTTTTCCTCCATTTTGTTCGGTATGTTTCGTTGCGTTTGGTCTGGGCGGACGTCAAGTTGTTCGTTGATTCCTTTACACAGATTTTTTATTACAGAGGGCGAGCAGCCGTCTGACGGAACACACTCAGCTACTGTGCGCGCAAAACTCAATCGACCACACCACATGTACAGCGCAAACTGTCGGGGCGGGCACGGAAGCAGCAAGAAAGACAGACAAGGCTGTCTAGCACTGGGCAAAAGGGCCTTCCTGTACAATAGAAGTCTACCAGTATCAAACATAGGCCTTATTTTGAAGAAGAAATTTCTGGGAATGTATGTTTGGAGCACCGCGTTATGTGGTAGTACGTAAAATACGAACTGTGGTAAAACCGGGAAGGAAGAGAATCGCAGCACTTGAAGCATGTGAGATGTGGTGCTGCAGAAGAATGCCGAAAATTAGGTGGACTGATAAGGTAAGAAATGAAGAGTTTGTAAGTAATATCGGAAAGGAAAGAGGTATATGGAAAACACTTACAAGAAGAAGGAGAGGGTGGCTGGACATTTGTTAAGACAACTGGAAGTAGCTTGCACGGTACTAGAGGGTGTTTCAGAGGGTAGAAACTGCAGAGGAAAACAGAGACTGGAATACATCCTGCAAATAATTGAGGACGTACACTGCAGGTGTTACTCTGAATGAAGAGGTTGGTACAGGAGAGAAATACGTGGCGGGCTGCGTGAAAGACTGATCACTAAAAGAGGAAGAGGAGAGTACTGGAGATGTTTTGTAGTATTCGGCCACTTATCACTTTCCGAGAGAGGCAGTAAACGGTAGACGAATTGAATTTTCTTGTATACGACTGTTTTTTAATTATTCAATTATTTGATTGCATCTATCTTGAAACTACGTGAGTTATTATTTTTCAATCTTTGTTCCAGTTCTATGTCTATTACAGGAGGTAATGGGAATAAAATACCGAAAACCGGTTACTTCACAAACCGGTTATGTTCAGCTGTTTCTACGTTAGGGTAAAACGGGGTGTAGAAAATCCGATATTACCAAAATAGAGTTGCTTCACCGATGGCCGCCATTCCTACTAACCTCTAGGACTTGAAGTTTTCTGAATCCGATCTTACACCGCTCTCTGAACGAGCTCATAGCGACACAGAGTTGTGTAGTGGTGCGGAACAGATGTTTCAAGATATTCAACAGTATCTCAGCAACTAATTGGCCAGGGTTTTATTCTTACCGCTTCGTGATACGCAATATCTTCGTAAGACAAATAAATTAATATATTATCTATTTCCCATAAGAATTCAGTATGGTTTTTATCCAAGTAAAAAATTATATCCTAGTCTGTGTCTTTGATTATGTGCGAAGTATTTAGTGACTTAATGTAACTAAGATTCCTCGACTGGTGACAGCACGTAATGGTTAATAAGATAGTCGTCTTATAGTATTAACTTAATTTTGTAATTATAAATTTTACGTTCTTTTGCTTTTCATTGCGAATTTTTCTTTTCAGTTTGCTTTGCTGGTCAAATACTGATGACTGTAACGTAGGCTAAATAGTCAAACCTATCTAGCCGAGCTCTCAATATCAAATTAGTGACGCACTGTTACCACTGTTATTAAACATATAATATCCTCGGAAAGCGTTTTCCTATTATGTTCTGGTTCATGAAAGTTAATTTGAATCTCTGAATACTGGCTTATCTGCGTAGTATTTAATGGTTAACTGATCATTAATATAATTTTACTTTTTCTTCTGTAAAAAAAAAATCTTCTGTTTTCTCTTACTTCTTTAAAGTAAGAATCTTTTTATATGGTTTTATTCTTCCAGGTTTGAGATTACTGGCGTAAAATCAGAAGTCTGGCCTTACTTTGATTTTAAGCGACATAAATAATATTTATTCATGAAACGCAAACCGCTACATACGTCGAAGGTGTGCGAAAGCCACTGTGCGCCACCAAGTACTGTTAAGAAACTTGTCTATTCGAAAACAAAGAAATTTAGCCATTGCTACCTTTTTTTCTATTTCAAAATATTTCAGCCAAAACCTTACTCCTTCAGGTGTAGGCTGCTGTTTAACTGAACCCCAGGAAGACTGCTGGAAAGTTTGACCTCTCGATACAGGTTTGTCTCGAAGAAAATGCTGCTATCCTTTTTCCACTTAATGGATCCAACCATGGGCTCACTATTTTTGTTCCTTTCCTACAGAGGGCGGTATCTAGTTCACAGTGTTCACAGTTTGGGAACAAATGGAAGGTTTCGTAACTACTAAGGCTGTAAGCGCCTAGTCAAAAAATAACGTCCTTTTTGTAGTGTTCCTCCTATTGCGAGAAAGGTTGCGTTGATGTTAGGAATTAATTTCAGACTGATATAACGATACTGTGATTGCTTTTCCTGTAGAGCTATTGTCACTTTATTCAATATCGTTGGAAGGTTAAATCCTAGATGCAGGTTACATCTGCTCTGTAAAACGTATTGAACGGTAAAGAAATAATGCATTGGCATTATTTTAATAAATGTGGATGAGTTATATTAATAATAATGTTATTTTTCTACACGAAATGCTACTTAGCCGTGACAGTAATGCACAGTATAAGTATCATGATGCAAAGATGGTTACGTTTTGTTCAATTATATTTCGCAGACACGACTGTTTTGCGGTTTTGTCTTATTTTGTTATGGTAGAGCCATTAACGGAATTCATAACACAATCTCAACTTTTAATTTGAATTATACTGTGGAAGACTAAATTATTTCGAGAAGCCTTAACCTGATAGTAACTACATCGATACAAAATAATTATTTTCAAAGTCATTAAAGTTTTTAAACACACATGCGAAAGTGACATTTTCTGCAAGTGGAACTCTCAAGCTGATGAAATGTCTTATGCTTGTTTTCATGTACAGTAAAGTATCTTTCGTTACTGTAGCGCTATTGTACCCTAGGATGATAGTTTATCGTTAAATATGGCAATAAATTAAAGTGAATAACTTTAGAAGCTGTCGGTGTTTATACCGTGAATGTCTTTGAATACTATATGTGCTTCTTCTCCAAGAGTAAAAAAGATGGTAGAAGTTCATGAATAAAGGAATGTTATTAATTTCACAAGACTGTGTGACTTCTAACAGATAACAACCTATACTGCAACGTGACCCAGTATGCTCAGAAGCGAGTCTTATCTGTCTTGGTTGCCACCCGAAGCCATCCCTACCACCACAAGGTACAGCGACCAGCGTCGCCTGACAACAGGAGGAGGGCGCGACGATTACAGGAGCAACGTAACCGGAGAGAAGGCACTTGCCTTGCAATCTCCCAGCAGCGGCCCCTCTCCCTGGTATTGGGTCTGTGATATCGCCTCGAGACGAACGCCCCTCGGAGAGCTGCAGTGGTGTTACAGGTCACGTGACCGTTCTGCTGCCGTATCACTTTCACCTTTGATGTGCTTCTAATGGGCTCTCAAGTTTACTGCTCGGTAGGAAACTTGCCACCCCTCTTCAAAGGCGTTTAGTTCAGGACTGTGTACTGTTATGTGAGGTGGTTGCGTCACTCAAACGGCTGCAACAAGTGACACTGCTTGCATAATACTTGTTTTTCATGTGCTAAAAACAAAAAACGGACATGACACAAATCACAAGACAGAAATACAAAAAAAAGAAATAACGCGGAACACCTTGGAAAAGGGTTTTGGTGCATGTCGAGAAACTCATTTACGCAATCTAGTACTAAATTTATGAGGAATGAAAAAATGTAGTTTTTTTTCGTTGCAAAATAGCATCTATTAATATTCAGCAAAGAAGTGACTAGTTCATCACAAGCGCACATCAAGAAACAATTGCTGTCTTGTGTTGTCGCGTTCATGAGTTCTGTGCAGCTTCCTACGCTTATTACCTCTTTAAGTACGAAACTGACACATGACGGACTAATGAGCGCTTACCCTCGCATCGAGATTCGTCATAATGGAGAAATAAATGCATGACCTTAGTACGATATCTGTCATATGTGCGAATAAAAGCATGCACTCCCTACCAGAAATATTATCCTCGTTGAATGGGATTAAGTCCACTTTCATTTCATCTCGTATGACATTGCTTGGCAACCTAGCGTAAATAGTACACAGATGGTTTTTCGGTAAGATGTAGTCCATTGGAAAGAGAATAAATGTTGTGGAAAAATATTTCTTTTTTTGTTTGTGTAATGACCAGCAGCTGCTACTCATCTAAAAATAATTTTTATAAGTATGAATACGTGATTGCGTCAACTCAAGTCTGTCACTGAGGGAAACATGGACTTTCTCGTGCTCTCTGATAGAGTATTGCCAATCTCGATAATCTTCTTCAGAGAGGCATAGAAAAGTTGTTTGTCTGAGACTCAGTGCATTTTCCACTGATTACCTCCGAACTACTGCCTGTGAATCCTCTTACCACTCTCTCATATATATGGGGCCGCGTGGCAGTGCCCACCAGCTGGCTTTTTGAACGAAATTCTAGGTTACGACTCCGAACTGGTAAGCATGAACATTTATCGGATTATGGTTTTGTACTATTTCTGTTTCTGGTAGTCAGGCTGATACACATCTTTTGCTAAGTAATGGTTTCACTATTTTCATTAAATGTTGTGAAATGTTTCTTATTTAGAGACATGGGTTTTTTGAATGAATTATCGCGAGTGATGTTCTGCCTCTCTGCTTATTAGCACTGACCATGTGCCACCAGCACTGGTGTTTCCTTAGTTGAGATTCTTTTCTCATTGAGTGTACGAGAATAACGAAGCTGATATTACTTAACTACCGAATCTGCAATGCTTCGTAATTGCTAAATATTTACAGAAACAGGATGTAACTCCTAATCTCCTTCTCCATGCTCTCTCTGGCCATCTCGTCCATCCCCTCTCTGCGCCCATTTCCTCCCCTCCCTTCCCTCTCAGTCCATCTCGATTTACCTCTCTCTCTCTCTATATTGAATCTAGTTTACTGTTATTGCAAATACAGATTTCGTAGTAGCACTCTAATCATAAGCTGGTAAGCCTTAAATACAAATTTTCCTGTTTTCTGTGAAGGAAGGAGGAGTACAGGAAAGCATATTGTTGTGTACACATTTTTTGTTTAAATATATACTTAATGACAAAGAACATACATGGCAGAAATGATTTGTCTCCCCTGTGTTGTAGCTGAAACTGAACGACAGAAAGACAAAAAAAGCGACTTTATTATCGCCGCAGGGCACAGCCTAAGATATTCTTCCTGGCAGTCGGTGTTAATTGAGAACCTGTATATTCTTATGAATTTCTGGAGCTGTGTAAAAATTTCACCTAAATTGGTAAAGAGGTTTTCGAGATATTTTCAAACAACATTTCAGTACAATTAAAGCACTGAATGTGTATAGTCTATGACCACCCGAACTTTTAACTGAGTAACGTGTAAACGTCTGAAGCAAATTTGTTGTTAACTTTTCGTGATTATTGTAGCCATATTTGCGCTTTATATATTAAATATAGTCATGTATTATTTATATAAAAGAAAAATACATGGCCTGAATCCACATGTATGTTCATTAATGTATCGTGCAAAAATTATAAGTAACAGTTCTAGAACTTCTTGAGATTTTTGCTAAAATGTTCCGCTATAAGTCATTACATATATTTATAATTTATGTGTACTAAAGTTTATAGCTCATGTCCATCCGAATGTTTATTAGAGCAATGTGTAAAAAGTGGAAGGAAGTTACTTAAGAGCTTTTCGAGATTTTTGATAAAGAGGTCTCCGTATTATATGCTATATATATATATATATATATATATATATATATATATATATATATATATATATATATATATATATATATATAAATTAAAATCATACGTCCATCCAGTCCAGAAGCCTTCCAGATTTTTTGGTAACCAAGTTTCGTTTTATAGATTTCGTATATAACTGTATATTATGTGTATTAAATATACAGAGCCTGCGAGTGTGCGAGTGTTTAATACAGTATAGTGTAAAAATTTGAAGTCCATCAATTGAGAACGTTTCGAATTCTTTTGTAACCGCATTTCCCAATTCTACAATACAAACGTACTTGTATATTATGTATATTAAAAATATATAGCCTATGTCCCTGTCAATATTCATGAAGGTATGAAGCAAAATTTTGAAGTAAATCGCTGAGTAAACTTTCGAGATTTTTGTTAACAATAGTACATATACCTTTATGTATTATATACTTTAAAAGTATGTACGTTGTGAATCCGAATAATCATCAGAGCATTGTGATCGTGTAAAATTTTGACGTAAATTGGTCAATTTCCAACTGAGACTTTTATTAACAACGTAAGACATTGACCTGTGTTTATGTAAAAGTGCATACACAGATTTCTGCAACATAAACAGATTAATGACTTCGTATAATGAGCTTGTGTAGAAGTAAAGAATCTGCTTAGGAAAAGTTGTACCCTTCAGTAATCATCTTGTAAGCTTGATGTGTATTTACGTAAAGTTGAACACAAAATTTGAAGTCGGCTTTCTGTTATAGCACAGGAATCATTGTGTGGCACAGTTACCACGTTTGAACCATGAAAAGATATTGTGAGTACAGCCTTTACTATTTGGTAGAATAAGTGATTTTATGCAGAATGAACTCTAGTTTACACAATACTGTTTTGCAGATGTAATGGTCTTGGCGAAATTTATTGAATTTAGTAAGAAGGCCACGATATCGTCTCCAGTAATTCCGTAGGTCAGTCTCTTTTCCCTAGTATGGTTAAATGATGTCACTGCGTTGCTTGTGATAACTCTAATGTCAGTGCAGGATAATTCTCTTCTTTGTACGGTCTCCCTATTTTGATCTCCTTGTCTCTGAAATAGTTCCCACTGGTTTTCCTATTTAATTTTATTTAAGCAGTGTTATCGTACAAGTAATGAACTCTATAATTTTTACCATTGGCTTTAAACCATTTCATGAGTTCGTGTGCGATGTTAGTCATTACAATAAATACTTGAAACCTGGTAGCCAAGGGAAGGCAGGTTTCGGTTACGATTGAGGCCGGAGCCGTAATCAGTTACTATTGGTTGCCTCTTACAGTTACACACATTTATTTCCAAAACAGTAATTCCAGACTCAACAATATATAAAAACCCACACGTTATAAATGAAGGGATAAACGACTGTGTGAATGATAGTGTTTTCGGTGCGTTATAATTTAGCAAGTCACCATAAAATACAGATACAAATAATGTCTGGAAAAAAAATCAAGCCACTGTGATCACGGATGAAGGCCTTACATGCCAAGAATGGCAATAAATTAAGAATGTTTAAGAACTCGCTGCAATTTACAACTTACAGGTATTGAAATATTGAAAGGTAAGTGGCCTCAAACATAGCAGAATGTATTAGACGCTAGGAATGGCAGTAAACAAGGTTTTTAGGCTTACTGATAAAATACAAATACCAAAATTTTTTTCATAGAAAATGGCCACAATCACGGTTGGAGGCCTTACACGCCAAGAACGATATTTATATAGACAAAATTTAGAATCCTGCTGGAAAACAGCAAATACAAGCAAAGGTTAATTAAAAGAAACAAGCAACTGACCACCAAACGGGTGAAATAAGATGATGGTAAACCTTCTAACACAACCCTTACACTGCTAGGTTTATTCCAGAAGGGGACCAGAACTATTAAATAGACATACATAACCTTTAATGTAGGCACTACAAGGTGTTGTAATAAATAAGACAATAATAAAACACAAGGACCAATCACAGACGGTGATCCAGGAATCGACCTCTGAGAAGGTCTGGCAACAAACAGTTTCGCGAGCTATGAGACAGGCAGCCAAGAGTGGCATTCATTTCACAGGATGGTAACTGAGACTAGTGACAGTCTAATGAATGACTAATGATAATCTTGCTGAAGCTACGTGACGTCCGATAAACCAAATGCAACGATGGAACAATACGCCAAAGCCGGCACCTGGCGGACTGCACTAGGTCCCCAGAATACTGTGTTTAGAGTGCCCGGAACGAGAAAGGAACCACTAACAGATTTCGGTCAGATTCCACAAACACGAAAATCTGAACAAACAAGTCACAATACAGAACACCAGACAAAGTAAAAGTAACTAAAACCCCACTCGATATGCGTGCGAGGCTAAACCGAAATGTAAGCAACTAGAATCAAAAAAAAAAAAAACTCTGAGCACTATGGGACTTAACATCTGAGGTCATCAGTCCCCTAGAACTTAGAACTACTTAAACCGAACTAACCTAAGGACATCACACACATCCATGCCCGAGGCAGGATTCGAACCTGCGACCGTAGCAGACGCGCGGTTCTGGACTGAAGCGCCTAGAATCGCTCAGCCACTGCTGCCGGCAACCAGAATCAGCAACCACACGTCACTGAGGAAACAATCGCAAAGCGAGCCCAAACCAAGTACCAAATGAGTGACATGAAATTCATCAGGCACACAAATGCACACTGCACGCACTGTGACAACTCGGACGACTGTTGACAGAATGAAACAAATCTCTTCGCTGCTTTATTAATTCACAATTTAGTAACTATACCATCTAATCACTGAGCCAAGTACTTTTACCACTGTAGGTTCTCCAAGTAGTAAGTGGTACGAAGATTCACCAAAATGCAGATGACGGCGCGACGATAATCTGTCACATCATCTCATACATACACGGGGCCCACACGGGTGACTGACTCCACTCTACTTTGATTGAAATGCACTCATTTTAAAGTTTGCTGGATCCGGTTTACGACGAGGTCCTGCATCCTCGTGGCCACAGCCCTTCCATCTGGTAGTCCATACGTGCCGCCAGCGGTCTCAGCGTGTTCTGGCGCTGCGCGGACCTTTCTCCTCCTGAGTCTCCAAATGAACTGGCCCACTCACATGACCTGGAAAAAACAACGATGTCGCCCCAAAGATAGGGCAACAGTTACTACATGTCGATGACATCCGCTGTTACCACAAGCAGACAGGCAACGCTAGCGAAACAGAGTGGCGCCAGTCCACACGAAAAAAAGACAAACAACTGCCACCATGCCACATAAACGATACCGTCTGGCCTTCAAGAGAGGGCGGAAACTACCAAACAGCACAAACGCGAGCCGCAGCACGGCTAGGTATCAGTCAAATTTTAATTGCTCTCCAAAAACTAGTTTGTGTCATGAATTTCAATGTGCTGTCGTTGTTTCGCCATGAGATACGAAAAAGAGGCATTTTTACACTAAGATGACCAAAATACTAGGGGAGAAATATGCACTTATACAGATTGAGGTAGTATCGCGTAAATAAGGTGTAATTCATTGGGGAAAGTGGCAACAAAACGACTATTCACGTTGGTGTGTAGAATATATGAGTCTGGCGACATACCATCTGACTTTCGGAAAGGCATCATCCACACAATTCCGAAGACGGCAAGAGCTGACAAGTGCGAGAATTATTGCACAATCAGCTTAACAGCTCATGCATCGTTGCTGCTTACAAGAATAATATACAGAAGAATGGAAAAGAAAATTGAGAATGCGCTAGGTGACGATCAGTTTGGCTTTAGGAAAAGTAAAGGGACGAGACAGGCAATTCTGACGTTACGGCTAATAATGGAAGCAAGGCTAAAGAAAAATCAAGACACTTTCATAGGATTTGTCGACCTGTAAAAAGTGTTCGACAATATAAAATGGTGCAAGCTGTTCGAGATTCTGAAAAAAGTAGGGATAAGCTATAGGGAGAGACGGGTCATGTACAATATGTACAACAACCAAGAGGGAATAATAAAAGTGGACGATCAAGAACGAAGAGCTCGTATTAAGAAGGGTGTAAGACAAGGCTGTAGCCTGTCGCCCCTACTCTTCAATCTGTACACCGAGGAAGCAATGATGGAAATAAAAGAAAGGTTCAGGAGTGGAATTAAAATACAAGGTGAAAGGATATCAATGATACGATTCGCTGATGACATTACTATCCTGAGTGAAAGTGAAGAAGAATTAAACGATCTGCTGAACGGAATGAACAGTCTAATGAGTACACAGTATGGTTTGAGAGTAAATCGGAGAAAGACGAAGGTAATGAGAAGTAGTATAAATGAGAACAGCGAGAAACTTAACATCAGGATTGATGGTCACGAAGTCAATGAAGTTAAGGAATTCTGCTACCTAGGCCGTAAAATAACCAATGACGGACGGAGCCAGGAGGACATCAAAAGCAGACTCGCTATGGCAAAAAAGGCATTTCTGGCCAAGAGAAGTCTACTAATATCAAATACCGGCCTTAATTTGAGGAAGAAATTTCTGAGGATGTACGTCTCGAGTACAGCATTGTGTGGTAGTGAAACATGGACTGTGGGAAAATCGAAATAGAAGAGAATCGAAGCATTTGAGATGTCGTGCTATAGACGAATGTTGAAAATTAGGTGGACTGATAAGGTAAGGAATAAGAAGGTTCTACACAGAATCGGAGAGGAAAGGAGTATGTGGAAAACACTGATAAGGAGAAGGGACAGGATGATAGGACATCTGCTAAGAAATGAGGGAAGGACTTTCATGGTACTAGAGGGAGCTGTAGAGGGCAAAAACTGTAGAGGAAGACAGAGATTGGAATACGAGAAGCAAATAATTGAGGACGTAGGTTGCAAGTGCTACTCTGAGGTGAAGAGGTTAGCACAGGAACGGAATTCGTGGCGGGCCGCATCAAACCAGTCAGTAAACTGATGACAAAAAAAAAAAAAAAAAAAAGGGTGTAAAAGAGCAGTGCATTGGCGGAACTGTCATTTGTACTCAGGTGACTTACGTAAGAATGTTTTCGATGTGATTATGACCGTACAACTGCAATTAACGGATACTGACCTTGGAATCGTAGTTAGAGCTTCACATATGGGACATTCCACTTTTGGAATCGTTACGAAATTAAGTACTCCGAGGTCCGCAGTCTCAAGAATTTGCCGCGAATACGTGATTTCTGGCGTTACCTCTCACCACGGACAATACAGTGGCCGTCGGCCTTCACTTAGTGACCTAAGGCAGTGGCGTTTGCTTCACGTTATCAGTGCTAAGTGACGAGAAACACTGCATGAAATAAGCGCAGAAATCAATTTGGTACGTACGACGAACGTATCCGTTATGGCAGCGCGGCGACATTTGCCGTTAATTGGCTACGGCAGCAGACGACCGGCGTGATTAGCCTTGCGAATAGCACTACGTTCGACATGACCTCCAGAGCATCTCCTGAGCTCGTTACCATGTCGACTAGATCTCAGACGACTGTAAACTGTGGTCTGGTTAGCTGAGTCTCAATTTCATTTGATAAGCGGTGGTGGTAAGTTGCAGCCATTCATCTACATAATTTTTCCGAAAAAGTCACAGGGACAAAAGTGTTTGCACTTGGTTTGAAGAACATTCTGGACGGTTGGAGTGAATGATATGGCCGCCCACATCAGCCGATATGAATCCCATCAAACAATAATGAAAGATAATCGTGACCTTAGTTCATGCACAAGATCTTGCAGCGGGAACACTTCCACAATTATGGACAATTACTGAAGCAATACAAATATGTCTCCATGTACGGGACTTCCAACGATTTACTGAGTTCGTGCAACTTAGAGTTACTGAACTAAGCACGGATAAAGGAGGCCCGACATCATATTAGGAGGTATAATATGATTTTTGTCACCTCATTTTAAATTAAAAGCAACATTTTATCAGATTTTATGTGTAATGGGAGTTTGATGATGTACGTTTCGTCTTTGTGTTGTCCAAACACATCCCAGTGCCTTAACTGCTACAGAATAAAATGTCAGTATTTTCATGAATTATGTCAATTGTTCTGAATGATCATCATGGCACCGACCGTTGACAGGAGCGAGAAGAATTTTACATTAATTAATAGCCGATAGCTATATTTGGGCTATCATAATTACTCAGGCATAATGACGGGAAATCTCAGGGCATTAATTAGCCTTGGGGATCGAGAATAGAATTCGACGAAAATACTGGACGTAGAATGCAAAATTTAAAACAAATCCCAGATAAAGACAATCGGAACAAATGTAGTTGTACAATGGCGCCATGTACAACAGAGGTTACTTGTATGAACGTTTCCGTACCATGTGAGACACACAATTTGGCTGCGGCCACATTTAAAATTACACAGCAACTCTCCTACTACCTCATCAGTGTGCTGCATTTCTTAACCCTCCAGTGGTCGTGACTAAAAATGTTACACAATAGATCATGTGAATGACAATAGTCATCCACAGACTTTCTCTGTTTTATACTTTCTCTATATTATATGCTCTAGCACTCCGTCTGCAGGCCGCGAGTGGTCTACCAGGACCATCCGACCGCCGTTTCATTCCCGGTGGAGGATGCGGGTAGGTGGGGCGTGGGGTCAGCAAACCGCTCTCCCGGTCGTATCTTCTTGACCGCCGCCGCTGCTATTCAGTCGAGTAGCTCCTCAATTGGCATCATGAGGCTGAGTGCACCCCGAAAAATGGCAACAGCGCATGGTGGCCTGGATGGTCACCCATCCAAGCGCGGACCACTCCCGACAGCGCTTAACTTCGGCTATCTCACGGGAAGCGGTGTAGCCACTGCAGCAAGGCCGTTGCCGTATATTATACGCTGATATAATATATTTCTATTACTATTAATATGTATCATTGCCATAATAGGAGTTAAAAAAAAACTAAATATACTTTAAAATCGTTTATTGTTATTTACGAATCTTAGTTTGTGTAAAAATAAGTTCAAATACAAAACATGAAATACACAAACTTGGTAAACTTTTACAACGTACTTTACTCACGTCGGAACAATGATCTGGGCATAGCCCTTTTAGATACTTTAAGCACGATCTTCTCCTAGTTTTATTTTTAGCTAGACTACAGATCTGTCATCTTCCCCTTGCACCTGCAGGCCGGTGTTCGTTTTGACTGACTTTTGGTACTTCTGTGTTGAGTAAAACCGTAGCTCTTTTCCTAATTTCGACTGGCTCGTGAGGATTTTCGACGCGTCGTTGTATTTGGGGTGAAATCAGCTCCCAACACAATGATTCTATAAAATCATTTAGTTTCACTGCCTTTAGGCCATTATTCACTGAGTATATGCACTGTGCGTTTATTCCAGACAAGTTCTGAAGATCGATGAAAATAATGGCAGGCCATCACCTTGTGTTCCTCGCCACCGAATAGTTTGCACAAAGCTGATCCATCCACTACATCAACACCAACTTTTGTCTTATTGTCAAAAGTGACAAATTCTGGTTTTCGTTTGTCTCCAGTATTAAATCAATGGAATCATCTTTGTGCATTGAAGAAACCGGAATCGTGGATTTGTTTTTTCTTTGGCTGTACGAAACAAGAATCTTATTTTTTTGAAAACCAAAAACAGAAGTATTCAGTTGCTTCTTTCTATTTGCTAGGAACTCTTTTGAAGCTACCTTTTTTTTCAGGGTCCCTACATAAGTAATACTTTTTTCAAATAATGCTTTCACCAGATGAACACTGGAAAACCAATTATCACCAGTAATATTCCTATTACAGCTATAAATTGGTTTCGCAAAGCGAAAGACATCATCTTTTCCAGCATTGCTGACCAACTAAGGCCCTAGTTTCTGTTTCCCACAGTAAACTTCTAAATCCATCAAATGGCACTGAGCACTATGGGACTTAACATATGAGGTCAACAGTCCCATAGAACTTAGAACTGCTTAAACCTAACTAACCTAAGGACATCACCCACATCCATGCCCGAGGCAGGATTCGAACCTGCGTCCGTAGCAGTCGCGCGTTTCCAGACTGAAGCGCCTAGGACCGCTCGGCCACAGCGGCCGTCTAAATTCATCGTATACATCATTCTACAATTTGCAAGTGCGAATACCTTTATTCCATATTTCGTAGTTTTGCTTGGAATAAACTGCCGGAAGGAACACTTCCTCCAAATAGTAAGCAGTTATTCATCAACCGTGCGGTATTCGTCTGGTGTCAAATAACGCTGAAAATTCTTTATAAATTGTTCATAAGCTCACGAATTGGTGCTAGCTTGTCTGATTTTCTTCTGTCTGCTCTCGTGTTGTAGTCATCAAAGTGGAAGCAGCGCATTAGAAAACGAAATCTATGCTCGCTCATTGATAAATAACAAGCTTCTATTCTACATCCTTTGGAGTTATCACACATATTTTTAGTACTTGGTTTGCTGCAACGGAGAGAACCAATAAGGAAAATATTTCCAATCAGGGCACTAATTTCAATTTCATCTGCGAGACGAGCATCCTTGTCTCTGGAGAAACTATTTTTAATTTTCGGAATATAAAGATTTGTAAATTTTGTAATGATGCTGATTATTCCGTCATCAACAAATAGTCGGAATGCATCTATTTCTGTTTTACTATCTTTACCTCTGTCTTTGAGCCCCGGTAAGCGGCTTATTACATTATGTGATAGAAGTTCCACATTTCTCTGGGGCACTTTTTTGTTCCACTTAGTGCTTCAATCAGTACCTAAAAATTCCCCTAAATTACAATCCTCACCACTGTCTTCATAGTCAGTTGTCTCTTGTTCTGTCTCAGAGCTAAGATTCTCTGATGCTACATAATCGCTATTACAGTCACTAATGTCACTCTCGCAGTCTAGCGGATCTTCGTCTGAATCAAATTCCTCCACAAACTTTATCCAAATGTTAGGGTCGGAACGTCTTTCTGCCATAACGGAAACTTTATTTCTCACCGAAATAAAACAATAAAATAACAAGAGACGGAACTACGTTTAAAATAGTTGACATGGATGTATTGTGCGCTAAGTGTCTTAAGTAAGTGAAATGCTGAAGGAATACATCAGTCAAAAACACTTACAAGAAAGGTCGCGTAGATGACACATGTCACTGAGGCAAAAGAAAGTGCAAGTGCTCTTAGCGAAGGACAAATTTCAACTGACACATGGGGCTACAATGTGTCTCACCCTTTCCCTGCAGTCTCTGGCGGCAGGTCCTCCTTGTTGCCAAAACAAATTAACGGTGGCAATTCAAAGAGGAGTGGATGACTATTGTCATCCACGCGACCACTCGAGGGATAACGTGGAAGCCACAACAACACAGAACTAACATATTTATTTTCCCTCTTGCAGTACTACACTGAAGCGCCATAGAAACTTGTATAGGCTTGCAGATTCAAATACAAAGATATGTAAACAGGTGTTACTGGGCTGCAGTTGGTAATGCCCATACAAGACGACAAGTGTCTGTCGTAGTTGTTAGTTCAGTTAATGATGCTACAACGGCAGGTTATCAACATCTGAGTGAGTTTGCACGCGGTGTTACAGTCGGCGCACGAGTCACAGCACCTCCGAGGTAGCGATGAAGTGGCAATTTTCCCGTACGACCATTTCACAAGTGTACCGTGGATATCAGGAATAAGGTAAAACATCAAATGTCCGATATCCCTGCCGACGGAAGAAGACACAGCAAGAACGCTACCAACGACAACTGAAGACATCGTTCATCGTGACAGAAGTGCAGCTCTTATACTAACTGCTGCAAATATCAATCCTTGCCCATCAACAAGTGTCATGCGTGCGAACGATTCAACGGAACATCGTCAGTATGGGCTTTCGGAGCCGAAGACCCCTCTCGTGTACCATTGGTGACTGTATGACACAAAGCCTTAAGCCTTTGCTGAGCCTGTCAACACCGAAAATGAACTATTCGTGACTGGAAACATGTTGCCTGGTCGGACGAGTCTCATTTCAAGTTCTATCGAGCGGGTGGTCGCATAGGGGTATGAAGAAAACCTCATGAATCCATGGACCCTACATTTCAGCAGGGGATTGTTCAAGCTGGTGCAGGCTCTATGATAGTGTGGGGCGTGTGCAGTTGGAGTGATGTGGGACCCCTGATACTTCTAGAAACGACTCTGACAGGTAACACGTACGTAAGCGTCCCGTGTTGTCACCTGGAGCCATTCATGTCCATTTCCAGCATTACGATGTGACACCCCAGAATTCTAGAATTGCTAGAGAACGGCTCCAGGAACACTCTCCTGAGTTAAAACACTTCCGCTTGCTACCAGACTCCCCAGACATGAACATTATTGTGCATATCTAGGATGTCTTGCAAAGTGCTGTTCAGAAGAGATCTCCACCCCGTCGTATTCTTACGGATTTATGGACGCCATGCAGGATTTATGGTGTCAGTTCTCTACTTGAGACATTCGTCGAGTCAACACCACCTTGTGATGCGGCACTTCTGTTTCCTCGGGGCAGGGGTTACACGATATTTGGCAGCTGTACCATTTTCCTTGGATCTTCAGTGTGTAACGCAGTAAAATCACAACAGGCACTTAAGCGAAACAGAAACGGAGGGGGAAAAAGGTAAGTGAACCATTATTTCCAACGTAATAGTCATAAGTGTTACTATATTTCTGCCACTGTGACACAAGACGACCAGTGCGACCATGGCAAATTATTTGCTGTTGCCTGAGGAACTATGATTGTGCGGTATACAACCTCAAACATTTTGCAATGAAGGCAGCGACCGTCTTGTCTACAAAATGATAAATGTATTAACAGCTGCGGTGACTACTTTTCAAAGAATAAACAATTTGTTTCTTCTCCCATCTGTCGCAATTTCACCCGACTGTCACTTATAGTTTATCAGTCAGTCAGACACAAATAGAGTCCTCTTTCCTACAAAACAATCATCGCTCATTATATCTCCATAGCTAAGTCAGTTTGCTGAATCAGCGACTCTTTGCCAACTGTTTTCCTTTCTCTACGGACACACTCCATCAAGAATTGTAATCTAGTCTTTGCACGAACGTTCTATAAGTGAGAAGATAGAAAGTTATCTTCAAAGTTTTAAGTATTTCCTTCATTTAATGGAATGTTCTTCCAGTGCCGTGCTTTTAGAGTTACGCACTATTCGCTATATGGCTGTTCAACAATGGGCATTACTGACATTAACAATTTCTTTTAATTCGTCACCAGATTATTTTTTAATGTCACTGTCATCAGTGGGAAGGTTTGGCAATCCTAGGAGAAGAAAACCACATGGAAATTTCTGTATGTAGGTGGGAAGGCAGATCGTTTTG
This sequence comes from Schistocerca serialis cubense, assembly GCF_023864345.2. Taxonomy (NCBI): domain Eukaryota; kingdom Metazoa; phylum Arthropoda; class Insecta; order Orthoptera; family Acrididae; genus Schistocerca; species Schistocerca serialis. Next base: position 522,778,327 of record NC_064641.1, read on the forward strand.
TATTCATCAGGATTCTATAAAAGGACGTAACTTTTCTGATGTATATTTAATGAGTAGTCTACTGCGAAGCAGATAAACTTAAAGCTGTTTCGATTGTGGGAAGTGATAGATAGTAATTACGATATCAGCGCAGCAACTAAACAATACGGCAAGTCTAACTCAAGAGGGACACAACTGTTGTTTTAAGAGCTAACAGACAAAAAATTACAGCATTTATGGTTTAATTGTGATTGCGAACATACGAATCAATTGCAATGGTTGTATTACTTCTGTTGTTGAAGGTACAAGATTTGTAGCCTTGAGGATTTATGGCAAGTCCTTGCTTTATGACTTTCCGATGAAACTGAACCTGATTAGATTATTAGCTGCAGTCAGCACAAGTTATGTACTTAAGTTACTGGACAAAGCTCATATGAAACTCTGTTTAACAAATTGACTATTCTTACCCAATAAGAAATCACATTAATTGATACTTCTTGTTAACTTCGTTTTGTTTCTGTTTACCACACAAATATAGTACAAAATTTGAAATGTTTTGGCGTAGAAACAAACACAGTTAATTGTGTTCTTGACACTGCATTCCCTTTTAGTTATAGAGCAGTGCTGTGACTGATCGTACTACCCAACCTTAGCAGATACCTCACCCTCTCCATTATTTACGATTTCTGAACCGTTTCAAATGAACCACATTGGGCGTGCCATATGTGGATACACAAGAAACGATACAATCAAAAAACCCTGTAGAAGGTACTTTCTGGTATGCAACTGCCACTGTTCTGAACGATTCAATTTGGAGAGGATCACAAAAAACAATTAAAGTTAAAAGGAGCAGGAGAAGAGACATCGACTTTGTATTATTCGTGCCAGCAAAGTATAATTAACGTAAGTCAGCTATCGTTGTACTTACAAATCATCAAACGCTCGTCAGTTGGCATCTAGAACTACCATTAACACAGAATAAGATTGAAAGAATGTGTTTCCTTGCCTACTAACGTCATAACTTGCTGCGAGGATTCCATGCGGATACTTAGAGTACGTAATGAAGGGTTACTGCTAAGTAAAGTCAAGCACCTGTATTGAAACGTGAGAGCTACCTCCACTACGGTTGGAACGAAATGCAGACTTATACTGAAGTGATTGTGGAATAGCCGTTTCCTCCAGCATTTAACTACGGTTTAATACTTATATTCCTTTGGTAATAGCCGTATGAGACGTATTTAGCAAACATTAATGTACTACATTGTGTTTTATTTCATGTTTGGCGTCCATTCAAAATCACTCAGAGTCGATATGAAAAAGTTCATGTTATGTCGAAACACAGTGCGTTCGCAAATGACAGTTTTACATTCTTGTAGAGCACCCACGATTTTTCAATGGTTTTCTGAGTCGCAAAAGTAGTTTATATCGATTATAGAAATACTCAGAAACCTTAAAACCGACAATGATTGCTAAAAACTGTATTCAGAATTTATATCACCAACTGACAGCTTTGTTTGTGTGTCATACTAGTGAGCAGCCGAAACATTATTTAGAGACTTTGCAGAAAGACTGACTGTGGGAGTAACTCTTTAAACAGCAAAAGTTTGAAAAACAATAATTCTTATGATCCCATGTTCATAGCGACAAAGATTTTATGATCTTCAATATCGTTCACAAATGTATTATCCATCAAAACTTAAAATCCAATTATCCATTAAAAATTAATAAATTACAATGTGAATGTAGCTTTGCACTAATTGTCATTTTTGTATTACCACAGTATTATAAACTAAAATGACATTGTAATCAATTTTTGAGTGAAAAATGAAAATTATCTTCCCAGAAAATTCAGATTTGTGCCAATTTACTAAAATATCACCATCTACAAATCCTCAGATACCAAATACATTGTAACACCCTCCTCCTCGCACTAGATTTCTAAGACTCATAGAAACCCAGTAAATTATATTTCGCTGCAGTTCTGTATGACTTGAAAGAAGCATAATGGTTTACTGAGAATAATTTTTGTACTACCACAGTATTATAACCTAATATGACATTGTAGGCATAAAGCAACTCAAAAGGTAAATTTTTCAGTTCAGTGTTTTACATGCCCCAGAACACATTGTAATTTGTAAATAATAGGTTACGTGGAAAGAAAAAAAAGCTAGAAAGTATTAGACTCACTTCGGTGCTGAGGGCAAGATAACATGTAATAATATTACTAATAATGATATGCCCAAAGTTACATGAAATCAAAGAGTTAAGTAATCCTCAAACTTAATGAAATGATTGAAGGACACTCATTTACTTTTTTATTCAGTAAATATGGAACAGGATGTTGATAGACGGAACGTAATAGCAACTAATACTAACCTTTTTTGTCTCCATAGAGATTAACTAGTTTCTGCTAAAATTGTGATACAAAAATGGAACTGGAAACGCCTATAATATTGAAAAAAAAATTGTATGTACAAGCTCAAAAATAACAAACTATTTTTTCGCCAGTGGTTCAGAATGTCAATGACATTATTACTTTCCAAGCCCTTTCTTATCACTTAATGATGCATTACAAACGACATATTAAAACTGTTGAAATAGCAGGGCCTTTTGAGTCCGGTAGCAACGAAATGCAAAAAAATTGTGAGGGTTAACGTTGGAGATTCAAACTCTCAAATAGAAAGTCACTTAGCATCATACCAGTAGCGCTCGGATTCTTCAAGATATTGAACACCCGTATAAAAAAACTTTAAACGTCTCATTACTTTACAAATGAGTTAATGTATTAAATACTTGTTGTTAAGGTTTTAATCGAGGAGAAGTTTAAAAAGGAACTGAAACATTGTTCGAGGTGGGTTTTAAGTCGCTAAGTGCTCTCGTTAAGAGACGCTGGTGAATATAATTTAGATAGTTGGCGCTCCACTTTAAGCAAAAGTAAGTTACTGACGTATCTCAGCGACTACGTGTGTGTTCTAAAATGATATAATTTTGTAACTAAATTCATGGGTCTATACGAGTACTGTCTGCCGACTGTGTTGCGAGTAGAGTAGGTATCAACGAAGATGCTAGATGTTGACGTTTCATTGCCTGAACAGCGAAAATGTTGAATCGCTAAATATTATTCCTTTCATAATTTTGCTTAGGATTTGACATTTTGTACCAAATTTTGTTTGAAGTAGCTAACGGTTCTCATTCTCAAATACTGGACACTGGATACTGTAATAGTTGTCTTATTTTCTTACACGTTTAATAAAAATATTGTACTTCTTAATGAATATATTTCAATTTTTAAATTCTGCGAATAACTGAGCAAAATATTACAAATCAAATTTCTGTTGCCCCTGGAAGCAACATGCTACTGATACTGCGTTGTAGTTTCCAAAACAGGGACAGTCGTTCAGTAACACAAGTGGCTTCTGTTACGAAATTATCGGGTAAGCATGCAGGGCGAAAAAGGTTTTGTTCGATTTGTACAGGTGCCCTATTTAAAGGAGCCGAAGGATACCAGACAATGGTGTGATACAGAGCTTTAACCTATCCACAATGGTCTTCAATCTGTATGTTTAGCAAGCAGTTAAGAAAATAAAGGAGAAACTTGGAAAGCTAGTTGAAGTACAGAGAGAAGAAATAATTGTTTCAGTGACAACAACTTACTCGGAACATCAGTTGAAAGTTATGTAGTGAGTCTTAAAGAGAATTTAGCAACAACTAAAGTGGAATTAGAGTGATCTAATTAATAAACATGATGATGAGGCAATTAGATTAGGAAATGTGACGCTGAAATTAGTAGACGAGTTTTGCTCGATGTGCAGCAAACTAACTGACGCGGGGCAAAGTAAAAATAATAAATGTGGGCCTGAAAGTAGGATAGAAGGTTTTAGTTAAATCGTATTTGAAAATTCAAGAGTTAGAAAGTCTTTTCTGTAAGCACCTGATCGGGTCGTAGCCTCACACAAACTGAAATGTGAATGACAACCAGCAAAAGCAAACGAAGAACAGAAACTAAACAGAATCAGGGAAGAAGGAGCTTTATGGTACAGCTTCCGTAAAAGTGTGCCTAGCGATCCCGCCTTCGGCGCATTTGAGAAATACCGCCACCATTCGTGGGGGGCATTGTCTGTCTGTCAGACGTTCCCAGGCGGCTGTTTGCGCCATCTCACGCGGAATATGTTTCCATAGGGAACTTGCTGGTACTTTACGTCGCCTCGTGCGGTCGCGATGAAGTTTTCATCGCTGTGTCGCTGAGGTATTTGGCGTTCATGTTATAGGTAGATTTCAGGAAGCTGTGTGCCGTGCAGTGGACTTACGTAACGTTTAGTATTCTTCTTATCAGCTGCAGTCAGCTAAGCATTTGTTCATTTCTCCAGTAGTACTTCTCACCTTACGGGGTTTCAATTGTTCGGTAGGACTCTAATTGTCTGTGTATGACCGCTATCTACACAGTTTCTGTCGTCGAGATTTTTATGCGTTACCGGGATAGTACGCGTCTGAAAGCGAATGTGATTTGAAACGATTTTATCTGTTGTCACATTATTTGTTAATTTACACTGCACGAAATAACTTAGTACACTTGGAATGACGACGTTGATTCTGATCCGATGACACTTGGGGGATATTAAATGTTCTGATAATGGTTTCAACGTCGTCCGCCAATTGACAGAGTAGTGGCATAGCTACCAGAGCGCCGTCTGTGTCTACAGTTGAATTGGGAATGCTCAAAGCCAGAAGGCTTAGTACGGTGCAGACGTGTGAAGCAAGGATGCAACCATGCCACGGAGATGTCCTTCGTACTAGTGTCAAAGGAGTCAAATTGTACCTTTCCCAGTGGTAGGACACTCCTTTCAAAGAACTACCACACATGTCGGACGTGCTGCGTCAGTTGTGCGACGATGCTGGTATCAGTGGACACATGAGCATTCTCAAGCCCGTAGACGAGGTTCTGGACGTCCACACAGCAGAGACGCCCGCCAGGATCGTCTTACTGTAGAGACAGCAATGGCAGATCGTACAGCTTCCACTGAAAAGATTACGGGGCATGTGAGCCCAGACTGTTTTGAAACGGTTATTAGCAGTGGGACTGTGAACACGCACACCTTTAGCCCGTCTTCCAATCACGCCACAGCACCGACTTGCACGACTCCGCTGTTGCCGTCAGAGATCACATGGAATGGCGCGGCGTGGTCTTCGGTGCTGAAAGATTCTGCCTAGACGCAAGTGATGGTCGTTTGAGCTTACGACATAGACATGGTGAATCATGGAACATAGAATGCATACGTCCAGGGCCTGATGGTCTGGGGTGCGATAAGCTATAACTCTCATTCACCTTTGGTGTTCCTGGAGGGACGCTAACCAGCTCTCAGTACTTACTGAATGCTGTTACACCGTTCTTTTACGGTTCTTGAAACAGTATAGCGTCCCCAGTGCCATATCACGAAAAGACAATATTTATAAAGAAGACATTCATAATTTGTAAGAGATTTTTTTTATCATGTAGCCGTAAAATAATAATTTCTCTGTGTAGGTTTAGATTGCAAAGAAATAATTTATGACAGAATGATCTAAAGAGAAGCCCAGTTACACTCTTTTGTTAATTTTTTAGTCGACCTTACTTCTTCGCTTGTCTTGAATGTGTCTAGAGGGACATCTTGCGTGTGCTGACGATTGTAAGCATATTTGTATGAGTTAAGCATATAATATACTGATTTAAATTTATTGTGCACTTTTAATTTGTAAGAGGTGATCCCGATTTCATGTCCGCCTTCCTTGAATTAACCTGCATTCAAGTAATTTACAGCTCAACAATCGCAGCGGCCGATGCAGCCAACGACGCCATTACGTGGCGATATTAACTTATGAAAAATTAGCGGAAGCGGAAAACTCGCCCGCTATTAGCATAATATCAATTTTTCTCCACAGCCGCACGAAGTTGCAGAAATACTTAGCTTTAAGATTCTTATTTTCAGTACCATAGCCGAGACCCAGAGCCAGGACTCTGACTACAATACAATGGTTAACGGAGGTAAGAAAATACTCTCGCGCGTGTGTGGGCCGCAATTGTAATTAATAACTAAAGATCTTTTGCTTTAACGTCAACTGACTAGCCGAGGAAATTTATATGAAAAGTTTATTACATTGTTCAACTTAAATATCATTTTTATTAAGGCCCACCACGTAAGTCGGCAACAATCAAAAAATAATAATAACAATAATAATATATACATTAAATTACGACGGCCGACGGACGCGAGATTGGCGCCGCAACTTTGGGGCCCGATTAATATGATTCTATTGTAATGAATGTAATTATGTATGTGTCTAATTGTTGTAAAATATTAATGCTTGTATGAATTCTTTTACATGTACAACAACAAAACCACACCCTGAGGAGATCTGGAGAGGAAAAAGTGTAGAAAAGAAAGAGCATTGCGAGAAAGAAAAATAAGTAAGGTAAGGCCTATTGTGCAAGTATCCTGTGTAGCTCTGTGCGGAATATCGAACCCATGTGCACATGAGATACCTTCGGTGGTTTGTGTATTTATGTGTTTATTTTTGGAGGGGATAATTATTCGTTTTGTGTATTTATGTGTCTATTTTTGGAGGGGATAATTAATCGTGTGTGTATCAGTGTTAAAGATTTGTCAGTGGCTTAAAGTGAATTTAGTATGGGTAAGATAGGAGAACCTAAAGCATCCGTACCAGAAGAACAAAATTCTGTTAATGTGGAAAGTGAGGATCATTTGCAATATGTAAACGAGTCCCAAGCCACCGCCTCGGATAACATAATTTCCGGAGCGGGGGGCGAGGATCTGTGGACGGTGAATGACGCTCCACAGCAGAATGGGAATAGAGTAACAACTCCACTGCCTGGGCAGGGGGGCCAATCGAGTGCTAGATTAAGCGGGGCACCAGTATGCTCACCGATTGCAGACCCATTTGCAGAATTTCTGCGCAGGTTAGAAGAAAGAGATAGGGAAAGAGATCAGAAACTGGCTCAGATGCTACGTGAGCAAGAGCAGCGCAATGAAGCGAAACTAGATAGGATCCAAAGCGAACTAGCCGAGATGCGGGATGCGTGCAAAGAGATCCCCGATCTTGTGCAAAGCTTAGCCGGAGAGATGCAAAAATTACAGATATCGCAGGCTAGGCTTGAAGACAATGTCCAGACTTTAACCAACCGCGTGGATAATGTGGAGATAGATGCACGGAAAAGTATTGACGCATATTTGGAAGTGCAAGCTCAAAAAGTAGAAAAAGAATTAAATGAATGGCTAGAAGTAAAGGATCGCGAGATATCTGCAAAGATTGAAAGCGACGTAAAAACAGCTGTAGAACAAGCGACTGCGGCCGCGAGTGTAAATACTGACGCTAGCGCTGCCGCACTACATGCCGAATTAACACAGATTAAGTCCCGTGTGACTGCGGAGTTGCCAAATTGGCAACAGGAGGTCGCGCGGAGACTGTCTGCGTTGGAAAGCAATGTAAACAGTGGCGGACAGATCATGAATCAGACTCCGCGTACTGATTACTATAATAACGCTGACGGTAGCCAGGGTGCGAGTGCGCAACCGCAACCTAATGCGAATTATGAGCACGAGCAACACGCGATACCGTGCAGCGCACATCACGAAGTGATGAATGTCCCAGAATGTAGCAATCAGATGTGTAAAAAAGAGGACAATGTAATAAAACACAGGACATTCCAACCCTTCAATAGCGAAAAACGAAATGTCCACCCTGTTGTATTTATTAAGAGCTTTAGGAATGTGTTTCCCAGGACATGGACGGAAAGACAAAGAATACAGTTCGTGGTCTCCTTTATTCAAGGTGACGCGGCACTGTGGGCCACCGACGTGTCCGAAAAATGTCTAACGATGCAACAGTTTGAAGGTGCATTCTTGCAAAAATTCTGGTCCGATAGCGTCCAAGAAAGACTACGAAAGGAGTTGTACAGTCCAGAAATGTACAATCCTAAGATGGGAACGTTACGCAAATATTTCGAAAAGTATATAAACAAAACCAGGTACTGGGACGAGCCAATGTCCGATCGTGACATAATCAGATTAATAAAAATGAAGTTGCCCAGTGAAATTAAAAGATATTTCATCAATGTGCCGGAATACGATATAGAACAATTCATGGAAATAGTGGATTCTGTTGACCTATTGATCGAAGATATGAAAACCGAAAACAAGTGGAACAATGCAGGCTATAATCAACACAAAGCCGATTACAATAGCAGCCACAGTAATGGTAGTAACTTAGTACCAAATGGTAACGGGAATAGGCAAGAGCACCGGCAACAGAATCAAGGCACAAACAATGGCAATGGTTATAACGGCAACGGTTATAATCGTGAAAATCGAAAGAGACATCATGATGGACGCATGAGTAATGGACATAATGGTAACGGCAATCCGCAATGGCGGAACAACCGAAACCAGTGGCGTGGTCGTAACGAACCGACACCACAGTGGCAACAAAACACAGCGCCACAATGGAACGCCAACCCAGGTCCATCACAGAACATGTCAGGAAGTTACAACCGACCACCGCAAAACCAGAGCCATACACAATATCAAAATACACCATCGGGGAGGCAGGGCGGCCAACCCAACAGTAGCAACAACAACAACCAGAACCACAATGTGAGGTTAGTGGAAGTGACAGACAACTGTCAACCCACTAATGCTCATCCGTTAAACTAAAGACAGCCACAATACGCTCTCCGTTGTTGGCTGCAGGATGGTGTAGTGAGGGCACATTCACGGATGACAGCCATAAACTTTGTATGCTGAGATACAATGAAGGAACAAAAATAGAAAAGGAACTTGTAGACATACCGCAGAAATGTAACCGAACCGACAAAAGTGTTGTGCAGGCTATATTGCAAGCAGATATGTACGGAGCACCAATACACATAATAGTCGATACCGGTGCGTCAACCAATGTCATGAGCGCAAATTTTTACAAGTACTTGAGTCAAAATAATAGAATACCAGTATTGCCAGTGAAGAATTGTCGTGTTACAGGTGCAATAGGTGCACAATCTCATATCATAAAGCACCAGGTGCAGGTCGAGTTTACGGTAGGAAATGAAGCAATGAAAAGCTCGTTCCTAGTAGTTAAGGGATTAGGTGTTGCTTGCATCCTGGGGATGGAATTTTTACGCCAGAGGGACGCAAAAATCGACCTCTTGTGCGGGGAAGTAAGCCTTATGAATGAGGATAGACGTGTAGTTTTGCCGTTGTTGAGGAAACGGGAAGTGCACGGTAAATATTGCGGGAACTTTCAAACGAGATTCGAAGGAATACAGGTAATGAATTTATATTCTGACTTAAGTACAAGACAAGCATATTGTAAAGAATTTATTACTGAAGACAGAGAGGAAAAAAGGAAACTGATAGCCATGAAAGTTAGGGAGTCAGAACATTTGACTGAAGCACAACAAAACGAATTGACTCAGCTACTTACAGATTATGAGAATGTGTTTTCGGAAAAACCCGGTGTTATCGAGGGCTACACCTATAACATCGAAGTGGTACCTCACGATACTTTCTGTCACGCAAACTACACCATCCCGTGGTCAAAGAAGGAGGCAGTTACGAAGGAAATAAGAAAAATGCTTGATTGGGGGATAATTGAACCATCTCTATCCCCGTACAGCAGTCCGCTCGTGGCCGTAGCGAAAGCGGACGGCAGTATACGTCTCGTGCTTGATGCGCGCGATATTAACAAAATAATTGTACCTGTCAGAACGCGACCAGAAAACCTGGATGAACAGATACAGAAGTTTTATGGAGTTAAATATCTGACCTCTGTCGATATGCGTTCGTCGTATTGGCAAATCCCACTAACTGAATCATCAAGAAAGTACACTGCCTTTGTGTTTGCCGGCAGAAGTTACCAATTTAAAGTTTTACCATTTGGATTAAATGTTAGTGCAGGTGTCTTCATTGCAGCGCTCGATAAAGTATTAGGACCAGATTTGTTGGACCGAGTAACGTTGTATGTCGATGACTTATTAATAGCTACTCCCGATTGGGAAAGCCACATGGACACGCTGAGATGCGTACTAAAAAGATTTTCTGAGGTAGGCGTAACAGCAAACCTCGCAAAATCCAAATTTGGCAGGGAGAGAATAAAATTTCTTGGTCATGTAATATCACCTACAGGTATTGTGCCCGATCCGAAGAAAATGGCAGCAATTGAGAACTTCCCTCCTCCTAGAACCAAGAAACAGTTGAAGGCATTTGTGGGTCTAGTGTCATTTTTCAGACGATTCATACCTGACCAGCTTTTAAATGATAATACCCTGTTAAACTTGTTGAGAAAGAATACACCCTGGATATGGAATGAACTTTGCCAGCAGTCATTTGAGCAAATACGACAAGCCCTTCTAAATGCTAATCTACTGTCACATCCTGACATGTCAAAGGAATTTTGCCTTGCTACAGACGCCTCCACTCTCGGACTAGGCGCGTGTTTATTTCAAATCGATGAGGATGGTGGAAACAAGAACGTAAGAATAATCGGTTTCGCAAGCCGAGTGTTGTCAAGTTGTGAACGATCATATACAGTCACCGAACTCGAAACACTAGCAGTAGTATGGGCCATGAAGAAGTTCAGATACTATGTGTACGGAAAAAATGTAAAAATTTTCTGTGATCATCAGGCCTTAAGTTTTTTGCTGACATGCAAGTTAATGCACGACAGGTTGACTAGGTGGGTGCTTGCTCTGCAGGAATATCAATTTCAAATAATGTATATAAAGGGTTGTGACAACGTAGTGCCTGATGCTTTGTCACGGTTGCCACAAGGTCTGCCTGAGTTAACAACAATACTAGAACAGGCAACAGAGTACAAAATTTTAGTTATGAAAGACCCTACTTGTCGAAAAAAGTTCTTGCAGACGTGCAAGCAACTGCCTAGTTTACAGGACGAAGATGCAGCTTGGGGAAAAGTCAAACAAGAACTCCTATCTTCGGGTGGAAATCAGATAGGTAGCCATTATTCTGTGCAAAATGGGGTATTATATTACCGGAAGGAGGTTAACAAGGACTTGTGGTGTGTCTGTGTACCAGAAGTATGTATTAGTGATTTAATCTGGCACGTGCACCTTTCGTGGGGACACGTGGGTATTGAAAAATGTAGAGCACTTCTCGCAAGACAATGTCATTTTAAGAGTATGAAAAGAATAATTCAGAATGTTGTAAGGACATGTGTAGTTTGTCAAAGGACGAAACCTACAAATCTGCCCACTGTAAGTGAATTGCATCCTGTTGTTCCTAACAAACCATTACGACTAGTTTCTGTTGACATTCTAGGGCCACTACCCACTGGCAGAGGTGGTGTGAAATATGTATTTGCTGTATATGATGCCTTTTACAAATTTCTAAAATTGTATCCTGTAAAAGCTTCAACGGCCACACCCCTCATTCAAAAATTACGAACAGATTATTTTGTTAATGTTGGCAAACCACAGATTATATTATCCGATAATGCCACCTTTTTTACTGGTCTCAAATGGAAAACGTTTCTACAAGAGCAAGGTGTTAAACACATTTTTGTAGCTCGATTTCACCCGGAGAGCAGTCTTGTAGAGCGTACCTTTAAAGAGTTGAACAGGTTCATGAGAACTTACATTCCGAATCGCCACACCAAGTGGGCAGAATACGTTTCGACTTTTGAGGAACTCCATAATAGATTGCCACATTCAGCCACCGGTTATACTCCACTAGAAGTCATGTTTGGAAAGAATGAAACCGACAGCTGGCTGTCACCATTACCAACTGCACCACGACAAGTTGTACCTCACGAACAAATTATAGCTGAGACTCTAAATAACTTAACGAGGTGCGCGGAGCGCCGAAAGGAAAAGCATGACAAGAAAATAAAGAAGGTAACAGTGTATCAACCAGGTGACTTGGTTCTAATAAGGACTCATCCCAAGTCATCTCTGTTAGCGAAAAAGAATAAAAAATGGCAACTGGTGTATGCCGGGCCCTACAAAATCATAGACATACCACATGGATGTAGCTATTTGTTGGGTGACGTAGAATCGGGAGAGATTAAAGGACTCTATCCATACAAAGACTTAAAGAAGTTCGCTCAGTAGAGCAACGTTTACATATGTGTAGTAGGTTAAGTTAAGAGTGTATTTTTTTTTCTGTGTGTAAATGTTAAGATTTTAGTGTAACATTTAAAGACAATGAGGCACACAAGATTAGTGCGATTCAATTTTGTAGATGTTAAGGAATAATAGTATTTTTAAGCAATTGCATTTTGAAAAAAAAAAAATGAACGTAGGTTTAAGAATATGTTAAAAATTTCATGTTGAAAAATGCTTTAAAAATATTTTTAAAAAATTCAATAGCATGTAATGATGAAAGAATTTTTCATTAGTGTGTCATGAATATTTTTGAACTGTAGTAGTAATGCAACTTATGAAATTCAATATTATAGTGTATAAGTCGTTTCATGTATTTATGTCTATACCGATCTTGAAATATGCTCAAGCATAATTTACTTAACAATGTGAGTGCAGGGTGTACATCACCCAAGGTACCTCATGTGTTGTGGACAAGGTACAAAGCAAATCAATAAACGCGACTACCGCTAAGCACTGTTAAAATATATTGCCATCTGCTAAGGCAGAGATTTGCACGAATTTGTAGTGCAAACAAAAGTCATAAATCTAACATTAATCTAGGAACTTGCACGCTAGGCCTAGATTATAAAATGTGTACAATAATGCGAGAGGCAACGTTTTGTAAAGTCGAGCCTGGCTCTGGAGAGCAAGTACGCAATGAGTGGGCAGACATGACATGGGGACTTACCTCAGATGAGACGGAAATACAATTGTATAGTCAAAAAATCTGAAGGCAAGTACGACTCTAAGTGGAAAATAAAAAGAGATAATTAGTGCGAGAGACTGGTAAAATCCAGCACTAGCCAAAATCCAGTTCAGACTGAATGAAATTCATTAGTGTTTGTGAACTAATCGAAACAGTTACTTTAAGCAGTGTGAAAAACTGTGAAGGTGAAACTGTGATATGGACAGTGAAGTGCTAGTATTGAACGTTCAACAGCGGTGAGGACGCCAAACGCCAATATTACGCACGAAAAACTGTGAATTTGCCTATAAATGTGAACTGTTAACGTGAAGTGAACCCACAGTCAATATTTTTGGGACAGACTGTAGTTTCAGTGAGCACAATAATGCGAGATTGGAATGCGATGCGTGGACTGTTGCAAAACAGCGACCGCAGAAACGGCGAATGTTTGTGCTAAGCTCGTATTGGGACACTCACCAGTGCCTGCGAGTGCGGCGAAAACATAAATAATTTTATCAAGACAAAAACTGACGTGTAATGGAAACAGTATTGCATCAAAACTGCATTCACGGGAGAAGGTCCATGTCATGTTTTCTGCAAGACAGTGCTAGCTTGACACTCGGAAACTGGCGAAAACTTAACAACAACTGCCGCACTAATAAATGCTCCTTTCCCACTAGCGTAACCATCTGAAGCGGGAAATAAATATTACGTTGGTTGTGTGTGTGTTTCATGTACTACGTCGGAGATGCGTAGCAGAGCTGACTCCTGTCAACAAGAGCGGGGGGCGGATATCATCCCACTCCGCCACGCCCGGCCGAGACAGAAGCGCATCGCCAACGGTGCAGCCGATCAGCTGATTCTGACGTTCCGCGACGGCGAGACACACGCTGGCGTCGAGCGGGCGTTGACCTCTCCGCAGCCGCCGCGAACGCCGAGCACCGAACACACCAACCGACGCCGTCGCGAGCCAAACGTCGCGGCGTAGATCATCAACGACACCGCAATCAATTGTTATAATGACCTCATTTTTTGCATAGTGCAACAAAAATATTTGTATGCACATCCTGTACTCCAATGACATTCCAGAAACAATTAAGTGAAAGTGACCAAAGCAGTTAGTCTGTCGCTCCGCCGAGGTTTTCCCCAGGTTTCCCTACGGCCGCGCCAAATGGGGAGCGAACAGTTGACACCCCTGGGACTTCAAATATTCCGGACTAACTCGTGGTTGTATACCTTGAACCTCATCTGTATTACACTTTGTGGACAACACACCTCAGTAATTTAACGCTTTAAATATACGATGTGACATATGTAAACTGTGAAAGAAAAATCTGCGTGTGGACACGGTGGACATGAAAGAGGAAATATTTATGTCAAAAACACGAACATTTTTTATGACATAAACATTTCGGGGGGCAATATAGCGTCCCCAGTGCCATATCACGAAAAGACAATATTTATAAAGAAGACATTCATAATTTGTAAGAGATTTTTTTATCATGTAGCCGTAAAATAATAATTTCTCTGTGTAGGTTTAGATTGCAAAGAAATAATTTATGACAGAATGATCTAAAGAGAAGCCCAGTTACACTCTTTTGTTAATTTTTTAGTCGACCTTACTTCTTCGCTTGTCTTGAATGTGTCTAGAGGGACATCTGGCGTGTGCTGACGATTGTAAGCATATTTGTATGAGTTAAGCATATAATATACTGATTTAAATTTATTGTGCACTTTTAATTTGTAAGAGGTGATCCCGATTTCATGTCCGCCTTCCTTCAATTAACCTGCATTCAAGTAATTTACAGCTCAACAATCGCAGCGGCCGATGCAGCCAACGACGCCATTACGTGGCGATATTAACTTATGAAAAATTAGCGGAAGCGGAAAACTCGCCCGCTATTAGCATAATATCAATTTTTCTCCACAGCCGCACGAAGTTGCAGAAATACTTAGCTTTAAGATTCTTATTTTCAGTACCATAGCCGAGACCCAGAGCCAGGACTCTGACTACAATACAATGGTTAACGGAGGTAAGAAAATACTCTCGCGCGTGTGTGGGCCGCAATTGTAATTAATAACTAAAGATCTTTTGCTTTAACGTCAACTGACTAGCCGAGGAAATTTATATGAAAAGTTTATTACATTGTTCAACTTAAATATCATTTTTATTAAGGCCCACCACGTAAGTCGGCAACAATCAAAAAATAACAATAACAATAATAATATATACATTAAATTACGACGGCCGACGGACGCGAGAACAGGAAGGTGATGTTTGGTTCCAAAAGGTTATTGCTCGTCCACACACTACATCTACATCTACATTCTACATCTACATTGATACTCCGCAAGCCACCCAACGGTGTGTGGCGGAGGGCACCTTACGTGCCACTGTCATTACCTCCCTTTCCTGTTCCAGTCGCGTATGGTTCGCGGGAAGAACGACTGTCTGAAAGCCTCCGTGCGCGCTCTAATCTCTCTAATTTTACATTCGTGATCTCCTCGGGAAGTATAAGTAGGGGGAAGCAATATATTCGATACCTCATCCAGAAACGCATCCTCTCGAAACCTGGCGAGCAAGCTACACCGCGATGCAGAGCGCCTCTCTTGCAGAGTCTGCCACTTGAGTTTATTAAACATCTCCGTAACGCTATCACGGTTACCAAATAACCCAGTGACGAAACGCGCCGCTCTTCTTTGGATCTTCTCTATCTCCTCCGTCAGACCGATCTGGTACGGATCCCACACTGATGAGCAATACTCAAGTATAGGTCGAACGAGTGTTTTGTAAGCCACCTCCTTTGTTGATGGACTACATTTTCTAAGCACTCTCCCAATGAATCTCAACCTGGTACCCGCCTTACCAACAATTAGTTTTATATGATCATTCCACTTCAAATCGTTCCGTACGCATACTCCCAGATATTTTACTGAAGTAACTGCTACCAGTGTTTGTTCCGCTATCATATAATCATACAATAAAGGATCCTTCTTTCTATGTATTCGCAATACATTACATTTGTCTATGTTAAGGGTCAGTTGCCACTCCCTGCACCAAGTGCCTATCCGCTGCAGATCTTCCTGTATTTCGCTACAATTTTCTAATGCAGCAACTTCTCTGTATACTACAGCATCATCCGCGAAAAGCCGCATGGAACTTCCGACACTATCTACTAGGTCATTTATATATATTGTGAAAAGCAATGGTCCCATAACACTCCCCTGTGGCACGCCAGAGGTTACTTTAACGTCTGTAGACGTCTCTCCATTGATAACAACATGCTGTGTTCTGTTTGCCAAAAACTCCTCAATCCAGCCACACAGCTGGTCTGATATTCCGTAGGCTCTTACTTTGCTTATCAGGCGACAGTGCGGAACTGTATCGAACGCCTTCCGGAAGTCAAGAAAAATAGCATCTACCTGGGAGCCTGTATCTAATATTTTCTGGGTCTCATGAACAAATAAGGCGAGTTGGGTCTCACACGATCGCTGTTTCCGGAATCCATGTTGATTCCTACATAGTAGATTCTGGGTTTCCAGAAATGACATGATACGCGAGCAAAAGACATGTTCTAAAATTCTACAAGAGATCGACGTAAGAGATATAGGTCTATAGTTTTGCGCATCTGCTCGACGACCCTTCTTGAAGACTGGGACTATCTGTGCTCTTTTCCAATCATTTGGAACCCTCCGTTCCTCTAGAGACTTGCGGTACACGGCTGTTAGAAGGGGGGCAAGTTCTTTCGCGTACTCTGTGTAGAATCGAATTGGTATCCCGTCAGGTCCAGTGGACTTTCCTCTATTGAGTGATTCCAGTTGCTTTTCTATTCCTTGGACACTTATTTCGATGTCAGCCATTTTTTCGTTTGTGCGAGGATTTAGAGAAGGAACTGCAGTGCGGTCTTCCTCTGTGAAACAGCTTTTTAAAAAGGTGTTTAGTATTTCAGCTTTACGCGTGTCATCCTCTGTTTCAATGCCATCATCATCCCGTAGTGTCTGGATATGCTGTTTCGAGCCACTTACTGATTTAACGTAAGACCAGAACTTCCTAGGATTTTCTGTCAAGTCGGTACATAGAATTTTACTTTCGAATTCAATGAACGCTTCACGCATAGCCCTCCTTACGCTAACTTTGACATCGTTTAGCTTCTGTTTGTCTGAGAGGTTTTGGCCGCGTTTAAACTTGGAGTGAAGCTCTCTTTGCTTTCGCAGTAGTTTCCTAACTTTGTTATTGTACCACGGTGGGTTTTTCCCGTCCCTCACAGTTTTACTCGGCACGTACCTGTCTAAAACGCATTTTACGATTGCCTTGAACTTTTTCCATAAACACTCAACATTGTCAGCGTCGGAACAGAAATTTTCGTTTTGATCTGTTAGGTAGTCTGAAATCTGCCTTCTATTACTCTTGCTAAACAGATAAACCTTCCTCCCTTTTTTTATATTCCTATTAACTTCCATATTCAGGGATGCTGCAACGGCCTTATGATCACTGATTCCCTGTTCTGTACATACAGATTCGAAAAGTTCGGGTCTGTTTGTTATCAGTAGGTCCAATATGTTATCTCCACGAGTCGGTTCTCTGTTTAATTGCTCGAGGTAATTTTCGGATAGTGCACTCAGTATAATGTCACTCGATGCTCTGTCCCTACCACCCGTGCTAAACATCTGAGTGTCCCAGTCTATATCTGGTAAATTGAAATCTCCACCTAAGACTATAACATGCTGAGAAAATTTATGTGAAATGTATTCCAAATTTTCTCTCAGTTGTTCTGCCACTAATGCTGCTGAGTCGGGAGGTCGGTAAAAGGAGCCAATTATTAACCTAGTTCGGTTGTTTAGTGTAACCTCCACCCATAATAATTCACAGGAACTATCCACTTCTACTTCACTACACGATAAACTACTACTAACAGCGATGAACACTCCACCACCGGTTGCATGCAATCTATCCTTTCTAAACACCGTCTGTACCTTTGTAAAAATTTCGGCAGAATCTATCTCTGGCTTAAGCCAGCTTTCTGTACCTATAACGATTTCAGCTACCCGTGGATCTCGATGTCCTCTGCAAGATGTGCAGCAAAGTCCCTGGCCGACACGATCTCTGGACTTGTCTCCAGTCGAGCACATGTGAGATATGACGCACGACTCACCAATCAATAACTCTTACATCAACTGTATGCCAGAGTCTGTGCCTGTATTTCTGCCCGTGGAGACTGCACCATATACTAATATGGATGTTCCAGCGTGGATCGATAACTCATACTTCAGAACCGCTTGTGCTATTGATCTGTAAATCAAACCGTTTCATGTACTCCACATGCACTGTTGCAGCTATGAACCCTGACTGAATTGGAAACTTCTAAAAAGATGCACTGATTTTTTTCCGGCAGTGTATTTTGAAATGTGGAAGTACTGCCTACCCTCGGTTAGTTTCCACCAGAACCAGGTTAGGGATTTTGACGTTGGCGGCAACTCATACGCAGTTCTTAGTTTTCATTTAGAGGGAGAGTAGAAAGCTTCCGTGTCCCAGGTCTATTTTGAGCCGCGCGTATGGGAACTGGGTATAGCTCCTTGGTGAGTGGTTGCACTGTAACTTGCGAGTATCGATTAGGTTCACATGTGTCGCGTGTGCGTTGGTTGTCTAACTATTAGAATTCTTTCTCTGGTCGGTACCCACAAGCTGTTGTCAGAGCCGGTGTGTAGCAACCGTCAGTGGCATATTTCCCTCGTTTGTAGGGATTTCACGTTCTGGAACCGGTTATATTTCCACTGCGAGTGGTTCCACTGAGAAGTGTGATCGGTGACGCCATTCCAAAATGGTTCAAATGGCTCAGAGCGCTATGGGACTTAACATCTTAGGTCATAAGTCCCCTAGAACCTAGAACTACTTAAACCTAACTAACCTAAGGACAACACACACATCCATGCCCAAGGCAGAATTTGAACCTGCGACCGTAGCGGTCGCGCGGCTCCGGACTGAAGCACCTAGAACCACGCGGCCTCAGTGGCCGGCTGACGCCATTCACATGCGTCGCGTGTGTTTGCTAGTTCTATCACCTGAGATATGGTGGTGTATAATTTCGCAGTCTTTTGTGCGTATTGAGCTAAGGCCGTGTACCTACTGGATGAAAATTGGTTGATTTAGCGTTTTACTGATATGACACGTGTAGTGTTTGCTGACGAGGAATGGTTTGCATATTTCTACATCTACATCTATCTACATACATACTCCGCAATCCACCATACGGTTCGTGGCGGAGGGTACCTCGTACCACAACTAGCATCTTCTCTCCCTGTTCCACTCCCAAACAGAACGAGGGGAAAATGACTGCCTATATGCCTCTGTACGAGCCCTAATCTCTCTTATCTTATCTTTGTGGTCTTTCTACGACATGTAAGTTGGCGGCAGTAAAATTCTACTGCAGTCAGCCTCAAATGCTGTTTCTCTAAATTTCCTCAGTAGCGATTCACGAAAAGAACGCCTCCTTTCCTCTAGAGACTCCCACCCGAGTTCCTGAAGCATTTCCGTAACACGCGCGTAATATCATACCTACCAGTAACAAATCTAGCAACACCCGAGAGGATGAGCCGGTAAGTATCGTGTGTATTTACTGTGCGAAATACCAGTAAATAAATTGAGATTGGAGGTACCACAATTGCTTAGATGTCCACTGACTGCCTGCCCGTGTGGCCAAGCGATTCTAGGCGCTTCAGTCTCTAACCGCGCGACCGCTACGGTCGCAGGTTCGAATCCTGCCTCGGGCATGGATGTGTGTGTTGTCCTTAGCTTAGTTAGGTTTAAGTTGTTCTAAGTTCTAGAGGACTGATGACCTCATATGTTAAGTCCCATAGTGCTCAGAGCCATTTGAACCATTTTTTTGTCCTTAGCTTAGTGAGGTTTAAGTGGTTCTAATTTCTAGGGGACTGATGACCTCAGAAGTTAAGTCCCATGGTGCTCAGAGCCATTTGAACCATTTGCCCACGAGCAACGAGGGGTCTTGGAATAGCTGTTGTGAATTTTGCGTGCCTTAAAAAACGCGGAACATTTGTGGCTCGTTGTACATTTTATACTTGTCCATGTTATTTATTATTGTCGCCTCAGTAATTATTTAGCTGACGTCGTATTGAACTATAAAACCAATGGAAGTATATTTGTTATCGCCATCATCCACTCCTCTCAGAGCCAGTAGTTACATTTCATTACTAAAGTACAACTCAAAGAATGATTCTACATATGTGGTGAATGATTAGCCTATGCGCAAGTCATTATTATTGCGCTTTTCACTAAGTTATACCTAGTTTCAATTTGTTTTAAAGGGGTTAGGCCTCACCTTGATCTGTAACATAGTTTGAGTTACAGCTGGTGCCTGTAAGCGGAGTCATAGTTCGTTATTTGGTCTCATTGACGTAGTACCAAGTTTAATCAAGCTAATTAAGGTGCTAACTCTGAGTTCATTAGTTGGAGGAAGCGCGGGTTTGGCTTAGACCAGCCACTGTTTGCTTGTCATGTGAATTAATTTGGATTAAAGTGTGGGCACTTAGAGAAATGTTATTTGATTGTGAGAGCTATTTGCTGTCAATTCATTCCGCTATTATTCTTCCTTTTTCTAATGTTCAAAATTTAGTGTAATAAGATTTACAGTAATGCATTTCCGATTTATTTTCACGGAATGGGTAATGGAGTGGTCAATAATAAATATGAGGTCACAATTTGTTGAGGTTCCCAGATAATATTGCCGGCCGAAGTGGCCGTGCGGTTAAAGGCGCTGCAGTCTGGAACCGCAAGACCGCTACGGTCGCAGGTTCGAATCCTGCCTCGGGCATGGATGTTTGTGATGTCCTTAGATTAGTTAGGTTTAACTAGTTCTAAGTTCTAGGGGACTAATGACCTCAGCAGTTGAGTCCCATAGTGCTCAGAGCCATTTGAACCATTTTGAACCAGATAAAATTTTAGGGCAAAGCTTCGTTAATGTTTTGCTCTGTGGCTTTCATTTGTAAATATGATCTGACCTAATCACTTACTCCGTTCTCTACTACAGAGCAAGAATGATTCGGTTTTCTTGCGTCTTGCTCTTTTGGTAGCCGTCAGCGTGCGCACCGTCATTGGCACCCTATCCCCACCGGTACTGTCGGTACGTGTCCTTACTTCCGGCACCTGAGACGATAAACGGACATCAGACATCTAAATGGGCGTCGCATCTAGCAGACAGCTAATGCCCTTTTAGAAAGTAATAATAATAATAATAGACTAGAATAAGAAATTTAAAAAAATAAAAATTTGTCAAACCTCAACATCCTCAGGAGCAAACACCCAGCTCTCCACCACCTCTCCTAAAAGTTCCCAACCCCCTCCCCCTCCTCCCTCCTCCCAAGGCATCTCCCGCACTCTCTCCATATTTCAAAAGATGTGCTGAGACAATATGAAATTGAAAATTACATAATGTGCTTAACTAACGTTAACATTTGTAAGTGGATGTAGGTTCCAGTAGCTATGCAGAGATGAGGAGACTTGCAACGTGGAGAATTGCATTAAAACGTAGATTAAAAACAACAACGAAATCTGCTTTATTGGATTCTGGTGGCACTAATGGCTCACGTTCCCTCATTATTCCTTCACTGTTGGCTGGCTGCTCTCTTGTAAAGAATAACTGAATTCCGGAGTGCAACGAAGCTATGAGGACAGAAGACGAAGGAAGAGTGCGAGGGGTGGCAGTGTGTCAGGCTGCGCCGCAACCCCGTGCCCAGGTCGATATCCCAGGCCCCGGCCAGTAAGGCGGGAGCTACCGGCTGTCGGAGCGTTCATTACACCCGGCCCCCTACCTGTGCCTGCAGCTGCACCTGCACACCTGCACACCTGCACACCTGCACGGGCTGCCCGGACGGCGCGCCAGACCTCCTGGACGCACCGTCACAGTTTGTATCTCGCGCATTGTTTCCGCGAGATGCGAAAGTTTCAGGTACACACGAGAGTTGTAGTGAAAGTATTCCAAAAGTCATTCTGACGTTTTCTATAAGCTGTGCTGATACATCACCTATACTCCCCCACACACGTCACATCGGTGTCATGTGATATATGTTGCTAATCTTGTACTCTGTCAACCATTGAAAGTGTAACACTATGATGGAGAGCAAAAAATTATTTCAACTATTGATCAAATACATTAACATGAGAAAGTCATGGGTTAGTGATATACACACATACAAATGGCAGCAGCATCGCGTACACAACATACACATGGTCAGTGCATTGGCGGAGCCGTTATTTGCATTCAGGTGATACATGTGGAAGGGTTTGCGACGTGATTAAGGTCTCATGACGGGAATTTACAGACGTCTAACGTGGAGTCGTAGTTGGAGCTAGACGCACGGCACATTACAATCCGGAAATAGTTAGGGAATTCCGAATTTCGACATCACAGTGTCAGCAGTATGCCAAGAATATTAGAATTCAGACTCTACCTCTCACCGTGGACAATGTAGAGCCCGACAACCGAGAGCAGCGTAGAGTTGTCAACGGAACATTCAAGCGACATTGCCTGAAATAACCACATACATCTTTATGGACCGTAAGACGAAGGTATCTGTTAGGGTGTGCGGAGAAATCTGGTGTTAATCGGTTGTGACGGCAGACGACCGCGAGTTAGTGCCTTTGCTAACAGCACGAAATCACCTGAAGCGCCTCTTCTTGGCTCGTGACCATATCAGTAGGACCCCACGCAACTGTAAAACCGTGCCCTGGTCGGATGAGTCACGATTTCAGTTGGTAAGAGCTGATGGCAGGTTTCGTGTGTGGCGCTGACTTGTCACTAAGGCACTATGTAAGTTGGTGGTGGCTCCATGATGGTGTGGGCTGTGTTTACATGGAATGTGTTGTTGTGTCTCGTCCACCTGAACTGATCATTTGGAGACCATTTTCAGCCATACATGGACATCATGTTCGAAAACAATGATGTATTTTTATGGATAACAGCTCACTACAACTGGCAGAAGAATATTCTGGACGATTCGAGTGAAGGTTTGGCATCCAGGTCACCCGAGATGAATCTCATTGGAAGTTTGTAGGACATAATGGAGAGGTCAGTTCGTGCACAAAATCCTGCTCCGCAAACACTTTGGCAATTATGGAATTCTATAGAAGCAGAGTTCCAATGACTTTTTGAATCCACGCCACATCGACTTGCTGCACTACGCCGGGAAAAAGATGTCTGACATGATATGAGAAGGTATCCCATGACTTTCGTCACCTCAGTGTCCATTAGGAAGAAACGTTACATTTCTAGGTGATCAGGGCTGTACAGATATTACACTTCTGCCAACAGCAATGCCTCTAAAGAGAGTGCACGTCGAGTTGATCTGAGTTTTAATTACTTTGTATACGTCGATTTACGCTGTTTCAACTCTCTGCCAGAGATGATAAATCGTAGCCGTTGGTGATTTGTGGAATGAGAGTATCTCGTCAATTCATAACCAGATACCGATAACTCTAGGGAGAAATCTGTCTGTAGTATTTAAATAAACTCATGTTAAAAATACCAACGACAGTGAGAAATACAGCGATCGTGCTGGAAGGGCAACTTTCAGTCATGCTCTCCATCGAGGTAGGTAAGGACACCATGGCGAACATTCAGTCTTGCAATATCACGTTGGAAGTTAACTTCGGGGAGACTACGAAGGCACTAAGCTTAATATTTCCGAAATATAGCATCAACTGTCAAAAGTACGGTATATGCAAATCCGTTGTTTACATGCTTCGTATTCACTGAGACAACCATCACGCCGTATATGGGACGTGTATCAATAAGACAAATGTAGTCCCTCACCGTACACAATTCATAAGTAGAATTATTATACACGGTGACGAAACAATTAGTGGCGTTGAGGATGGCAATGAACTGCCGAAACCAATAATGTGAATATCTTCATTATTAACCAATATGGACGTAACAAATTATTTATTAAATTTCCACATCACTGATTTAACCGTGAAGCTGAAGACATTGTAAAAACGAGTAAATGGCGACAACGAATTATTGTACCATGATTCATATAACAAAACACGACGAATTATAGTCGCATCAATATATATCCGGGAGAAAGTGTTCGTATCTACTAGAAATATTGTGTTGACATAGAGAGTGGGTATAATACACAACGTTCATGTAACCCTTAATCTTTCTTTCACAGAAATTGTAAAATATAACAGGCTGTAAGTATTCTGCTTCTTCTCACTTACATCTCAACTCCCTTTCTTCACAGAAAGGTTATTTCCCATAGTTAACGATACACGGGCCCTGACGATAAAGTTCACTGAAAGCATCAGAATTTATGACAAAGAGTGGTACTCACTGTTTATACTCTGAAGCGCCAAAGAAACTGGTATAGCTATGGGTATTAAAATACAGAGATATGTAAACAGGTATTACGGCGCTGCAGTCGTCAACGCATATAAAGACAACAAGTGTCTGTCGTAGTTGTTAGATCGGTTACTGCTGCTACAATGGCAGGTTATCAAGATTTAAGTGGGTTTGAACGTGGTGTTAGAGTCGGCGCAGGAGCGGTGGGACACACCACATCTGAGGTAGCGATGAAGTGGCGAATTTCCCATACAACCATTTCACTCGTGTACCGTGGGTATTAGGAAGCTGGTAAGACATCTCCAACATCTCTGCGGCCGGAAGAAGAACCTGCAAGAATGGAACCAACGACGACAAGAACGGGACCAACGACGACTGAAGAGATTGTACAGCGTGGCAGAAGTGCAACCCTTCTGCAAATTGTTGTAGTTTTCAATGCTGGGCTATCAACAAGTGTGAACGAGCGAACGATTCAACGGAACAGTATCGGCTTTCGGAGCCGAAGGCTCACTCGTGTACCCTTGATGACTGCATGAAAATAAGCTTTAGGCCTCCCCTGAGCCCTTCAACACCGACATTTGACTGTTGATGACTGGATACATGTTGCCTAGTCGAACGAGTCTCGTTTCAAATTGTATCAAGCGGACGGAGGTGTACGGGTACAGAGACAATCTTATGAATTCACAGACACTGCATGTCAGCAGGGCACTGTTCTATCTGGTGGAGACGCTGTAAATGTGTGGGGCGTGCGCAGTTGGAGGGATACGAGGTCACTGATACGTCTAGATATGACTCTGTCAGGTGACATGTACGTAAGCATCCAATCTGATCACCTGCATCCATTCGTGTCCATTGTGCATTCCGACGGACTTGGACAATTCCAGCAGGACGATGCAACACCCCACACGTCCAGAATTGCTACAGTGTGACTTAAGGAACACTCTTCTGATTTTAAACTCTTCCTCTGGCCACCAATCTCCCCAGACGTGAACATTATTGAGTGTATCTGGGATGCCTTGCAGTATGCTGTTCAGAAGAGATCTCCACCCCGTCGTACTCTTACCGATATTCGTGGACATCCCTGCAGAATTCATGGAGTTAATTCCGTCCAGAACTACTTCAGACATTAGGTGAGTCCATGCCAAGTCGTGTTGCGGCACTTCTGCGTGCTAGCGGGGTCTCTACACGATATTAGGCAGGTGTACCAGTTTCTTTTTCTCTTCATTGTAGATGTATTATCCTTAACAAACCCAGAAATTGTACATTCCCGTATGTCAAAATATATGTAATTACACTTCCAATGACAGCCGTTTACTTCTGCCGTGGACTGTATTCTTATAAGCACTGTTAACAAGCACGATATTATCATTGTTGTAATGAAATAATTGTTCCACGAGTATGGACATTCTAGTGCACTGTCGATAGATACGAACTCTCGTGCTAGATTGCGCTCAAACACTATGCGAACGCTACCATTGTTGACTCTTGATGGGCAGTTTCGCGTGTTATCGCTTCTCGTTTAATTTATTGATGATAAAGGTGGATAGGTAAGTGAACGGCGACAAAGTTATCATTACTTGGTGTACAGTTTCGTCTGATGCTGGTGCACGTAGGTGATTCTTAATCGAAGCATAAATATAAACGTACTGTAATTACGTCTGAGTAAAATGTATGGATATGTAAGGCATGGTCAAATGAAAACAAGACAGAGCGAGATAAATGAGGTGAATATCATTATTTCAGAACTAATCGCCTTAACTGTTAATCAACGGCTGTTGTTGTTGTTGTTGTTGTGGTCTTCAGTCCTGAGACTGGTTTGATGCAGCTCTCCATGCTACTCTATCCTGTGCAAGCTTCTTCATCTCCCAGTACTTACTGCAACATACATCCTTCTGAATCTGCCTAGTGTATTCATCTCTCGGTCTCCCTCTACGATTTTTACCCTCCACACTGCCTTCCAATGCTAAATTTGTGATGTCCTACCAACCGGTCCCTTCTTCTTGTCAAGTTGTGCCACAAACTCCTCTTCTCCCCAATTCTATTCAATACCTCCTCATTAGTTATGTGATCTACCCATCTAATCTTCAGCATTCTTCTGTAGCACCACATTTCGAAACCTTCTATTCTCTTCTTGTCCAAACTATTTATCGTCCATGTTTCACTTCCATACATGGCAACACTCCAAACAAATAATTTCAGAAACGACTTCCTGACACTTTAATTTATACTCGATGTTAACAAATTTCTCTTCTTCAGAAACGCTTTCCTTGCCATTGCTAGTCTACATTTTATATCCTCTCTACTTCGATCATCATCAGTTATTTTGCTCCCCAAATAGCAAAACTCCTTTACTACTTTATGTGTGTAATTTCCTAATCTAATTCCCTCAGTATCACCCGACTTAATTCGACTACATCCCATTATCCTCGTTTTGCTTTTCTTGATGTTCATCTTATACCCTCCTTTCAAGACACTGTCTATTCCGTTCAACTGCTCTTCCAAGTCCTTTGTTGTCTCTGACAGAGTTACAATGTCATCGGCAAACCTCAGAGCTTTTATTTCTTCTCTATGGGTTTTTACCTACACCAGATTTTTCTTTTGTTTCCTTTAGTGCTTGCTCAAATACAGATTGAACAACATTGGGGAGCGGCTACAACCCTGTCTCACTCCCTTCCCAACCACTGCTTCCCTTTCATGTCCCTCGACTCTTATAACTGCCATCTGGTTTCTGTACAAATTGTAAATAGCCTTTCGCTCCCTGTATTTTACCCCTGCCACCTTTAGAATGTGAAAGAGAGTATTCCAGTCAACATTGTCACATTCTCTAAGTCTACAAATGCTAAAAACGTAGGTTTGCCTTTCCTTTAATCTTTCTTCTAAGATATGTCGTATGGCCAGTATTGCCTGACGGGTTCCAACATTTCTACGGAATCTAAACTGATCTTCCACAAGGTCGGCTTCTACCAGTTTTTCGTCTGTAAAGAATTCGCGTTAGTATTTTGCAGCTGTGACTTATTAAACTGATAGTTCGGTAATTTTCACATCTGTCATCACCTGCTTTCTTAGGGATTGGAGTTATTATATTCTTCTTGAAGTCTGAGGGTATTTCGCCTGTATCATACATCTTGCTCACCAGATTGGAGAGTTTTGTCAGGACTGGCTCTCCCAAGGCCGTCAGTAGTTCTAATGGAATGTTGATGACTCCCGGGGCCTTGTTTCGACTCAGGTCTTTCTGAGCTCTGTCAAACTCTACACGCTGTATCGTATCTCCCATTTCATCTTAATCTACATCCTATTCCAGTTCCATAATATTGTCCTCAAGAACATTGCCCTTATATAGACCCTCTATATACTCCTTCCACCTTTCTGCTTTCCCTTCTTTGCTCAGAACTGGGTTTCCATCTGAGCTCTTGATATTCATACAAGTGGTTCTCTTTTCTCCAAACGTCTCTTTAATTTTCCTGTAGGCAGTATCTATCTTACCCCTAGTGAGATAAGCCTCTACATCTTTACATTTGTCTTCTGGACATCCCTCCTTGGCCATTTTGCACTTGCTGTTGATCTCATTTTTGAGGCGCTTGTATTCCTTTTTGCCTGTTACATTTACTGCATCTTCATATTTTCTCCATTCATCAATTAAATTCAATATTTCTTCTGTTACCCACGGATTTCTACTAGCCCTCGTCTTTTTACCTACTTGATCCTCTGCTGCCTTCACTACTTCATCCCTCAGAGCTACCAATTCTTCTTCTACTGTATTTTCCCCCCATTCCTGTCAATTGTTCCCTTAAGCTCTCCCTGAAACTCTGTACAACCTCTGGTTCTTTCAGTTTATCCGGATCCCACCTCCTTAAATTCCCACCTTTTTGCAGTTTCTTCAGTCTTAATCTACAGTTCATAACCAATAGATTGTGGTCACAGTCCACATCTGCCCCTCGAAATGTCTTACAATTTAAAACCTGGTTCCTAAATCTCTGTCTAACCATTATATAATCTATCTGATACCTACTAGTATGTCCAGGATTCTTCCATGTATACAACCTTGTTTCATGGTTCTTGAACCAAGTGTTAGCTATGATTAAGTTATGCTCTGTGCAAAATTCTACCAGGCGGCTACCTCTTTCATTTCTTAACCCAAATCCATATTCACCTACTATGTTTCCTTCTCCCCCTTTCACTACTCTCGAATTCCAGTCACCCATGACTATTAAATTTTCATCTCCCCTCACTGCCTGATTAATTTATTTTATCTCATCATACATTTCATCAATTTCTTCATCCTGTGCAGAGATAGTTGGCATATAAACTTGTACTACTGTAGTAGGCATGGGATTCGTGTTTATCTTAGTCACAATAATGCGTTCACTATGCTGTTTGTAGTAGCTTACCCGCACTCCTATTTTTTTATTCATTATTAAACCTCCTCCTGCATTACCCCTATTTGATTTTGTATTTATAACCCTGTATTCACCTGACCAAAAGTCTTGTTCCTCCTGCCACCGAACTTCACTAATTCCCACTATATCTAACTTTAACCAATCCATTTCCGTTTTTAAATTTTCTAACCTACCTGCCAGATTAAGGGATCTGACATTTCACGCTCCGATTCGTAGAACGCCAGTTTTCTTTCTCCTGATAACGACGTCCTCTTGAGTAGTCCCAGCCCGGAGATCCGAATGGAGGACTATTTTACCTCCGGAATATTTTACCCAAGAGGACGCCATCATCATTTAACCATACAGTAAAGCTGCATGCCCTCGGGAAAAATTACGGCCGTAGTTTCCCCTTGCTTTCAGCCGTTCGCAGTACCTGCACAGCAAGGCTGTTTTGGTTAGTGTTACAAGGGCAGATCAGTCAATCATACGGACTGTTGCCCCTGCAACTACAGGAAAGGCTGCTGCCCCTCTTCAGGAACCACACGTTTTTCTGGCCTCTCATTAGATACCCCTCCGTTGTGGTTGCACCTGCGGTACGGCCATCTGTATCGCTGAATCACGCAAGCCTCGCCACCAACGGCAAGGTCCATGGTTCATGGCTACGAATGCCTTTCTTCAGGGCTCCAAAATTATGAATATAGCACCTGGAGGAATCCGCACTGCGTGTAGGATGACTAAAGGCTTTACCAACAGAATGAAGGCGTCCGTCAACATTTCTGGCGCACTTCGACGTTTCAGGAGTTACATTTACCGCTGTACGATAAGTGTGGCGTCATGCTCCAGAAGTTCAATGAGCAGTGAGCCCTTTCAAACAAAATCTCATCATCATTTTTCCGGGGCTTATGTCTCTTTTTTCGACTGCCCCGATAGAAATCTCTCTGGGAAAACCTGACGTATCCTGCTTAGAGTACCGATACCTCCCCATGCGATTTTTTTTTAATCTTGAAGAAAGATATTCGTGGCAGTCGATCTGCTTCGAATGATTAAGTACATTCCTGCATTACGGGAGAGGAGCGATATTGATGTGATGTTAGCAATAGGTCAAAATTGATGACACGTCACTGACATACTGTTAGAAGTATATAGGACGTAATAACGAGCCCAGATACTACCTGCCTCTATTGTGCCTTTATGGTGCAGACGTGACGCATTCCCGGCGAGACGTCAGGTATGCGCGAAACCATTATACCACATCTGACGAGGCATTTAGTCTACTAAGTATGGCAAGTAAAATATCAAAGTTGCCAGTGTCAAAGGCGTTCCTTAGAATATATCATATTCATCGTACTCCATAAACATTACGGCAGGTTACTTGGAATATATAGGTGTAGTAACAGGAGACTGTACAATGTAACTTAAAATCCATAGAAAGTATTCAATTTTTTTCTGGTCTGCTAGAGTTTATTCATGTGAAGCTCAGAATACTACCACCAAAAATAATTCACAGAAAAATTTCCCAGTGAGTCTTGTGACGGATTTAAACCGTGATCCTCTTGCCAGTCAGAGGTTTGCAGTCGGGTTATTGCAGAGCCCGTGGGCATTTGGTAGACGCCGCACACGTGGCTCGCTCCATATCCCACAGAGTTTCCCGTGTGGCCATAAAAAGTGCTCCCTTTTACTGCGCCAGGTCTCACTTATGAGAATTTATCGCCGGCAGCGTAGGGAGTTGAACGTTCTCGCCGGGTGCCCACCTGTAAAATGGTTCATGCCGGAAACAGGCGGGGCGCCACCCACTAGACGCCAAGCTTGTATCAGTGCGACGTCGACGACGTTCCACTGTCCGCAGCTCGTGATCGTGAGGTAGCGTACTCGCTTCCCACGCCCGGGTTCCCGGGTTCGATTCCCGGCGGGGTCAGGGATTTTCTCTGCCTCGTGATGACTGGCTGTTGTGTGATGTCCTTAGGTTAGTTAGGTTTCAGTAGTTCTAAGATCTAGGGGACTGATGACCATAGATGTTAAGTCCCAAAGTGCTCAGAGCCATTTGAACCATTTTGACGTTCCACTATTGGAATGCCTGATGCACCTCAGTAGCTTCCACCATCTTCATGATTGGTAAATGCCTGTCCTGCAACGTCTTAAAGTGCAGTTTGTTGCGACTATGCTGCCTATATTTGTCAACACCGTAAGGAAGTTTTTCAGCTTGGCTCGTAATCTCTACGTCTTTCGTTAAACTTACAACATTGTTTCTCCACCGCGAGGGGAAATGTTCCGATTGTATCTTTGGGGTAGGCAGAGAAGATAATTCGATTATCTGGTTCGGGTAAATACGAACAAGGTGTCTTCTGTGTACTTTTGTAGCACGGGAAGTTTTGTACATTTTCATTACGGCTGTCACGGATGTGAAAGTTTAGACTATGAAGCTTATTCTATAAATTAACGCACGAAAAGCTCTAGGACTGTAAACGATCATAATTTGTAGATGTTGACTTTAATTAATAAGTCGTCAATACTTTTTTCAATCAAACATTTGTAACTTCACCCTTTTTAATCATTCATTCTGTCCGTTACTGTACAAAGCGATACCAGTTTAAGAAACAGCATCAAGAAACAGCATCAATGTTGTTAAGCTGCTCTACTTCTTTTTAGTTCAGTTGTATCTCTTTCCAATACATCACCATTAATATTGACGCTGCTCTACACTTAAAATATTTTTGTTTTCATTTCTATAATTTGGGAATTGTATGACATTCCTGTCTAGATTTAGTACAGAAGTCTCATCAACGTTTTCTACTTCGAAGCGTATTTCAAACACACCGTGAAATATTTATTCCGTTTTGTACGCAGTTTAGTTCTCGTTAACTTTTCAAACACTTAAAGGGATATTAAAAATTTACACTACTGGCCATTAAAATTGCTACACCAAGAATAAATGCAGATGATAAACGGGTATTCATTGGACTAATATATTATACTAGAAATGACATATGATTACATTTTCACGCAGTTTTGGTGCATAGATCCTGAGAAATCAGTACCCAGAACAACAAACTCTCGGTCGTAATAACGGCCTTGATAAGCCTGGGCATTGAGTCACACAGAGCTTGGATGGCGTGTACTGGTACAGCTGCCCAAGCAGCTTCAACACGATACCTCAGTTCATCAAGAGTAGTGACTGGCGTATTGTGACGAGCCAGTTGCTCGGCCACCATTGACCAGACGTTTTCAATTGGTGAGAGATCTGGAGAATGTGCTGGCCAGGGCAGCAGTCGAACATTTTCTGTATCCAGAAAGGCCCATACAGGACTTGCAACATGCGGTCGTGCATTATCCTGCCGAAATGTAGGGTTTCGCAGGGACCGAATGGAGGGTAGAGCCAAGGGTCGTATCACATCTGAAATGTAACATCCACTGTTCAGAGTGCTGTCAATACGAGCAAGAGGTGACCGAGACGTGTAACGAATGGCACCCCATACTGTCACGCCGGGTGATACGCGAGTATGGCGATGATGAATACACGCTTCCAATGTGCGTTCACCGCGATGCCGCCAAACACGGATGCGACCATCATGATGCTGTAAACAGAATCTGGATTAACCCGAAAGAATGACGTTTTGCCATTCGTGCACCCAGATTTGTCGTTGAGTACACCACCGCAGGGATTCCTGTCTGTGATGCAGTGTCAAAGGTAATCGCAGCCATGGTCTCCGAGCTGGTAGTCCATGGTGCTGCAAACGTCGTCGAACTGTTAGTGCAGATGGTTGTTGCCAACGTCCCCATCTGTTGACTCAGGGATCGAGACGTGGCTGCACGATCCGTTACAGCCACGCGGATAAGATGCCTGTCATCTCGACTTCTAGTGATACGCGGCCGTTGGCATCCAGCACGGCGCTCCGTATTACACTCCTGAACCCACCGATTCCATATTCTGCTAACAGTCATTGAATCTCGTCCAAGGCGAGCAGCAATGTCGCGATACGATAAAGCGCAATCGCGATGGGCTACAATCCGACCTTTAACAAAGTCTGAAACGTGATGGTACGCATTTGTCCTCCTTACACGAGCCATCACAACAACGTTTCACCAGGCAACGTCAGTCAACTGCTGTTTGTGTATGACAAATCGGTTCGAAACTTTCTTCATGTGAGGACGTTGTAGATGTCGCCACCATCGCTAACCTTACGTGAATGCTCTGAAAAGCTAATCGTTTGCATATCACAGCATCTTCTTCCTGTCGGTTAAATTTCGCGTCTGCAGCACGTCATTTTCGTGGTGTAGAATTTTTAATGGCCAGTAGTGTAATAGTTTCAATTTTTATCGCCATAGGAAAATAGTTGTGTGGTCTTATTGCTGTGTAATCTTAGGTATTAGAGGGTGAGTATTTTTTAAATAGCTCTCCGTATTTCCTTCTCAATTAGAGCATAGCTGGTTTCTTAACATATACAAGGGATGTCCAGAAAGTAAGTTCCGATCGCTCGTGAAATGGAAACCACAGTGAACACCAGAAACGTATTATTTGCAGCAGATAGGTACACTGATCTACGTAGTCTCCGCTCCAAATTCGAGTGTTGTCGTAGTGTTCTGTCATCTTTCCAATATACTTGTCTTAGAAAGCAGCCGCCTGTGCTTTCAGCCAGTTATCTGCACTGGTCTGCAGCTCGTTGTCTGTGGAAAAATTTTGTCTTCATAGCCAGCGGTTCTTGTGAGCAGAGACGAGACCCAGGGGGAGTCAATTGCGGACTATATTGTGGGTGATCAAACACTTCTAATAGGAAACGCTGCAGGAGCGTCTTCATTGCCCCTGCAGTGTGCGCCGAGAATTGGCGTGGAAAAGTAACTGCTCGACAGTTTTGTCATATGGGTTGCGTGACACAGGCGATATCTCTAACCAGGCCGTCATGCTTGGCGGGAGACGCTGTTCCCTACGCATCTTTACGTGCTCACTGTTCACTCAAAACGGAAAATAGTTGCGCGACACGATCGAAAGGCATACTAGAGACACTGTCCCACACATCTGTGCAAAGCTTTACCGGATTTTCCCAGCGGTCTCCATTTCCTGACCGATGGGAACTTACTTTTTAGACAACCCTCGTAGTTCCGTTATCAGATGTACACCGTCAAGTTTGATGCAACCAAAAGAAAATATTCCTGTGTGGGACAAGTCTGGTTTGTCATTAACTGAAGAACTGTACTAATTTATTTTGAATAGTACCTAATGTAATCTGGACTTAGGTATGTTCATTACAATCCTGTATAACTGATACAGTGCTGAGGCTAGAACATCACACATCAACACAAATATCAACTCGTCAACACTGTCATTTCAAAGTTACTTTGAGACTCTCATATTAACGGTAGTTCTGGCGAAGTTATCAGTATTACAGCAGTCGTCAGAAAGTATTTATTTCGCTATGTATTCCAAGCGATTATTCACTACAAGTTAACCATAAAGTACTGGAACGAAAAATAAAGTAATGCTGGTAGTTGATGTGTAAACCAATGAGAAGGCCTACGGTGCAGCTGTGTACATTTACTTGAGTACTGACGTTCCAAGCCTTTCTGCTTGCCAATAACCTACATAGATAAATACAGGGCTCATCAAAAGGTAGGGTCAATCCTTGAAGAGATCATATGGGGCCTTATTGGAGACAGCAAATGTTAATGCAAGTTTTCCGTATTCGTCGTCGTTTATGAGTTACATATGTACCTCCAAAACCGAGAGCTTCGCTTTACCTCGAATGCCTGTCTCAATGACGCATATCTCTCGTTATGCGTGTGTATTGTCCCCTACACGAGTAAAAGGAGTATGGCTCTGTAGCTAAGTGTAGTATTACATGTTGAAACATAGTCAGACTCTGGTGGTAGCATCACGGGGGAAGTACAGGAACAGGGAAGCTGAACGTCATTCACGATGACAAAACAATTTAATGTTCTCCCGTGTGTCATTGACAACAAAGTCGAAAGTTCGATAATACAGCAACAGATAGAAAATCATCAAGCTGTCAGCTGTGACTCTGTTGACCTTTAGTAGGGCTTCCGAGAATACAAACATGGACATCACCAAACAGTCACCATATGACATATTGCGCATTGAGCAGATAACGCCAGCACGGTACTTCAGAACATATACACAGACATCTTAAAGAGCAAATCAAATAACTTACATTTTAGAAGGAAACAAATAAACACAGGTCGACCAGTCGGACAATATTCACTTCCAGCACAGGCTATGTTCATTTAGAAATGATATAATCCAAATAATTTACTAACAAGGAAATTTTCGTTAGGAACAACAAGATTTAAGCAGTTAAAACACAAGTTAATCACCCCATAACAATGAGATTTGGACGACTGAGGCAAAAGACAAAAAAAATAAGTTTAAAACAATTTAAACCCAAGCTTATGTTCTTTGGAGACTATGGGGTCTGTAAACTCTCCCCTTTACAATAACGAACTACAACAGGAAAGAGATGACAACCCCTGCGGAATTTATGCGTGGCCGCAACTGACCACAAAACAGTCACGTCTTCTACCTATGGAAAACCTCTTGACAGGGGCATATTTACTCATTAACAAAATCAAACATTATTTAGCCACCTAATTAATCAATACGTTATCAATGGAGAGACGTCTACAGAAGTTCACGTAACCTCCGGCGTGCAACAGGGGAGTGTTATGGGACGATTGCTTTTCACAATATATATAAATGACCTAGTAGATAGTGTCGGAAGTTCCATGCGGCTTTTCGCAGATGATGCTGTAGTATACAGAGAAGTTGCAGCATTAGAAAATTGCAGCGAAATACAGGAAGATCTGTAGCGGATAGGCACTTGGTGCAGGGAGTGGGAACTGTTCCTTAACATAGACAAATGTAATGTATTGCGAATAAATAGAAAGAAGGATCCTTTATTGTATGATTATAAGATAGCGGAACAAACACTGGTATTAGTTACTTCTGTAAAATATTTGGGAGTATGCATGCGGAACGATTTGAAGTGGAATGAACATCTAAAATTAATTGTTGGTAAGGCGGGTACCAGGTTGAGATTCATTGGGAGAGTCCTTAGAAAATGTAGTGCATCAACAAAGGAGGTGGCTTACAAAACACTCGTTCGACCTATACTTGAGTATTGCTCATCAGTGTGGGATCCGTACCAGGTCGGGTTGACGGAGGAGATACAGAAGATCCAAAGAAGAGCGGCGCGTTTCGTCACAAGGTTATTTGGTAAGAGTGATAGCGTTACGGATATGGTTAGCAAACTCAAGTAGCAGACTCTGCAAGAGAAGCGCTCTGCACCGCGGTGTAGCCTGCTATCCAGGTTTCGAGAGGGTGCGTTTCTGGATGAGTTATCGAATATATTGCTTCCCCCTATTTATACCTCCCGAGGAGATCACGAATATAAAATTAGAGAGATTCGAGCGCGCACGGAGGCTTTCCGGCAGTCGTTCTTTCCGCGAACCATACGCGAGTGGAACAGGAAAGGGAGGTAATGACAGTGGGACGTAAATTGCCCTCCGCTGCACACCATTGGGTGGCTTGCGGAGTATAAATGTAGATATGTAGAAAACAAATTTTTCTCCATGTTGGTTGGTAAATGAGCAACATCATTCCCCCCACCCCCCACCTCCCATCCCCACCCCCCGCCTGAATTGGTAACTATGCTACAAGACCTGATCATTAAGAATATCAGGAGAACCAAAATTTTTATAACGGACGAAAGTGAAAATCGAACTGCGTACCCACGTAATACAAACGACACCGGTTTTCTGAACAAAATCACAACTCAACAGCAAATCAGTACTAAAACCCTTGCCTACAATGAAGTTCATGGTCACGGAAAATTGCCAATTCTACGTTTAACACCCATTGAACCGATTAAAGGCAACATTTGACTATTAACAGTCCTGCAAGCGTGGGAAATGGCATCCAATTTAGGAAATTTTCATACCCACAGTGGCTTAAGTACCATTCATAATACAATAAAGAAACACTGCTCCACGAGTGTAGCAAGACGCAGAGCGGCTCGTGGTTAAGCACTGAACACACAAAGTTATGTTGTTGATTACTGCCCTAACCTTATTACAAGCATCAGGTAAGACGTCTAAAAGGTGTTGTCTTCTTAAGTCTTCTGCTGCTTCCAGACATCCCCTTCAGCGTGGAATTGGGGAGGAAAACGTCCCGACAAGCCGAAATGATAACAACACTCGTTTTAACATTAAGATTTTTATCCAGAACACTCTCAATGGATCGGCAACTGGCAATAGCTCGCTCCTTAGATCGCCTGCTTAGCATCTTAAATATTGGTCACCAAGCGGTCTACATCGTCGCATGTAAGAGATTTTTGAACAAAATAAAATAATAAAGAAACATACGTGATGACCTACATGAAATTAGTTTCATGGGGTATAACTTATATACAAATGTTCCTCCTGTTGGAAAAACTGAAATCATCATGCAAAACTTACAGAACACAATAAGATTTGTAAAAAAGAAATTAATGACACATTGAATTACTTATGTTAGTCTTGGAATATATTTACTTTAAATTCAGTGGTGGGATATATTTACAGAAAGGCTTGTGAAGTATGGGTAGAACCCTACCAGGTATTTAGGCTGAAATTTTTATAAACCACTAGGAGAAAATGTTTCTTCTGGAATACCTGGAGTTCAATAGTACTATTTTAGATGTGTTGACGACACCTTGTTGTTAAGTAAAAGGAATGATTATGACATTCAAACAGTTGTTAGTAAACTGAACAGCCACCATGGTAAATGAAGATCTCTTAAGATGTTGTGTAAAACAGACCCACTAATTTTTAGATTTCAGGATTAAAATTCAGAATGTGAAACATTCTGTTGGTATCCACAAGAAAAGCACTTGCAACTGATTACAATTCAGACCACCACGGTAAACACAAAAAAAAACGAATTTAATCTTTCCATCAACCGTGTATTAAAAACTCCAGCGTCAAAAGCAAAACTTGAATCTCAACTGAACAAGATTTTAATATATGGCTAAGTGGGATAACTAGTCATAATGTTATGACAAAAACATTTACAATATCATACAAAACAAAAGACGAAAACAAAATAGTTCAAAGAAACTAACAATAGCGATAGGAATTACATTAGTATACGGTACAACAGCAAAATCTTTGGTAGGGTGGCTTCTGCATTTAAAAAGCAAAAGCTAAAGGTGGCTTTTACCAACAAGAATAGATTGCGTTAGGTTTCGAATAATATTGTTGACAAAGGCAATACTAATCATAGATCAGACGTTTGTAAGAAAGACTGTCCTGACCCTGATGCTTGATATGAACTGGAAGGCGACATGTGAATATATTTAGCCAACACGTCGCAGTAGATAGAACAAAAAAATATGACTGAAAAATTTAACTTTGCCATCTAGTTCCTTGAAAATGAGTATGGCATACGAGTTATGTCATTACATATGAAGATGATCCGTTAATGTGAGAAACTGTCTACCACCAGAAGTCGTCTATGGTACACTGCTCAATGAGCAGGTGCCAACCAGGAGCTCCCATTTTTGTGACCTTCTTAAAAACATTTTTCTTAAAGTGATTTGAGTTCGATAGATGAGAGCAGGTGACAGCAGATGCCAGCAGATTAACCGATCCTCCAGTATGTGCCTATTATAATGATACAACAGCCAGCGTGCTCTAAATCTTAATAAATGTAGCACGAACGACAACATAAATTTGTATACCCTTACGAGAAATGTGGATGTGAATGAACTGTAAAGTGTAATGTGTCTAGTTTCTTATAACCTACATCCGCTGGTACGTAAATTCCTAAAGCGCCTGGGACATATTTTTAGATGAAGCTGGTGTTAAAATAGAGCCAATGGTATTTAGATAAGTATTCTTCATAAAACTTTCATTCCTGTAAGCAAGAGTAATCGTTTATTTTCGTCAGTTATCTGCGTTTTATAAACAGAAATATGTACAAACTCACGTGTTGTGACACAGCAACCATCACGCATCGGTGAATGGGTAGTGACTTCCTTTTGAATAATACATATCTTAGCCGTTTTAGTAGCGTTTCTATCTGTTGTGTTTCATGTTTTACATGTATTAGCCAACACTGTATGAAAGAGGTCGGTCTAAACTACATATGTTAGAGTGCTTTGCTTATCGTTATGGCTCACACGGAGGTCAGCCGTATAATAATTGGAAACAGCGGTGTCAGTGCGAGCTGAAACAGTGACGTGGATAGTCTAGTAGGAGTTATATGTACAGGCATGTGATAATGATAATTGACTTGCATCTTACCGTCATGTTACTCTATCATATACGACTGTAATATATTTTGATTTATGTACGTATCTTATTGCAATGTTTTCTTATATTTTTTTAGCACTGACGATACCCACTCAGTGGCTGAAATCCAGGTAGGTCTGCAATAACGAATTTATTAGCGACTCATTATTAATAAACAGAATCCGTGAGCACATCCGTTCAATATAGGATCGAACCTGATAGAAGAAATACCATTAAAATTGGTCTTCACGCAGTGCTAGTTCCCCACAATTAATTTTCTGTGTGCGTCTGTATGTAGGCTGATCTGTTACTTCCCGATAGTTTAAAACTATTTGCCAGTTCGAGGCTCGAAACTATGGCCTTTGTGTTTCACAGGGAAGTCCTCTTTCGACTAATCTTTACAGTCACGACTCGAGACACGTCTTCACATTAAGGGAGAGATGTTGCGGAAGCTACAAAAGGGGCTCGGAAGTTGAGTTTGAGTAGATCGACAGGTAGCGTATTTGTGACGGCAAAGAAAGAGTATTGTTCCAACACACGGTTTAGTCTGGCTTGAAGTTTCTTAAATACAGATAGTAACTCCTTGGAATTTTAATTATATAGAACTAAATTATATTTAGTTTGGATTCTCATTGATTCTCTTTATCATATTGTGAATGACACCAATGCCGTTAGTATTTTAGAGGTAACGAAATTAAACATGTACTAATTAATTAAGAATGTAGCACACTAGTGTATGAACTATTAAAGGGAAGTACACGGATTTCAAATATTCATAAGTGCTCACGCAAATTGTAGAAGACGTATTGCTGGCATTAAAGGTAGCATGCTTTCCATGGTGTTGATATGCATACATTGTGTATGGTGAGGAAAGGAATTTATTTCGTTTTGTAGTAAACACAGTGTTTCAAATGCCCGAGAGACGCCACCAGAAGGTAACATGTTTTAAATCTTTTTATACGGACAGCAATGGAGAAAGCTTATTGAAATCCAGCACAACAACAAGGGGAGTTATTTATTTCATGCACATGTTCATCATTTATTCATATTTGCTATTGAAGAAATGATATCTTCCTGGATGATTCTGTTACCTATTAGGTGGGCTGTCAGCACTGTCGGTATAATCGAATGCAAAATGGTTTCGTTAAAGTACTCTTTCAATAAGTACAAGAGATATGTATAACTTCTAGAAAAATTCCAACTTAGTCCATTCTTACAACAATAACCGAGAGTGCACGCTGCTCCTAGAATTCGCCATATGTTACATTTTAATATGTTGTAAGGTAGTCGAAGTAACTCTGTGGCACTACTGTAAACGTTTCTCTTGTCTGACTACACCTTGTAGACACATGCAGTCTTGCAATGTTTAATTTTAACCCAGAGTCAGTGGAGTCATAAGCGAAGCTCTTTATAACAGAAATTTTATTCGTGTACGGTATCCTCAGGGATGATTCCATTTTGATAGCTGTGAACGCCATTTCAGTTTGTGTGATGTACGCAGATGAACATCTTAGGACTTATAGCCGGCCGCGATGGCCGTGCGGTTCTGGCGCTGCAGTCCGGAACCGCGGGACTGCTACGGTCGCAGGTTCGAATCCTGCCTCGGGCATTGGTGTGTGTGATGTCCTTAGGTTAGTTAGGTTTAAGTAGTTCTAAGTTCTAGGGGACTTATGACCGAAGATGTTGAGTCCCATAGTGCTCAGAGCCATTTGAACCAGTGTTTTGAACATCTTAGGATGCAACTTCACAACCCCCAAATCGGTAAGGCAATATGAACATCTTAAAGAAAATATTACTTATTGAATATTTGCCCAACAATATTGTTCAAAGCCTGTGACGCCGGCTGCGACAAAAATCAAGAAACTTGAAATAATTGCTGGTTGGTATGAATGGCGTGACAGTATTTTTAAATCTAATTTTCACTTAATGTCACTACAAAGAATAGAAACCTTACTGATGGCTAAAAATGTGACAGTACAAACAACAGCCTCGTTCGTAAAAGAAATCAATACAAAACGACAGTAACATCACAATAAATGTAACTTCAGGAAACAACCCCCAAACCGTGCGCCGGCGCCATCCAGGGCCATTTCGAGAACATTTTTCCACACAAGAGGCTTCTCATATCTCGACCTCAATTTTCCACTATACACTTTCAGCCTTGCCAGTTTGCATTAACATCTTTGGTATGGTGCGTATACAAATCTTGCGCTTATGTGCTCCTGGCTCCCCTTTCATCTTGGTGCACGGGCTGCTTGTATTGCTTGTGATACTTTGTGTATGGAAATCATACAATTTTGGCGTCTCTGGCACCCCACTGAGCTTGGCGCCCCAAGCGGCCGCTACTACTTATGATCCACCCAAGAGGCCAAGAAACTGGTATCGGGATGCGTATTCAAATCCTGAGATATGTAAACAGGTAGAATAAGGTGCTACGGTCGGCAAGGCCTTTATAAGACAACAAGTGTCTGGCGCAGTTGTTAAATCGGTTGCTGCTGCTGCAATAGCAGGTTATCAAGATCTGAGTAAGTTTGGACGTGGTATTATAGTCGGCGTATGAGCGATGGGACACAGCATCTCGGAAGTAGGGACGAAGTGGTGATTTTCTTCTACGACCAATACACGAGTGTACCGTGAATATCAGGAATCCGGTAAAACATCAAATCTCCGACATCGCCGCAGCCAGGAGAAGATCCTGCAAGAACAGAACCAACGACGGCTGAAGGGAATCGTTCAACGTGACAGAAGTGAAACCCTTGCGCAGAGTGCTGCAGATTTCAGTGCTGAGCCATCAAGTGTCAGCGTGAGCACCATTCAACGAAAAATCATCGATATGTGCTTACGGAGCCGAAGGCCCATTCGTGTACCCTTGATGACTGCGCGACACAAAGCCCTACGCTTCGACTGGGCCTGTCAACACCGACAATGGACTGTTGATTACTGGAAACATGTTGCCTGGGCGGACGAGTCTCGTTTCAGATTAAATCGAGCGGATGGACGTGTACGGGTATAGAGACAACCTCATGAATCCATGGACACTGAAAGTCAGCAGGGGGTTGTTCAAGATGGTGGAGACTCTGCAATGGTGTGTGGGGTGCGCAGTCGGAGGTATATGAGGCCCCTGATACTCCTAGATACAATCTCTCAGGTGACAGGTACGTAAGCATCCTGTCTGATCTCCTGCATCCCTTCATGTCTGTTGTGCAATCCGATAGACTAGGGCAATTCCAGCAGGACAATGCGACACCGCACACGTCCATAATTGCTACAGTGTATCTCCAGGAACACTCTTCTGAGATTAACCGATTCTGTTGTCCACCAGACTCCCCAGGCATGAACATCATTGAGCACAACTAGGACGCCTTTCAATGTGCTGCTCAGAAGAGATCTCTACCCCTCATACTCTTACGTATTTATGGCAGCTCTTCAGGATTCATGGTGTGAGTTCTCTGCAGCAATACTTCTGACAATAGTCGAGTCCATGCCACGTAGTGTTACCGCAGTTCTGCGTTCTCACGGAGACCCTAAAGTATGTTAGGCAGGGGTACCAGTTTCTTTGGCTCTTCAGTTTACGTCGTGTATAGAAGCGTTACAACTGTGGCGCCCCTAGTTCTTCTTTCAACTTAATCACCCAAGTTTCAACTTTTGTCACATGGGTCCCTAAAGGGGAACAACTACTGGCTCGTACAGGTCGAGTCGCTCGAAGCCGGCATCGAATGAAAGAAGGTATCATTGCAGCATTCCAACAGCACGCTTCAGCTGCAAGACGATTGTTCCTAATGATGACAAAAATTTAAGGTTTCTTACACTAAGAATTTAATGATTTTGGTCACCAGATTTTGTTTCCTAGCTATTATTTTTTTTCCGTCAGATTACTATCTCAGTAATCATTCACATTGCGAGAAAGACTGAGAAGAAAGGTGGTAGTTCCATGAAAGGTCTCCCTTATGTATAAATTAAAATTCACGAGAAATTTTCAAAGTAAGTTTTATTCATTGTAAGATTTGTTTCACTAGTAAGATTTTATAATTGAGTAATGGCGAAACCGCGCCAGAGGAAACGATGACTGATCAGTGATAAGAGGGCTGCAAGGGTAGGAGGCAGCAAAAATAAACGTAAACAAGTATTACGGAAAGGCCTCACCAGATCGATCTGCAGACGTAACTTACAAAACATCACATCGGTATTCACATGGTTTTTACGATTACAGTCGTTGTAAATATTACGTGCGTTGCAGCTTATAAGAAGAAAATGGAAATTTCTGCTTTAAAGAACGTTCATACTGAAGCCCTTTTTAAGGCGAAAACTATTTTTACGTTATATAAGACCATTTATGATTCTATGTTTTCGTAAATTGCGTTCCTTAAATTGTACCTATTTGATTTCTGTATTGAAACGTATTAACTTTAAAAATTATAATTTTCTATTTTATATTTTTTATGCAACAATTTCAGCTTGTTTTTCTTATTTTATTTAAATTCAATACTAATTTTGCGGGACGGAAGCTTTCATATCATATTATAATCCGCGAGGCAACCGTTACTAATAATTATTGTTTGTTGCTTTCAAAGCAAGGGACGAATTCAGAACAGACGTCCGAACAGCGCTGGGAACAATCTTGACAATGAAAACATGAGAAAGATGCTTAGTAACACCCCCTCCCATGCATAAGATTTCCACCCTTCACTTTGATGCTTTGTTATGGAATGTTTATCAGTCATACGGCGGCATTACAAATATAGTCGCCGGCCGCGGTGGTCTCGCGGTTCTAGGCGCGCAGTCCGGAACCGCGCGACTGCTACGGTCGCAGGTTCGAATCCTGCCTCGGGCATGGACGTGTGTGATGTCCTTAGGTTAGTTAGGTTTAAGTAGTTCTAAGTTCTAGGGGACTGATGACCACAGCTGTTAAGTCCCAAAGTGCTCAGAGCCATTTGAACCATTTGAACAAATATAGTCCGTCAATGACAACGCGGAAAGGCATATTACTATACATCTTACATTTGTTGTTGTGGCAATCCAGGATAGCTTGACTTGAGACCTTTATTTCAATTGCTAGTTTCGACAGAATCGCGATGTCATCTTCAGATTGGCATTAGACTTTGCGCATGTCTTCTCAAAATGTCGACGACACATAAGTGAACATATACGCAAAGTGTAATGCCAGTCTGAAGATGACAACATGATTCTATCGAAACTAT
This sequence comes from Schistocerca serialis cubense, assembly GCF_023864345.2. Taxonomy (NCBI): domain Eukaryota; kingdom Metazoa; phylum Arthropoda; class Insecta; order Orthoptera; family Acrididae; genus Schistocerca; species Schistocerca serialis. Next base: position 522,822,348 of record NC_064641.1, read on the forward strand.
TAATTGGAGTAGAGGTCTTAAAATCAAGCCATCCTGGTTTTCACAAAAAAATATAGAAAATATTGTTAACACCGAGAGGTTCTTAGCAGAATGATGAGAAGTGAAGAGAGGGTTGGTGAGACAATGCGAAAGCAATAGGAGATTGGTGCGCTTCCACCCATCACCAACATGCCTCCCGACACCGTGATTTCGGAGCTTCAGCCACGCAATCCACAACGAGGAGACAACATGGTGACATGTCCGGGCCTGGCCGCGAAGCCTGGACAAGAAGAGCAGCAGCCGACTCGCCACCGCACAGTTCCGAGGCGACGCTCCGTACCGACGATGCACCTGCCGCCATCACCACATTACACACGACGATGAATTGTGAGACGATTAATTCCGCTCCCCACCCCCCCTCCTCCTGTACCACAATAATTGAATAGTGAGCACGCCCAGTCAAATTATAGAGGGGATATGTAGTATTTGGGTAGAAGGTACTCAAATAAATGACACCATTTGATGTTTTAATCATCTAAACAACGTGTTCCATTCGCTTCTCCATCCCTTAAACTCATAAACTTTTGTTTTTTGTTCCCACTTAGTTATTGATGTCAATTATTAGCAATATGCTTGTCCGTTTATGAGAGCGGTCATAGAATTCTCAATTCACTAGATTTTTGATGCCCAAGTTGTAGCGATCTCAGTAGTAATTTTCCTATTATATCACAAAGTTTTGAAGAATGCAGTGCATTTTTGATGCCCAACGTGGGGAAATATAATTAGTAATCTGCATTTTAATTTATGCAGAATTTCAAAGAATTCTCAATTCACTGCAGCGGTTATTCATCTATTGCTGAAACTGAGTCATCAGGAAATCCCGACCGATGTTTTGTTCACGAAATTAATTTTCATATCTCCCGCGACACGCAATTTACGGGAACATCGTATCGAATGCCGTGCCTGTAACTCAATGCTAAAGCACCTACTAATTCGCCAACTTGGTTGTCAGCGAAACATGAGAGAATGGGAGCCCGGAGCAATTGTGCGGGAGACTGCCGGGGTCATAAATCCTTCGCGAGCCGCCTCGGCCTGCGTGCAAAACCGTGCGCTTGGGAGAGGGTGGGGGCTGGTAGGAGCGGGTAGGGGGGCCCTTTCAGCAGCGGAGCGCGAGGCGCACCCGTTTAGGGGCCGCCTGCCCGGCTGTCCGCTGTAGTGGCCGGAGCGGGGCCGTCGTGTTTCGCGGTCGAGTGCCCGCCACAGTGCACGCACAATGCGAACCTCCCAGCGTGGGCGCCGGACCCCGCGTGCACACACGTTCACACGCACACACACACACACACACACACGCGCGCGCGCGCGCGCGGCGGTGGCCCCTGTCTTCTCTCTGTTGTTCTATCAACCGGCGCACAACAGCTGTGCGCCTCTTCCACATCTGATCTATTTGACCCGTAGCTCGTTGAGAATGGGATGATAATCAGTCAGCGTGTGTTATAACACTCTTTCTATACTTGCTAACACGAAAATAAATGGAAAATATGCGTTATCACACCCAAAATTGCTGAAGGGGAAAGGCTACGTGCTGATAGCAATTGCATTGTACGGTAAAACGCGTACCTTGTAATATAAGTCACACTATTTACCACCCATACAATGCACACGGCCGTATATCTACCACATCTCCAATAACCATATGCACTATGCACTTCATTTCCAGTCATTAAGGTAAGTTATTGGGTAGCAAGCATGTTCAAGGAATCCCGGCCGCAGCAACTACTGTAATCTGAAGATCACTTCAAGAGCAAAACAGAATACCACGGAAATAACTCCGACTGACGTTGTTGGGCCTTCAGTCGGTAAACCGCTTTGATGCAGCTATACTACTCAAACCTCTACTGCTACCTATGGTCATTTTAACCTGAATATTATAATCGTCCCTTGGTTTCCGCTGCAACTTTTACCTCCGCACCCCATCCCACTCATCCCTTCATTACGAAATGCAAGATTCCTTCATGCCTCAGGACGTGTCCCATCAAAAGAAGTCGTAATATATAGTCTTTGACCAGTTAATTATACATATAAAGTATCCATTCTTATGCAACACAGAAAATGAGTGGAAATGTATTGTTGTTCACCATATGCCGTGAACACCAGATCGGCGGGAACCGCGAATGGGTAGCAACTGCAATCGTAAATTCTACGAGCGTTAGTAATCTAGGTTTAAGTTACCATCCTGCCAAATAGCAAAATGCATGTACCACCTATTAGTGTTTACTTTGTAAGACGTGTATATTTCTATTTTTATTTATGAAAGATGTTTATATTTTATTAATAGGATTAAGTAGGACTAATTAATATTCGTCATGTTGGAAACAACTGTGGTAGCAGGGACTGTCTGCACCAAAGTATTGTTGACAAGAGAGACTGCAAATTGATACAATTTTAAAAAGGGCGGGAGAGACCGCGTATGGACACATCTTAGGAAAAGAGCGGGAAAGACCGCGCATTGATACATTGTGTAATGGTAGCAGGGATTGTCTGCACCATAAAGCATTGTTGACAGGAGAAACGGCACTTTATCGTTCGTAGGAAGTCAGTAGTAAGCGAGAAGTGAGGCGAGTAGGTAACAGGTCTGAAGCGAGAGGTTGAGAGGAGCGGTGTGCCTGCCAGCCACAAGCTATGATCTACAAGAGATTATAAACGGATGTACAGAGACATCAGCTAACTATTATCATAAGAAGAACTAATATTATTGAATTATTTTCTTTTCTAAACTCAAGACTACTGAAGGCATGTTTGCGCAATGCTTGTTGTAAGATTATTGTAAAAAGTAAGTCCCATTTGAACGTTTGTAAAATCTTTTCATTACCAGCAGTAAGTATTTGAAGAAACGTTTTCAGAATATAATTAATTTTTGCCAGCAATGTTGCATTACTGATTATAATCTATCCCAAAAACCATCAACGTAAAACATTGCAAAAATGTAATTGTTGTCAAGAAAAAGTGTAACTATGAATTACGTAACTTCAGTCAAATTAATTAAAGAATAACGTCAGCTTTGCTATTAAAGAATAACGTCAGCTTTGGTAATAAATACAGTCACTTATGACAGCCCACTAGCAGTTAATAGACCAGAGTAAGTATATTCATGTCGCAGTTCGACGTAGCAGTCAGATGGCGATCCAGTAACAGTAAAAAATGGTAAGGAACAGTTCTGGGTTATTGCAGATAACGAGTGAGGGCCACGACGACGACACATTCTATGTTTCGTCGAAATAATCAGAAAATCACTTTTAATAAGCAGCAATTAAATTTGTAGGCGACGATTGAGAAAGAGAATAATGATTCCATTAGTTATTATTAAGCAAGCGATAGAAATCCTAAGGGAAGGTTACATAGTTTGTTGTAAAAGGGAAGGTTATCAATAACACAAGAGATATAGAGGAGACGGGAAGGTTTCAACTTCCTAAACCAATTCTACAGCCTGATGTGATTTAATTACACAATACTGCCTTCAATGAACTGCTTGATTCGTCCAATACGTTGTTTGCAAAGTTGCAGAGTTCCTTACCTTCTTCTGTTTCTTGCTACACAATTCTGATATTAATGTAAGTCTCATTAATTTTCTCTTTCTTCATTTAACTTTCAATCAAAATTCTCCTCTCATTATATTATATATTGGACTCGAAAGGTTCTTTAATTCTTCCAAACGTTTACTAAGGAAAGCACTGTCACCATTGATTCATCTCACAGACATCTTTTCACCACGAATTTTAATTCTAGTCCTACAATTTTCTTTTATTTCTTTCATCGCTTCTTCTAGGTAGTGACTGAACAGCAGGTGCAAAAGATTGCATCCCTGTGTTACCTCCTCACTAATTCGCACACTTCGTTTCTGGTCCTCCATTCTTCTCTCTTGGTTCTTAGACATATGGTACATTTCCCGTCTTCGTCTGTGGCTTACAACTATTTTCCCAGAATTTTCAACATCTAGCACCAACTGACATTATCATCGAGCGCTTTTTCTAGTTCAACCAACAATAAGAAAGCTTCCTATTTTATCTCAGCAACTGGATTGCATGACATATTACGCAGTTTAAGTGAGAGAGTTTATGTGAGAGTTCCCGCACGTATCTGCACTTGCTCTCTTCTGTGTCGATAATACTTTTCCGAAAGTCTCACGGTATGTCTCTAGGACTCAAAATATCTATACAAAAATTCGAGCAGTCGTTTGTTTTCAAACATCCACAGTGATTTCAAAAATTCACAAGGAATGCTATGTACCACTTTTGCCCTCCGAAAGCAGTTTTCGACCTTCGCTGAATCCCCTAACATTTCTTCTTCCGTCACGTCGCAGACATTTCCTTTCCCTCATAGCGGCCTTCAGTGTTTTCTGTCCGTTTACGAGCTCTGTTCTCTGCGTTGAGCAGAGGAAATCTTACTGCTCTTGCAATGTTGACGCCCTTACTTTTAAATTTACCATAGGTTGCTTTGAAATATCAGTATGTTGAATAAGTCCTTACAGTGACTATTCCTTTTCCAAGTTGATACATTTTCCTTACAGTTCTAGCGCCATGGTCTCCCAGAACTTCCTATTTATTTATTTCTAAGTAATTTAATTGCTATGTTCCAGTGTTGTGAATATTTTGGTACTCCCTCGTTTCGTTGTTTCTGTTATCCAAGGTCCCTTCACATTTAACTTCCTTGTACCTATAATAGCCTGTCCAACGTCTGGAACTGTCATTTTTAGTGATGTCCATTCCTCTTCAATTGAACGGCCTCGTAGCAGGTAAATCCATTGACAACTTCAAACGCCTGTCTTTATTCCTCATTTTTTCAGTACCACACTTCTACCCACTCTGATTCTTTCAGATAATTATCTTAAATGTCAATCTGATATTCGCCATTAATAAATAGTTGTATTAATCTATATCTGTTCCTGGGCACGCCCTAGAGTTCAATACACGATTTTGTAACCGCAAGCTCCTTCTTACCATAGTGTAATAAAGCCTGGATTTTCCTTTGTACCCAGGCGGTTTTGTATCTCCTCCGCTATTGATTTTTGAGCAGTTTAATATCTATTGCTAACTGAAAGTTATTTCCGGTATGAAACGTCCTCTTTTGAACAATTACAAATGACTGTGCTTAAAGTGACACACAATATTTTGTTAGCGCAACGCAATCTGACTTTCAATAATCCCTACAAAAGAATGGGCCCTGACTAACAGTAAACTATACCTTTCACAAATCACTTACCTCACAAAAATCTTCGCTACTCAAGCTACTGCAATACGGCGAGTGCCACTACTGCCAGCTAAATAAAAGATTCAAACTACTGAAGGCATTAACTACTGATAGGGATAGTTAGCAAATGAAAGATATTAATAGAGAACAAACAATGTATTTACCTTGATATCATCATATATAAATATAGCAGTTCATGACAAATTTCAAAACTCCGCCATCTCTCTCCCCACATCCACCACTGCTGGCGGCTCACCTCCAACTGCGCAACGCTACGCGCTGTTCACATCCAGCTGCCGCTACCCAACACTACAATGGCAGACAACAATGCAAACTAGCCACAGACTGCACACAGCACAGCCAGTGATTTTCATATTGAGCGCTACGTAACGTTGCCAATACGAAAACATAAACAGCCTACTTACATAGAGAAAACATAAACAGCCTACTTACACCGGTCTCAATTAACATTTATTGTCTCTCACTTCTGCTACGGAACCCATATTATTCCGTAACCTTCTGAGCTATCCCTTATTACAGTGTTTCAATCCTTAATATATATTCGATTAATATCTTCCTTTTCAAACTGAATTATCCTTTCAATAATCTCAAATACATTATCTCTTCATCGCCTGTTTGTGATGACTTTACATCTTGTGTTGTCACGGAGGCTGGATTGGTGTCACTCCTGTTGAGGAACGTCGTATTACTGATCTGTACAAACGCAATCTCTGCCCTGACCTCTTATACATAGCGAATTCTTATTCAGTTACACCGCATTCCGCTGCTGTTGATATTTCCCGTCTGATCGTCAATCATTTTCTTTCCATTTCCTTTCGCTAGCTCCCTCTGTATGCAGACTGAGACATGCATTTCCATTGTCAGATTTTCTAACTTCCCTACCATATTCAAATTTCTGCCATTCCTCGGCCCACTTCGTAGAATGTTACCATTTCGTTCGTTATTGAAAGGAATTTTGATCAGGTTTTCACCAATAGATTGAATGTTTGTGAATATAATGTATAATTCCATGTTTATTGGAGTTTGAAGAGACATCTCGTGGCAGTGATGGAACCTACTAGCTGATAAGCTACAGAGTGGCCTGTATCTGCCAGGAAAACAATAAAATGAACAATGGCGCAAAACTCCAGAGAGCCGCAGAACTTGACCAGAACCACTACGTAGGTATTATTCTTAAGAAGCCCCCGCCACGTTATTCTGTTTGTACTTGAAGCCTTATCTCAGGAATTGCATTAGATGTTTTGACATGGTTTTCACACAGAGATAGACTGATTCACGAGAAAAGTTTGTATACATTATTTATTATTGCTACGCCAGACAAGTCGTCTGGGCGTTGATACTTAGTACGACTCTGTATCAGGTCGCTAGATTACTTGTTACTGTCAGTTGTAGTCATCATGATGCCGTCAGTTATGGAAGAAATAATTATGAGGCTTAAAGCAGCCGGCCGCTCTGACCGAGCGGTACTAGACGCTTCAGTCCGGAACCGCGCGGCTGCTACAGTCGCAGTTTCGAATCCTGCCTCGGGCATGGATGTGTGTGCTGTCCTTAGGTTAGTTAGGTCTAAGTAGTTCTAAGTCTAGGTGACTGATGAGCTCAGATGTTAACTCCCATAGTGTTAACTGATTAAAGCACTTTAACTGTTTCAATACCTCCAGCAGTTTCTCTTCAGCTGCTAAGTTCAACTATGGTTTATCATATATATAAGAAAATTTTCATGTTTTGCAACTGGATTTATTTACGTGTACCAACTATGTTTCGCCTGTTCATGCTAGGCATCTTCAGTGATCCGTAATACAAATAAGTTATTTAATTTTAGATACTTTGAAATGAGATTTTTAGTGGTTCTGGGCAGCTCATTTAAGTCTAGTTATCTTTATTTGCAACTATATGGTTATGTTTTTCACATTCTCTTTATGGCGTGTTAATACATCCATTTGTTGTAGCTGTATTTTGGATGGATGTTGATGCGAAGTAGCCGGCAGCAGGGAACATCCGTGACTCCTGCCGAGCCTATATTGTGTGATGCACTCTCAGTTACTTGAAGTATTGTCTGTGATGTACTACCTGTGATGTGCTTCCGTTAAACCGCGTAGTACGCAAACTGAACTCGAGTATTGAAGTAATACTGTGCTTACTTCAATACGAATGGCCTCTCATGGACCAGCAATCTACAGGGCCCCAAGTTTCGAGACGTAAATACTTACCTTTGTGAAGTCCACTGGGAAGCTAGTTATGTAACAAAGAAATTGAGGAAACATGTCTATGAGTTTTAATCTTGAGGACGCATATTAATTCCTTTTAATCTTTCCATTTCACTTCGCTGACACCGACTACAACTAGATTGAACCTCGGCATTTTCCTTTTCAGATTTTTTAGCTTTCCTATCAAGTTCAAACTTATGACGTTCCACACCCCAACTCGTTAATTATTCTCTTTTTTCTCATGGTCACCTCCCCCTTGGCAGTCCCTTACCGGAGATCAGAGTGGGGGACTAATCCGTAACCTTAGGCCAATTGAGAGCTCATCATAACCATGACAATCAGGACTCATTTTTAAGAAAGAAATAATTACAAATACACAGATGCGCACTCACACGCATACACACACACATATTAGTTACCCATGTAACTAGAGTTACGTTTATCGAATATTATCAGTCTTGTTTTAATATTTTAAACGTATGTTTAATTAGTTGCGTGTGTAAATTAAATGCAAAGCATGCAAAATCCTGTACATATGGAACGTGTGACACAATTGACAGGAGTAACTTACACGGGAGAGTTCGAAATAAGGGCCAACAGCTTGTGTATCAACTACTCCTGTCATAAAAGCCTGTGATAGCTGGACTCTCGTTACCTTATCAAAATATGTATATACTTAAAAATAAAAGTAGTACTCTGGAACTTCGGCATTGCACGCAATGGAAACTTGTACCAATGAAGCAAATTCCGTAGAAATGCAGCTGGCCTTATTTGTTATCTAACAGTCAGCAAACGACAGGGCTGTATCAGGATGAATGGGATCTCACAACGCAACTCATTACTAAACTTTAATTTCACCTAAACAGCTGTCAGGGAATAGTGGAGAGCGATGTTCTGAAAATGATGCAAACTGATATAAAATGTCTGAAACATTTGGGTCATATATTCAAATCCAGAGCTGCAGGAAGCGAAATATATAAGAGTTCCTCATTTGTGGAGCTTACAAGAGCAAGATAAATGAGACAAATATTCAACACAGGTAATCGAGCATACAAGATGCATATGTAAATGAATTAAATATGAGCTGTTGAGAAGACGAATTGCCCCAATGGTTTGCGAAACTTATATTCTTCAGATACGCAACTAACAACACCTATCAGCAACAGACAAGAGATGGGAAGCGAAGCCTCCTAACCTCTTCAAAATAAGTCGTCTCCAGAATTCTTTCCTCTCAAGTTCCTCTCGAAGGGGCAAATGCCTGTTGCTGCAAATCTGACGAAAGAATATGTTTCCTCTTCTACCTAAAAACAGGACAAAGTTTCAGATACTCCACACTCAAATCTTACAAATGGCATCATTACTATTCCTGAGGTTGGTATTGGTCTTGAACGGTATCTGCACGCTGGTCAGCACCGATCGCACCACACCTCGTGAAGGGAGGCGCAACTTTGAATTCGGATGTCCGTAGTTTTTCGAAGGCTGCAACGAATTTCCTCGTGCCAGGGATCATTCCAGGAGGCGGCTTGCTCTTTGAGTTGCAGATAGAAAGGCAAGTTCACACTCGAGCCCCGTCAGGATGAGCTGTGGCACCTAGCAGCATTCCTGTGTGTAGCAAGTGGATTAACGCCGACAACTGTCTACGATAAGCATTTCCAGAAACAGTACCATTCCCACGATTTTTAATAGCGGCCCAGAAGGCGGACATTCACCACTACTGAGAGACCGTGAAAAGAATTTTGCTCACCTCACGGGACTGCTGAACTCTCTGGGCTACTCCCTGCCACCAGTAGCAAAGTGTACCAAGGTCATACTATCATTTATCGCATTATCGTGTAAGAGTTCAGACAACATCGCGAAGCAATATGTGTCAGTAATGTACATCACACTTTCGTCCCTTTTGAAACAGGAATAGCGTCCCCATCTCAGAGCAACACTCATTCGCCAATTGGTCTAAACATCCTAAAATCAAGTTCACCGATGTAACCAATCAAAACGCTAGGCCTCCACTTGGTTGCCTATTTTGTGCAACAAAGAATGAAATAGATAAACGTGAGAGTAATTACAGCACGTCAGATTTTACACTTAAACTAAATGTGCACAAAACACAGATTCGGGTATATGTAGAATATTGGTTCCACGTGTAGAACTAAATTGCAGTCGATTAATTTAGCCTGAGTTGACAGTGCAGACCTGATTTCAGAAGGCATTTGTTATTAATTCCACTGTTAGTGCAATTTATATGAATGACTATATAAAGTTCGAGGTGTAACAATATGTAACACTTTTCGATCAGTGTCTATCTCCGTCAGCTGGATGATAACAATACAATATTTTAAATGATTTAAACGAGTACTGTTAGCGCAAGAAAGAAAACTTACACCTTAAAACTAGGTTTCCTGTTCAATCTATAAAATGAAGTTCTTCCCTGTTTATTGAAATCGTATAACGCTACAGCAAGATAAGTTTACAGAAGATTGACAATATATTCTTGTAAATAAATATCTAGTTTTGACAAGTACGTGACTTGGAGTGAATAGTTCATGACACAGTAGAGTCTTTTCATACCTGTGAGCCATAATAACTGACAAAATGTACCGTAAAATTAAATGTGTTTGCATAAGAAAAATTTCCATTATATTTAATGTCCCATTAAATAAGTGTACAGCTATTTCATTGAAACTTGGTCGCAAATGGGAGAACGCCAAACTTTCTCCTCAAAGTACAGTGTATTTGTCACATGTTCTGTCGATGAAACATTCATTTACAGTACATTCAGCTACGTTCCACTTATAGTAGTTTAAAAATTAACTTTGTAAATGACCATCCAGAAATGACTTGCTCACATGTATACACTAAAAATTAAAAAAATCTTCTGCTGCGCAATCATTCACTAACAATGGTGTCTTCCATTTTCTCCTCTCGGAGTTGCATCACGTGACACATCCCCAAAACGGTTCAAGTTCCGCAGGCAGCACTTACGTTTCAGTACGCGCGTCTACATGGACACACAGCTATACAGATCTGGCGCATGCTGGTGGTTTCCCTTGGAACTTAGTTTTGTTCGTGAGTCGGCAAATCGTCCGGCCAGTCCCTTCTGTGTTGGCACTAAACTCTTAGCTTCATGCTAGGACACTCCTCGGGTAGTCTCTAGATTCTCCTTCTCCGAAGCGATCTGAAAGATTCCAATTAGCAAGTTTCGTAGACACAGACATTTGCACATAATACATGGTAATCTCTGCATGTAAATTCTTGGCTGTGTATGATGTTTCAATGAACGTATAATTGTTTGATTTAAGAAAACTCTTTAATTTTTAATGTTATTCTTACTTTCAATTAAATGCGAAGGCAGTGTAATTCACAAGACAACACAGTTCCCACATAAATATAATTGGAAGCCTTTTTATAGTTTTATATTTGAAATCAACATCGAGTAAATTACATCCCCGTAAAACAGTAAACATACTCGTGCATCGCACGGTACGGTTCCATTTTGTTAGTCCTAGTCATAAACTGTGGTAAAATGTGTGCTAAACACAGGAAGTTCATTAAAGGTGGTGAAAATCAAAACAATATACTCATCTAGTAAGAGCTAAAGACCTTGCCGCAGTGGTAACACCGATTTCCGATAAAAAGTAAATCGCTGTCGGGTTTGGCTAGCACCTTGATTGGTATCCGTACGGGTCTGCTGACGGCTGTTGGCAAGTAAGGTGCACCAAATCCTACTGAGGCCAATCGAAGAGCTAGTTGATTGAGAAGTAGCGGTCCGGTCACGAAAACTAACAACAGCTGGGAGAGTGCTGTGCTTACCACATTACCCTCCATATCCGCATCCAGTGATGCCTATTGGCTGATGATAGGGCCGTGGTCAGTCGGTATCGCTGGTCCTTCCGGGGCCTGTTTGGACGTAATACATAGCTAGTAGCAAGCAGCACAGGGGAGAACGTAAGTCCCCAACGAAAATAAGGCCAAGACTGGTCAATGCTCTTTTGGCCAAAACTGGCGTCTTGCAAACGAAACTCTCTTCCTCTCAGCGTTACCCCAGGGTATTTGTTTGCAACTGGCGGTAGATCGTATTTCTCAAAACGTAGTCCGTTGTGCGTCCTTTGGCCACTCATATCATTAAAACCTGTAAATGTTGCAGGTTCCATACACGTAACTGATATGTGACAAATCATTATACCACTCACGTCCTCAAGTGAAGTAGGAGAAACTAAAGCCGCCACATACGATACTTACCTACATCACCGAAAACAATAGTATTATTGTGATTAGTTACTTCGCAATCTAATTGTTCCAACATCCCCCGTATTTATGCTTCCACCCAGTCCTTGAAGATTAGAGAAAAAATATGGATCTCTGAAAACATTTTGTGCTATAAGTTGCAAGCAAAATTTTTAAATCATCGGTTTTTACCAGTAAGGCTCCTGTGTGCTCAATTAAAATGTCCTTGAGTTCTTCTCATCTCTCTTCTGGTGTGCCTGACATCTATGCAGCCTTCTATTCTGTTTCATAGATATTTTAATCATACCTCACTACATCTTGCTTGCATTTTCTGTACCTTATGGAAGGGAGAAGATGCAATATGGCGAAATACCTTTTACAGCAAGGTGGAATTCACTAGGCAATGAGACAGGGCATCTCTTCATGAAAAAGTGCACAAGCCTTTTCCTTTAGTGAAGGACATCTTCTCTCTTGCTAAATCTATTACTGTGGCATGCTGTTACATAAACTCCATCCTCAAAATAAATTAAATGGTCGGCTACGGAATATGACACAATTCACGACAAAAGCTATCCATTGGCACTGAAAGGAAAATTTAAATATTTCTTTACTTCAACAGTTTTGATTATTATCGCTCCATTCACCGTGTTTTCTTTAATAGGGAAGTTGTTCATTGTTCCGTCTGATCATGGGACAAAAAGGTAGCCTCTGAAATAACATGTATAACATGCACAGGGCTCATCATACTAGTATCAATTGGCTCTCCTGTGACTAATTTTACCACTTTGGATGGACACATTGTCAATTGCAAGTGACCCACCTTAGCCGGAAGGTCGTTTCTATTATCTTCACTTTTCAGCATCTGTAGATTATAGATTTGCACGTCATCAATACCGATTTCCTGCCCATGTTCCTGTCATGCCTGGTGATTTCAGGTTAGAGCCAAAACTCGAATCTCTATGAACTTCACACTTCCGTTTTCCCACTGTCTTGATAGAGCGTGTGCTGTATCTAGCTTCAGAATCTGTCACCATTCTTCCTAGACCTCTGATTGTACCAGCCTGCTGCCTGTTTCTGTAAGCTGTTATTGTTCCTGCACCCCCAGTTTTCTCATATGCATTCTCACCGTCAAATGATTTGATGTATTCCCGTCTATCTGTTGCCTAAATTACTCTCTCATTTTCTCTCATGTACTCATCCATACCTAGTACTACAAGTTTGAAAGGTTCTAGATAACACTTATCTACAAAGAGTAGGAACACTTTTGAAATGTTATAACAGGACATGGGGATCTGGGAGTGGATATCACTGAACTCATAGAGGCAAATGTGGTGACAAATATTCCCACACCAATTATTGCATACATGCTAGAAACACGTACTATTAACTTAGGTGGCCCAGTTTACGTCTCCAACAGGTGCCTGAGTACTCTAGTCAGATTCAAGGCCGATAAAACTCTTACATGGCATGAGGCTCAAACAAATACGTAGTGCTCCAACAACTTTGTCATTTAACCAGGAACTATAGTTAGATAGCTCTTTAGAGCATGGGGAAAATTACTGTCCAGTTACATTTACTGATGGCTGGCACTTGGCCTTTGCCTTCTATGAGAACATTAATTATAACAGTAGAACTACTGAATGCATGAAAGGAAATGCCTCGCATTTAAATGTGCTAGTTGCGAACCTCTTGCCTTTAGACAAACGTGAGCATTGATTACCATAAAAACGCTGTCATTAAAAAATTTTAGAAACAGCACCAGTGAGAGGACGTCGTGAGAGAACCGCAGTTAGAAGTCTAAACCATTAATAAGCTGAAGTACTTCGCAACCCCAGTGCAGCACACTTTAACCACCGGCATTGACGGCTCACAACGACAAATCATTGATGATCAGTTACCGAACTGACACAAAATTCGTGGCACAATTTAACAAGAATGCTCACCGTTTCTAAATCTGAAGTCGATATGTGCTGGCGCCCCACAGGTAAGCAACAGTAGAGTACACAGTCACACACACACACACAGGCAAACACACACACACACACACACAGGCAAACACACACACACACACACACACACACACACACACACACACACACACACACTTGTCGATTAAGCCCAGGCATACCACCGTCGGAGACAGTCCTCTTGTGTCCTAGTATGCCTTCCCCATATACTAAACAGTAAGCAGATCTTGACACGTTACCCTGTCCCGCCCGCTGACTTCACGTGGACTCTCTCCATTGGCATCCGGGTCTTTAGCAGCACTTTCCCTGTCCAGCATATGCGCTGGCCCTTTAATTTCCTCACACGCGCAAGGCTTCCTCCCGTCACTCGACTCAGAACTCGATGCTGCGTAAAGCTACATTCTAGGCGCGAGTACCGATACAGCCGTATCAACCTCCTCCATTGATCCAAAACCTGAGATACACCCCTAATTTCTCGCTCACTCATAGCCTTGGCTCTGCCTTCACTATAGTCACCTTCTATTCTGAAGGGCCAAAGAAACTGGCATAGGCATGTGTATCCACACACAGCTATGTGTAAACAGGCAGGATATAACTTCGCGATCGGCAATGCCTACGTAAGACACCAAGTGTCTAGTCCATTTGTTATATCAGTTACTGTTGCTAAAGTGGCAGGTTATCAAGAGTTAAGTAAATTTGAACGCGGTGTTATAGTAGACGCACGAGCGATGGTATACAGCATCTCCGAAGTAGCGATGAAGGGAGGATTTTCCCGTACGATCATTTCACGAGTGTATCGTGAATATCGCGAATGCGATAAAACCTCAAATTTCCGACATCGCTGTGAACGAAAGAAGATTCTACAAGAACGGGACCAACTGCGATTTAAGAGAATAGTTCAACGTGACAGAAGTTACTGCAGATTTCAATGCTGGGCCATCAACAAGTGTCAGTGTGCAAACCATCCAATGAAATATCATGGGCATGGGCTTACGGAGCCGAAGGCCCACTCGTACACCTTGATGACTGCACGAAAGAAAATATTAAGCCTCGCCTGGCCCTGTCAACACAGACATTGGACTGTTGATGACTGGCAACATGTTGCCTTGTCACACGAGTCTCGTTTCAGAGTGTATAGAGCGGATGGACGTGTACGTGCATGGTGATAACCTCATGAATCCATTGACCCTACATGTGAGCAGGGGACTGTTCAAGCTGGTGGAGGCTTTATAACGATGTGGGGAAAGTGCAGTTGGAAGGATATGGGACCCCTGATACGTCTAGATACGACTCTGCCAGGTGACACGTACGTAAGCATCCTATCTGATCACCTGCATCCGTTCGTGTCCGTTGTGGATTCCTACGGGTTAGGGCATTTCCAGCAGGAAACTCGTCCAGAGTTGCTACAGAATGGCTCCAGGGACACTCACCTGAGTTTAAAAACTTCCCTTGGCAACCAGACATGAACATTATTGGGCATAACTGGAATGCCTTCCAACGTGCTGATCAGATGAGATTTCCAGCCCTCGTACTGTTACCGATTTGTGGACAGCCCTACAGGATTCATGGTGTCAGTTCCCTCGGACACTACATCAAATATTAGTTGAGTCTATGACATGTCGTGTTGCGGCACTTTTGTGAATTCCCGGGGGCCATATACGATATTACCCAGGTGTACCAGTTTTTTAGGCTCTTCAGTGTATTTGTCTAACATATGCCCCCATCTTTTTTTCTGGTATTTATGTCTTGGAGCAATAAACTGGTGTATGACAACCTTTTTATAACGACCCAAATTCCATGAAAGAGGGGCCAAATTTTTCCAGCTGTTCCTTCCGCCTCTATGTTCCGCCACCATTCCTTTTTTATACTGGAACTGTCACTGACAGCCACTGAAGTGGGCCTCTTCTCCCCGATTATACCTGTAATTCTATCTCTGATGTAAAAGGCTGCTTCCTATTTGCTCTTACTGTTCACAGGATCAGTGCACTCCGGCAATAATCATTTATCGACCAAACGTTGGAATGGAACGAATTAAACGGGAAGGCGAACAGTAGCGTCATGGGTGTGATTTTATGTTATTCATGGTTGGTTGTATTAAAGAAATGAAATCCAACCCAACGATTCATTCCTACAGGTCTGAGAAAGTGAATGATACAGTATCAAGACTGATATAAGGTTCTGTTAAACCCTTGAGCGCAGGAAGCCTGCACATGCTAATGGGTTATGACTAAGTGAGAAATGTCGTGACTGAGACAAAAACCCTTAAACTCCTTCGAAGTAGAGGTGGGATCGTTTTAGGTCACCAAAGCCTTCGGGGGACTGAAACTAGTTAATATCTCCAGGAGATGCTGAAGACGGATGGCCATAGCCACTCCCTTACTAAGTATTACCCATTTAAATCTAGCTTAGAGCGTCAACCACCACAAATACGACACGATACACATTCTTGGTAAGTGGCAGGTGTCCTAAATAATCAACAAACGGCTTCTTTACTGGCTGGTACTCGCAGATACATTGCAGCAGATGCTGTTTTATTCCTATATTTGGCTTAGCCATGTTACATTCGTCACATCGTGCTACGAACCTATAGTTATCAGCGTCCATACTTCTCCATGACTTCTTTTCCCTAATTTTGAACATCGTCTTTTGGAAGCCAAGGTGTCACCCACTCAACGAAGCGTGAAACCACTTGGATACAGCTGACACCTGGCTCTCCGGCAGATAAACCTTTAGTTTGAGCATCATATTTCATGCACAATAATAAAATTCCCCTTTCCTGCGAGTAGCCCTTTGGCTTATTACTTTACACCAGCTTGCTCCTAATCCAGCCTAACCTTGGATGTTCCTACTGTTTCTGACCAGTAAACAGAGACCACGAGAAGTTCAGTTGCCTCCTCCCCTATAGATTTCTCGTCAGTCTCCCGAAACAGCTGGCTCAATTCATCTGTCACATCGTTATACACGCTTCCCCCCACCCCCTCCCCCAACCATAATACGAACAACCTCAAACTGAATCGCCAAAATCTGCACAGCTGAACATTCAGTACCGCAATACGCTTGTGTTACGGGGATGGGGCAGCACTCAGTTCAGTACCTCACTATGGGGTTCCAGGCGGAACTTGTTACGGTATGAATTAAACGGTTATCCCGAACCCTATTTGCTAGACGATCTAACACGATTGTAGTTGGAAAATATGCCTACTGGAGGGAAACACTTCTAAACACGGCAAAATCTTCCGGCACATTAGCGATAAACGCTCTACTTGCAGAGTATACTGAAATTAACTTCGCAATAAAGGAGATGTTTATGTTGACCAGTGTACGCCAGGCAGTACGCAACTGTTCGTGCAGCTCGACGACACCATTAACAAATGTAACTATTCAGTAACTTTCATCATGCACTAAAGGGCTATGTTAACTATAGTTGTTGATTAAAGGGCAACGTTACACTAGAAAAGATACTTAGGCACTATGTCAGTTCACTGCTCTCCTCGGCCTGCTACCTCATTTATAATTCGTACTGGAGATACTCTTTCCTAAATTGGGAAACCCCCTTCAAACTTCTTGTTTCCGTGATGTAAAATCTATAACAGTACGAGGTTGTGGAGCTAATATGCATGCACTTTAGCCTCATGCCTTTTAAGAGTGTTATCAGTCTGGAAACTGATTCAGTTTTGCACCTACACTTGTTGCACTACATCTGATAACTTTTGTGAGTGGTGTTGAGGAAGCTGTACGACGCCTTACTCTGGATGCTGCCGAAGAAAGAAGAAGTGAAACTTCCTGTGCTTTTTTGAAAGCTCCTCCTCAATGCACTAATATCAACTCTGAAGAAAGGGCTGTACTACGAAATCTACGATAGGATGCGAACGAAGTGCTGAAGACTGAAAAAGATACATTAACTGTTCAGTTACCTCGTCGTTTGTGGTTGTCTCCCATTCACGGATGTTTTAATTAGACGGAGTAGTAGCGGCTCTCTGGGACATTCTGTTTATCATAAGCCTACTCACACTGATATCCACTTACACATTTCTAGTTGCCATCCCACATCCCAAACCATGAATGTGCTTAAAACCCTTGTACACAGAGTCCACATAGCTTCGGATGCAGATAGTTTGTCTAAAGAGCTAGCGCTCTTAAGGATAGTGTTCATACACTCCTGGAAATTGAAATAAGAACACCGTGAATTCATTGTCCAAGGAAGGGGAAACTTTATTGACACATTCCTGGGGTCAGATACATCACATGATCACACTGACAGAACCACAGGCACATAGACACAGGCAACAGAGCATGCACAATGTCGGCACTAGTACAGTGTATATCCACCTTTCGCAGCAATGCAGGCTGCTATTCTCCCATGGAGACGATTGTAGAGATGCTGGATGTAGTCCTGTGGAACGGCTTGCCATGCCATTTCCACCTGGCGCCTCAGTTGGACCAGCG
The DNA here is from genome assembly GCF_023864345.2 of Schistocerca serialis cubense. Classification (NCBI taxonomy): domain Eukaryota; kingdom Metazoa; phylum Arthropoda; class Insecta; order Orthoptera; family Acrididae; genus Schistocerca; species Schistocerca serialis. The sequence goes on from NC_064641.1 coordinate 522,840,430, forward strand.
TTCGTGCTGGACGTGCAGACCGTGTGAGACGACGCTTCATCCAGTCCCAAACATGCTCAACATGCTCAATGGGGGACAGATCCGGAGATCTTGCTGGCCCGGGTAGTTGACTTACACCTTCTAGAGCACGTTGGGTGGCACGGGATACATGCGGACGTGCATTGTCCTGTTGGAACAGCAAGTTCCCTTGCCGGTCTAGGAATGGTAGATCGATGGGTTCGATGACGGTTTGGATGTACCGTGCACTATTCAGTGTCCCCTCGACGATCACCAGTGGTGTACGGCCAGTGTAGGAGATCGCTCCCCACACCATGATGCCGGGTGTTGGCCCTGTGTGCCTCGGTCGTATGCAGTCCTGATTGTGGCGCTCACCTGCACGGCGCCAAACACGCATACGACCATCATTGGCACCAAGGCAGAAGCGACTCTCATCGCTGAAGATGACACGTCTCCATTCGTCCCTCCATTCACGCCTGTCGCGACACCACTGGAGGCGGGCTGCACGATGTTGGGGCGTGAGCGGAAGACGGCCTAACGGTGTGCGGGACCGTAGCCCAGCTTCATGGAGACAGTTGCGAATGGACCTCGCCGATACCCCAGGAGCAACAGTGTCCCTAATTTGCTGGGAAGTGGCGGTGCAGTCCCCTACGGCACTGCGTAGGATCCTACGGTCTTGGCGTTCATCCGTGCGTCGCTGCGGTCCGGTCTCAGGTCGACGGGCAGGTGCACCTTCCGCCGACCACTGGCGACAACATCGATGTACTGTGGAGACCTCACGCCCCACGTGTTGAGCAATTCGGCGGTACGTCCACCCGGCCTCCCGCATGCCCACTATACGCCCTCGCTCAAAGTCCGTCAACTGCACATACGGTTCACGTCCACGCTGTCGCGGCATGCTACCAGTGTTAAAGACTGCGATGGAGCTCCGTATGCCACGGCAAACTGGCTGACACTGACGGCGGCGGTGCACAAATGCTGCGCAGCTAGCGTCATTCGACGGCCAACACCGCGGTTCCTGGTGTGTCTGCTGTGCCGTGCGTGTGATCATTGCTTGTACAGCCCTCTCGCAGTGTCCGGAGCAAGTATGGTGTGTCTGACACACCGGTGTCAATGTGTTCTTTTTTCCATTTCCAGGAGTGTATGTAATATATACTCTACCCGGCAAATTACTAGGACGTTCTTAACTAACACCAAGAACCAGGAAGTAGATAAAGAGGAGAATACGCCACTAAAGACCCTAGCTTTTCTTCCCTTCGTGGGAAATGTTTCCTTCAAAATAGCAAGAATCATTAGGAACTTTCAAGTGAAAATGATTTTACGTCCAACATCTAGAACAACGGACCTACTAGGATCAGTGGAAGATAATTTGATATTGTGAAAGTGGGAGCTTACAAAATGCGTTGCCAGTGTAGTGTGGCCTGTAGAGGACAAACAACACGCACAGTGGAAGACGCTACACAGAACATAAACGTTGCACCCGCCTTTTGCAACCCAAAAAGTCTGCAATTGCGGAACATTTTGTTTTCAACGGACATTCAGTGGAGTATTCCAAAACTTTAATTTTGGCCACAGCAACATATTTTGCGATTCCGTTGTAAAAGAATCCGTTGAAATACTTATCGTGGAAAATCTAATGAACCGCAGATACCAGCTGGACATGCGTTCTATCCCGTCATCTCCTAGATTTCTCCAGACCAAGACGCAGGATACTCCGATGGCTGTGGCAACGTCGAAAACAGCTGTCCTTCGTAGTTCCACAAGCGACGGCGCTGCCGCCGGGCGATGTGGTCCAACCGTCACCGTCACTCTGACGCATGCGCGGCAATAATCTCAGCGCGCTATGAAGGGCGTGGCGGAGATGGTCTTCGTCAGTCTTGCGATGGCTCAACTGAAGATCAGTGGCAGGTGTCCTGTCGAAATATCATGTAGTGTTGTTTACGATAACCAGCTGCAGTCCCGAAATGTCTTCGAACATTTAATTCGCCAGGAAAATTTTAAATTTCACAACATTATTGACACTGTGGCCTCCATTGTTAAATTCCCTTAGTTTCTGGAATTTCTGTAGAATTTTCTCACAAGTGATCTTTCTGGCTTCCATTTAACTACCTCTGCCGGCCGTATCCATTACACAAAATGGAACACTTGCATCTTTTCACCTGCAAACTAGTGCCCCGGTAAATGTACCGAAAGCACAATAACCTTAATCATACGAAAAATCCTCACTTTGAACCAAAATATTCACACAGACAAGTAACACAAAACAGTCCCCAAAATGCATACACAGGAAAATGCAGATTACAGTTACATTTCAAGTGTACCACGCTCGCAGTGCCTTTGCAGCAGCAGCGGCTAGTTCACTGAAAAACGCAAGTGGGCCCTACAAGTTGTGCTCTCCAAGATGCGTGTCACTGTGTCGTTCTGACTCTGAGACTCAGGAAAAAAAACCACAGAAAAGGGCCCTGGAAGGGTCTGCATGAAATTATGGATCTTTATTTTAATGTTTTAAACGGAAATCTAATTACCTGATTTAGTGCCTGCGTGAATTACATTCAAAGCTCGTAAAATTTCCACTAGGGGCACATGGCGCAACTAAACTGAATAGTAACACAATTATCTTACCTGGGAGAAGTCGTAAGATTCAATAGTTTGAATATCAACTACTTCCGTTATAGAAAACCTTAAAGTGTATGATACTCGTTAACATCTCAGCAGTTCCTACGTTTTTAAAATTAAAATAGGTTGGTAAAAAAAATTACGGATTAGTTGAGATGTCTAGGTGCTGAAGTATTGTCATCGACAGAATGAACTAAAATGTTCCGACGTCTTTGTGTCGGTTCTACGCAGTGGAGACAACAACATTACGATCACCGACGTAGTGGTAACAACGGAAGTTGCTGCTGAGGGGTTGGTGTTGACTTGTGTTTACTCTACCAAACGAATTACACAAGCAGGTGGGTTCAGATAGTGTAGTGAGCAGGCAGTGCAATGTAACGACAATGTGACTTGCCCGAAGCTGTGGCGTGGATAGACGTAGGACAGTTGGAAGCAGGACAGACACAGAGGGAGATGGCTGCAACTATTGGACTGTCCCAGAGTGTAATTTTAACGACCTAGAACCAATTTCGGACAACAAGAACCTTTAAAAGAAGTCAAGGCAAAGGTCGTCCGTGGGTAACATCAGAAAGAGATTACCGTTACCTTCGGTTAACAGCCCGTCGAGACAGGAGGCTTAATGCAACACAGCTGCAGCGCGCCCTCCAGGCAGCAACAGGACGCTCAATATCAACACAAACTGTTCTAAATCGCCTTCGGGAATGTGGCCACTACGCGCAGAGGCCTATGCTGAGTGTCCTCTTAAAACCACGTCACCGTTTGGCCCTCAGAAACTGGGCGGACGATCATCAGGATTGGAGTCTTAAAGAATGGCGCCAGGTCCCGTTCACAAAAGAATCAAGGTTTTGTGTTCAGCCTAACAATCGTTTTTCTCTCATCTGGAGAGAAGGTGGAACTCTGAACAATCCTGCTTATGTGCAGGAAACATCACCACATCATGGTGGTGGACGAACAGCGTGAGCAGGAATCAGTACTGGTGGACGTACAGACCTCTACGCCGTTCAAAATGGTGCTTTGACTGCTCAGAAGTATACAGACGGGAGCCTTGGAGCTTCTGTTGTGCCTTAGTCTGGTGCCGTAGGATATGGCTTCCTTCTGGTGGACGATAACGCTTGTCCCCACAGAGCTGCACCGGTGGACAACATGCTTGAAGCTGAGAGAATTGGACGAATGGAGTGGCCAGCTTGTTCACCGGACTTAAAACCGACTGAGCATTTTTGGGATGCACTTGGCAGACGCATTGCAGCCAGACCAGCACCTCCCACAACAGCTGCAGAGCTGGATATAGCACTCATGGAAGAATGGCGAAATATCCCTCAAGAGCTGATTGATAACCTCATACTGGCCATGCCACGCTGGTGTGCAACTGCGCTGGCCGTCCGAGGTGATCACACACCATATTAGAGGGCAACGAGAATGATTGTTTCACTATTATGGAAGCCACTTAGTGCCTCGCTCTACGTAAACGACATGTAAACCTGAAGTAAAGAGTTGGGACAACCAAATATCGTACATTATCACACACATATTTCAATTGTAACCGATATCTGAATAAAATACGTTATCATATGTCTATTGTGCATGATATCTCAGCTGACACCCTAATTGTTTTGTGTTGTGTCTAGACAAGACAGCCTAGACACAATGAGAGGAAGCCGAAAGGCACGCGCTAAGCCAAAGCAGGGTGCGTGAGGTCTGAAACAGGATACGTAATGAATGCTATAAAGATAAGTACGTAGTTTCTTGAATACTTAACTTTAATCCATCCTTTTGGTACATCTGGAGATTGTGGCGATACAAGTGAGACTCTTTAGATAGATGCAATGTTACTAATGGCGCCTTGCTAGGTCGTAGCCATTGACTTAGCTGAAGGCTATTCTAACTATTGGCTCGGCTAATCAGCATTGCTTCGTCCGTGTAGTCGCTAGCAAAGTCGTCCGTACAACTGGGGCGAGTGCTATCCCGTATCTCGAGACCTGCCTTGTGGTGGCGCTCGGTCTGCGATCACACAGTGGCAACATGCGGGTCCGACATGTACTAATGGACCGCGGCCGATTTAAAGCTACCACCTAGCAAGTGTGGTGTCTGGCGGTGACACCACATTTTTAGCAATGTATTACTCCGCCACTGCGCACAGTGGAAGCTTGTCACAACGAAGACACCTTCCTGAAACTGCGTCTGTTTATAGTGATGACTTAAGTGTTGCCCAACTGTAGGGAAGTTGTATGACGAACGGGTTCTGAAAATGCAACACAGATTGAGTATACTAAGGCTTACTTCAATCTGATGAAGTTGATGAAGTGCACGAATGACAGTGTATAGTACTGGGATGATCTCTCACCCTAGGGGTCTCAAGGCTTTCTGTGGGTGTATCCATACATCTGAGTAGCCACAGCAGTTCTTTCATCCCACATTTTCAATAATTTGGGAATGTCTTAGACAGCTGCCCTGTAAAATCAACGTTCCCCAAGGTAAAACAGATACGCAGTCGCCGCAGGAAGTTCCTGCTTGACAGCATTCCAGCCTTATCTTAAGCTGAGTTTGAACTCTCCCAGGAAGTTCCTGCTTGACAGCATTCAAGCCTTATCTCAAGCTGAGTTTGAACTCTTAGATGCGCGAAAGGTCCAGCCTCTTTTGACCCCATTTCTCATCGATAGCCCATTTATCCAGGTAAATATCTGTGTTTCTGCTACCGGCCAAAAGCAAGCCTTGATTCTTTTCCCACTAGTCTGTTTCTACAGTGGCCCAGCAGAATCTGCCCGCATCTTCATTGTTCATCGAGCTGTTTCTGTTTCGGGCAGTATTTCCTGGCGAAAACCGATGCTTCTCCCTGCATTTACGGGTCTGTTCTGCATATTTCATAGACCTCTTGGTGATTAAACATCTGTAGTAGTTGATCATAGAACGTCTTGTTTAGCTAAACGTAATTACCATCATGAGAATGACAGATGTAACGTTCCAAATATGATGTTATCTATTATAAGAGTAAATATCGATACAGATAGAAGAGGGGGAAGGCGCGTAGACATCACTTATAAGGAGCAAAAGTACCACGAGATAGTCTCTCACAAATTATAAGAGACCTCCTGTACTTCGTCGTAATATATATTATATCTCTGGGGCTACTGGTAGGACATTTTGAGCCACCGAATCGCAAATATTCTCAAAACCAGTGAGCCTTAGGCACGGTATTATTTTATATTTATATCGGCATTCCATACTTTCTGTAACAACTTTAAAATGATCTATTATGCTGTGGCCACATTTAGAGGCAAATGTTTTCGTTTCAATAAAAAATTGTTAATTTATATATATTTCTTTATAGTTTTAGTGAATACCAGAGAGTTATGCTGTTGATCCCATTCTGCAATATTTCTTAGCTCATAGATATTTTGCAAACATTTTTTTCGATGTCTTTTACTCCGTCTTCAACCAATGTACTGAAAAACCAGATCTTTTCACCCCGTTCATCGTCGTACTTCTGTTGCCTTTACATCTGGCTGAGATTATAAAGGAAGAAATTCCAGAAACAAACGAAAATCATGTAGATAGATGTGCCTTATGCGTAGAGGTACGAGATTTCTAGTTTCTTATAATATTTTTGTTCAATCAAGTGTTATTTAAGATTCAAACATCCTTTTTTTCAAGTGTTCTCTCGACTCTAACCATCACGCTAAGAGACTTTAAAACCTCACAGTGAGCAAATTGTAACTTTACTTGTCTTCAGTCTTAACAAAAAAATGGCTCTGAGCACTATTGGACTTAGCATCTGAGGTCATCAGTCCCCTAGAACTTAGAACTACTTAAACCTAACTAACCTAAGGACAGCACCCACATCCATGCCCGAGGCAGGATTCGAACCTGTGACCGTAGCGGTCGCGCGGTTCCAGACTGAAGCGCCTGGAACCGCTCGACAACTTTGGCCGGCCTCAGTCTTAACACCTGTTCATTAATCCTCCCTTTTAAAACTCCTAGCCAACTATTATCTTTAAGTGTAGCAAATTAAATTCCATATCTACAATGTTGTAACTGTTGTTACAAAAACAAAAACTGCAGTGCAATAGATCAATATTCGTGATATAAGTACACAAAGCAATGTGACCGCATCACATAGGACATGTACTTTAGTGGCAGAATTTACCGAAGATGTTTGCCTACACCTCTCGTGTGTGGTGAGGGAAAGCTTTCACTCTCTCTCTTTCACTCTCTCTCTCTCTCTCACTCTCTCTCTCCCTGTGTGTGTGTGTGTGTGTGTGTCTGTGTTCGTGTGTGTGTGTAACCGCGCGTGCGAGCACGTGCTTCTCAGTAGTGGCTCGTGCGGTTAGCAGAGAAACCCGCAAAGCTAAGACAAACAGCGCCCCTCGCCGCAGAACTCCAGTTTGCGCAGTACGCACAAAGCCAATTGGCCCTGTGCTAACTCCACAGCTTGGCTGAGGTCTGGCTAGGCATACGTGTGGAGGCAAGCGACCGTTAAGGACTACATTCCGTTTGTTCACATGATGGAGGTCGCGGTATAAAACATCTTAATATTACCTCTTTTCCTTCTATTACCCTGTTGCTGACGTAGACAGTGATAGACGATTATCTTGAAAGGAATCGTTTGTTTCATAATATGTGAGAGACAGTGTTACGATGTATGTCCAGCCATTCCGAATTAAATACTCCTCCGTGTTCCGAAACTAGCGGACAAGCAAAGAATGGAGAGACTTATACAACCAATGTACACAGTCTCTGTAAATGAGCAAGATATCCTCGGAAATCGGTACAGAATTGTACGTTTAGGAAGGAGATATTGCCTAGGGTGGCACGCTGCAAGTGCGAAGTATAATGAAACGCAGTGCTTTTCACTTTGTAGTACTATTTCGTTTTAAGGGAATTGTAGCTATTAGCTTCGGAAGATAAACACGTCTGTTACAGAAAATATTTTTACCGACATAGGTAGTACAAAGAAAGATTATACCGTTTTCACCTAGATGTTACGGAATGTTTCTATATGTTGAGAATATAAATGAATGCAGTTTGAATAGGCGATCAAAAGTATAGTCCAGAATCGGTATGCCAGTAAGGCAAAATCGCCGGCAGCACTGAGGCAACTATCCCACCACTATCTGGTTCGTAAAACACTGTCTCCAGCTGCATGAAGAAGTCCGTATCTGCCTGCTGCTCATCCTCGTCCAACTGGAAGCGTTGGCCTCTCGATGACTTTAAGGACTCGAGGTCGCGATAACCGCACGGGGAGAGATCAGGAGTGCTGGGTGGGTGCTCGGGTGTCCCCCACTTGAGTTGTTCGTTCTGTGTTACGACATCTGCGACATGGGGACGTGCATCACCAAGATGCAGCAGGACAGAACTTGGCGATCCATCCCACATCTGTGGATTCCCACAGACATGTTGCCCCATTCACATTCATCATTCTCCTATGGATACCTCCCTGATTTTGTGCCTCGGCAATCAAAGAAGGAACAAAGGCATGTTGGTGCTCTTTGGATGCATTTGGTAACAAAGTCACCATTTGTCCTGCTTTCCCATTTACCGCACGCATCTCGGAAAGTCACGAACGCGCCACGTTCATCGCTTGGCTATATGTCGGAGCTTTTCTATACACTTATCGGGATCGCGCTACGTTGCTCGTACGCTGCAGCAGCGCCCTCAAGCAGAAACTTTTTGGTCGCCTCATCTAATGGCAGTATAGGCGGAAGATGTGGTTACTTCTAGAATATTGTAACACGATGGCTACAACGAAAAATAAAACACTATTAAAGACAGAGGCGATGGTTTATACATGAGGTATACGTCTACCATAACCCAATATTTTGTCGTCCAAGACTTGTTACTCCCAAAAAGTAAGATCGCTGTTCCATCGTAAAACTACAACTAATTCCTACGATGTCTGCAAATCAGCTGTTGGTGGACAGCCATTGTCCATCAGTATAGCTATAGGTCAGGAAGTATAGTTTTAATTTCACAGAATGGGCATAAGTGAAACTAAACAGTTCAAATTTCTAGGTCTTGAGATATAGTATTCTGTTGTGGAAAGCATACGTTCGGGACCATGTTCAAAGACTTAACGCTGCCATGTTTACTAATCGAACGGTATCTGAAGTAAGTGATCATTCGACAAGAAAATTAGTGTACTTCGCTTGTTTTCATTCGCTAATGTCGTATTGTATTGTATTTTGGGGTAGCTCTTCTCATTCTCAAAGGATATTTTTCTCTCAGAAACGGACAGTTCGGGCAATAAGTGGCGTAAGTCCGCGATTGTCTTGTCGACCCCTGTTCACAAGTCGGGTATTCTGAGATTGGCCTCCCAATATATTAATTGTTAACAATGGCAGATTACACCCAAGAATTAGCAGCTTTCACTCAAGACCAAGCAGAAATCCTGTCAGCATTTGGATCGCACTTCCTTGACTCTTGTGCAGAAGAGTGTTCAGTATACTGCTGCATCCATTTCACTAAACTACCACAAGAAATCAAAAATCTTAGCCTTATTCTACGTGCTTTCAAATCGAAATTCAAGAGCTTCCTCATGGATCATCCTTGTATTCGGTCTAGAAGTTTCTTGAAAAATTTAGTTTATTTCTGTGTTGTATTGTTGATTGCGTTTACCTAAACGTATGGCTTGTCTATTTTTGGGTTCATAAGCAGTTTATTTTAGCTGTTATTTATTTTATAAGTTCATGTTCTAATACTTTCCATGACCTTGAAGATTTGCTCCTCAATTTGGTCCTAAGGAACTAGACATGTAAAATAAAACGAAATAAAACGACCATGTGTGGTCGAAACCGGAGCCCTTTCAATAAATGTGGCTTACAAACTAGACTATTACAACTATTTTCAAAGCAATTAAAATGAATACCGCTTTCAAAAATACCTATTTTACTTTGAATCGGTGGACAACAATGTAGCAAAGACAGAGAAATACCACGGGTCTAAAGCAAATGGTTTGGAAATTAGGACTAATTCCTAATGAATGTTTTTTATTCTCTTGAAAGATAAAGGTAAAGTGGTTTTAAGAAAAATAGACATTAATCATGATAAATTAAATGTGAGCCTCTCGGATCTTAACCAATTAGCGACTATGCTAGTCCACCATCGAACATATGTATGGAGGTGGAACAGTAGGCCTCCAAAGCAAGAGAAATCTAGTCGCTTTTCTACATACGACAAGGATCCTTCAGAAAGGAGACTAAGTCGCGTTAGATTATTTGATTTTTTTCTGTTAAATTAGCAAGTATTATGTCCCATAATTAAACTCAAATTACAGTACTGGCCATTAAAATAGCTACACCACGAAGATGACGTGCTACAGACGCGAAATTTAAGCGACAGGAAGAAGATCCTATGATATGCAAATGATTGACTTTTCAGAGCATTCACACAAAGCTGGCACCGGTGGCGACACCTACAACTTGCTGACATAAGGAATGTTTCCAACCGATTTCCCATACACAAACAGCAGTTGACCGGCATTGCCTGGTGAAACGTTGTTGTGATGCCTCGTGTAAGGAGGACAAATGCGTACCATCACGTTCCCGACTTTCATAAACGTCGGATTGTAGCCTATCGCGATTGCGGTTTATCGTATCGCGACTCTGCTGCTCGCGTTGGTCGAGATCCAATGACTGTTAGCAGAATATGGAATCGGTGCGTTCAGGAGCGTAATACGGAACGCCGTGCTGGATACCAACGGCCTCGTATCACCAGCAGTCGAGATGACAGGCATCTTACCAGCATGGCTGTAACGGATCGTGCAACCACGTCTCGATCCCTGAGTCAACAGATGGGGACGTTTGCAAGACAACAACCATCTGCACGAACAGTTCGACGACGTTTCCAGCAGCATGGACTATCAGCTCGAAGACCATGGCTGCGGTTACCCTTGACGCTGTATCACAGACAGGAGCGCCTGCGATGGTGTACTCAATGACGAACCCGGGTGCGCGATTGGCAAAACGTCATTTTTTCGGATGGATCCAGCTTCTGTATACAGCATCATGATGGTCGCATCCATGTTTGGCGACATCGCGGTGAACGCACATTGGAAGCGTGTATTCGTTATCGCCATACTGGCGTATCACCTGGCGTGATGGTATGGGGTGCCATTGGTTACACGTCTCGGTCACCTCTTGTTCGCATTGACGGCACTTTTGAATAGTGGACGTTACATTTTAGATGTGTTACGACCCGTGGCTCTACCCTTCATTCGATCCCTGCAAAACCCTACATTTCAGCAGGATAATGCACGACCACATGTTGCAGGTCCTGTACGGGCCCTTCTAGATACAGAAAATGTTCGACTGCTGCCCTTGCCAGCACATTCTCCAGATCTCTCACCAATTGATAAAGTTTGGTCAATGGTGGCCGAGCAAATGGCTCGGAACAATACGCCAGTCACTACTCTTGATGAACTGTGGTGTCGTGTTGAAGCTTCATGAGCAGCTGTACCTGTACACCCCATCCAAGCTGTGTTTGACTCCATGCCCAGGCGAAGCAAGGCCGTTATTACGGCCAGAGGTGGTTGTTCTAGGTACTGATTTCTCAGGATATATGCACCAAAATTGCGTGAAAATGTAATCACATGTTCTAGTATAATATATTTGTCCAATGAATACCCGTTTATCATCTGCATTTCTTCTTGGTGTAGCAATTTTAATGCCCAGTAGTGTAGTTCCTCTTCTAACTGTTTGGACCAAGATTTTCGGTTTTCTCAGTTGTATGGCAAATACCAGAAAAGGAAGTCCCCTTCCAATTATTTCCATTTGGAATTGTTCGGCCACACTGCCAGTTCATCTAGTATTTGACTGAAAGGTCCATGAATCTGAAATACTAACATGTTTAATTGCTGTTTGATTACCTAGTTGTTAGGATCGACGTCGACTACGGATACAGCTGGATTTATTCGGAAACACTTTACTTTGAACTTCGCTTCCGATCCTGGAATCACGAGATCGCAACTTCACTTTCAAAGTCGCTCACTATCGTCCTCATAAATGTACTGTTTCCGATCGTGTTTAACTCCTATCGACAGGTCACCAAGCCTGTTGTGCCCATCGGCGGTAGAGCTTTGAACTTGAGACGTAGCACCACTTAGCGGGAGTTGACGCTAAGGACCTTGAAGAACGGTTTTTGCTGGTTCCTGGAAAGCTGTAAAAAACTTTGTATCTAGGGAATTCTCGGTGACTGGCTACAAGTTCACAAAGGATGAGCAAGAGAATAAAATTATATCTATTGTTTGTTAGCAGAATCTGATGGAAAAAATTGAATTTGCAATTTTCCTGACTAGAAGAAAGATTTTGTCAAAGAGGTGAGGACACAAAAGGTTATAATGCATGCTATTATTGTCGATGCCTCACATTGACTCCATAACTCTCAGTCTATGCCTCCTTAATGGTTTGGTGTTCAATGCAATAAACGTAAATTGCTCGTGACATAAAAGTGTGTCACACTCTTACAAGCAAATGGCCAGACATTGTGTCCCGTGCTATAAAATGAGTTGAAAGTGAAAATGATTTAAAGCGAGCAGTAGGCTAAAGGACCTGTCCCGTGCTATAAAATGAGTTGAAAGTGAAAATGATTTAAAGCGAACAGTAGGCTAAAGGACTTGGCTGAATTACTGCCTTACTACCTTTTCAGATTAGATACAATTTGGTGGCAGAGAAATTCAATGCCAAAATTTCTTAGTGTCTTTCTTTCGCCTTTAAGCATTGTTTTCATTTAATTGAATCTATCATCATTGCCGTCGATTTCCCTATAAGTAAGTGAGATAGGTCTGTCACATGTGTAATTTTTTAGAGGGTCTTCCGACTACAAGCTTTGATAACGCGTGTTCGGTAATGTCGTTTCTACTACATTTCACTGTTGAGTTTTGTGGAGTGGTGAAATGCAGTTGGTTTTAGAACTCAAATTTTTGCATGATGCATTGTTAATTTGTATGTAAGTATATTCCGTAATATTCAGCTGATTTTTTAATGAAACTGTTTTAGTTCCTTACGCAGATACTGTGTTGATGACAGTTTGTCGACATACATATTCATTTACACCCTTTGAATAATAATGGTTAATGGAAGTTACAGTGGTCACAGTTAAAGTTGCTTTCTTATCTATATACATTCTATACTTGGCAGATATGCTCCTCCTTCCATTTTCTCATTAAAAAGTAAGATTAATAATGATATTTACCAAGTGTGGAGCCGTCTGGTGGCATTTAGCCAAAGAGCACTCGATTTGTATGACAAAGAATCACTGACCTCATTACATTTAAAGCTTATAGATGACACTGCTGAAGGAGCAATCTAAGTAGTACTAGATTTGCTTAAGGAAAGATTTATGAAACGTATGATTACCATAGCCCTTGCATGGACTTGGAGCTGATATCACTGTGTTGTTACAGAAATATAATCTACGCACAGACACACATAAAGACACACTAACAAGCATACTCATAGCAACCCCTCAACACACACACACACACACACACACACACACACACACACACACACACACACACACACACATTGAATAGGAGGGAACGGTTTTGTATCATGTATCTAGACGGGTGTGCAAAATATAAAGACGAACCTTTTGCTTGCTGTGTGACTGACAAGTCACATAGCTCGATGGAATTCAAACCATTTGTAGTAAGAACTGCTGCAGTATTGTACAAAATGTAAGTGAAAGAAATACCCAACGAGATGAAGAGAAATGACGCCTTTATTCGAAAACAATAACTACAGTGCCATTCCTGGTGGTTCCCTGCACATCTTAGAATGCGGGGCAGGGTTCTTAATGAAGTGTATGATCGTCACAGACGGTAATGCATGCTCTGAAGCCGGCCGCGGTGGTCTAGCGGTTCAGGCGCTCAGTCCGGAACCCCGCGACTACTACGGTCGCAGGTTCGAATCCTGCCTCGGGCATGGATGTGTGTGATGTCCTTAGGTTAGTTAGGTTTAAGTAGTTCTAAGTTCTAGGGGACTGATGACCACAGATGTTAAGTCCCATAGTGCTCAGAGCCATTTGAACCATGCTCTGAAACGTGCATTCACGATAGCCAAAAGGTTGGTGAGGGGTTCGTGTGGTAGTCTGTTGTGATCATACGCCTGCGCGGTTGACCTGCTATGTTTGATGGACCTTCATGCCGAAATAGGTTTCCCCAAAGCATCCACCACATGCGTGGTGGGAGTTAAGTTGGGGAAACTGGCTGTTCAGTCCATTCGCAGAATATCCACCTGTACAATTGAAAGTACCCGTGAACATTGTTGAACATGATCGTTTTGGTGATCCAGGTGTCATGGTTTTGGTAGGCGTAATGTAGCATTACGCATCTTTGAACCCTGTACATTCACCAGTCAACGTTACTGTGTCACTGTACTCCTTTCAGAGGTTCCTTCGACCATTGCGTCATTATTATGGACTGCAGGGTGCGACCGCAACGAAGTGCGTTGTTATAGGAGTTCGTGGGACAAGAGGATATTAGGCGAGTGAACTACCCAAATTTTACTTCCATCGACCACGTGTGGAATGCGTTGGGTGGATACATTGCACCACGTCAGCTTCCACTAACGCCCAGCCAGCACCTGTCAACCACCCTGGTGGTACAATGAAACGCCCTACCACCACGGCTCCTTACCGACCGTTAGATCAACATGAGAACACGTTGCCGAGCAGGAATTTCTTTCTGTGGTAATAACACACCCCACTGAGACTTATGTTCCACCTTTTACACTTTCTAGGAGACCACCAAAAATCGCAGTGACTGAAGTGTAACTATTGTCTTTGAGTAAAATTGTCATTTCTTTTCGTCTCATTGCGTATTGCTTTCAGATGTCTTCGGCACTGCTATTCACTGCACTGTCCCGCAGCAGTTCTTTCTGTGCTCCCACTTTCATTGAGCTGCGTTATTTGGCAGCAATACATCACGCTTAGCGTTTTACCTAGAAACATATTTCATGAAACAACCATTAACAAACTAGTTAGCATCTGATGGAACCCACATTTCATTACTCCGCATGGAACTGCTCACACCAAACCTGTGATCCTCAGGATGTGCTATCACGGTCAGTGGTTATTATACAGACCATGAAGCTAAACAAATTGGACACATATATGTTCTGGTATACGTCACAACAGATGAATGGTGCAAATTCATTTGGGAAACAGTTATTACAAGTAGACGAGAGAAAGACCTTTTGCATAGTCACCTTTTCTACTTAACTTAAATCATCTAGTTCTTTATCCAGTGGGCACATGTCCGCACATAATATTTACAGAGAAACAGAGTGACCAATCCTCCCAGTACGTAGATTGTTCTATGGTATTACTTTATGTATTACATGATTTAATATTCAGTATTGTCTGCTCCTGTCCTCTTTTGTTTCCTTAAGTTTCCTACATTGGCTAGTTTGATAGTTACTCTTAAGTCTTGTTTCACACATTCATCTAAAGTTGTAAAATTATGAACATAAAGTATATTTATCCTTCTTTAGCAGTTAAGAAATGAAGAGCTAATCTTAAGGGGGGAGGCAAATTCTCTTGTTGGTCGAGGACACACCGAAACAGCGATCACAGATGAAATTGTTTAAATATCGGATATTGATACATTGTAATTTGGCAAATAACTTTTTCTGAAATACCTGACACCAGCAACGTGACAGAAGTATTTGGACGATATATGATGATGGAGTTAAATACGAAACAGCTTTGTGTAAAATGAATACCATATATGAAGAACGCTGGCCAAAGGGAAATGTGAAAATAAACTTTAAATATCAACTTCATAGCCATGTTTCGACTACATGAAAAAGAACAGAACTCATTATGAGTGTCTCACTGATAATGGTATGAGGCAGAGTACTCCAGTTCACAGTAGAAACAAAAGTCCTATCGGAACAGTGGATTGGAATTCGGTGGGCCTGCAGTGAGAGACAAGGTATGCTATAAACTCTGAAGTGTGTCACTAGTAATTTCTGGGACCCAAAATTAATTTATGTTATTGGTTATCTCAAAAAAGGACTAGTAACTTACAATTAATACAAAGCTTTCCGTCTTCAGGCCACGAGTGGCCTACCGGGACCATCCGACCGCCGTGTCATCCTCAGAGGATGATGCGGTTAGGAGGGGCGTTGAGTCAGCACAGCGCTCTCCCGATCGTTATGATGGTTATCTTGACCGAAGCCGCTACTATTCTTTAGAGTAGCTCCTCAATTGGCATCACGAGGCTGAGTGCACGCCGAAAAATGGCAACATGGCATAGCGGCCTGGATGATCACCCATCCAAGTGCCGACCAAGCCCGACAGAGCTTAACATTGGTGATCGCACGGGAACCTGTGTATCCACTGCGGCAAGGCCATTGCCTACGAGTAATACAAGATCTATAGTAAATTTCAATGTTACGCAGTGTGTCTCTGTTAACTTGATATGCATTTCTGAAATCTCCTATATTTCATTATCGATCTAATTCAACGGTAAATTATACCAAAAAAATCCTGAATGGTGTTTACATTGTTCTTGAATTTAAATTTTATCTTACGAAAATGAGACTGCTGTGAGCATCATAAACAATAAAATTATGCTGGTATACATGTAACTGCTTCATTTACGGCTGGTGTAAGTAAATGGAATCTTGAGACATTCATGTTGTCACAATTCTTCTACAATTAACAAACAGTCAGAACTATTAATTTGATCATTCTGTTAATTGTAAGCCATGATTGACTCTGTTCTCAGTTATAAAGAAATTACTGACAGTACATTACTGTGTCCTGACATCATCGCCATCTATTGGTTTGACGGAACTTTGAAGCTTGCATCAGAAAGATAAAGGAAGTAACCACTCTACAAAGGGTAGAACCCAACACTTTGTAAATTGTTGAAGAAAACATTACAATAATCACAAAAGAGGATATCAGTCAGTAACTACAGGAGAGATATCTACTGCAGATGGTCGTCCATTGTTGCCAAAATGTAGCTTCATAATCACCCACTGTCGGCTTCACTCGTTTAAGGATTATTAATATTCAGTTCTTCCATAGTGTCCTTGGAAGGCCCCAAGGGCTTTTCCAGCAAGTTCAGAAACGAAGACTCGGCGTGGGAGGGATCTATCAGTTCGAACCACTGTAGCCTATTGTGCCTGACATGTGCTCCGCAGAGCCGTCAATACAAGTCTTCTTTCGTTTCCGTTCCCATTTTTTCCGTTGTATTGCAGTCGGGTCCATAGATCTTTCAACGAAAACTTTTTTATGACACGGATAAGGGGTGAACTGTTTTGGATAGCCCTGGGCCTGCCGAACGTTTGTGTGCTTAGCGGAAGAACGAGCTAACTGTAGCTTTTCTACAGCAGAGGGTCAAAATTCAATGGTTACAAACTTTCTGTAGCCCAGGAAAATCGAAGAGACCGGCTGGTACTTTTGCACTGCGTGAGGTCTATGGTGAAATCAATATTTGTACGTAAACGGTTCTTGAGAAAATGACGAAAAAACATGATTTTTGGGCAGCAAAAGTAAAAGCTGTGGGGATGGACACTTCTACAATTTCTTTCCCTGGCATATTGTCGAAATTCTTGTCATATGTTCGTATGATGACATCCTTGGGGAACTTCGAAACCTCTTTCGATTTTATTTTCCGTTACAGAGATACAGAGGGTCACGATTACCATACTTATGCAGAAAACCGCAATAGCCGTTCCTAGCCGGTTTTGCAGCATGAGACGCAATTATCTAAACAGCTAACCTTAGCAAATGGTTCCATTTTAACTGTATTCTTTCGATATTGATCTAGAAATGCCATTTTCTAGTTGTCAGGAATTTTTAACCGTTGTCAAGATACCCGAAGAACCATGACTTATGTGTACGAAAAATACCAACTGGGAGGACAGGCACTGCTACAACATCTATTCATTACAAACCGTCGAAATTTTTGACCATATATTCTTAAAGAAAGCTTGAAACTTTTTCGGTACGTTATCCGGTATCGAGATCTACAGAGTTACAGTTACTGACGTAAGGATGTAAATTGTGCACGTAATATCCGGCCTGAGGCGCAGATGCAGTGTCAGTAGATGTAGTGAATCTTAGCAAGGGTTCTAGGGGCATCGGAAGAGCTCTAAAGTCACCAAGCTGTGTTACAGTCAGCATGTTTTTACCAATAAAACTTTAGGACGCGCTGTCTGTCGATCATGGGCATTTCACTTATACATAAATATGCCAGAAGTTTTACTGCAGTGATAAAAGTGGGCTAAAGGTGGTCTTAATATGCCCGGAAAGAGTTTAAAATTATTTCCAAAAATTATGTGAAACTGTGAAAATTGGAAATACTCGTACGTTACACTCTTAAGGTACGACGGGCGTTTTCTATGAATAGTCATTGATGAGCAAAGTATCCAGAGAAAAATGTAAAGCAAACGATTACATGTTAACCTTATATTATGTGTACTTATTCGTTGGCAATATTTCTCAAACTATGCAAATATGTCGTGGTATATAAATAAATTGTAAAATCTTCACTAACCTAGAGAATTCGTTGATATAAGCAGCCCAAACTGCTGTTGCAGGGGGGAAAGAAGAGATCCACCAAAAAATGCTCGTGTCGGAGCACAAAAAAGGCGAACCTGTTCCTCTTTAAAATACTTTCGCTCTTTGAGTACTGAAAGAAAGTAGCAGAGAGACAATAGCACTGTAGGAGTAAGGAGACAGTGCCTGTGGGAAGCAAAGAGAGTTATGGTGGAAGAGAGATAGTAGCAGTAAAGAAAAAGATATATTGATGGTAACAATAGCAGTGGGGACCAAATGGAGGAGGAGATACTGATGGTTAGTGAGAGATAGTGTATGAAAATGAGAAAGAGGGACTAAACATGGATGGAAAAAGAAGCTGTGCGGGTAAAAGATGGAGGAGACAGCGGAAATTAAAAATTCAGATTATTGGAAACCACACACAGACTTGGGAGGTCTGGACTCTACCTGACCAGCAAACTTCAACACGTAGATAGGGGAGAATACATTTTGAACATAAATTTTAAACACGTTGCTATTGTGTAAAAGTAAGTTGGACCACCGCCTCCCCAAGAATTTTTAAGCTGCCGATGTATTCTGGAGAGAATGATAGTGAAAGGAAAATAAAAGAAGGCAAAGTAAGTGAGAGAGAAGACAGTGCTAGTGGTACATAACGTAAAGTAATTCCAGAAAAAGGAGATTGTGGGATAGAGACATGTGTAAGGAGTGGCCTTGAGAGGGAGATGCAGAGTATGAAGGCTTATCTAGAAAATGAGACTGGATAAAACGATGTAGAATATTCCGTCTTAAAAGATCGCGAACATATTCACACGCAATAATTTTTGGTGAGGAAGGCGGAGTAAGAACTGAGACAGCAGGTTCCCCACTTTTCTGTCAGAGTCTTTTAAAGAGGAAACTATTCGTCTGTCTTCTCTTGCGACAGTAGCATTTTCCGCTGGTTCTCTACATTATACTTCAGCTGGAAGTGACTTTAACGGTGCAATAATTCTACGAAAGCGCATGGGAGATCTGATGATGATCTGTTAGCCGGATCAAAACCGGTCATTATTAATAAACAAAAATAGTAACCGACACGAAGTTTCTCATTCTTCGTTTCACGTCCCAGAAAATTTATTAAAAGTCTGTACAAGATAGCTCTGTTTACCTTCATTGAAAATGAAGCCGCGCGGGATCAGCCGAGCGGCCTTTTGTGCTGCAGTCATGGACTGTGCGGCTGATCCCGGCGGAGGTTCGAGTCCTCCCTCGGGCATGGGTGTGTGTGTGTTTGTCCTTAGGATAATTTAAGTTAAGTAGTGTGTAAGTTTAGGGACTGATGACCTTAGCAGTTAAGTCCTATAAGATTTCACACACATTGGAACATTTTTGAACAAAAATGAAATGGAAAGAATGAAAAAGAGTGATGAAGTTTAAAAAAGGATGTAAAAGTTTGTCCAGTATCATCAGAAGATTTAGAATTTTTAGTCAGTTAACGTTACGTGAATTTGCGAGCAGCGTTTGTAAGAGGAAGAGCTAAATTTTACGTAATTTACTTAACCCAGAAAATACCAATTCTCTGAAAGAATGAAAAGATAGTAGAATTTGACATGAAATGACCAACAGGGGAACGTTCATAAGCTTTACATAGTTTTTTATGTGGCTATCGTAATCGTGAATTTCAATAAAAAATAAGAAGCTAAATTATAACGTCTTCTTCACCTCAATAGCCGTCTGTGAAAATAGAAATATATGTAGATCTCTAGGGTAACGGCTATTTGGGAAGTGGTCCGGCCTGCAGTTCAATGCCTTTGAACAACATGGTACTGGAACACAACTATTTCATATAGGCAATATAGTAAAACCATTCCCCAGGTTGCGTTGATTCTGTGGGCTGCGTACCCCTAGATGCAGCTTTTAGGTCTACGTTGTTCATTTTTTATTGTTTGTTATTCTACTTTAGAGTGCTATCCCTCTTATCAGTAGATACCTCTTCAGACATTGTAGTGTATATATTGCCTATTAATGTGTTGAATGGAATGTGAATGCGGGGTTTAATTATTTTAGTTTATTTATATTTTATTTTTAATTTGAATTTGGTTTCACTGTAAAGATATGAGAAGGCACCGATCGTTCTTAGATTTTTACTGGCACAAAAATGTAGCGTGGAATCATGTAAAACTACTGAAATTACTTAGACGAATCCACACTCAAAAACAGTTAATCGTTATAGGCTATATACACACAAAAAAGTATTTCATCATTTTAAGTATGGAAGGACCTACGTGTGATTTAATTACGCCTTAGGGCAGGCCAAGCCTGTGTCCTATTGTACGTAACATAAATCGTCTGAATACATCGTTAAGAACTTTGAAAACGTCATTTTCCAACAGATCATGGATGAAAGAAATAATATCGCCGATCACCATCGTCGCCTGTGGAAAGATGGGGATAATAATTAGGATAATTAGAAACTTCCGCTTAATGGTGGCCAATTGTCGCCGTCCAGCGATGCTCAGCTTCCTGCCAGTGCGGCGTCTGAAATTCTTTTAAAAATGTTGGGACAAACAAACGGGACATGTGGTGCAGGATACAGTTTAACAACAGCATTGGAGCTCACTGCTCAAATAATAAACCATGTAGACACCTTATTGCGTAGATGGCGCACACTGGCGTCCTATCCGAACTAGGCAAAGTAAAAGCCTGGCGTTTCTTTTTTTTTTTTTTTTCACGCCGACACCAAAAAGAACAAAGATAGAACGAAAGTACTTATGTTACAGATAACAGCTTTTCTTTATAATCACGTAATTCCTTGACTTTCAGTTGAGTTTCTTTTACATACAATTTCTTAATATCTTGGAAAAATATTTAATTATCATTCCATGAATATTTAATTAGTTATAGTTCACCTACCCCCCATGAACCATGGACCTTGCGTTGGTGGGGAGGCTTGCGTGCCTCAGCGATACAGAGAGCCGTACCGTAGGTGCAACCACAACGGAGGGGTATCTGTTGAGAGGCCAGACAAACGTGTGGTTCCTGAAGAGGGGCAGCAGCCTTTTCAGTACTTGCAAGGGCAACAGTCTGGATGATTGACTGATCTGGCCTTGTAACAATAACCAAAACGGCCTTGCTGTGCTGGTACTGCGAACGGCTGAAAGCAAGGGGAAACTACAGCCGTAATTTTTCCCGAGGGCATGCAGCTTTACTGTATGATTACATGATGATGGCGTCCTCTTGGGTAAAATATTCCGGAGGTAAAATAGTCCCCCATTCGGATCTCCGGGCGGGGACTACTCAAGAGGATGTCGTTATCAGGAGAAAGAAAACTGGCGTTCTACAGATCGGAGCGTGGAATGTCAGATCCCTTAATCGGGCAGGTAGGTTAGAAAATTTAAAAAGGGAAATGGATAGGTTGAAGTTAGATATAGTGGGAATTAGTGAAGTTCGGTGGCAGGAGGAACAAGACTTCTGGTCAGGTGACTACAGGGTAATAAACACAAAATCAAATAGGGGGAATGCAGGAGTAGGTTTAATAATGAATAGGAAAATAGGAATGCGGGTAAGCTACTACAAACAGCATAGTGAACGCATTATTGTGGCCAAGATAGATACGAAGCCCACACGTACTACAGTAGTACAAGTTTATATGCCAACTAGCTCTGCAGATGACGAAGAAATTGAAGAAATGTATGATGAAATAAAAGAAATTATTCAGATTGTGAAGGGAGACGAAAATTTAATAGTCATGGGTGACTGGAATTCGAGTGTAGGAAAAGGGAGAGAAGGAAACATAGTAGGTGAATATGGATTGGAGGACAGAAATGAAAGAGGAAGCCGCCTGGTAGAATTTTGCACAGAGCACAACATAATCATAACTAACACTTGGTTTAAGAATCATGAAAGAAGGTTGTATACATGGAAGAACCCTGGAGATACTAAAGGGTATCAGATAGATTATATAATGGTAAGACAGAGATTTAGGAACGAGGTTTTAAACTGTAAGACATTTCCAGGGGCAGATGTGGACTCTGACCACAATCTATTGGTTATGACCTGTAGATTAAAACTGAAGAAACTGCAAAAAGGTGGGAATTTAAGGAGATGGAACCTGGATAAACTAAAAGAACCAGAGGTTGTACAGAGATTCAGGGAGAGCATAAGGGAGCAATTGACAGGAATGGAGGAAATAAATACAGTAGAAGAAGAATGGGTAGCTTTGAGGGATGAAGTAGTGAAGGCAGCAGAGGATCAAGTAAGTAAAAAGACGAGGGCTAGTAGAAATCCTTGGGTAACAGAAGAAATATTGAATTTAATTGATGAAAGGCGAAAATATAAAAATGCAGTAAGTGAAACAGGCAAAAAGGAATTCAAACGTCTCAAAAATGAGATCGACAGGAAGTGCAAAATGGCTGAGCAGGGATGGCTAGAGGACAAAATGCAAGGATGTAGAGGCCTATCTCACTAGGGGTAAGATAGATACCGCCTACAGGAAAATTAAAGAGACCTT
Organism: Schistocerca serialis cubense; assembly: GCF_023864345.2. NCBI lineage: Eukaryota > Metazoa > Arthropoda > Insecta > Orthoptera > Acrididae > Schistocerca > Schistocerca serialis. The sequence goes on from NC_064641.1 coordinate 522,863,033, forward strand.
TGGAGATAAGAGAACGACTTGTATGAATATCAAGAGCTCAGATGGAAACCCAGTTCTAAGCAAAGAAGGGAAAGCAGAAAGGTGGAAGGAGTATATAGAGGGTCTATACAAGGGCGATGTACTTGAGGACAATATTATGGAAATGGAAGAGGATGTAGATGAAGATGAAATGGGAGATACGATACTGCGTGAAGAGTTTGACAGAGCACTGAAAGACCTGAGTCGAAACAAGGCCCCCGGAGTAGACAATATTCCATTGGAACTACTGACGGCCGTGGAAGAGCCAGTCCTGACAAAACTCTACCATCTGGTGAGCAGGATGTATGAAACAGGCGAAATACCCTCAGACTTCAAGAAGAATATAATAATTCCAATCCCAAAGAAAGGAGGTGTTGACAGATGTGAAAGTTACCGAACTATCAGCTTAATAAGTCACAGCTGCAAAATACTAACACGAATTCTTTACAGACGAATGGAAAAACTAGTAGAAGCCAACCTCGGGGAAGATCAGTTTGGATTCCGTAGAAACACTGGAACACGTGAGGCAATACTGACCTTACGACTTATCTTAGAAGGAAGATTAAGGAAAGGCAAACCTACGTTTCTAGCATTTGTAGACTTAGAGAAAGCATTTGACAATGTTGACTGGAATACTCTCTTTCAAATTCTAAAGGTGGCAGGGGTAAAATACAGGGAGCGAAAGGCTATTTACAATTTGTACAGAAACCAGATGGCAGTTATAAGAGTCGAGGGACATGAAAGGGAAGCAGTGGTTGGGAAGGGAGAAAGACAGGGTTGTAGCCTCTTCCCGATGTTGTTCAATCTGTACATTGAGCAAGCAGTAAAGGAAACAAAAGAAAAATTCGGAGTAGGTATTAAAATTCATGGAGAAGAAATAAAAACTTTGAGGCTCGCCGATGACATTGTAATTCTGTCAGAGACAGCAAAGGACTTGGAAGAGCAGTTGAATGGAATGGACAGTGTCTTGAAAGGAGGATATAAGATGAACATCAACAAAAGCAAAACAAGGATAATGCAATGTAGTCTAATTAAGTCGGGTGATGCTGAGGGAATTAGATTAGGAAATGAGACACTTAAAGTAGTAAAGGAGTTTTGCTATTTGGGGAGCAAAATAACTGATGATGGTCGAAGTAGAGAGGATATAAAATGTAGGCTGGCAATGGCAAGGAAAGCGTTTCTGAAGAAGAGAAATTTGTTAACATCCAGTATTGATTTAAGTGTCAGGAAGTCATTTCTGAAAGTATTCGTCTGGAGTGTAGCCATGTATGGAAGTGAAACATGGACGATAAATAGTTTGGACAAGAAGAGAATAGAAGCTTTCGAAATGTGGTGCTACAGAAGAATGCTGAAGATTAGATGGGTAGATCACGTAACTAATGAGGAAGTATTGAATAGGATTGGGGAGAAGAGAAGTTTGTGGCACAACTTGACCAGAAAAAGGGATCGGTTGGTAGGACATGTTCTCAGGCATCAAGGGATCACCAATTTAGTATTGGAGGGCAGCGTGGAGGGTAAAAATCGTAGAGGGAGACCAAGAGATGAATACACTAAGCAGATTCAGAAGGATGTAGGTTGCAGTAGGTACTGGGAGATGAAAAAGCTTGCACAGGATAGAGTAGCATGGAGAGCTGCATCAAACCAGTCTCAGGACTGAAGACCACAACAACAACAGTTCACCTAATCTGGGCCATGGGACGTCATAACGCTACAAACCCCTGTCCGGCCAATCTTCATCCGCCAGACTTGTCCTTTCGATGGCTGTGGCTATGGTTCACCTCCACGTTGACCTCTGCCTACTTCGACTTCTTCCCCCTGCTGGAATCCAACTGAGCAAATACTGCGGCTATCGTTGTAGATCCATTCGTCGCACATGTCCATATCTTCTCAGTGCTTGAGAGTCTATCCTTTCCGTGGCTGGTTCCATTGGATCCATCTCAATTCACACATATTTGCTCTTCAGTCGATACAAGCGAGTAGCTGTCATGCTTCTCGTAAGCCGTCGATTTTGACAGCCTCTGTTTTCCCCCTTTGTCTTTCGTTCAGTCTCCAACAGTCTGACACATGTATCAGCATGCTTTCAACCAAAATTCATAGCACTACTTTCTTTGTTCGTGTAAATCTGTGCAGACTCAAAAGGACAACATTTAATAATCTAATACTACCCTCGCTTGACTTATCCTGTGAAATATATCCACTTCACACTGGCCATTTTTATCGATGAGTGAATCTAGATACTTGAACACTTTCACATTTCATACCAGATCAGATTAAAAATCTACCCCTGCCCACATCGTCCTTATAGGAAGCCTCAGGTACTTGGCGAACAGTAATGAATGTGAAGGTTGTTGCCATTTCATCCTTATCTTAATCCTTTACTTGATCTAAAACTTTCCGATATCTCACCATCAACTTTCACAGCTGCCTCACATTGGGGTGGTTCATCCCTATCGCCAACTCCATTAATATACCATCCACTCCAACATTATCCAGTGCTGTCCACAATAACTTCCTTGGCACATGTTGTTGTTGTTGTTGTGGTCTTCACTCTAGAGACTGGTTTGATACATCTCTTCATGCTACTCTATCCTGTGGAAGCTTCTTCATCTCCCAGTACCTACTGCAACCTACATCCTTCTGAATCTGCTTAGTGTATTCATCTCTTGGTCCCCCTCTACGATTATTACACTGCACGCTGCCCTGCAATACTATATTGTTGATAAATTGATGCCTCAGAATATGTCCTACCAAACCGATCCCTTCTTCTTGTCAAGTTGTGCCACAAATTTCTATTCTCCCCAATTCTATTCAATGCATCCTCATTTGTTATGTGATCTGCCTATCCAATCTACAGCATTCTTCTGTAGCACCACATTTCGAAAGCTTCTATTCTCTTTTTGTCTAAACTGTTTATCGTTCACGTTTCACTCGCATACATGGCTACACTCCATACAAATACTTTCAGAAAAGATTTCTGACACTTAAATCTATACTTGATGTTAACAAATTTCTCTTCTTCATAAAAGCTTTCCTTCCTGTTGCCAGTCTACATTTTATATCCTCAGTTATTTTGCTCCCCAAATAGCAAAACTCATTTACTACATTAAGCACCTCATTTCCTAATCCAATTCCCGCAGCATCACCGATGTAATTCGACTACATTCTTTTATCCTCGTTTTGCTTTTATTGATGTTCATCTTACATCCTCCTTTCAAGACATTGTCCATTCCGTTCAGCTGCTCTTCCAGGTCCTTTGCTGTCTCTGACAGAATTACAATATCATCGGTGAACCACAAAAGTTTTATTTCTTCTCCATGGATTTTAATTCCTACTCCAAATTTTTCATTTGTTTCCTTAACTGCTCTCGCATTCGGGAGGACGACGGTTCAATTCCGCGTCCGGGCATCCTGATTTAGGTTTTCCGTGATTTCCCTAAATCGCCCCAGGCATATGCCGGGATGGTTCCTTTGAAAGGGCACGGCCAACTTCCTTCCGAATCCTTCCCTAATCCGATGAGACCGATGACCTCGCTGTTTGGTCTCTTCCCCCAAACAATCCAATCCAATCCTTAACTGCTTGCGCAATATACGGATTGAATAACATCGGGGAGAGGCTACAACCCTGTCTCCATCCCTTCCCAACTACTGCTTCCCTTTCATGCCCCTCGACTCTTATAACTGTCATCTGGTTTCTGTACAAACTGTAAATAGCCTTTCGCTCCCTGTATTTTACCCCTGCCACCTTCAGAATTTGAAGAAATGTATTATAGTCAATATTGTCAAAAGCTTTCTCTAAGTCTAGAAATGCTAGAAGCGTAGGTTTGCCTTCCATAATCTTTTCTAAGATTATTCGTAGGTTCAGTATTGCCTCACGTGTTTCAACATTCTGCGGATCCAAACTCATCTTCCCTGAAGTCGGCTTCTACCAGTTTTTCCATTCGTCTGTAAAGAATTCGTGTTAGTATTTTACAGCCGTGGCTTATTAAACTGATAGTTCGGTAATTTTCACATCTGTCAACACCTGCTTTCTTTGGGATTGGAATTATTATATTCTTCTTGAAGTCCGAGGGTATTTCGCATGTCTCATCTATCTTGCTCACCGGATGGTATAGTTTTGTCAGGGCTGGCTCTCCGAAGGATATCATTAGTTCTAATGGAATGTTGTCTACTCCCGGGACCTTGTTTCGACTTTTGAGTGCTCTTTCAATCTCTTCAGGCATTATCGTGTGTCACATTTCATCTTCATCCTCTTCCATTTCCATAATACTGTCTTCAAGAACATCGCCCTTGTCTAGACCCTCTATAAACTCCTTCCAATTATCTGCTTTCCCTTGTTTGCTTAGAACTAGTTTTTCCATCTGAGATCTTGATATTCATGCAAGTGGTTATCTTTTCTATAAAGGTCCCTTTAATTTTCCTGTAGGCAGTATCTATCTTACCCCTAGTGATATCTACCTCTACATCCTTACATTTGTCCTCTAGTCATCACTCCTTAGCCATTTTGCACCTCCTGACTATCTCATTTTTGAGACTTTTGTATTCCTTTTTGCCTGCTTCATTTACTGCATTTTTGTATTTTCTCCTATTCGTCAATTAAATTTAGTATCTCTTCTGTTTCCCAAGGATTTCTACTAGCCCTCTTCTTTTTACCTACTTGATCCTCTGCTGCCTTCACTATTTCATCTCTCAAAGCTACCCATTGTTCTTATACTATATTTCTTTCCCCCATTCTTGTCAGTCGTTCCCTAATGCTCTCGCCGAAACTCTCTACAACCTCTGGTTATGTCAGTTTATCCAGGTCCCATCTCCTTAAATTCTCAACTTTTTGCAGTTTCTTCAGATTTAATCTACAGTTTATAGCCAATAGAGTGTGGTCAGAGTCCACATCTGCCCCTGGAAATGTCTTACAATTTAAAACCTCGTTCCTAAATCTCTTTCTTATCATTATGTAATCTATCTGAAACCTTTCAGTAGCGCCAGGCTTCTTTCATGTATACAACCATCTTTTATGGTTCTTGAACCAAGTGTTAGCTATGATTAAGTTATGCTCTGTGCATAATCCTACCAGGCGGCTTCCTCTTTCATTCCTCACTCCATTCCATATTTCCCTACTAAGTGTACTTCTCTTCCTTTTCCTACTATTGAATTCCAGTCACCCATGACCATTAAATTTTCGTCTCCCTTCACTATCTGAATAATTTCTTTTATCTCATCATACATTTCATCAATCTCTTCGTCATCTGCGGAGGTAGTCGGCATATAATCTTATACTACTGTGGTAGGCATTGGCTTCGTATCCATCCTAGCCACAATAGTGCGTTTACTATGCTATTTGTAGTAGCTTAGCCGCATTCCTATTCTTTTATTCATTATTAAACCTATTCCTGTAGTACCCCTATTTGATTTTGTATTTATAACTCTGTATTCCCCTGACCAGAAGCCTTGTTCCTCTTGCCACCGAACTTCACTAATTCCCACTATATCTAACTTTGACCTATCCATTTCCCTTTTTAAATTTTCTAACCTACCTGCCCGATCTGACATTCCACACTCCGACCCGTAGAAAGCCAGTTTTCTTTCTCCTGAGAACAACGTCCTCCTGAGTATTCCCTGCCCGGAGTGCCGAATGGGGGACTATTTTAGCACCGGAATATTTTTCCCAAGAGGACGCCATCATCATTTAACCATACAGTAAGGCTGCATGCCCTCGGGAAAAATTACGTCTGTAGTTTCCCCTTGCTTTCAGCCGTTCGTAGTACCAGTATAGCAAGGCCGTTTTGGTTAGTATTACAGGACCAGATCAGTCAATCATCCAGACTGTTGTCCCTGCAACTACTGAAAAGGCTGAGGCCCCTCTTCAGGAACCACTCGTATGTCTTGCCTCTCAACAGATGCCCCTCCGTTGTGATTGCACCTACGGTACGTCTACTTGTATCGCCGAGGCAAGCAAACCTCCCCACCAACGACAAGGTCCATGGCTCATGGGGCGGCCGTGGCACGTACAAATTGACAGTTTCTAAGTTAACAAACACCAAATGTAGGCCGGCCGGTGTGGCCAAGCGGTTCTAGGAGCTACAGTTTGGAACCGCAGGACCTCTACGGTCGTAGGTTCGAATTCTGCCTCGGGCATGGATGTGTGTGCTGTCCTTAGGTTAGTTAGGTTTAAGTAGTTCTAAGTTCTAGGGGACTGGTGACCTCAGATGTTGAGTCCCAAAGTTGTCAGAGCCATTTGAACCACTAAATGGAGATATTAATTTTTGGCGTTCATTTTCTAACGAATCTGGTGCACACAAAATCTTCACAGCTTTTCTCAATAGTAAAATATGTCTCTTCCTGAGCTACAACGACATGCTCAAGCTTTTCCAATCAGAACGACGGACTCACTGAAGCCATTTGCAATCTCTACTGTAATTAGTCGTATCTCTCCTGCCCTCTCCCTTTGCGTGGCGATAATAAATAATATCATGGACTATTTCACCTCCTTGATACACTTTATTAAAAATAGCTACCAATCCTGCTGCTTTAGGTCGTCCGTACTTCAATAATACGATTACTATAAGTTATTATCCATCCAGGAGAGTCTGCCTTTGCATTTTTTGATTTGTGAAGGGCCTAAATAACTTCATTGTAAGCCACACGTTCGACAGTGTAAATCTCCACTTCATTCTAAGCTTCTCGAAGCTTTTCCCTGTACTCTGCATTTATATCTTTGAAACATGTCTTCCCTTAAGAAATTGCAACCATTCCAGATCCCCTTCTACCTGTAGCAGGAGCTTTCACAAGATGTATAAATTCACAAGTTTCTCATGCTCTGATGTATTCAACTAAATGCTCCATGTCGGCACACTTCTTCTCCAAGACTCCTCTTCAGTTTGGATAATCGTCCTTTTACTTCTCTCTTATTTGTGATGTAGTAATTACCTTCTTGTATTTTATTGTTATTACTGTTTAACACTCATTTCGGCTGGGTATCGATAGCGGGTAGACAACATTGACGAGTTAGTAATAATAATTTCTTGTGGTTCAATTCCCTGCTGTAAGTCTTTCAATTGAATGCCAGTTCGGATAGTTTCATGTCCCTAACACACTCCAGTTATGTAAAAAGGGTAGGGTACCTACAGTTTAATCGGAACGACGTGTCACTTCTGGCGAATTTTCACATCACTGAGGGGTGAACGCTAATTTAAAGACAACTCAAAAATTTATGTTCCGAACGGGACTCGATTCCTCGAACTATGAATTTTCACGCACGCGGTGCCGAAAGAACTATATCACTGACAGCTCTAAATGAGCCTTAAAGAAGCAATGTAAAAGCTCGTAATCTACGTAGCAGTCAGTGTGGAAATGGAACAACTTGTGTTAGTGTCCTTACTTAAGGTTTCGGTTAATATGGGAACAGACAGGTATCAGGATACCAAGGTATTTTGCATAACGCGGAAATGGTGATACTTTATTCCCACCCTAAAAAATTAAAAAAATTCGTTAATGGTTGTTAAATTATATGAAGAAAAATCTTTTTAAATAGGTGCTCACGTATAGGTAGGGTCCAGAACTTGAATGTATCTTTTAGCACGCACTTATCAATATCAACATCCTTCCAATAATGTGTCCAATTTACTTTACGACCACCACACAAAATTTTAAAATTTATTTGGTTCATAGTTGTTGACTTTTACCGTCTCCATACTTATTAAAGAGATATTGATGTCTAACTAAGCCTCTGAACCTCGAAATACTGAATACAATATGCAATGGGAAAATGATTTCGGCTACTGAGACCTAAAATTTTGGTTTAAGTCTAACTGAAAGATTTAGAACATTTAGGAAATCTGACAGAAAAATTCATTAAAAATAATTAATACTTTTTTCAAACATTTAAGTGTATGGTAAGTGACAAGTTTACAATATTTTCAAAAGATGGGCATTAAGTAGTACTCCCTCCCCACACCCCATGCTATTGCGAGGGTTAAACTGTGCATGCTGAAAATAATAAATAGCAAGCAGCACTGTTCTCTAGGAGGACAAGAACTTTTTATCCTGTTTCCATAAACCGTAGACTTTAAAAGAGTGCTAAACGGAAAACAATAGTTTGGAGAAAATAATTTTAGTTGACACTGACCTCGATTCAAAGTCGGTGGAATCTTCTAGAAGGTCATGGCTGAATGGCGATGGACCTGTCACGGCCTGCGGCATTCAACTTCGAGTGCAAATAGAGGCTTCTGCAGAGTGTTTGATCAGGGAGATGTGGTCTCGGTGCCGGCTACAAATATTTCTCCCAAGGCAAATTCCATTCCCAGAGTACCCAACGTGTATACCACACACAAAAAAACTCAACTACATTACGAAAAATAGGAAACGCAGACTATAAAACCTCCGGATCTTGGAAAAGACAAAACCTTCTTTTGTTGCAATGTGATGGTGATTGTTCTGCGATTACTTAAAATTGCAAAATAGCTTGCTGACATTTAAGTGTGGTCAGGAACAATAATTTGTGAGCGAAAAGTAAATCGATCACTTCAAATAAAGTTCTTCGTTGTTAATATATTTTAGATACTATATTTTTATTTTCATTTCTAAGCTCATAAATAACTTTCCAAAAGGGGATTAAGTTAACCATGTACAGTATCTGATCAAAAGTATCCGGGCATCTATCAATGGATATTGATGTCAGATGTGCTCACCTTCACCCTTATAGTGGCTTGAAAACTGCTGGGTACACTTCCAATGAGGTGTCGGAAGGTCTATGTAGGAAAGGTAGCTTATTGTGTCTTAAAAACCAGAACTAGAGAAAGTTGTGATGTTGGGTGCTGGGGTGTGAAATGAAGTCGACGTTGTAACTCATCACAAAGGCCTGACGTTGTAACTCATCCCAAAGATGTTCCATTGCGCTGGAGTGAGGAATTGGGCAGTTCAGTCCATTTCAGGAATATTACTATTCCCAAACCATTGCCTCAGAGATGCTGCTGTATGACTGAGTGTGTTGTCATGCTGACACAATCATTGTCTATGAACTGTTCCTCTAATGTAGGCAGTACAGAATGATGTAAAATGAGGTTGTATCCCTCCGTGTTTAGAGTTTTCTGAAGCAGAATATGGGTACCACATCCTTTGCACGATAAAAGAGCTCCATAGCTTAACACCACCTCGTCTGCATTTAACGGTTGGCACTACGTTTATTGATAGGTAATGTTCTTCAGGCATTCACCAAATGCAAACCCTCCCATCGAAATTACACAGGGCATAGCGTCATTGACCACTCTCAGTCACTCGTTTACAGTCATCAACTGCCCAGTGGCGCCGCTCTTTACATTATCTCAAACGTCGCTTAGCCCTGACTTCAGTAAATAATGTCTACGGACAATAATGTCCTAAGACTTCCTGGCAGATTGAAACTGTGTGCTGGACCGATACTCGAACTCTACACGTTTGCAAAGCATCCGAGTTCGAGTCTCGGTCCAGCACACAGTTTTAATCTGCCAGGAAGTTTCATATCAGCGAACACTCACCTGCAGAGTGAAAGTATCATTCTGGAATAATGTTCTAGTTGCACTGCTGGTAGCACCTTAACTTACGAGTGATGCATTCCGCTAATTTCATGAGCTCTTTTACAACCACTCAACGTAATACTCGATTGTACCTATCCGTCAGCATATGAGGTCTGCTGGTCTTAGTTTAGCTGTGGTACTTTTTTCGCATTGCCACTTCACAAACACATCACCAACAGTTGACTTGGGCAGCCATACGGAAACTGGAATTTCTCTGACGGATTTGTTTTTCGGGTAATATCCAATAACTGGTCCGACGCTTGGGATTAGCCGAGCGGTCTAGGGCGCTGCAGTCATGGACTGTGCGGCTGGTCCCGGTGGAGGTTCGAGTCCTCCCTCGGGCATGGGTGTATGTGTTCGTCCTTAGCATAATTTTGGTTAAGTAGTGTGTAAGCTTAGGGACTTATTACTTTAGCAGTTAAGTCCCATAAGATTTCACACACACAATAACTTGTCCAAGTTCGAAGTCACTAAGCTCTCCTGAAGAATTCATTCTCCTTTACTGCGTCTCTACTGACACACGATACTCCCCGTATTCTTTAATAGTAATAAGCTCAGAGAGATCCGCTTCAGTTGTACTAATTATTTATTCAAACCACGACCGGTTTCGGGATTTCAGAATCTCATCTTAAGGTGTATGAAACTGTAACATACAAAGGAGAGGAGGGAAGAAAAATAATGTAACGTATGTGCATAAAACAAAAGAGCAGCCTGCCGAAATAAGGCGACTTACGTATTGTATTTGATAATACATAACATGCGGTCGGGCCAGTCACTGCAAGAGCTCCAATCACTGCATGTTCGCGGAACTGGGAGAACAAGTGGGGCTCATTAATCAGACTGACCTAAAAATGTAACGTCTGGGTCGGTGGGACGAAGTAAACAGAATCCGAGAACAAACACAGTGTAGGTTAAGGTGGGGTAAGTCCGACCAGGTGGGTAAACCTGACCGCCCTCAATTTGTAAGAAACGGCAAAGCCGAGCGATTTCGCATTAGTGTTACTATATAGAGCATTCGAAATAACGAAAATGCCACCTTGACAGCTTTGCCACATTTGACATTTAGACACTCAAAAGACAACACGTGTGTTTTCGATTGCTTCAATTTAATATTTGTTCAAATTGGATCACTAGATTTACCTTATTAAATAAAACGATAGCAAAACAAACGGTAAGTGATTCTGCATTGCATTTAGTCACCTATTCAGTGTATTTGTCGTTTTTGTTCGAAATTTCGTTTAAATTGTTTCTATGGGTATTAAATGGAAACTGGCATGGTGGGGTAAAACCAACCGCTAAATGGTGGGGTAAATCCGACCGCATATTTTTTATCGTTTATGTGTATGTAATTATTTGTTTATGGGAAAATGGCTCTAAGCACTATGGGACTTAACATATGAGGTCATCAGTCCGCTAGACTTAGAACTACTTAAACCTAACTAACCTAAGGACATACACACACATCCATGCCCGAGGCAGGATTGAAAACTACGACCGTAGCAGCAGCGCGGTTCCGAACTGAAGCGCCTAGAATCACTCGGCCACAACGGCCGGCATTTATGGAAACAACGTGAATTTTTGTTTGTTTTTAGGGAAATGGTAGGAAATTAAAAGCGAAAAACGACAGAACACAATCAAAACTATATTCCCTGAGCAGTTGCTGCAATGCAAATGGGAATGTCTTTAAGAGCTGTTGCTTGTCATTTTAACATTGCGAGATCGACTTAGCTGTTGCACCGCAGTGCATTGAAAACATATTTTTAAATCAAAATTTACATTCATTTAACTTTCAGTACATTCAGTACTCTAAACATTGTTATTTTTTTATACATTTTGTAGATTTATGTAAAAAAATAATTGCTTATAATTATTTCCCAAAAAACCGTCCATTTAGAAGTATTTCTGTGCAAAATCAGCCAAACAAATAGGGGTCGGATTTACCTCACCACTTTTTCAAATGGCAATAATGGACGTTTCTTAAAATACGGATATCTAAAAAACTATTGATGGTATAACAAAAATATTTTGAAAACAGTTGCTCCTTTACATTACCTGTGATTTAACGTACATAATATTAAGATCCGACCTCGGATAAGTGTTTTACAGCCACAAGAAACTACTTGGTAGGATTTACTCCACCTTACCCTAAACATTGTCCGCCGAACCGTAGGAACGCCAACTACTTCTGGATAGAGGGCCACGCTGCAGGTGCATGCGGCGTAGGAGTCAATGATGTTCAAGCAAGCAAACTGGCGTTATTGATGAAGATATGGAAGAGTTATGATATGGAAAATCAGGACTGAGTGGTCCGAACGCTAACAATAGTGCATGGTACATAGTTAATGGGTATTGTTTTGAATAAATAATTAGTGAAACTTATGTGGATCTCTCTAAATTAATTATGATTCCTCTCAGTTGCGGATGTCCTTCGCACCAAATCTTGTTCACTAATACTGTCCGGTATGCCTCTCATGACATCTAGTGCTTAATTCTACATTAAATAGGACTGTCCGGATACTTTGTATATCAAAAGGATGGTAAAATGTGATGGCAGACTTGGTCCCTTCTCAGGGTGTTGTTCCGTTTTCTGTGTGAACTGCGAATATGAGCACTTGTATTAGCATACAGTTTGGAAATACGCGCATGAATTAAAATATCAGAACCCACGCTAAAGGAAAGGTAACAGTAGAAACAGTACTAGCAGTAGTTTCGTTCATCTCTGGATCACAATTACAATTGTATTGGATGTTACAGTTTTAGGGTAAAATAGTTGTTATATATAATCATTCTCCCACAGGGGTAGTTTGATAAGGATGAGACAGTCTACACGGCCTTGTACTAAAGACCATACTGGAGTTTGCCTCTAGTAATTGAAGGAAACCAGGATAAGTATAAACCAAGATGATGAAATGAAGATTTTAACTTTTCCTCTTCCAAACCTAATGTTAGTCTTTTTAGTAAACTGCTTCCTCGTAAGTTTATCCCTGGAGGTAATACTGTTTTACAAAGAAGTTCTTTAATTTTGTAAAAGACTAGTGCTACACTTTTTATTTCTGACTACCACACTTTATACATTATACACACTGTAAATAAATTATTTTTTGATGGAATGCTGAACAGACTCTAAGTTTCAACAGGACCATAGCGATAATTTTCATCTATTTTGCGCACTGTAACTTTCTATTTGCTAATGTAAAAAACTGGATCTTCACTGTCGATAATTGGTAATAAAGGTTAAGGGTTCAGTATTACATATTGCCAAGTTTTAACAATAAGATTTTCCAGCAAAGAGAAAAAGAAGAAAAATACGGTGAGTTGTGTGCAATTATACATATTTTATTATTTTTATAACCATTGTTATTATGATTATTATTACGATTATTACTATTGTTATTGTTGTTATCATGTTTACTCGCTTACTACCTTGCGTTATTTCTTTATCAAGCCTCTTCTCTGTATTATATAAGTAATCCTTCGGCACTCAGAAAGTGTTTCTTAACAGATGTAGTTTAATTGCATTAATAAATAATTTCTCTTGGGCAGTTTATTGTACATATTTAGTAAACGGTTTACTGAGTTTTATGTTTATTCTTTCTCCACAAACGTAAATGAAACCACGCTTTTCCGTTATGTGGTCCATATTATGTACTCTATACATGTAGCATTTTCATTTAGTTTAAAAACGTCCATTTCTATCTTCGGATGAAACTCATGGCATTTGTTTTCTTTATGTTCATTGTCGTTTTATAACATATTGACTAACTGTCAACTTGTTTCAGGGTTTCATTTGCTTTCTCTGCAAGGAATTCTGTTGTTTTCTCAGTGAACACGAGACTGGTGTCATCGTCGAACAGAATATCTCCCCATGACTAAATCTGTTGGGAAAGTCGTTGATGTATATAATGTATAGCTCTGATCCTCGTGTGTTACCATAAGGCAATCCTATATTAATGTATTTTGGGTCTAACAATATTTACTGAAAATTTACGCATATTTGAGATTGGTGTTATCTCTACTATTTGCGGTCTACCTTTTACTATCACCGGTTCTTGTTCGTAATAATTCTAGCGTATTTCACAATTATCGTTACCAAAACCTAAGAGGTGTCTAAGAATACGCCTGTGATGCACTGACACTTGTGAAGGGCGTTACCAACCAATTTTGTGAATTGTGTTACGGCTGATTCTATACTTCTACCACTTCCGAAACCTAACCATGATTAACTCAGGAAGTTTCATTAATTTATGGAATTGATTACTCTATCTTCCGTAAATGATTCCATTATTTTCTTAGAAAGGTGACAGCAGGCAAATTGACCTGTACTTTCCAGTGTCTTCTGTATTACGTTTCTTTAGCAGAGCCACAAATCGTTTCTGTATTAAATACATCAAAAAATTATAACATATTTCCGGGAATGAACATAATATTACTTTTGCTCCGTATGGTATGACTCTTGTCATTTTATCAATTTTACTTTAGCAAAATACTCTGAAGTATTGGCGCATTTCCCTTCGTTAATCTGTATTCTGAACAGTCGGGTCCTTTTTTATCAGTTTTCTGAAAGTACGTAGCCGCTTGTGATCATCAGTCTTATTCACAGTAGAACAGTTCGATAACTTTGGGATAAACGAGTTACTACATTTTTTGCATTCTCCTTCTTATTTTCAGTGTTTCTTAAGAGTTACGTCCCATCCTTCGTGAATACATCTCATCAGCAATTCATATCATCCACGTGCGGCCCCTCAATTTTGCACCGAACGACTTTGGTTAAGGCAAACTTGGGCAAGAAGGACACTGAATCTCCTTTTAGACTCCGTCTTACGGTTAGAGTACATCACGGTGCATACAACCGTGAATAGCCTCTCTATCATCGTGCATAGTTTCGCGATTCTGTGTTCCAATGAAACGCTCTCCAGTTGCCTTTTATTCTAAATTTTTTTAAGGAATTACTGTCTTCTCATTAAGAAAAGAAAAGAAAAAAAGACTAGTCATAGATTTTCAGCGGTACACGTACTCCATACCACATATACCAACTCAGTTATAAGCAGCCAGCAGCTCTTAGGAAATCTACAGATATAATAAATCGTCAACAAATAATTATTTGCTAAAACATCTACCTATTGGTGTGAAAGGTGTGTGTTGACAACAGACACGAACTGTGGTAACTGCATCGATAGATTTATTCCTCCAACACAAGGAGTATCAGTGTGTAAAGTATAAATATAATTTGTAGTTCGCTTTTGGTATAAATCGAAGAAAGTCATTGATGTTGTAGGAGAATGAAAAAAGAAAAAACGACCACTTTACAGCACTGCTAATAAATCCTTATCGTCACTCCTAAAAATTTTACGAACGGTATCAAGACGTCCAGGAATTTGCCACATTTAACTGGAGACACTGTACATACAAAGCATTACACCTCTTCCTAATTTCTAGATGCTTTTAACACCGACTGATGCTTCACTGCTGTCAAAGCAGAAGAACAATGGAAATTTTAATTAATACATTTCTTAGAGAGGTTAGCTTTGTGTTCCGATACGACTAGTACATGGCTTTGTAATATCTAGGTCATGCGGTTTACAGTTACAGAGATAATAATAATAGTCAGAAAGTGTCAGTAAGTACATGGCTTTGTACTACCTAGGTCATGCGGTTTACAGATACGGAGATAGTAATAATAGCCTGAATAGTGTCAGTAAGGTTAAAGCTAGGCACTAGATAATCGTCATTAACTACTCATTGGCATACTAATAGCTACAACACAGTGGTCTGGGATGAGGGGTGGACACTTCAAAATACTTAGAATACAAACCGAACTCCGTCCCCTAAATATTTTACATCTTCATCCCGACAGCATGTATAACGCAATCCTTTTGACTGCAGCTACTGAGATGTGTAACCTGTAGGCACTACAAACAAGTGAGACCTTCCACCTGCCTAGATTTCCATGGGTCCGGAAACAATTTCATGCTCGGAGACTGATCAGTGTCATTCCGATCCGTGTCAGTGGTCAGACAGAAAAAAGCGATTGGCAGTCAGTTGAAGTCACTAACTGCAGGATGTGCTCAGTCAGTTCCGGTCCCACAATAGCGCGTTTTCATAGGCTCCAATATGTTTCAATGGTTGTTGAGGCCGACTTCCCGTTATCACGGATACGAAAATGCCCATTTTTAAGATGAATGCTATTCCGATTTTCTGTTTCGAAATGAATTGTAAAATATCGTTCCGTAGGTCTTGGCGAATGTTTCCTGGACTGTATTAGTATTTTCGTATTTTTTCAGCTTCATGTACTCATTTTCTTATATAATGTCTTTTCATTATTCACTCTGTGTACAATTACGTCTATATCCAAACTATTTCCTATTATTTTGTATCTGATTTTCAGTGCCATTTTACGTTAGCACTGAGATTAAGTTAAAGGTTTTACCAGCTCCTTTTTTTCTGATAATACTCTTCAGTGTCTTGTCCCAAAAGTGTAGGTGATTGTTGTCGCAAGTGACAACTTATCTCGGATGTGTCTTTGTAATACGAGGGTTGTCCTGAAAGCAATGCATCGCATTTTTCCCTCAGCCAAAAACAATGTTTCGAATGCTGATCGTTACTTATTTATTATTTAAGGGCTTCTGACTGAGCGCTCCAGGTTTCCGTCACTTCTGACAGACAGCGTAAGCACAGGACAATTTCAAAATGGCGTCTGTAGTTCATATACGTTACAAGGAACGTAGCATCATTGAATTTCTCACTGCATAGAAAGAACCTATGGGGAATATTCAAAAACGCTTGTGCAAAGTCTTTGGAGGGTCTTCTTTCGACAGGAGTACAGTTAGTCGCTGGGCACAGTGAGCTCATCGGAAAGCGGTTCGACGGAGCTCCACGATTTGCAGTCATCTGTGAAATCATCCACGGCTGTCACACGTGACACAGTTGACCGAGTCCTCTTGGACTTACACTTGTTTGGGCCATTAAAGGACTCCATTCGTGGTAGATTTTTTGAGGACGGTGAGGAGGTGATTTCCAAGGTCAAGAACTGGCTCAGCCACCAGGACAGGGATTGGTAAAGACAAGGCATACACGCCCTTGTTCCGCGCTAGAGGAAGGCCATAGAATGGGATGGAGATAACGTGGAAAGATAGGGTGTGAAGGTAAAACACCACCATTCGTGTGTGTAGTTCTCGTTATATTCAGTAAAGAATTGTTGAAGAAAAAAATGTGGTGAATTACTTTATGGGCAACCCTCGTAGGTTTGTGACTTGTTTCATGTGAGGATATTAAGCTATCATAAAGAAAATAGCCGAAGTTGATACGTTCAACGTATCATGTTTGCAGCAGTGAGGACGGTAGAAAAGGAAGTACTGTCAATGAATGCTATAGCTGATTATTATAATCAGTTATGGAACTCTCATGAGATATTTTAAAAATAATCCTCATGAAAATAATTTGCACTGAAAAGATAATTCGGTCTTCTGCCTTCATTGGTTATTTTACAACACAATAAGTTTTCTAAAAATGGTTCAAATGGCTCTGAGTACTATGGGACTCAACTGCTGAGGTCATTAGTCCCCTAGAACTTAGAACTAGTTAAACCTAACTAACCTAAGGACATCACAAACATCCATGCCCGAGGCAGGATTCGAACCTGCGACCGTAGCGGTCTTGCGGTTCCAGACTGCAGCGCCTTTAACCGCACGGCCACTTCGGCCGGCAATAAGTTTTCTCTCCAATTACATGTAAATACCTCTCAAACATACCCCTTACTATGATTTAACACCAAAATGAATCAAATATTCGACTTATTATGTTTGCGCGTTAAATACTATTAAATATCCTAAATGTTGGCGGAATAATGATTGTACCGGAATCTATTTTTTTCTTCATGGAAACCATATGCGACTTCCGTATTCCGCGAAAGACGTAATTTTTAACATCACGATAATTGGAACACCGTCGAAAAGATCATTTCTTCAGTGCAGAGCACAGACAGAATCGTTGTTAACAGTATTGCTAAGGAAAAGTGGACCGCGTATATGCAACATAACAATGAGATGCTCCTAATATGTATCTGAAGACCAAATAACTACTTTACTTGTAAATATTGTGGGAGTGCGCTGGAAAGTGACTAGGAAAATTTCTTAGCTATTTGCTTAAGTTACTATTTGAGATTAAACATGGTCTGTAATTTCTGTTGTTGTTAACATAAGCTTGTATTTTGGGTATAATGTGTACATATTTGGTATTGTTTTACTATTTTACAGGAAGAATTGTATAAGATTTCCTTGTAATTTATACAGGATCTGAACTATTCATTCCGACAACACCGGAGAGTGTTTTGAGTGCCAAAGGGTTTTCTAGACCGTATTAGGCACTGTATTGTGTTGTTTCTGGTGTTTACATATTTTTTGTCCAACCTCAGTAGCCAATTTTCCTTCGCCCGTTACACGAATGGAATAGAAAACAAAATCCCTTACTGGTACTATATACGCTACGTCATATACCGCACCGTGGCATGGGAAGTGTAAATATGTATTGGAATTTAGATTTTTGTCACCGGTTTCATCCACATAGATGTCAGCTTTGTATACACCATGATCTAGGCAGTTTCCTTTAGACGACGACTCCGTCTGGCAGATGTATGCTCATCAGGAAGTGATCTTAAGAGTGCAGTTTGATGACAACTCTCCACTGAGTGCTATGGCTGTAAACAGAACAGCATATAGTATGAGTGATAACGGTAAATGACCACGTTTATGTTTGATTTGCGGTTGGCGTCCCATGTTGAGTGGTTATACATCCTGTGTCAGAAAAGGCTATTAAACACACAAAAAGCTGTTTGAAAGAAAAGAATATCCGTAAACCCATCTACGTGTAAACGGGCAGTTAGTATCACTTGCGTCAGTATCTCCATCATGGTAGGTGTGGGCAGACTAGCTGTGCAGTGAGGAATTAGATCAACAAGTTAATCAACGGTTAGAATGAGGTACCATACTTTTATATAATTCAGCTGTCCACAGTCGTTTGTTTATTCATGATGAGGTTAAAAGGCAAACGGGGTAAGCTTCGTTTTCAAAGAAAGACAGAAGGAGCAGATGGAGGGAATACACATCCATCTATCTATCTACAACTGTCCGCTGACGTTTGTTTGATGACGGCCAGAGGTCGCGTTGTTACCACTACTTAACACAGTTTAGTCACGCGGTTTAAAATAAGTAGCACATACAAGCTCAGAAGAATCACATATGCTGCAATTCTGCGTATTACCACACGTATCGCGAAGCCATTTACACTGATCTCTGAAAAAAACATTCATCCCAGCGAAGACGTTTCGTTATTTTCTCTTTGTACTTTTATGGTTCAAATGGCTCTCAGCACTATGGCAGTTCACATCTGAGGTCATCAGCCCCCTAGAACTTAGAACTACTTAAACCTAACTAACCTAAGGACATCACACACATCCATGCCCAAGGCAGGATTC
Source organism: Schistocerca serialis cubense (assembly GCF_023864345.2). Taxonomy (NCBI): domain Eukaryota; kingdom Metazoa; phylum Arthropoda; class Insecta; order Orthoptera; family Acrididae; genus Schistocerca; species Schistocerca serialis. Next base: position 522,882,064 of record NC_064641.1, read on the forward strand.
GAACCTGCTAACGTAGCGGCCTCGCTGTTGCATACTGAAGCGCCTACAACTGCCCGGCCACACCAGCCGGCGTACTTTAATGTATTGATGAGAACAATGGTTTCGAGATTTTTCGAGTGCTTGCTGATTCCGTCGGGAATACAATATCTGACCTGAGGCGTCCAGACGCTCCTATGTAATGGGGAATTGGCTACATGAGTCACGAGTAGAGGACCCACTGTCTCAAAATGAAGGAAGGAGTAATTTCACTAGAGATATAATGACAACAGAACGTGTCACTTTAGAGCTCAGTATGTTTTGACTAGTTAGTCACTGAATATCACCTGAGTAACGAATACAACAAAGACTTGTCAACTATTCTAAATATGCCGAAGTAGAGTGTTAATGACGTACTTCTGAAGTGGAAATTCAAAGAACCAACCGTAGGTAAATAGCGAGCAGGCCGGTGGTATGTGGTGACGGACAGAGACCGTCGAGCATTTTGGAATCCGATGAAATCAGAGTGAGGAATGACTTGTGAGTTCAAAGTGATACCAGCTGTCCAAATGGTGCAATGAGTGTGCGTTCGGAGTTAAAAATATTGAATTGTAATGACTGAGCTTCTCTTTCTACGCCATACATTTCGGTCAGTGCAGAGAGACGGCTGAGGTGGCGTAAAGAGCGATGAGACTGCGCAGCGGATAATTGGAAAGAGTAAATTCGACTGATGAATGATGCTATACTCAAGGGCAGTCCGACGGTACGTTTTGGATTTGACGAATTCCTGGAGCACAGTTGTTGCCATGATTACTAACGCCAACATTGAGACACGGCTAGGTGGTGTTATAGTACGTGGTGTTGCCCTTATTGCGCCTAATAAAACGCTAATAGCGTAAGTATACGAACACATTTTACAGTATCCTGTAAACCGCTGCGCGATCGATAGCTTGCGCCACGTTCCTGGAACAAAATCTTTGGCGTGAAGGGGGGCGTGGAACGTCTGCTGCGGTTAGAGGTAGTGTGTGAAGCAGCATGGACAGCGCATGTCTGCGGGGAAACCGGCTGGCTGTGTGTTCTTGGACACTTCAGATGAGATAGTGTATACCGAAAGGAATCCGCAATCACTCCAAAAATCTCGAAACCATCGTGACTTCCAAGTTCGTCGAGCATCTTACGGACGCGAGGGACCTGCGTCGGAAATGGGATTGGACACATTATTTCTTTGACCGCCCAGATCTCGTGGCGATAGGTTGAGAGTCGTCATCCACACATTTGGCGGCTCCAACTTTTCCCACTGTTTGTTATCGCACAGCGCCTTTGCATGCTCGGTGTGCTTCTTTTAGTCCGTTGCTTTGATACCGAGACTACGCGGCATCCGGAAAGATTGATTTTGCCCTCCACTGTGTGTGTCTGTGCCTTGCTGTTTCTGTATCGAATTCAGTTCAGCCTTCTGTTGTTCTCTGTTCCTGTGTCTGACCATGCAATTTGAGAAGTGTGTCTCTTTTACCACAACAGAACAGCTTCAACTTGGTAATTATCATAGATTCCTTGTTGATTTGATTTAAATTATTTTGGTTTTGTAAATTGCTTTAATTTATAATGCATCCAGTTGTTAGGACGTCCGAAATTAATTTTGTCTGGCATGTTGTGGACTGAATCACCAGGTCACTTTATTTAGTTATTCGAGGGCCCGCAAGCTAATGGGCCTTACCGGGACATATCATGTCGCACGTTGTTTGGTGGTTTATACATCCAAGCCAAGGTTGTGATTACGTAGGTAAGGTTCATCATCCATCCGTTCGAGTCTGTCTTCTCCTATGAATTCCAGTATTCACCGTTTCAACCTCGTGGAGTGATACTTCTCTGGTCATCAGTCTACCATTGCATGTTTGTGCCTTGAAGAGACTGTAATGTAACTTCAACTGATGAAGTATTATCTTGCTCCTGTTGTTATATTTTGCTGTAAATATTTCAACAATAGTAACCAATGGCACGCAAGGTTTGTATATTTTTTCAAACAAAATAACATTAGTTGGAAATTAAAATTTTCATATTTCATGTTCCCATGAATGTCTTTTGAATAGTTCATAGCAAGTACTTCAATTAACCCTTTAGCCTTTTGTTATTGATCTCACTGAAGTACTTGATAAATTGTTGATCGTACGCCGCTGGTAGCTGAGCGGTCAGCGCAACGGAATGTTATACCTAACGGCCTGGATTCCATTCCCCTTCTGGGTAGGAGAATTTCTCCCCTCAGAAACTGGGTGTTGTGTGGTCCTTATCATCATCATTCATCCGAATCGAAACAGAAGTCGCCGAAGTGGTGTCAAATCAAAAATCTTGCACCAGGCGAACCGTGTACCCAACAGCAGGCCCTAGCCACACGGCATTTCCTTTTCCAGTTGTTGATTCACTATCAGTATTTGTCTGTATGTAATTTTATTTCATTTAATAATTTCGTCGTAATATATCAAGTTCCCGTTGGCGTAATTAATAAAGTAACTTTGCTGGTAAATCTTCATACAAATGATGTTCATTCTTATTCCATATTTGACCCAGTTCTTCCACCACTCCCAGCCAACCTTACACCGCTAATACTTCTCATTCTGATGGCAGACCGTGGCTGTAGCTGGAACTTGAATTATATAAACACCAACTATATATATATATATATATACAGGGTGTTACAAAAAGGTACGGCCAAACTTTAAGGAAACATTCCTCACAGACAAAGAAAGAAAATATGCTATGTGGACATGTGTCCGGAAACGCTTACTTTCCATGTTAGAGCTCTTTTTATTACTTTTCTTCAAATCACATTAATCATGGAATGGAAACACACAGCAACAGAACGTATCAGCGTGACTTCAAACACTTTGTTACAGGAAATGTTCAAAATGCATCCACCCTCCGTCGCATGGAATCCCTGACGCGCTGATGCAACCCTGGAGAATGGCGTATTGTATCACAGCCGTCCACAATACGAGCACGAAGAGTCTCTACATTTGGTACCGGGGTTGCGTAGACAAGAGCTTTCAAATGCCCCCATAAATGAAAGTCAAGAGGGTTGAGGTCAGGAGAGCGTGGAGGCCATGGAATTGGTCCGCCTGTAGCAAAGCATCGGTCACCGAATCTGTTATTGAGAAGCGTACGAACACTTCGACTGAAATGTGCAGGAGCTCCATCGTGCATGAACCACATGTTGTGTCGTAATTGTAAAGGCGCATGTTCTAGCAGCACTGGTAGAGTATCCCGTATGAAATCATGATAACGTGCTCCATTGAGCGTAGGAGGAAGGACAATTTGATCACGTTGGAATGAAGCCTCATCCGTAAGGAGAACATTTGCACTGAAATGAGGATCGAAACATTGTTGGATGAACCATTCGCACAAGTGTATCCGTGGAGGCCAATCAGCTGCTGATAGTGGCTGCACACGCTGTACATGGTATGGAAACAACTGGTTCTCCCGTAGCACTCTCCATACAGTGACGTGGTCAACGCTACCTTGTACAGCAGCAAATTCTCTGACGCTGACATTAGGGTTATCGTCAACTGCACGAAGAATTGCCTCGTCCATTGCAGGTGTCTTCGTCGTTCTAGGTCTTCCCCAGTCTCGAGTGATAGGCTGGAATGTTCCGTGCTCCCTAAGACACCGATCAATTGCTTCGAACGTCTTCCTGTCGGGACACCTTCGTTCTGGAAATCTGTCTCGATACAAACATACCGTGCCACGGCTATTGTCCCGTGCTATTCCATACATGAAATGGGCATCTGCCAAATCCGCATTTGTAAACATTGCACTGACCGCAAAACCTCGTTCGTGATGAACACTAACCTGTTGATGCTACGTACTGATTTGCTTGATGCTAGTGCTGTAGCGCAATGAGTCGCATGTCAACACAAGCACCGAAGTCAACATTACCTTCCTTCAATTGGGCCAACTGGCGGTGAGTAGAGGAAGTACAGTACATACTGACGAAACTAAAATGAGCTCTAACATGGAAATTAAGCGTTTCCGGACACATGTCCACATAACATCTTTTCTTTATTTGTGTGTGAGGAATGTTTCCTGAAAGTTTGGCCGTACCTTTTTGTAACACCCTGTATATATATATATATATATATATATATATATATATATATATATATATATATATATATATATCTGTGTGTGTGTGTGTGTGTGTGTGTGCGTGTGTGTGTGTGTCTGCGAGCGTGTGCGCGTACGTGTGCGTGCGCGCACTTGCGCGCGTGGGTGCGTGTGTGTGTCGGCACGTGTGGGCATGGGTGCGTGGAGTCGTGCGCGCGTGTGTGTGTATGTGTGCTGACAGGAGGCATGTCCAAAAGAACAGACGCCATGTACATATAACTCAGGTGAGGACGTGCCAATGATCTCCGTGCGGATGCACACCCAGCTCGAATTCTTACAGGAATCGGAAATGCCGCTAGAAATGAGAGTTATGGTTAAGGGTCACTGCATTCGTAGTGTCTGGATAGGCTGGGATTTAGGATCTGATGAGAGACGTGTTGGGATCTTCTTTACACGTGCTTTAAGCACGGCATCTGGATACTGCAATGATCAGCGCATCTTCGTAGTTAGCCGAGACATGTTCGAATCCTGAACTGGCATAAATTTCCTATTTTATCCACTAATATAAATCAACGCCCTCTCGCTGCCAGTGTTTGTAATTCCTTTGGGTCTCAATTTCTGAAATAGACTGGACAGTCAAGAGCCCCGATCTGAAACCAATGGAACACCCTTAGGATGAGTTAAAGCGTCGACTTCGCTCTAGATCCCAGCATCCAACACAACCCTCCCTGGCTGGCAAGACGGCAGTCCAATCCACTGTATCTTCACGTCATCTCCGTGTTCAGACGGTGTTTCCGTGTGGAAATCGCCGTTATTGGCGAATGTTGCCCACACCCGCAGGTGGTGGCAGCGTCACGTATCCACGTGTGCATTTCCCGCAAGAGACATTCAGTGTAAATACTTCAGGGCGAATGTTTTAAAGTATTAAGTGTAATCGATCGCTGCCAGCGTGGAGGGATGTCGCTCCCCCGTTTGTGCAGACTGCATGTCGTTGTTAGCGCTGTGTCAGCTGAGGATGGGCAAACAGATGTAGTCAGGATGGCTCGTCGCAAAGGAACTATAGCAGTTGATTCAAATAACAGTGCAGATGGGAAACCTACAACAGTCAGAGAAGCAGTGAATGTACAAAAGCGGTATGAAGACTTAATATTTATTGAAAATTAATTTTTCAGGCAGAAGTAAAAGAAAGCAGGGGCAAAGGAATTAAAAGTGGATTTAAAGGAGAAAATATCGCGATGGACGATAGAGGAGGTTGGAACAATTACAAAAATAACAAGATTTGACAGTGCAAAAAAAAAAAAAAGAAAAGCAGCTGAGAAAACATATTAATATTTTGTTTGTCTGAAATTCAGCCTAATTTTACCTCTCTCTCTACAAAAGTCTGTATATAGTCAGCACTATGTATTCACAAACTTTTGCTCATTCTAAACACACATGCTAAACTTTGACGAAAGAGAACGTAATATGAACTGAACTGTAGCTGATCCGAATGCACCTGATCTAAATGAAACTGATCTGAATGCAGCTTGTCTTTTTCTTAAATGCTGAACTGAAGTAAAATAACTCTCTGGCCCTAATTAAAATTTCCACTTACCTTACGTCTTGACAGCATTGTTGCATATTTCTCGAAAGCACTACAGTAAACAGCAGGCAGACAGCAGCTAACGTAGATTTTTGTTTCAAAATACATGTTCAAAAAATTGCGTGTGGTAATGCCTAGTAACAAACAGCGGGATGTTTAAAGTATCTGTTCCTATGAAATGACATGCCGGGCAATGATGTTAGAATATATATTCGAAAAGAATGAGTAATATTTCGCATGGTCTTCACACATAACATTGGTCTGAACAGTACTATGGTTAACAGAGTGAATAATGATTTAAAACGTGTACCATGTTAAGAGAGAATATTGTTGCTGTCACTGTCAAATATAGATGTTGGTGTGCGGTGGAGAAATGTTGGACGTGGATGGAAACTGTCAGGATGCGCAGTATTAAAACTCGGCCGTGAACCTTAAAGTGTTTTGTTAGTGCCAGCTGCAATGCCGCATTCCTCTCCATCCGCATCATAGGGTCCGGCGATGCCGAGGACGCCACTTCGCTGACTGCAAAACAGCATAGCGTGGAAGGGCTACCGAAGCAACCCACGCAAAGTACTGTGGCATGCCGGCTGTGTCTAGTGTAGTACACAATCCTACTTACAAGCATTACAAACTACTGCCTTTATTACTTGATATGTACACGGCCCACAAACAAATCTCTTGCATTTACTGCACACTTCATTTGTCTTGTATCTGCATTTCCTCGTTTGGCATAGTTTTCTTACTTTCGCAGGAATTTCCGCTTCTTCTCATTCTTCATCACCATCGTCCTTTTCTTCCTTTTCTTTTCCATCCCTTGGCATCCTTTCCTGAATTCTGGTTTCCATACAGGCTCTGCGTAATTCTTCTGCTAGATTTAGGAAGAAATTCCTCCTACTTATTTTGATCCCTGTCACTAGCTTGAAAATGATCCATGCATTGATGGCTGCTAAATCAAGGATATTGTGAAGTACGTGTACAGGCCATTGACGAGTACCAGAGCGGACAGAATATTTCCTCGTCATCTGGTCCAAAACATCTACAGCAAATTTTGTGCTATTGTAGAAGCTCACTGTTTCGGGAAGGTGTTCCGAATTATTTTGTATTTCAACATCTGTGTGCATGGTGCTACACAGAAGAACATTTTTATTATTTTTCCCTTGGTAAACAGAGTATCACCTTCCCTTTTCAAGAGAACAGACGTATAAAGAGGAGTTTTCATTTTTTTACAGTGTTCGGAATTTCTTTTCTTGCACGGTTGATAGTGTCGACAAACTAGGTGACCTCTGTTCGTTCTTTCCTACATAAGGGAACCCATTACAAAGATATTTTGTTTCTACATCCGCTAGAAGCCAGAATTTGATTCCGAATTTATCAGGCTTATTCGGCATATATTGCAAATACGGACACCTGATTCTGCTTGGGAAAAGTTGTTCGTCCACAGTGACATTTGATCCAGGTATGTAATTCAACTGATAGTTTTTTATAAAATGGTTCCAAGTACTTGATATAAGTGCAAATTTGTCACTTTTCAAACGATTCGACCGTGTATTTTTTTCATCAAAACGCAGATACTTCAAAGTTTCTCGAAACCTGTTTCTGCTCTTTGTGACAGTGAAAAATAGGGCTGCCCACCTTTTCGACCACAACTCATTTACTTCAATACATCTGGCACCTAGTGCACCACGAACATATAATAAAGCAACAAATGCATCTAATTCTTCTAAATGCAAACACCAGGAATCATTTCCAAGAAGCCCTTGTGCCTCTGCTCTGTGCATTTCTTTATGTGTTTCAACATTGATTGATCAAATAAAAGGCGCCAGGGACTCGAAACATTATCATTTGAGACGTGCCGCTTTGCGTGTTGAGTAGGTCCCCATGTTTCTTCCAATATATTCTGTTGACCTATCCTACCTGGAGTAGTAACACCGAAGTCTGCTACAGTCACTCCGTGATCCCGTCCTTCCCCAGGAGTTTTGAGCCAGGTTTCTGGAAGTGAACCCTCACTTCGTTCTCCTCTTCTACGTCGATTCTGTATTGGTTCACTTACAGGAGGTGCAGTTCTTTTTTTTTTTTTTTTACCTAGGGTAGGTCCTACTCTAGCATTGTTTATATTACTGTTTGGTCCTGGTACAGCAACTGCGTGAGGAAAGATACAATTACAAAGCTACAATTCATTATAAAGATAACATACCACACAATAAAATAGCAGTGACAGAGGTAGCAGTAGAAGTGTCAGCTCTATTATAATAGTGATCATTATTCATATAGTAACAATAATAATAATAACAATGATTATAATAATATCAGTTAACGTAAATTACCTTCATCTTCAGTCTCGGAGCTGTCACTCTTCACATTAGCGACAGGTTCGTAATCTTCATGTGTAGAATCTTCCTCAAGGTCCTCAACTTCAGGATCTTTTTCAACATACGATTCATACAAAAGTGTGACAATTTCTTCATCTGAAAGTGGCCGTGGCCGTGGTTTGTATCGCTATGACGTCTGAGCCATGCCTACTGCTCTGAGACCAGTTCTCAAATAATCAGTCTAGTTTAAGCGAAACCCAATAGCAAACAGTAAATGACATATTGCATTGTTGAACTTTTAAATTCAAACACTGCGAATAAACTTCTGTAACCAACATATTTAGTACATTGTTCACGAGTGCTAAGAATAAATCCGAGGAGTGACGCACATCAATCTTTAAATAATTTATTTTGCAATATCCTTGTAATGTGGTCAAAGTGATCACTCGGCGGTTATAAGTGGTCATTCAAAGAAAACTAATGAAGATAAAATAAATATTGGATTATTCATATGATCTACATAAACATTTAGGAAAAGTCATTAACTCACAACGGCATAGGTTAGATATTGACCGAATAATGACATGTTAGAATATAAAAAGTGGTCAAACTGACCACTCGGCGGTCCTAGTGTTAAACTGTTCATTCCTTTCTACATATCCAGTAATTCTTCTTCACCTTCACAAAGTAAAGCAGTGAATCTTAACTTAATCCTTTCACAACTGAATTTTAATCCCAACCTTGAACCTCTGTCTTATTTCCGTCATTGCATCTCAACTGGACGGTAAAAACGCTGCATCCTTGGCTTACATCCCTTTTTATCCGAGTACATTGTTCTTGGTCATTCAGTCTTACTGAACTTGCAATCTTCGGAATGGATCATATTCCTCTGAAGTCTCATGATATATTGCAGCTTCATAGATTCTACACACCAAGGTGACAGTCGTATGGTTCACTCTCCTCCCAATGATTTTAGGAATTCAGATCGAATGTTATTTGCTCATTTTGCATTACTTGATCTAAAGTCTTCCAGAGACGTTTAGATTGTGACTAATACCGGGTCCCCTACGTCTCCCATATCAGTTACAATTACTTCTTCTATCATGTGCTCAGACAGTTACTCACAGTTACCTTTACTTCACTCTTTCCACCTATCCGCTATCTCCTCTGTTTTTCACAGTGCAGTTACCATTGCACTCTTAACGTTACAACCCTTGCTTTTAATTTCATAGAAGATTGTTTTCACAATCGTTTCATTTTCAAAATCTTCACATTTTTGCTGGAACCATTTAGCCATTTCGCCTTGGCTGTCCTGCATTTCTCTTTCATTTCATTCCTAAGTGATTTATACTGATATATTCCACTCCTTCAATGAGGGTTTTTGTGTTACCTACTTTCGTCGATGAATAGTATTTCTTCTGCTACCCAAGGTATTTTTACGGCTACCTAACTTGTATCCATGTATGTCCAACATCTGTGATTTCACTTTTTATAGATGTCCACTCCTTTTCAATCGAAGTTAACAGTCAATATGCCTTCAGTGGAATGAACTAAAGGCAGGGAACCAGCACAGAAGTCAGTATCACCATATAGAAAGATTGAGAAGGAAGCCATACCAGAGTGGACAGAAGTTATAAACAATGGAATCACAATGAAGCACCAGGCAGAAGTAAGCATCCAAAAAACATATGAACGATTTTTTAGTGCCCAATCCACTGCAGAAGAAAACAACCAAGAAGAAGTCCAGGACCCCAGGAAGTGAAAATCAGGTCTGAAACGAAAAGACTAGAACCTACTCTACAAAGAAGTAACCTAGCAAGATACATACCTCTCACAGAACTGAATAATTTTTAACTCTCTTGTATTATAATGTACAGAGCTTAACCAACAAGCTGTATGAGCTAGAGGTCCTTTTGAAGATATTCATTGAACGATATTTGTATCTTGTGTATAACTGAACACTGGCTACAAGAACTACAAAAACGTGCAGTTGGGATTTCAGACTTCCAGTTCGTCAGCAGCTTTTGCAGGGAAACACACAGAGGGGGGTGGAACATGTATATATATAAAAACAGGTATTCAATCAAAGGAAGTTAGGCTTAAAGACGTCTGCTGTATTGAAAAAGATTTTGAACATTGGTTATGTGAAATAACAAATAGTAAAATTATAATTGCATGTATATATAGATCCCCATCTGTAAATTTTGAATTATTCCCTGGATATTAGGAAAATCTTCTGAATTATATAAACAGACAGTCAAAATACATAATTTTGCTTGGGGATTTCAATATTAATTTCAAGGACAGTTGTAGAAAAGGACAAAAACTTGTTAATCTACTAAAAACATACAATATGGATGTGTGTGTAGAAGATACCACTAGATACAGCAGCAAAGGTGAAAGTAATAAAGACCAAACATTCATTGACAACTCGAAATGTGGCTTTAAATCTGAGGTATTGGATAGAGGTTTCTCTGATCATCAAGCAGTTAAATTGTCTAGATAAATCTCATAAGAAAAATGCCAACAGGAGATATACTGAGAAAAGATTAATTAATGATGACAGCATTAGGGTCTTTAATCTAATGTTAAAATATGTACACTGGGACATGGAAAGCAATAGTTCTGTGGATATAAAATTCAATCAGTTCTTGACAAACTATAAATACTACTATGATGTATCATTCCCTCTGAGGAGAATGAAAATGAACAAAAAGTCAAAGGCATGGATAACAACTTAAATGAAAGAGTCATCATAAAGTATTAGAATGCTACATATGTGTGCAAAGCAAAATACTGTCTTGGAATTATACGCCAAGTGTTATCAGAAAAAGCACAGGGAAGCTACAATGTCTTCAAAAAGGAAGCACAATTATTCATATATCAGAAAGGGTAAAAACAAAATGAAATTTATGTGGAAAGTTATTAATGATCATAGAGGCAAACATGAAACTGCAAGTAATAATATCACCATAAAACACAAAAATTAAATTGTTGATGATCCACTTCTAATAGCTAACATATTTAATGATCATTATATTAATGTAGCCCAAAACCAGATCACCGATAAATATAAACCAAAGACAAAGGTAACAACTCTAATAAATGAAAGGACAATGTACCTATATCCCATAACACCCAAAGAGGTACAATCAGCTATCAGCAAACTAAAGAGTAATAGGATGTGCGGATTTTATGGTGTCCCTGACAACATTATTAAATATAGTATTGATAATGTTGTTTCTCATCTTGTGGACATAAGCAGTCAACAGTAATAACAGTTTATAAAAGTGGTGACAAGTTTCACAATAAAAATTTCAGACCTCTATCATTATAAAATGTATTTTTGAAAATAATTAAAAGAATAACGTATGACAGATTGCTACACCTCCTATACACAAATAAAATTCTTGTAAATGCACAGAATGATTTCAGAAAACGCAAATCTACACAAACAGCTCTCTTCAGTTTCCTAAAACCTGTTTACAAAGCTATTGAGGACAAGGAACTGATCTGTGAGTTGTTTTTGGACTTTTCCAAAGTGTTCGACCTTATAAATCATAATCTACTGCTGTTAAAACTGTATAATTATGGTGTCTGTGGTATTTCCAATGAGTGGATCAAGTCATATTTAACTGAAAGGAAACAGTACAAATTACTCAGGATGGAAATGTGTACCATTCTGAATATAAAAAAAAATTAATTATGGGGTGCCCCAGGGCTTGGTATTGGACCATTGTTGTTCTTAATTTTTATTAATGACTTACGTCAACAGTTTTCAACACCTGATACCATGTTATTTGCTGATGATACCAGTTTCATTATAAGAGGGAACAATGATTATGAGATGCACCAAAAATCGACAAAACAACAAAAGTGGCAGAAAAATGGTTTATAGATAATTGTCTGGTTGTCAATGACAAGAAAACTATATGTATGAACTTCAACCTTATAAGGAACAAATATAGGACCAATATAAAATGCACATTATCGAATAGCCGAAGCCAGCAAAAGAATCACATAAAATTCTCTTGATTATGGGTGGATGAGCATCTACGATGGGAAGAACATGTACAAATGCTTAACAAAAAATTAAGCAAGTACTGTCACATATTAAGAGTGCTTAAAGATTGCTGCAATACTGAAACAGTGTTAAGTGCTTATTACACATACATGCATAGTCTATTGTAGTATGGAATACTGTTATGGGGAAATACCTCTTTTGCAAAGCAGTCTTTTAAGCTCCAAAAGAAAGTGTTGCTGCTTAAAGAACATTAAAAATCATGACTTTACCATCTATATTTGTGTTTGAAAGCATATGTGTCATTAAAAACCATAGATTTTCACCTTTGAGTAGTGAGATCCACCTTTACCAAACAAGGAACAATGATAACTACCTTAGTGATGTGCACAGAAAAATCTATATATGAAGAAATACATTTAAAAAATTACAAAAAATCTACCAATAAACAACAGCTTCTACATCGTCAACGAATACCTGGAATTTGGCTCAAATCTGTAGATCTACTTCATACCTCTCTAATCAAAACCCATAATTATCAATAATACCTAAATAAAACCAAACTTATTTCATCCATGTATGTATGTGATTATACACCTAGCTTTTCTGCTGTATGTTACTATGCCTAGTTAACTAAAGCACTGGTATTTAATAGTTTTAGTAAAATCAACCAACGGGTTTCAGAAGCTTTTCTTCAGTATGTGTGTACGTAAGCAGAATAATGTTTTTGTTATAAAGATGTGTTGATACAAATAAGATTTTGTACATGATATGTAATATTTTAAACTGTTTTGTACTTTGATAAGTCCAATATCATGAATGTGATAATACGGGTGCTAAATAAACAAATAATTCGCAGTATGTATGGGGTCACATGGAAAAATTTGCGTGTTCCTTTTTCCCGCGAGCTGTTCGAGAGTGTAACCTTAGAAAAGTAGCTCGTAGTTGCTAAGGTGAACCCTCGGCTAGTCTCTTATCTGTGATTTGCAGAGTAGTCACGTAGATGTAGATACAGATGTAAAGATGGTCTTCCGCGATCACTTCCCGTACTTTCACGAGAGGTAACACTGAGCACTACTTCGAAGTGGAAGTATCTAGTCACGCCTCCACGCTAGTTCCCGCTACCGCCGGACGAGGGAAATGATTTCTCTGGAACATCTGAAAATTCTTAGAGGTATCAAGGAAACCGAATTTACTGTAAATATCAGATAACTGTGATGGGAGCAATTGTTACATACTAAAAGCATCAGGCGTGCACTGAATTACTGCACGCTCGTCTACCTCAGGATTTTTTAAATTTACTTTTCCGTAATTCGTCGCTATTGTCTGTGGGTTCTCAAGCTCCAGATTCGTTTCATATTGCTTGATTATGAGTGCGACAGATAGAAATATGGGTGTCAGAATCTGTCACACACGTCTAAATTCGTCAGTCACGCAAAAGGAATCTAAAGAAAAATATGGATGCAAATCCGTATTTCAATACGGATATATTGGAGACAGGCGTTTAATGTTCCATCTTCAGTTCTTTGATTAATTTGAATGCTAAGTAATACTTGGCCGAAATCGCCGTGGCTTGCGCTATGCCATTATGCACAATTTATGTTTTTCTGTATTGACATTAAATTAAGTTTACCATTCCTTGACGTAAAATTAATGGAGATGACGTACTTTAGTTTTGTATGTCACGATTCATTTGTACGCTTAGTCGTAATGATATGGGACGAATCACGCCACAATCGCGCTTCATACTCAGGTGTAAATATGGTTACATCCTTAATACCTACAAGGTTTTTTATTACAGAAACAGTTTTAATATAGATATGAACCAAGGACGTTGGTGGGGAGTTTTGCGTGCCTCAGAGATACGGATAGACGTACCGTAGGTTCAACCACAACGGAGGGCATCTGTTGAGAGGCCAAACAAACGTGAGGGGCCTGAAGAGGGGCAGCAGCCTTTTCAGTAGTTGCAGGGGCAACCGTCTGGAGGATTGTTCTGGCCTTGTAACATTAACCAAAACGGCTTTGCTGTGCTGGTACTGCGTACGGCTAAAGGAAGAAGAAACTACCGCCAATATTTTTTCCAATGGCATGCAGCTTTACTGTATGGTTAAATGATAATGGCGTCCCGTTGGGTAAAATATTCCGGGGATAAAATGATTCCCCGTTCGGTCCTCCGGGCGAGGACTACTCAGGAGTATGCAGTTATCAGGAGAAAAAAAATCGGTGTTCTACTGGTAGGAGCGTGGAATGTCAGATCCCTTAATCGGACAGGCAGGTTACAAAATTGAAAAAGGGAAATGGATAGGTGAAAGTTAGATATAGTGGGAAGTAGTGATGTTCGGTGGCAGGAGGAACACGACTTCTAGTCAGGTGAATACAGGGTTATAAATACAGAATTAAACAGGAGGACCGCAGGAGTAGGCTTAATAATGGATAAAAAATAGGAACGCGGGTAAGCTACTACAAAAATCATAGTGCACGCAATATTGTAGCAAAGATAACCACGAAGCCCACGCCTACCGCAGTAATACAAGTTTATATGACACCTAGCTCCGCAGATGACGAGGAGATTGATGAAATGTATGATGTGATAAAATAAATTATTCAGATATTGAAGGGAAACGAAATCTTAATAATCATGGGTGGCTAGAATTCGATAGTAGGAATAGGAAGAGAAGGATAAGTAGTAGGTGCAAATGGAATTGGGTAAGGAATGAAAGCGGAAGCTGCTTGGTAGAATTTTGCACATAGCATAACCTAATCATAGCTAACACTTGGTTCAAGAATCATGAAAAAGGGTTGTATACATTGAACATTGAAGAGGCCTAGAGACACTGGAAGGTTTCAGATAGATTATTTAATGGCAAGACAGAGATTTAGGAACCATGTTTTAAATTGTAAGGCATTTCCAGGGGCAGATGTGGACTCTGACCACAATCTATTGGTTGTGAACTGTAGATTAAAACTGAAGAAACTGTGAAAAGATGTAAATTAAAGAAGATGGGACCTGAATAAACTGACTTACGGAAAGCTTTTGACAATGGTGACTGGAATACTCCCTTTCAAATTCTGAAGGTGGCAGAGGTAAAATACAGGGAATGAAAGGCTATTTACAATTCGTACAGAAACCGGATGGCAGTTATAAGAGTCGAGGGGTATGAAAGGGAAGCACTGTTTGGAAAGGGAGTGAGACAGGGTTGTAGCCTATCCCTGATGTTATTCAATCTGTATATTGAGCAAGCAGTAAAGGAAACAAAAGACAAATTCGGAGTATGGATTAAAATCCATGGAGAAGAAATAAAAACTTTGAGGTTTACCGATGACATTATAATTGTGTCACAGACAGCAAAGCACCTGGAAGAGCAGGTGATAGGGAATGGACATTGCCTTGAAAGAAGGATATAACATGGACATCTACAAAAGCAAGGCGAAGAATGGAATGTAGTCGAATTAGATTATGAAATGAGGCAATTGAAGTAGTAAGTGAGTTTTGGTATTTGGGCAGCAAAATAACTGATGATGGTCGAAGTAGAGAGGATATAAAATGTAGACTGCCAATGGCAATTAAAGCGTTTCTGAGGAAGAGAAATTTGTTAACATCGAGTATAGATTTAAGTGTCAGGAAGTCGTTTCTGAAAGCATTTTTATGCAGTGTACCCATGTATGGAAGTGAAACGTGGAAGATAACAGTTAACACAAGAAGGGAATAGAAGCTTTCGAAATGTATTGCTACAGAAGAATGCTGAAGATTAGATGGGTAGATCACATAACTAATGAGGAGGTACTGAACAGAATCGGGGAGAAGAGAAATTTGTAGCATATCTTGAGTAGAAGATGAGATTGGTTGGTAGGAAATGCTCAGAGGCATTAATGGATTACCAATACAGTATTGCAGGGCAACGTGAAGTGTAAAAACGTAGAGGGCGACCAAGAGATGAATACACTCAGCAGATTCAGAAGGATATAGGTTGTAGCAGGTACTGGGAGATGAAGAAGTTTGCAATGGAGAGCTGCATCAAACCAGTCTCAGGACTGAAGACCACAACAACAACAACAACAACATTAATTATTGATCCCTACTCACCACCTGTTACTTATTATATAAATAAATATTCTTCTACAGAATAGGTGGAATTGTCGCGGAGAACCTGTTTGAGTTTCAATTTTAAATTTTCTGTCTTGTCAGACATTTTGTATCTTTAGATAAGTGATCGAAAATTTTTAGTGGTAGAATTGCACACAACTATTATTGATAAAGTCAATTCTAATGTATATTATTGAATGCCATTTTCCTATTCCTGGTACTGTAATTACCTATATAATTGTTTGTTTTGATATGTAGTGGTGTTTTTACAAAAGGGCTCT
The DNA here is from genome assembly GCF_023864345.2 of Schistocerca serialis cubense. Taxonomy (NCBI): domain Eukaryota; kingdom Metazoa; phylum Arthropoda; class Insecta; order Orthoptera; family Acrididae; genus Schistocerca; species Schistocerca serialis. Next base: position 522,898,412 of record NC_064641.1, read on the forward strand.
TGTTTCACGAGATTAGACGTTAAATTCATGACCAGTAAACATCTTTGTAACGTAACCTGGCTTTGGGAATGGATAACAAAATTAAATTAATAGCTTGTATACATAAAAATAGGAACAAGACTTTTGGTCAGGCGAATACAGGGTTATAAATATAAAGTCAAATAGGGGTAATGCAGGAGTAGGTTTAATAATGAATGAAAAAATAGGAATGCGGGTAAGCTACTACAAACAGCCTAGTGAACGCATTATTGTGGCCAAGATACACACGAAGCCCACCCCTACTACTGTAGTACAAGTTTATATGCCAACTAGCTCTGCATATGACGAAGAAATTGAAGAAATGTATAATGAAATAAAAGAAATTATTCAGATAGTGAAGGGAGACAAAAATTTAATAGTCATGGGTGACTGGAATTCGGTAGTAGGAAAAGGGAGAGAAGGAAACGTAGTAGGTGAATATGGATTGGGGGTAAGAAGTGAAAGAGGAAGCCGCCTGGTAGAATTTTGCACAGAGCACAACTTAATCATAGCAAACACATGGTTCAAGAGTCGTAAAAGAAGGTTGTATACATGGAAGAACCCTGGAGATACTAAAAGGTTTTAGATAGATTATATAATGGTAAGACAGAGATTTAGGAAGCAGGTTTTAAATTGTAACACATTTCCAATTGCATGTGTGGACTCTGACCACAATCTATTGGTTATGAACTGTAGATTAAAACTGAAGAAACTGCACAAAGGTGGGAATTTAAGGAGATGGGACCTGGAAAAACTGACTAAACCAGAGGTTGTACAGAGTTTCAGGGAGAGCATAAGGGAACAATTGACAGGAATGGGGGAAAGAAATACAGTAGAAGAAGAATGGGTAGCTTTGAGAGATGAAGTAGTCAAGGCAGCAGAGGATCAGGTAGGTAAAAAGTCGAGAGCTAGTATAAATCCTTGGGTAACAGAAGAAATATTGAATTTAATTGATGAAAGGAGAAATTATAAAAACGCAGTAATTGAAGCAGGCAAAAAGGAATACCAACGTCTCAAAAATGAGATCGACAGGAAGTGCCAAATGGCTAAGCAGGGATGACTAGAGGACAAATGTAAGGATGCAGAGGTTTATCTCACTAGGGGTAAGATAGATACGGCCTACAGGAAAATTAAGGAGACCTTTGGAGAAAAGAGAATCACTTGTATGAATATTAAGAGCTCAGATGGAAACCCAGTTCTAAGCAAAGAAGGGAAAGCAGAAAGGTGGAAGCAGTATATAGAGGGTCTATACAAGGGCGATGTATTTGAGGAGAATATTATGGAAATGGGAGAGGATGTAGACGAAGATCAAATGGGAGATACGATACTGCGTGAAGAGTTTGACAGAGCACTGAAAGACCTGAGTCGAAACAAGGCTCCTGGAGTAGATAACAATCCATTAGAACTACTGACAGCCTTGGGGGAGCCAGTCCTGACAAAACTCTATCATCTGGAGTGCAAGACATATGAGACAGGCGAAATACCCTTAAACTTCAAGAAGAATATAATAATTCCAATCCCAAAGACAGCAGGTGTTGACAGATGTGAAAATTACCGAACTATCAGTTTAATAAGTCACGGCTGCAAAATACTAACGCGAATTCTTTACAGACGAATGGAAAAACTAGTAGAAGTCGACCTCGGGGAAGATCAGTCTGGATTCCGTAGAAATATTGGAACACATGAGGCAATACCGACCCTACGACTTATCTTAGAAAATAGATTAAGGAAAAGCAAACCTACGTTTCTAGCATTTGTAGACTTAGAGAAAGCTTTTGACAATGTTGACTGGAATAATCTCTTTCAGATTCTGACGGTGGCAGGGGTAAAATACAGAAATGAAAGGCTATTTACAATTTGTACAGAAACCAAGTGGTAATTATAAGAGTTGAGGGGCATGAAAGGGAAGTAGTGGTTGGGATGAGAGTGAGACAGCGTTGTAGCCTCTCCGCGATGTTGTTCAATCTGTATATTGAGCAAGCAGTGAAGGAAACAAAAGAAAAATTCGGAGTAGGTATTAAAATCCATGGGGAAGAAATCTTGAGGTTCGCTGATGACATTGTAATTCTGTCAGAGACAGCAAAGTACTTGGAAGTGCAGTTGAATGGAATGGATAGCGTCTTGAAAGGAGGATATAAGATGAACATCAACAAAAGCAAAACGAGGATAATGGAATGTAGTCGAATTAATTCGGGAGATGCTGAGGGTATTAGATTAGGAAATGAGACACTTAAAGTAGTAAAGGAGTTTTGCTGTTTGCGGAGCAAATTAATTGATGATGGTCGAAGTAGAGAGAATATAAAATGTAGACTGGCAATGGCAAGGAAAGCGTTTCTGAAGAAGAGAAATTTGTTAACATCGTGTATAGATTTAAGAGTCAGGAAGTCGTTTCTGAAAGTATTTGTATGGAGTGTAGCCATGTATGGAAGTGAAACATGGACGATAAATAGTTTGGACAAGAAGAGAATAGAAGCTTTCGAAATGTGGTGCTACAGAAGAATGCTGAAGATTAGATGGATAGATCACATAACTAATGAGGAGGTACTGGATAGAATTGGGGAGAAGAGGAGTTTGTGGCACAACTTGACTAGAAGAAGAGAGCGATTGGTAGGACATGTTCTGAGGCATCAAGGGATCACCAATTACCATTGAAGGGCAGCGTGGAGGGTAAAAATCGTAGAGGGAGACCAAGAGATGAATACACCAAGCAGATTCAGAAGGATGTAGGTTACAGCAGGCACTGGGAGATGAAGAATCTTGCACAGGATAGAATAGCATGGAGAGCTGCATCAAACCAGTCTCAGGACCGAAGACCACAACAACAACAACAAATAAAAAATTTATTAGTGTCAAAATGACTTAAGATTCAATAAAAATTACAAAAATTACGAGTGAGTGATGGTGACAGGCTTTTAGACGACCTCTGTGCAACGGGTAACCTAGCCCCTTCTTCCATCCCATTAATTAGACGTGCAAGCTACTAATTGCTGATAACATACTGCAAGCAATTTGAATAATGAAATGATTCGAAAGAACTATATATACATGAACTAAGGTTGAATACGACAATGCAATGCGCTGTGTAAGTTATTTTGTGAAATAAGAACACACACACACACACACACACACACACTGTAGAAGGTGTGCCGGAGTAAATCCGCACTGAGCAGTCCGTGAGAAAACTTGTCGCCATACAAGGAAATTTCCCTTCAGAGAGAAGGATACTTATTACTGTCTGCGGGCGGGGGAGGGGAAACTCATGTAAAATCTGAATCATTTTAACTTCCGCACAATTTTTTGCAATCATTACTAGACAGAAACGGTTCTTTGCATCATTTGTACACAAGATGGCATGAGACAAAACCTGCAACATGCGACAGATGACTTCGGCAACCAGAAACGGTTAACATAAAATCTAATACAAAGGATAGGAGCTGCTTGGTTTTCAAGATATTTGCGTAACGTAAGTCGAGACTTAACGTATGCGCTCGACTTCCAGCAACATGTGGTTTGACAAACTAGAAATGAGATTGACAACATTGAATGCATAATGCTTCGGATTAAATGACCAGAACTAGCATAAAATTCTCATAAAACATAATTACTCTGGAAATTTGTAGCTAGTCACACCTGTCAGCTCGGATTCTCAGTTCATCAAAAGTTAATTAAAAATAAACTGTGCGGTACAGTACCACTCCTGCAACATCTCATAAATCGTTCTCACCAAATTTGTTGACTGCAGCCGCCGCCTCTCACACGACTCCAGGTAGGAAATGATGAGGTTTGGTTTGTGGGGCGCTCAGCTACGCGGTCATCAGCACCCGTACAAAATCCTAGTTTTGACACAGTCAGATCTAGTCACTGTCACGAATGATGGTGACTGTGATGAAATGATGAGGACCACACACACTTTCAGTTCACCGGCATAAAAATTTCCCAACCCTGCCATGAATCGAACCCGAGACTCCGTGATCCGGAGGCAGCAACGCTAGCCACTAAACCACGAGATGCAAATAGTAAGGAAGATCGTTTTATACTTATTCACGAGCATGCACCAATTACCTGCCAGCCGTCTGATTGGCTGGGAGCGTGTGCGGATCCGACCAGCGGTATCACTTTTCCGTCACAGCGCCTGAGAGAGAGACACGTCAAAGAACCTGCACTGCACGTCGGTACTGAGAGCAGAACATCTTTGCCAAATAAAAGCAAAGGCCACTTCGCTAGTTATTCGAAGCAAAAAAAAACTGAAAGTGCCGTTAACAAGCAATTTCCACATCTTGAGTGAATAAATACGCTGTGAAGCAGTAGTCAAAACGCCTACCTCCTAATACTTACACATATATTATAATCATGGGTGAGCACGACACATTATTCTCATAGAAAGTTTTGAGCGGTGAAAACTTTCGTCTTTAAATATTAAACAACGGAAACTCCAGGTTTGATTATCATGAATAACAGGAAAAAGATAGATCGCTACCCACCGTTAAGATGACACGTTGAGTTGCAGACAGGAGCAACGAAAAGGAAACACACACGCCATATTCACAAAAGCAAGCACACGTCGCACACATAACTGCCATCTCCAGCAGCTCGGACGGGGATGCCAGACCGGTCCATTCTGCTCTGGTGTGCGTGAGGTGTCATTCTTTGTGCGAATAAGGTATGTGCGCTTCCTTGCTGAAGAAGGTTTTGGCCGAGAGCTAAATGTGTAACACTTTTCGTTGTTCATGTCTCCAACTCATCGTGTCTTCTTTACAGTGAGTTGAAATCTGTCCTCTTCCTAAAGATTAATATTTTAAAGTAGAAACACACAGGATATGTTAACTGCTCTATCAGTTTTCTTACAGTAATTGAAGTTAGTAATAGTGAATTTTAAATGTATCTACAGGAACTGTGCTACAAATTATTTCGATAGAACATTAATTCATAAACGAAAGAAAAGGAATGAACACTAGTAAGTGACGCGGAATCCCAGAAAAAAATTTTATGCAGCCATGAAAAAAAATTTTATAGCTGGTCCCTCATATAGCAGAAACTGGATAAGGAAAATTTGGAACGTCATTGTGGCAAGACCTGGAAATCTCACAGTAGTTCTTCGAAGAAACAATTTCGCCACCTTACTCTTGTAAGATCCCCGTTATCTTGTATTACAAGAACATACTGAGTATACAGCAGCGTTTACAGCTTAAGCACCCGGGCGCTGGCTGGTAGTAGTGGAAAGATTACACGGACGCGTCCCTGGGGGGATGTTCTCCGTACGTCGAGAATCGGCGGGGCGGAGTAACTGGATTCGCGACTCTGGGGTTACGTACGGCGCCCAGGAGAACAGTTGGGGCCCCGCCGCTGTGGCGTGGTGTGGAGTGGCAGTCTCGTGTGGCTGCTACCTTCTGCTGTTGCCTGGAACGCTACACTCCCGGCTACCAGCGAGGGCAGCCCGTCCCCACACGTCTCGCTGCGATATTTCACAGACCGTTTCTCACTCTGCTCTGTATATGCTTATTCCGATACAAAATATGGCAAGATTCTCCTTTGCTGATTTACAATGGCTATGAATACTATTGTCTTTCGTGCGTAAGTCATAAATTAGTGTCGTTGAGGCACATCTAATATTTCGAAGAAGCATTAAAAGTACATAGGGGCAGAATAGACAATAACACTACAACGATTATTTTTAATGCAGTGCGAAATTGTCTTCTGGTAGAATCTCACTGAACTAAAATATCGGACTAAACGAAGTATTACAATAAGTACACAATGAAGTGAACGCAATTATTTTAACAGTTTCTTAAATGACAATCTGCTGCAGTAGCTCTATAAATTACAAAACCCTTTCGTTATGGTCGATGAAAAGATTTCCCTCTGAGGGCATTTTTGCAGCTTGTCTGCGTCGTAGCGTGACTTTGATGCTGGTGTGTAAGCACCAGCACATAGGCAAGCGTTTAGTGTCTTTCCGACGTGCGTGTGGTAAATGTGAAAGCGCTAATACCAAATGCGTCCTAATAGGACCAAGGCGCTGTTATTCTTTTCTGCCGAAGGACAAACTGCAGTAGACATCAATATGAGAATGAATGTGTTATGATAACTAAAGTAGAAGACATTCAAGCACCTGCCTTTATTGCAGTGATTTTCCCCCATGAGATTATCACACCTTCTGTCCTTTGTCCCTATGGTGCGTTTGTCCACTAGAGTGAACAGCTATTACCGTCGCTACTTTGGCGTTTTTAATAAACCTTGAGGCTGAAAAGACAGCCAGGCAACTCCAGTGGATACTCCCTATTGGTGCCGTGCCTTGTGTGCATTTTTAGCCAAAGAAGTGATTTTGATAACTTTCATTGCAGTGGGTCAGTGTACTACGGGATTAGAAATGGCCTTAACGGGTCAAACATTCCTGTCGGTCGAGGATACAGCAGACAGTTCGGGACAACTTCATGCACCGTTACACAGTATGTTATCAAACTGTATCCTCAATGTCGGTGAGGACTGCCTCAGTGCTCATGGCGGTTTTTCGTGACTGGCGTACCGATTTTGGCCGGTACAACCTTGGAACCGAAAGTTTTCTATTGTCCTTTACGTCATTCTTTCCACTACCGTTTCAGCAGTATAGATATTATCTACTGTGTAATACGACATATTACATTATTTAAGAACCACATGTTTTCATATGGCTTATTTTCATTTCCTCTCCACCAGCCGCAATTAACAATGAATGACCAACGTCAGTTCAGACTGTACCCCAAAAATGTCCGACAAGCAAAACCAAACGTTAGTCGCAGAATTTATTTCGAAAAGCTAGTTTACTATTAAAGTTAGAGAGGAATGTAGTCCATATTCATGAAACCTTGAGAATTACATGCTATACTATTTAAGTGACTTTCATGTGGTATGTGTTTTTAACATGTATTAACGCTTGTTGAGCATTCTGGGTAGTTCAAGGATAGATGTATGCTCTAAAGAATAAAGAATAAATGTGATATCTAATGTAACTAATTTTAAACGAAGGAACGATAATTGTAATTTACAGCAGTCGACATGCAAACACAAGGACTGTAACGTCCTATAGACCATATGTCACCAAGCAGAACCAAAATATGTCCATCTGAGAAGTGCTACACAGATAAAATTTGGCAGTAGTAAGACAGATAAGGTAAAAGGATAGACTGGTCATAGTTACGACAACCAGTGCGGTTGATAATTGACATCAAAAATATTTCAGCCCAGATTGTAGCTCGTTTATTCAAGTTGTTTATCACAACTGTCATTCTTCCTTTGTTCTCGTATGTGTTTGCTTGGAGATCCATATACAAGGATGTTATCTGACATAGATAAAAATGCTAGCGAGTGTCTCAGGAAGTACGTTCTCCAGTCTGCAATAGCTAAAACGTTCATCCTCAACTTCTTTGGTCCACCAGTCCTCTCTAGTGCCAACCTCTTCACCTCAGAGTCCAACTTGCAACCGACGTCCTCAGTTATTTGATGGATATATTCCAATCTCTTTCTTCGTGTACAGTTTTTGCCCTCTACAGTTCCCTCTAGTGTCATGGAAGTCATTCCCTTATGTCTTAACAGATGTTCTAACATTCTGTCCCTTCTCCTTATCAGTGTTTTCCACACATTCCTTTCCTCTTCGAATCTGTGCAGAACCTCTTCATTCCTTACCTTACCAGTCCACCAAACTTTCAACATTCGTCTGTAGCACCACATCTCAAATGTTTAGATTCTCTTCTGTTCCGGTTTTCCCACAGTCCATGTTTCACTACCGTAGAATGCTGTACTCCAGACGTACATTCTCAGGAATGTCTTCCTCAGATTAAGGCCTTTGTTTGATACTAGTAAACTTCTTTTGGCCAGGAATGCCATTTTTTCCATTGCTTGTCTGCTTTTTATGTCCTCCTTGCTCCGTCCGTCATTGGTTACTTTACTGCCTAGGTATCAGAATTCGTTAACTTCATCAATCCTGATGTTAAGTTTCTCGCTCTTCTTACTTCTGCTACTTCTCATTACTTTCGACTTTCTTCGATTTACTCTCCGTCCATATTCTGTATTCAATACATAGTTGAGTCCGTTCAGCAGATCATGTAAAACTTCTTCACTTTCACTCAGAATAGCTATGTCATCGACGAATAGTATCATTAGTATCCTTTTACCTTGTATTTTAATTCCACTCTTGAACTTTTCTTTTGTTCCCTTCATTGCTTCTTCGATGTACAGATTGAACAGTAGGGGCGAAAGGCTACATCCTTGTATTACACACTTTTTAATACCAGCTCTTCGTTCTTGGTCGTCCACTCTTATTAATCCCTCTTTGCTCTTGTACATATAGTATATTACCAGTATCTAGCTATAGCTTACCCCCATTATTCTCAGAATTTCGAAGATGGTGCGCCATTTTACTTTGTCGAAGGCTTTTTCCATGACGATAAATCCTACGAACGTGTCTTTATTTTTCTTTGTCTTTATTTTTCTTTAGTCTTGCTTTCATTATCAACCGCGAAGTCAGAATTGCCTCTCTCATGCCTTTACCTTTCCTAAAACCAAACTGATCGTTACCTAACACATCCTCAATTTTCTCGTCCATTCCTCTGTAAATTATTCTTGTCAGCATCTTGGATGAATGAGTTGTTAAGATGATTGTGTGATAATTGTCGCACTTGTCAGCTCTTCGGAATTGAGTGGATGATATTTTTCCGTAAGTCAAATGGTACGTCGCCAGACTCAAACATTCTACATACCAACGTGAATAGTCGTTTTGTTGCCAATTCACCCAATGATTTTAGAAATTCAGATGGAATGTTATCTATTCCTTCTGCCTTATTTGATCTTAATCCTCCAAAGATCTTTTAAATTCTAGTACCCGACCCCGTATCTCTTCTAAGACGACTCCTGTTTTTTCTTCTGTCACATCAGACAAATCTTCCCTCTTATGGAGGCTTTCAATGTATTCTTTCCATCTGTCCGCTCTCTGGTCTGCATTTAACAGTGGAATTCCCCTTGCACTCTTAATGTTATGATTTTTGCTTTTAATGTCACTGAATGTTGTTTTGACTTTCCTGTGTGCTGAGTCAATCCTACCGACAATAATTGATTTTTCGATTTCTTCACATTTTTCATGCAGCGATTTCGTCTTAGCTTCCCTGCACTTCCTATTTATTTCATTTATCCAAGACTTGTATTTCTGTGTTCCCGAGTCTCCCGGACCATTTTTGCACTTCCTCCTTTCATCGATCAATTGACGTATTTCTTCTGTTACCCATGGTTTCTTCGCAGTTACCTTCTTTGTACGTATGTTTTTCTTTCCATCTTCTGTGATGGCACTTTTTAGACATGTTCATTCCTCTTCAACTGCACTGTCTACTGAGCTATTCCTTATTGCTGTATCTATAGCCTTAGAGAACTTGAAGGGTATCTCGTCATTCCTTAGTACTTCTGTATCCCATTTCTTTGCGTATTGATTCTTCCTGACTAATGTCTTCAGCCTACTCTTCATCACCACCATATTGCGATCTGAGTCTGTATCCGCTCCTGAGAACCCCTTACAACACAGTATCTGATTTCGGAATCTCCGTCGGACCATGATGTAATCGAACTGAAATCTTCCTTTATCATCCGGCCTTTTCTTAGTATACCTCCTCCCCCTACGATTCTTGAACAGAGTATTCGCTATTACTAGCTTAGTCTTTTTTATCTCTCATACCTTCTTCCAAGACCATATTCTCCTGTAACCTGATCTTCTACTCCTCCCCCTACTACTACATTCCAGTCTCTATTAGATTTTCGTCTCCTTTTATGTACTGTATTACCCTTTCAATATCTCTTCATGTTCAGATTGCAACATCGCCATATATAACTAAACTATCATTGTCGGTGTTGATTTGCTGTCGATTCCATTAAGAACAGCCTTATTGCTGAACAGTTCACAGTAACAAACTCTCTGTCCTACTTTCCTATTCAAACGAATCCTACTCCTGTGATAACATTTTCTGCTGCTATTGACATTACCCTATACTGCTCCTACCTGATATCCTTGTTTTCTTTCCATTTCACATTTTAGTATATCTAGACTGCGCCTTTGCATTTCTCTTTTCAGAATTTTTAGTTTACCTAGTACGTTCAAGCTTCTGACATTCCACGCTCAGGTTCGTAGAACGTTATCCTCTCGTTGATTATTGAGTCTATTTCTGATGGTCACCTCTCCCTTGGCAGTCTCCTCCCTGAGCTCCGAATGGGGGACTATTTCGCAATCTTTTGCCTATAGAGACATCGTCATGATACTTTTCTATTGCAGGCCACATCTGTGGATTCACGTTACGTGTCTATAATGCAGTGGTTTCCATTGCCTTCTGTATCCTCACGCCGTTGATAATTGCTGATTTGTCTGCCTTTATGGGCAGTTTCCACCCCTAGGACAAGATAGTGCCCTGAACCTCTGTCCGCTCCTCCGCCCTTTTTGACAAGGGCGTTGGCAGAATGAGGGTGACATCTTATGCCGGAAGTCTTCGGCCGCCAATGCTGATTATTAATCAGTACTTAAGCAGTGGCGGGATTCAGACCCGGAACCGTAGACGTTTTAATTAATAATCAATGACGCTACCACAAGACCAAGGTGCAGGCACCTCAATACATAGACATCCACAAAAAATGATCCGATATTCGCGTACGGCTGTGTGTAGCTTTAAAGGGATGAACTACTCAAGAAAATGCTATTACAGTATTGGATGGTCATATAGCAGTGCAACGAAAGTAAAGTTGAATTATTTATAGGTACCAATATTAAATATTTAAATTAATGGGCGATATAATAAATTCAAAAACCGCGCAGGCGAAGAAAGGAATACAGGAATATAATAACATACCTATGAGCGCAACGTAAGGAGGTTAAAGTAACGTAACAGCAGGAAAAAGTGAAGAAATTTAAAATCTGGAAGGACAGATAGATGACAACGAGAATCACACAGCATACAGAAAAAACAAAAGAAAACGCATGATTGTTAAAATTACAAATGAGAGAATAAAGCGGTAGAAAGCATACGACTTAGGGGAACTGTCGGTTAATGTGTCAGAAGATGAAATGTGTGTCCACCTCAGAGGACATAAGGGTTCAAGTTCCAGGGATTGACACGTAAGTCCATAGGCTGGATATTTATATTTGCACGCAGCTGTTGATGATTCATCTACATCTACATATACATTTATACTCCGCAAGCCACCCAACGGTGTGCGGCGAAGGGCACTTTACTTGCCACTGTCATTACCTCCCTTTCCTGTTCCACTCGCGTATGGTTCGCGGGAAGAACGACTGTCTGAAAGCCTCCGTGCGCGCTCGAATCTCTCTAATTTTACATTCGTGATCTCCTCGGAAGGTATAAGTAGGGGGAAGCAATATATTCGATATCTCATCCAGAAACGCACCCTCTCGAAACCTGGCGAGCAAGCTACACCGCGATGCAGAGCGCCCCTCTTGCAGAGTCTGCCACTTGAGTTTGTTAAACATCTCCGTAACGCTATCACGGTTACCAAATAACCCTGTGACGAAACGCGCCGCTCTTCTTTGGATCTTCTCTATCTCCTCCGTCAACCCCATCTGGTACGGATCCCAAACTGATGAGCAATACTCAAGTATAGGTCGAACGAGTGTTTTGTAAGCCACCTCCTTTGTTGATGGACTACATTTTCTAAGAACTCTCCCAATGAATCTGAACCTGGTACCCGCCTTACCAACAATTAATTTTATATGATCATTCCACTTCAAATCGTTCCGCACGCATACTCCCAGATATTTTACAGAAGTAACTGCTACCAGTGTTTGTTCCGCTAGCATATAATCATACAATAAAGGATCCTTCTTTCTATGTATTCGCAATACATTACATTTGTCTATGTTAAGGGTCTGTTGCCACTCCCTGCACCAAGTGCCTATCCGCTGCAGATCTTCCTGCATTTCGCTACAATTTTCTAATGCTGCAACTTCTCTGTATACTACAGCATCATCCGCGAAAAGCCGCATGGAACTTCCGACTTAGTTCGACAGTTAATATTTTTTTGCATCTCACCGCCGAAAAGTAAAGATCTACATAAGAAAGCGGTAACAGAAATTATTGTCCTTGACCAAAGTGAACGTCGCAAGCCCAAGAGTATGTCGTGATCTGAGTGGTGACGCAGGTCATGACGTAGGTCATGAGATAACCACTGCTGCGCAATTACACCGTAGCACCGGACCCCAGGGAGCGTGCTGATGACTTGTGCACGGCGTAGCGCCGTGGTACGGAGTCGGCTGTGCACTGTCAGATACAACGCAGTAGACGACCGGTGCGAGTCGCTCAGAGAAGAGCTCCAGTTGCAACTGGCGGCTGGATTTTTTTTTTTTTGAAAAGCTGTAAATGGAAGTGCTATCATCAATGACGATCGAGACTTCATGGTAGAAGGTAATTAGGTGATTAATGTCACTTTATTATGAATAAAAGCTTGAGGTCAACTTCTTAGGTCCTGTATGTTGGTCCGTAAAGACCGCTAGTAGGTGGAATTGGTTAGGATGTCATAGCACCAAGGAACGTGATACTTTACAAAGATGCCATGGGAGGGGTATTGTTCTTATGTGGTAAACCGAGTTACGCAAAGTGTCTACTTTGTTGTGCAAAGACGTCGTCAGTTTGCGAACTGCTTCTAGTTCTGTATCCATATGGGAGGCAGCTTGCAAGTCAACGATATGAGTATAGTGGCTGGCACGAAGTATCCATCTGAGTACCATATTTTGTAAATATTAACTGCTAATTGGTGTTGGTCTGGCAAGACGCCAGACCGAGCTGCTATACAGTGTCTTAGAGGGCATCGTCACCTTACATAATCGAAGCTTTACTGTGGTACTCAGGGCAGCACACTTGAAAAAAAAGGAGCTTCTTGAACATACAGAAAGCTCTGTTCCTGAGGAGGTCAACATGTTTGTGTACAAAGAAGTGTTTGTCCAAAATGACCCCCAGGTAAATTGCCCTTGCCCCCATCGCACATCCCGCCCGTGCATCGAGGGGCGTTTCTGGTGGCTGGAGCTTTTAGCACGGCTTAAGTATACATCGGCGAAGGAATATCCACGGGCTCTCGAAGATCACGTAATCTGCTGTTGCTTGCTGCCTGTGGACGATGGTAGCGGTCCCTGATAGTGCTTGTTATCGTCGAGTCTGTAAAACAATGTTTACAATCAGCATTGAATGCAAACAAAAGAAATACTGCCAGAATGTTTAGGAAATGTAAATCCATCTTGGGCTCAGGAGGGTGGGACAGCGGCTGGTTGATGTGTCTTCGGCTGACAATGCTGAGTATTAATCAAAGTACAAATGCTAATAAACTTGGGATATCTACGGAAGAAATGCGAATATTGGTGCCTTGTTTTATACATGCACGAATGGTTCTTTGTGTCACTCATGCCGCAGGCCTGAGGATGTAGTGATTGGAACGTTGAAACTGGTTGCCTAGCATAATGATTTCAAAATAACGGCTCTTCGTACACTGCTGATACATTCACAACTGTCTTTTAAGGGGAAACGCCTGTCGCGGTAAGTAGTGGCAACCCGCAGGGCGCAAACGTCGTTAGAGAACAGAGGTTGTAGGGGCTCAACCCTGCATCTAGAGCAGAAACAGCTTCCCAAATGTTAGTATCAAACAGGACAAAGTTCCAACACGATTTCTAAAGTATTTGTTGGAAGTAACAACCAAACGATTTTCAGTTAGTTTGTAGAATCAGAAGAGCGATCATTGTACCACAATATCATTTAAAAATGGCAAACGTAATGTGACTTCTGAAATTTTCACGGAATACTTCTTCTTCAGTAATTTTCGGATTTGCAGACGGATCGCATGAACATTCTTCTCCACGATATTTCGGCCAAGAGACGTCCGGCCATCCTCAGGTGAGTAGACGAAGTGCTGAAGAGACCCGATGCACTCATGGTATTTATAGCGAATCCCGCGCATGGGAATCGTACTTGCGGTTTACGGCACATGCTTTAGGAGGTGACATGCGCGAGGTAGCCTAGTTTTGTGTGCTGTCCTCACTGGTAAGAACAATATAATCGCTGAGTATTGACTGAGCATGTCGATTCCGTTGTGACCGCATAATTTTAATTACAGGATTCCAATTCATATCAAGCTGAAAGCCGTTATCACGATTCATTAAGTTATCAGAAAGACGTATTTCCGCGGATTCTTTAATTGTAGATCCCAGAAACTGGAAGCCGGTGCTACAATTGTGGTTTTATTGTATTCCATTGAATGTTCCATTGAAATGCAATGTTCTGCTACTTCTGGTTTTAAAGGTTGCCGCAGACGGGTGTGTCTTTTGTGTTCTACACAGTGTTAGTGGACTTTTCGTGTCGTCTGACCTATACATGCAGAGCCACACCCACAGGGAATTTAATAAACACCTGCCTTCCTCAAACGTATATCGGTTTTAACCGATCCGTCTAAGGCCCGGCTCTTTGCTGGTGGACGGAAGGTGACATTAATATTATTCTTCCTAAGCAATCTACCTATTTTAGAAGACACGTTCCCGGCATATGGAAGGAACGCTGTTGATTTATACTCGTCATCAGACTCCTCTGAGCGATGGCTTCTTGTTATTACAATTATGAATGGCATTCCACATTTGACGCAAAGTATAGCCATTGTGTTTAAAAACCTTCTCCAGATGCGCTAGTTCTTCGTGAAGGCTATCAGCATCCGATATTTCATGCGCCTGATGAATCAACGAATTAATAACAGCGGCGGTTTGTGCGGGGTGATGGCAGCTATGCGCCTGAAGATGCAGATCTGTATGTGTGGGTTTTCTGTACATCGAATATTCCAAAGACCCATCATTCTTACCGTGTACTAATGCGTCTAGAAAGGGAAAAGTCCCATCTTTCGCAGTCCCCATAGTAAACGTGATGTTCTTGTGTAAAGAGTGTAAATGGCGAAGGAATATTTCCAGTTCTTGTCTGACTTGAGGCCATACAACGAAAGTATCATCTACGTAACGCCAGAAAAACTTAGGCTTTAAGACGGCAAACTCAAGAGCTTTCTCCTCAAAGTCTTCCATAAAAAGATTGGCCACCACAGCGGACCAGGGACTTCCCATGGCGACACCGTCAGTTCGTTCAAAAAATTCGTTATTAAATAAAACATAATTTGAGGAGAGGGATGTATCCCATTCTCCCATGCCAATAACGCGTTCTCTTTCAGACTCACTGATTTGACGGCACTGTTCGCTCATACGCCTACGAGGCATCCTGCACGTCTTCTCAAGCCACACAGATCCTTTACTTACTTGTTGTGGCGACAACGACTGCCGTAGGCACAGTTCACCGGTAGGAGGCGTTGAGCTACAATATCGGTGACCTCTAAACCCAAGGGCCGACATGGTTTAAATGCTAATCATTTTTGCAGAACACAGAATTGATATTTTTCTGTACATACGAACGTCTTATCTCTAGTCGTTCAAGGTGTTCTGTTTTTTTCTGAAAATGAGTGTATAATTAATAACAAAATGTACTTCCGTACTAAGGCGAAAATAATGAAACATTAAATATAATCCCAGTTGCGACTGACCTAGCATAGTGCAAATTAGCAATCATTTAAAATTAGAAATATTAATACAAACCAAACATTAACCAAACATTAAAATGGCCAGATTTTATTAATACCCTGCCTTACTACAGAGCTACATGAATGCTAAGATCTATGAACGAGGAGTAATAGAAAGTATACAGCACAAAAATACAGCAACAAACTATGGTATTAAATATTACATATGAAATTGTCCACAAAGAAAGGGAATATAGTCAAATAGTTTAAGCTTCTGACCAGGAGGAACTGATTCACAAATATATGACCTGATACCCGGTCACAAATAGCCTGTAAAAGTCTAAATAAATGCTTTAGAAAAAACCGCTGTCCTAAACAAACTCATAAAATATAACATATAAATGGCAGCACATGACAAGCTGAAATTTAATGGCGCGACCTACCACTTGAAGTCACTGCTCGGGTGCGCTGCCGTTTTCGTCGCAACGTGCACAACGGTCTATTCAAAATGTTGCGATTATGATAGAGAAAAGACCACTGCGGTTGCAAATAAGGAGGTGAGAACGTATTTCACTAAAACAAAAGCAATCACCATCACCTAAACGTGTTACTTAGATCTACATGTGGCAATGTTATTGAAATCAACAGCTGTCTTTCAGTGACGTAAGGTGCCAATCACACAAGCTACCTTGGTGTACTCACGGCAAACAAGCAGCTTCCCTTTCTCTCTCTCCTCTCTCAACCAAGGAGCGATTCGCTTCCCCATCTATATCAACTGACGACTCTCGTCTCCGTCGAAACGGAGCAAAACATTTAGCTTCTCCCCAGTCGCTGCTAGAGTGCACCAACACCCGTCTACCATGCCCTCGTGGACAAACCATGCATTTATGCGAAGAATTGATAACAGATAGCCCCAATGGTTCAACCTTCCACACCAAAACTACTCTTATCCCGCCCTCTTGTGGGCGGAGAAGCCAGGCGAATCACTGATCTGGATAATAATGTACCTTAGAGATTTTCCAGTACCAAGGTTGATGGGAGTCAACAGCTTCGGTACCCTCCAGGCCCCATAGAACGCGGACACAATTAACAGCAACATTGCGTGTTCCCTTTTATTCCAGTACCAAACTGACGGACAAAACGCTGTCACCTTCCTTAATTACAGCGGTGCCTGCCTCGATTGTGACGGCTGATCAGCTTGCGACGAGTTAGATAAATATTGCGCTTATCCCTCTTCCAGTTCCGCTGGATAAGCCGAGGGCCGATCTCCTCCTGAAGAATTTCGTCGAGAGACCAGAAATTAGATAGTGTGGAGTTACGAAGGTATGCCGGCACTAGGGACGTTGGGGTCGCCTTAGTCGCCTCATGCTGTGACGAATTAAAAGCAAAGTTAAGCCACTGTTTTGAAGTATCCCACTATCTTTGTGCCTTGAGATGAATAATTATTAACTTCAGATTCCTATTAATTCTCTCTGCGAACGGGGGCCGGGGACAATAGAGTGTAGTGTTGATACACGGAACAGCATTCCAGACGCTAAATCTCCTAAATTCTCTAGACCTG
This sequence comes from Schistocerca serialis cubense, assembly GCF_023864345.2. Lineage (NCBI taxonomy): Eukaryota > Metazoa > Arthropoda > Insecta > Orthoptera > Acrididae > Schistocerca > Schistocerca serialis. Next base: position 522,915,537 of record NC_064641.1, read on the forward strand.
AAGGCAGGAGCATTATCACTCATCAAGCACTTACGAGGACCAAACAGGGAGAAAATGTTAGTTAAATGCCGAATAGTCAATGCAGCAGTAGTTCCACGCCTGGTAATCAACCAAGAAAAACGCGAGAAGGCATGAACTACGACGAGCACATAGCGGTACCATTCCTGGTGCAAGTCAGAAGACCGGTATAATCAACGTAAGGATTGTCCATGGGTGCATCTCACCGGTGGAGAGCAGTAAACCTTTTCGCGTATTAGGATTAGGTGTGGCACATTTACACTCATCGCACGCCCCCACTCAGCACTTGATATCTTTCGATACCGACAGCCACGTAAGCTGTTTTCGAGACCGCTAAACGCCTACCCAGCACGGAATTGCAGAAGTGGTGAAACACAGCTGCAACGAACTTAGTGGGAAAACAGTTCCCATCGTTCTTGTCATTGCTGCAAAGTAGGCCATTACTGAAAACATAATTTTGAAGCTGCTCACCGCCAAGTAGGCTACTCTTAATAAAAGAAACAGGCTGGTCCTCATCTTCCAGAACGAGATTTTCACCCTGCAGCAGAGTGTGCGCTGATATGAAACTTCCTGGCAGATTAAAACTGCGTGCACCGACCGAGACTCGAACTCGGGAACTTTGCCTTTCGCGGGCAGGTGCTCTACCATCTGAGCTACCGAAGCACGACTCACGCCCGGTCTCACAGCCTTACTTCTGCCAGTATCTGGTCTCCCACCTTCCAAACTTTACAGAAGGTCTCCTGCGAATCTTACAGAACTAGCACTCCTGCAAGGAAGGATACTGCGGAGACATGGCTTAGCCACAGCCTCGGGGATGTTTCCAGAATGAGATATTCACTCTGCAGCGGAATGGGCGCTGATATGAAACTTCTTGGCAGATGAAAACTGTGTGCAACGACCGAGACTCGAACTCGGGACCTTTGCCTTTTGCGGGCAAGTGCTCTACCATCTGAGCTACCGAAGCACGAGTCACGCCCCGCCCTCACAGCCTTACATCTGCCAGTACCTCGTCTCCTACCTTCCAAACTTTACAGAAGCTCTCCTGCGAAACTTGCAGAACAAGCACTCCTGAAAGAAAGGGTACTGCGGAGACATGGCTTAGCCACAGCCTGTGGGATGTTTCCAGGATGAGATTTTCATTCTACAGCAGAGTGTGCGCTGATATGAAACTTCCTGGCAGATTAAAACAGTGTGCACCGACCGAGACTCGAACTCGGGACCTTTGGTCCTCATCTTGTTTGTGCTTTGGATCGTAGAATTGCGGTGTGACCTCGCTTAACACAGTGCCCACACGCGTCCTGTTGAGTACCATTCTCTTCCTGACCATGGATATGCTCCTCAAACATGAGAATGAGGGCGTCGGAAACCTGGTTCTCGGTATCCTTAAGATGCCTGACAGTAAACCTGGAGGCAGATGCTCGAACCGCCCATCGGTTGATCCTCCCGGTATCCTAGGCCTCCCCAAAACCCGACAGTGCCTGATTATCGGTTTTCTGTTGCAACTTTCTATGCTCAAGATAGAATTTGAACTTCTGCAATTAGAATACGAGAGCGAGGCTGCCCACTCGTAAGCAGTGCTTTTCAGTTCCGCGTAGAGATAAACCTTTCGAAGCGTAGGCTACGGGAAGACTCTGACCCTCATATACTTGTAAAATGACGGCAGCAGCACGTGAGTTGGAGGCGCTTGAACCGCAAAAGGCAGCTCATAATACGGAATAGCGAAGACCGAGGGGTTCCTTAGTGCTTCTTTAATAGCTTCCAAGGAGGCTTGTTGGCTCTCCCCCCAGAAAAAACCTTTTTTTTATGTATATTATTAAGGAGAGCCTACAACTGCGCGAAATTCATGACAAATTTTCAAAAAAAATTGTCCATGCGAATGAACCTTGGTACTACTGTCTTATTGGAGGGAGAAGGGAACCTTTGCAAAGCACTCATATGCTCCTGATCAATCCTTGCTCCTCGGAAGACACCAAATGTCTCATAAATGAAATCTACGAACAAACTAAATTGATCTTGGACTGTTTAACTGTGAGCCCTGATTCATTAAGACGGGACAAAATCTATCGGTGATGATAAAGGTGTTCATCAAAGGTGGCACTGCAAACAACATCATCAAAGAAGATATGGACACACTTAAACTGAAGTTCTACAAGTACGTTACCTAGTAACCGAGATAACAATGCAACTTTGATGGTCACTCCCGAAGGGGACACGTTCAAATTTTTAAGGATTCCTGTCAATGCAGAAGGCGGTGACATATTTGCAATATTCAGTTAGTGGGGTTTGATAATACGCCTGGTTGAGTTCTGAAACTGCGAATAGGAGGCACCAGAAAACCAGATGAAACAGTTACGGTCTGGCAGGGGAACAGACTCCCTATTAACCGTCTTGTTCAATGCTCTATATCGATAACGGCCCGGTAATCACCACCCACGTCACTTCTTTGTCACCAGAAGAAGTGGACGGGAATATGGAGAAGTTAATGCTCTAATTACGCCATCGCGGATTACATCATTAATTATTCCTCTTATGATCATTATTTTAGGTGGAGCTAGTCTGTACAGAACTACCTAACAGAAACGTCATCGACCAAGAATATCTCATATTTGATTTTATTCGTGACACCTAATTTGTTAGTTAATACAACAGGAAAATCTTTAAGAACCTGTAATAGTTTTCCCTGCTCGACTGACCCCAAGTGATTAAGATCAAGCTCATGACCGTGCGTCTGAACCATTAAGTTCCTGGTAAGAACACTGCCACATATGAGCATCAGAACTAAACGTGAAAAAAAAAAAATACTTTGCTGGCATAATCTAACACCAGTCCAGAGCGTTTTACGAAGTCACACCCCAGCAACAAGTTAACCACCATCGTTTTAACAGAGATCAGTTTAATCAGCGAGGAAAACCCAAAGATGTTTAACTTCCCTCGCACCGATTCAACGGAGGCAGCTTTTGTCCGTTCACAGTCAGACATCTCTGAGACGTGGGGCACAAGGGAGGCATTTTGCAAAGAGCTCGAAATTCCAAATACCAGCCATAGTCTAACTGCCAGAATCCAGCAAGGAACAGACGGGATCCTGGTTAAGATGCGCAAAATATAAGGTAGTGTCTGAACCGCAACTGCTATAATACTCCCTTAATGAGTAAGTGGCTTGAGAACGCTACCTCTCCCTCGCATCATGCGCCGTCAGCTGTTCGGACGGGGACTCTACTTTACGTGACAGTCACGCACCAGGTGTCCCGTATAACGTTACCGGCAGCGAAATCGGGTTTTGTGCGGAACACGGGAGGACTTGTCCGATTGTTTAAATTAACCATGGGCACGAGGATCTATGTCATTAAGTTTGTGACGGCTTTCTTCAGAATGTCTTGGCCCCTCTATAACGCGAACTAGTCAGTCCAGTACTTATAAGGAAATAGGTATACTGGAGAACATTACGAGTTAATGATCTTCCGGCTTGATTCCTTCCTAGAAATTTTGAACTATTTCCCCTTCTGCAAAATGAAGTTCTAGCACTGCCACTGAAGTACTAAAGCGTTCGACATAATCGAATTTTCTTGTGGTGGCATTACCCGCCAAAAGTGCTCTAAGTAACTTAGAGAGCGAGGAGGCCATGGAATTGGTCCGCCTCTACCAATCCATCGGTCACCGAATCTGTTGTTGAGAAGCTACGAACACTTCGACTGAAATGTGCGGGAGTTCCATCGTGCATGAACCACATGTTGTGTCGTACTTGTAAAGGCACATGTTCTAGCAGCACAGGTAGAGTATCCCCTATGACATCATGATAACATGTTCCATTGAGCGTAGGTGGAAGAACATGGGGCCCAATCAAGACATCACCAACAATGCCTGCCCAAACTTTCACGGAAGATCTGTGTTGATGACGTGATTGCACAATTGCGTGCGGATTCTCGTCAGCCCACACATGTTGATTGTGAAAATTTACAATTTGATCACGTTGGAATTAAGCCATATCCGTAAACAGAACATTTGCACTGAAATGAGGATTGACACATTGTTGGATGAACCATTCGCAGAAGTGTATCCGTGGAGGCCAATCAGCTGCTGATAGTGCCTGCACACGCTGTACATGGTACGGGAACAACTGGTTCTCCCGTAGCACTCTCCATACAGTGACGTGGTCAACGTTACCTTACAGCAAAAACTTCTCTGACGCTGACATTAGGGTTATCGTCAAATGCACGAAGAATTGCCTCGTCCATTGCAGGTGTCCTCGTCGTTCTAGGTCTTCCCCAGTCGCGAGTCATAGGCTGGAATGCTCCGTGCTATCTAAGACGCCGATCGATTGCTTCGAACGTCTTCCTGTCGGGACACCTTCGTTCTGGAAATCTGTCTCGATACAAACGTGCCGCGCCACGGCTGTTGCCCCGTGCTAATCCATACACCAAATGGGCATCTGCCAACTCCGCATTTGTAAACATTGCACTGACTGCAAAACCACGTTCGTGATGAACACTAATCTGTTGATGCTAGATACTGATGTGCTTGATGCTAGTACTGTAGAGCAATGAGTCGCATGTCAACACAAGCACCGAAGTCAACATTACCTTCCTTCAATTGGGCCAACTGGCGGTGAATCGAGGAAGTACAGTACATACTGGCGAAACTAAAATGAGCTCTAACATGGAAATTAAGCGTTTCTGGACAAATGTCCACATAACATCATTTCTTTATTTGTGTGTGAGGAATGTTTCCTGAAAATTTGGCCGTACCTTTTTGTAACACCCCGTATAAGTGCTGCTTGAAGTTTTGGCTTAAGGTTTAATTGTTTATGCCACAGGCTGTCCGGTACCTTAAACCTGGTGACTTTCAAACCAGTGTTATTTTTCTTTCAGCCGCCAGGGCATTTGTCATTACCCTATTTTCTTAGAAAATTGGGAATATAGTGCCGTTAAATTGTTCGTAAGTTCTGTGGTAAATCTGGTTTATTGAAAAAAAAATGGTTCAAATGGCTCTGAGCACTATGGGACTTAACAGCTGTGGTCATCAGTCCCCTAGAACTTAGAACTACTTAAACCTAACTAACCTAAGGACATCACACACATCCATGCCCGAAGCAGGATTCGAACCTGCGACCGTAGCAGTCGCGCGGGTCCGGAATGCGCGCCTAGAACCTCGACCGGCTCTAGTTTATTGAGTGGTCGCTTCTAACGCCTTGTGATATTTTCTAGGATTTATTTAGATCGTCCTGAAATCTGCTACAACAAAGTACCTTACTTGTAAATGGTAGCAGTTAAGGACCTGCTTCTAGCGATAATCTCCTATTTCCCATAGAAATTTCAGCTCGATGCAGACAAGTCTTTGCCTGGGTAGCCTACGTGACTGCTCACTGTTTTTCTATTTCAAGTAACGTTCTGAGATTAATGATTTCACCCTTCAGAATTAAGTTGTTTTGGGGGAGATGTTTATTACGCCTTCATTTTACGTTTTCATGTTATTAATCGGTGTTTGTTAAGTGCAGTTTTGAGTCACGTTGCTGTTACATTATTATGGCACATTGGAAGGTTTTGTGCCAATAAGTTGTTAAGGCATGGGCGAGTCACATTTCCTCAACTTTTATCTTCCAGCTGAATGGCCTTTGTTAACAGCTCAGTTTTACGAGTTGCAGTTCCGCAATTTGCAGCGGCGCTTGGCCGCCGCTACCTGTTGCTGTTAGGCACCGGCTAGGTGTTTTCCGTGAGTGTTTGTGGCTGCCCGACTTTACATGCTCGCGTTAGCAGCATACGGTATTTCTTAAGTTTGTTTAGCCAACGCTCTTATTTACAAGGTCCTATGTTACTACTTTCTGTCAAACATTTTACGTCTCTCTTCAGGAGGGTAGTTTTACCTGATTTATGATCATCCTTCAGATTTTCTAAATAAGACTATTTCAGTCTGTTATTACTATACTTTGAAGTTACTTTCTCTAGTGGTCAACGTTTTAGATATTTTCCAAATTACTTTGCCATCTCTACTGTACTGTGAAACAGAAAATCTTGCTGGATTACAACTGTTGACACTTAACATTCATGGCTGAACAGTTCTGAAGACTGAATGATTGGACTTCTGATTTAGTAATCGCAACTGCGGGTATTCCTTTCAAAGTCTAGTCTGATAATTACTGAAATTAATTTAAATTTATTTTTTAAAACATTTTAAGAGCTGTAAGTGACTGTATGTTCTTAAGGCTTTGGGAGAGTATTCGTTTCCTGTGTTCCAATGTAAATTGCTTCGATTAAGAAATTTCTTACTTATCTATCTTACAATTGTTTTTATTACAGATCTCTTGGTTGTGGCTTGAGGCCTTTGATCTGTGGCTTAAACCGATTATTTGTAATGTATGCTGTAAATAACTGTGAACTGTCAAAGGAAAGATGATTCAATTAGCGTGCGTTCGCCTTCCCATGTGTCCTTTTTCCTTTTCCCATATTATGTAAGTGGAGTTCATTTCGTTTTAAGTTTATAACCGTATTTTTAAATGATAGCTAATTTGTACTATGTTACGTCAGATACCCTCACCTGGCTTTATATTTAATGTTTTATTCTCTTCACCTTAGCATGGAAGCAGGCGTTATATTTTGGTTCTTGTGTGTTCTTTTGTAAGCTTGTGTAGTTCTTGTTTCACTTTGAATTTATGATCGCTTATTACTCCGTAGGTCAGCTGATCGAAATGTTGTGAATTCTGTGATAAATTTTCTAGAGGGTTTTGTTTGTTACATATGATCCTTGTATGCAGTTTTTAACGTTGTTATTTCAATGTACTGGTCTGTGGTTTGTTTTCTAGGTAGCTGCCTCACGATTGCATTAATCCTTGTTCGAAGATTGCACTGTAGTTCCTTCTCTAGACTGTTGCACAGATGACAAAATGGCAGATATCGAAATAGACGACAGAGGGATAGAGAAACAATTAAAGTCGCTCAAAAGAGGAAAGGCCTCTGGACCTGATGGGATACCAGTTCAATTTTACACAGAGTACGCGAAGGAACTTGCCCCCCTTCTTGCAGCGGTGTACCGTAGGTCTCTAGAAGAGCGTAGCGCTCCAAAGGATTGGAAAAGGGCACAGGTCATCCCCGTTTTCAAGAAGGGACGTCGAGCAGATGTGCAGAACTATAGACCTATATCTCTAACGTTAATCAGTTGTAGAATTTTGGAACACGTATTGTGTTCGAGTATAATGACTTTTTTGGAGACTAGAAATCTACTCTGTAGGAGTCAGCATGGGTTTCGAAAAAGACGGTCATGTGAAACCCAGCTAGCGCTATTCGTCCACGAGACTCAGAGGGCCACAGATACGGGTTCACAGGTAGATGCCGTGTTTCTTGACTTCCGCAAGGCGTTTGATACAGTTCCCCACAGTCGTTTAATGAACAAAGTAAGAGCATATGGACTATCAGACCAATTGTGTGATTGGATTGAGGAGTTCCTAGATAACAGGACGCAGCATGTCATTCTCAATGGAGAGAAGTCTTCCGAAGTAAGAGTGATATCAGGTGTGCCGCAGGGGAGTGTCATAGGACCGTTGCTATTCACAATATACATAAATGACCTTGTGGATGACATCGGAAGTTCACTGAGGCTTTTTGCGGATGATGCTGTGGTGTATCGAGAGGTTGTGACAATGGAAAATTGTACTGAAATGCAGGAAGATCTGCAGCGAATTGACGCATGGTGCAGGGAATGGCAATTGAATCTCAATGTAGACAAGTGTAATGTGCTGCGAATACACAGAAAGATAGATCCTTTATCATTTAGCTACAAAATAGCAGGTCAGCAACTGGAAGCAGTTAATACCATAAATTATCTGGGAGTACGCATTAGGAGTGATTTAAAATGGAATGATCATATAATGTTGATCGTCGGTAAACCATATGCCAGACTGAGATTCATTGGAAGAATCCTAACGAAATGCAATCCGAAAACAAAGGAAGTAGGTTACAGCACGCAAGTTCGCCCACTGCTTGAATACTGCTCAGCAGTGTGGGATCCGTACCAGGTAGGGTTGATAGAAGATATAGAGAAGATCCAACGGAGAGCAGCGCGCTTCGTTACAGGATCATTTAGTAATAGCGAAAGCGTTACGGAGATGATAGATAAACTCCAGTGGAAGACTCTGCAGGAGAGACGCTCAGTAGTTCCTTACGGGCTTTTGTCAAAGTTTCGAGAACATACCTTTACCGAAGAGTCAAGCAGTATATTGCTCCCTCCTACGTATATCTCGCGAAGAGACCATGAGGATAAAATCAGAGAGATTAGCGCCCACACAGAGGCATACCGACAATCCTTCTTTCCACGAACAATACGAGAATCGAATAGAAGGGAGAACCGATAGAGGTACTCAAGGTACCCTCCGCCACACACCGTCAGGTGGCTTGCGGAGTATGGATGTAGATGTAGATGTAGAACTGGTGGTTGCACATTGCATGACTAGCTTCCTTTATGCATTTCCTTTCCTGTCTCGTCTTCCGTGGCTGGCAGAACAGAATTTGACTGCGACGTGGACGACTTGCTCGCCCGTAGAGATTCCGTGGTATTATATTCGGAACTTGGGACTAAGCCACGCCATATCGTCCGGCAGTTACGGGAGGGAAGTCACTTAGCAGGTCATTTTCGGTTACTTTGTCATCAGACACAAGAGTCCAGTCACCATAAGAGTCCACTACTCCTAATGTGTCAAAAGATCAATCAATAACCCACCCATTAGTTTGTGTACCTTTATTGGGGGTGGCTACTCGTGTGATAAAATTCGATTTGTGGGAGCTGTATTTATGATATCATTATCCTGTTCGTTAACGACAATGTAATATTCATGTGCTGCTAAGTTTATATCTTGCTTAGTTCTGTAATGGAGTTGAAACGAATTGTACTGTTTCATCTGTGTGCTTTGGTAGTTTAGGTTCTTGAGTTTCTTAGTGTTAATTCAATATTTGATAGACACAGTTTCCATATTTTCGTAAGCGTCGCAAAGGAAACCGATTATGTGATGTATTACAGGTTCCTAACGAGGAGCGAATTATTTAGTCCCACCTGAGTGCTTCGGTAGTTCAGTTTTTGAATATCTGTATTCTACTCTAATTTATTAGACACACTTCTTTCGTTTTCCTCAGTGTCTACAGTAGAGTTTTGTAGCGCATTTCGAGAGCTCTTGTTGTCTTTTTAGTGTAGTTTTCTACAGTCTCTAGTATGGACAGAGATTGCGACTGCTGTGTGCGGAAGCGAGCCAAGTTGGTAACACTTCGCTCTCAGCTCCAGGCTGTTACGGTTTCGGTTACACAGCTTGAAGCTGCAGAGGATAGTCATAACTGTTGTAGTCGGCCGTGGCGAACTAACGGATGTCCAGCACGTCTGAGTCCGCCGATCGGTCTGCACCACTGACCAGCCCAGTTACTGCTCGCGCTGTGGTCGACCCCTCACCTGTGGTCGAGAGGGAGGTCGCCTCAAGACGAGGCAGGTGTCGAAAGACTTACCAGGGGGCCGCACGCAAGGCCTCCCCAGTTAGTTAGACAAACAAGCTGCAAATGCTGTCTGTGGCTGACACTGTCACTCAGCCAGATTCAGTCGCTTCCTCTGTTTCGGAGGAAACTTCTCAGCCTGCAAGATCCAGGGAATTATTGGCAGTTGGGAGCTCCAATGTCAGGCGCATTATGGTGCCCCTTAGGGATATGGCTGCCAAGAAGAGGAAGAAAGCCAATGGAAAATGCGTGCGCATACTGGGAGGAGTCATTCAAGACGTGGAACGGATCCTTCCGAATGCTAAGAAGAGCAGAGGGTGCAGCCAACTGCAGGTAGTGACTCACGTCGGTACCAATGATGTGTGTAAATTGATTCCATGTTTCTAGATTTCCTTGAGGCTTTTGACACCACACAAGCAACTTGTAGTGAAATTTCGTGGTTACGGAATATAGTCTTCGGTTATATAAACCAATTTTGCCAAAAGTGAATGCGGCAAAATGGGTTTATATAACCGAAGATACATATTTTGACCATGACTTGTGTTGTACTCGAGTTTAATGCTTTGCGATACTTGTAACACTTGATAATGACCCAAGCTCGATATCTAGGACGTGAAATAAAACCGGTTGTACAGTCAAATAGTGGATATATCTTTCCAAAAAGCTTTATATGACTCTGGCTCTACGCCAAAGTAAAATCACTGGTGCAGTTACGTCAACATTCGTGTTCTGGACTCGAATTGGTTGTCATTTACTACAAATTTACTGTGCACTGGCAAGAATATAAAATAAAATAGAGTACTGCACTTATGCACTGTTGATATGTGTTGCGAAATGTCAATTTTCCTTATATTTAGGGAAACGGCCTATATGATGCAGAGGATACCTCTAACTAACCTCCCTTTCTTCAAACAATCATATTGCTGACCTCCAAGAATATTGGTCCTTGTCCATCAGACCCCATTACGAGCACCAATGTCTAAATACTCCTTGTTCGTCTTCCAGTCTTTCCTTAAAGATGCATTTCTGAAGTAACGCCCAAAAAATTTCATACTGTCCCGTCGCTTATTCACTCTGTAAGTTGGTGATATAATAAGTAATTGTTTTTCTATTCAAATAGCATCAGCGCATGGTTGTGTGGACTGGTAAAAGTATTTTAGAGCCCTCAAGGTGAATCTTAGTAAAATTACATTGCCAGGTCCTGGATCATATTTCGCGACTATATGACTGCAGGGTTCTAAAACAGGCACATTGCACAGCTTTCCTACCTCACATCTTAATCGAAGGATTTCGAACATACCCCTCATCGACAGTGAAGTCTAGTGCAGATTTAACAGAGTAACGCTGGCAGTATGTTTTTACTGAGAGTCTTTCCACATTTGTTTGATGCTATGTTTACTATACTTCCTATCCTCGTGAAGGATCCCCTCTTGAAGCGGACTAGCCTATTGTTGGACTGAAATGCCCTAATTTCCAGTTTCTGTTGCACAGATTTATGTAAATCTGTTATGGTGATTGCTCCGATTTATAGAAATCTGTTTGATAATCTCATGGGTAATGGTTACTACGAGAATCAAGCCACTGATATCCAACTCACTACATCTTCTTATCTGTCTATAGCGGGTTTCTTTTTGTAACGAAGTGCACACGAGCCACGGAATAGGCGGTCTGGGAAAGTGCCTGAGCGGTAGGCGTGAGCCTATGGACGGAGAGAATTCTAAAGCGAGGTCCACTTGAAGAGAGAATAGTGCCCTGACCACTCATCAGCAGGTAGTTTCTGGCGACCACGACAGTTTGCAACTGTGGCGCCTGATCGCGTGTGACAGTAGGTCATTAGAACTACGAAAGTCATGCGACGCGGTTGGGGCGACTGTCTGAAAAGCTCGGTTTGAGAACAATGATGAGTGTCAGGCCAAAGCAAAGTAAATTATTTCACAAACCACTATTCCTGTTTAAAAATGATTTAGTGGTGCGTTTTTGCCGACAGGCCTTGTAACAAAGCTGAAGGAAGCCGTTGTTGGACGAAAGGTAGCGATCTCACTGTTTTCATGTGGCAGTTACTGTTACGGTTTGTCTTCCCTTGTATGGTGGAAATGGCATTATCCGGACGTAAAACCACGCGTGCAACACATTTCTCTCTCATAACGTGGAAAACCACTTCAGTGATTGGTTAAAAAAAATATCTGCTGGGTGGGACATTGGAACTCAGTTTCTAAGATTTAATAGGACAATCTTTGACCAATTATTCCCATTGGTGGAGAAGACTGCATGGAATAATGTAGGAAAAAATACAAAATTTTTTAGACACTCTTGTTCACAGGACGTGGAGGAATACACTTGTGCGGGTGATGCAGACCAAACGCGTGAACTTGCATTCGAGAATCAGATCGTCACTCCAATACTGATGAACTGTAGCTATCAGGTGCCTGCATCATATTCAGGTCTTTTTGCTCTGAATCATCGATTGAGAATGGCTTACAACATGGGCTATGAAGGTACGAGCACAGTTCAAAAATGGTTCAAATGGCTCTGAGCACTATGGGACTTAACACCTGAAGTCATCAGTCCCCTAGAACTTAGAACTACTTAAACCTAACTAACCTAAGGACATCACACACATCCATGCCCGAAGCAGGATTCGAACCTGCGACCGTAGTGGTCACGCGGTTCAAGAATGAAGCGCCTAGAACCGCTCGGCCACACCGGCCGGCCGAGCACAGTTACATGATTCACTCGTTTCTCTTGAACTTGCATGATATCGGTACTACCTAGGCATATTATAAAACATTCAAAGGACTGAGTGGAAGGACTAGACCTTATGGCAGGGGAACATTCACCTTTGTTGTTCACAATATTTATTGCAGTCAATAGAAATAACAACTATCACAAACTTCAAGTGAGAGGGCAGTTGTACTTGAAGCCCATCAGCAGGCTTTAAATAGCAAAGAAAGTATATCAACTTTTCAAATGTGAAAATCGGTTAACGGCCACCAACCGCTTGGCTTCGCAGACCATCTCAAGACACAGCCGTCACAATGCCTTTTCAAAACACCTCTTCATTGACCGGGTTACCTCCACCCCTCGGGAAATTGCACCGTCTCCTCCCCGCGTCTAAACAAAACCTCTCGCGGTCGCCCGTCGATACGCTCACCGCCGCGCCACATCGCGACCGACCCACAAGCCCCGAAATGTTATCATTTCTGAACGAATATCGACAGCTGCACTCATGATATTTCCCGGCTTGAGATTTTGTCTTGTAGCAGAGGGATTATCCATGATCGAGCTGGTTTAGGCCGGCCGCTGTGGAAGAGCGGCTCTAGCTGCCTTAATGCGGAACCGCGCTGCTGCTTCGGTCGCAGGTTCGAATCCTGCCTCGGGCATGGATGTGTGTGATGTACTTAGGCTAGTTAGGTGTAAGTAATTGTAAGTCTAGGGGACTGATGACCTCAGATGCTAAATCCCATAGTGCTTAGAGCCATTTGAACCATTTGAGCGGGTTTTGAGATCTACATTTCGAACATATACCTTGTTTACTGGTGTAATCGGAGCAATCAATGCTTACATATTTCAGGATTGGACAACCTGTTGATATGACACTATACTCCACTGCCTGTGTTATTCCGAATTACGATGCAACATTCATTCGGACATGCATGTACGTCCAAAGCAACGAGCACTACAGGAAATACAGCCGTTACGGAATATATGAAATTTGCTCACAGTTGCAGCTATGGACAACCGTCAGCTGTGTAACTGAGTGACGACAGTGAGAAGTTTGGCCGGATTGGGACTCGAACCCGGATGTCCCAATTTCTGCCATCGGTCGCCCTATCATTAGCGACTTTAAATCTCAATGTCTCCTCTGAACGGGAGTATACACAGTGGATGGACGAGTAAAGGTTTAGACACATAGTTGACGACATATAGAAGTTTGGGTCTGGACGTAAGTCGCGCTTGCATAGCCTAATGGATAGCCGGCACGGTAACTCAGCGTGTTCGGTCAGAGGGTTAGCTGCCCTCTGTAATAAAAAAAAAAATTGAGTTAATGGATCAATAACTAACTGAAACAGGTGTCTTGCGATGTCCGCAACGAGCAAATAAAACGAACAAAAACGAACAAAATGAGATTAAAAAAAGGATAAATAACCGCTCGCAGAAAGCGGAAAAGCCCGCTTCGAGTCCCGCGTCCGGCACCGGCAAAAATTATCATTTTCGTCATTTCAATATGCAGCTGATGGTTGTCCATATTCGCAACTGGGAATACATTTCATGCATGATCACCTGATCGTCATTCTTGCCCCATCTTTTGCTTGTAGGCCTGTGGCAGATCTAAGAATCTGATAAAGTGTCCGAATGTTCACTTTTTGTATTTAATTTTGTTTTTGTATTTGACTAATGGCATCAGCATGTGTTTATTTTTCCGACTATGTGAGTGCGAAGAGCGGATAAAATTGGCGTTTATTTGGACCAATGTTATCAGTTCAGTAGACACTGGTATATATCCTACTCCAGTTGCTCATCATTAATGATTTTGTAAGAATCGACACTAGAGATCATTTGCAAGCGCCTTTATCCTGATTATGACGCGTATTGCGCGACATATCCGATTACGTATCTGAATTCGTGGTGAACAATCTAAGTTCACAAAAGCGACCGAAAGGTTCGATAGTTCAAGTCAGCGTCTTGCGCGATGAATATATAGAATGTTTCAAGAACACCCAAGCGATTTCACGGGTCTATGTGATCTACATCAATGAAGACAGAAAACTGGCGCAATTGTTGAGCTATAAACAGCACCAACCAAATTCAAAAACAAGCATTCATTCAGCTATTTTTTACAATGAACAATTAAGCGAACATGCCAGCTGGCTGCACCAGAGAGACCTCTAAAAGTGACCATAGAAACTAACGCCCAAAGAAACTTCTACTTTAGAGGCATAATTTAAAATTCATCCAAATATTTTTATTTTGAATATTTGGGAGTTAAAGTCTTGTCAAGCAAGATGAAACGGTATGTTTTGTTCCTGGAACTGAACTCAGAATTTTGTCCTCTAACATTTATGCACTGTAAAAGCTTTATCTAGTTTCGTTTGATACCATTTGTTGACTACGGCATCGTTCTGCTATAACCGATTTCTGCTGCTTCTATCGTCGGAGTAGAGACAGAGAGACAGAGAGAGAGAGAGAGAACTACGACGAATTCAGGAAATAGCGCGCTTTCACGAGTCTCTACACATATCTCTTGCTACGACAGCCTTAACCACTTAAAAATTCACAAGTTCCTGTTGACATTGTTTGAGGTACACGTTGTAAGCGACCTGACTGGTGGTCTCGTTTGTCACTACGCAGTGGGGCTAGATGCCTTGGCAGAGGCAGAATTTTGAAGCAAGCGCTGCTGCGAGAGAGCGGCGCATGCAGCAGTGTGGTCGGACCCCACTCCAGGGCTTCAGCACCTGCGGGGACATCAAAGGAGGAGGAGGTGGCGGTCCCGCTTTTATGTCGTGGAGCCGCAAGGTGCCCGGGAAGTCCGCAGAGTCAACAGGTGAGGCCAAGGCGGGCGCCGCACGGCTTCCCAGCACCACTCCAGTCTCAATAGCCGGTCGCGGCTCAGGGAGCGGAGCGCCAGTCGTCCGACCTGCCCCAGGCGGAAGATCGATAGCAGCCGCTGGCATACTGATACCCCTAAAACTACTCCCGACAGAAATTCCTAGGACTACTTTATGGTATAACAACGGGTCAAATTGGACTGAGATTCACTGGAAGAGTCTTCAGGAAGAGTGGGTCACCACGAGGAATGTAGAGACTCAGTTCTCGTTGTTCAGGTTCTTTAGTATTTCTCGTCAATCTGGGATCTTTACCAGATTAGTAAGAGAATAAACAGACAAAAATGCAAAGAACAGCAGCGGCTACAATCGCGTCTTCGGTTAGTAGGCGGGACAGTTTTGGGAAAATGCTATTTCAATTTCAGAGGCAGAGGCTCGGAGACTGGCGTCGGTCAACACAATCTGCTTTACTGTTAAAAATTCAGAGAGTGTACTTTCCTAGAAGAGTCATCCAAAATACTGCATCGTCAGTACGTACATCTTTCCTGAAAACATAGCGTTCCAGCGCACACACGAAGACTTAGGAGCAATAATTCCCCCGGCACACCATTCGCGACTGGACGAGAGGTACTGAAGGAACAGGGGATGGACAAAAATATGGGAACACCAAAACCACAACACAGTACCGTCCATAACAAGTTGTAGGAAAAGCGTCCGCATTCAAAACAGTTTCCAGTAGTCTCAGAATCGATACATACTGTTTTTGTGTGCAAGGGGTGCTACTACTCGTGATACATACTGTACACGAGGTCTATTCTGGAAACTAGATTCGACCGGTCGTGAATAGGGAATCACAGTGAAAAAAATATTTTATTTGCAACTGTTAGCTATATCTTCCAGCAACACATCTATTTCTTTACATAGTCGGCGCTCCGCCTAAAACACTTGATACCAGCTTCCCAATTTCTTTCTCATAGAAGGCAGCCGCCTGTGCTCTCTGCCAGTTCCCTACGCTAATGTGCAGCTAGTTGGCTGTGCAGTTATGTTGTCTTCATAGCCAGCGGTTCATGTGATCAGAGATGAAAATCAGACCGAGCGAAGTCCATGCTGTTTAGGGGGTAATCAACCATAATCCACCGAAAACGCAGCAGGATCATCCTCGTTGCCCTGTAATGTGCGGCCGAGAATTGTCAAGAAAAGCAAATGCATGAAAGTTATTTTCTCTGGGCTGCGTGAAATCTGGTGAAATGTCTCACAGGCACTCATACTTGATGGGAAACAGTATTTCCCGTGTGCTCCGAACCGATAAGAGCGACGTGACACGATGGACAGGCGTACTACAGACGCTGTGCAAAACATCTATATAAAGTTTCATCTGATGTCACTCAGGTATCCATTTGGCGATCGACCGGACTTTACTTTCCGAACAGCCGTCGTAAACGTCACACATATGTGCCACCTCTGACCCCACAATCAGCTTGGCGCAACAAGTGGTGGCTTTTGTCAATTCGGCTTTAAACTGGCCCTCCCTGTATAGTTTTCAAGGGAGTTCTTCTTGGAAATTAGTGGCAAGTTGATGTAACGTGATGAAGTTGGATACCAATCACACACCCTTCTCTCCAAAGTAGAACACTAAGGCTTAATGATACTGAGATGTGGTAACTGTGGTGGCCAGGACAGATGAGAAAGTTCAGCGCTGTGCTCGCAAAACAGGCCCTGGCAGATGCTACCTGTGTGAACAGGTAGACGCAGAAGTAGTACTACAGTTGATAGCGCTGTAAGTTGTCTGAAAGAGTACTGTTTAGTCACATGTGAAATAGAACGAGAATAACGCAGGCAGTTGACACGACGCTTAAAATTCCAACATAAGTCGAAGTGATGGTGTATTACTCAGAATTTCTATGTGTTTTATAGGGTAATGGTCGACATACATGAGAAATTTGTTGCATTTCTCTGAGAGCTGGATCTAAATTGGTCTTTTCATAAGTGAACTGGTATTTGGCCTTCGCTCACCAAGATGTTGCTGTCGTTGTGGTCTTCAGTCCACAGACTGATTTGATGCAGCCCTCCATGCTATTCTATCCAGCGCAAACTGCTTCATCTCCAAGTATCTACTTCATTCTACATACTTCTGAATTTCCTTCGTGTATTCATCTCTTGGTATCCCTCTACGATTTTACCTTCCACGCTGCCCTCCAATACTAAATTGGTGATCCCTTGATGACTCAGAACATGTCCTACCAACCGATCCCTTCTTCAAGTTGTGCCACAAATTTCTCTTCTCCCCGACTCTATTCAATAGCTCCTCATAAGTTACGTGATCTGCCCATCTAATCTTCAGCGTCCTGTAACACCACATTTCAAAAGTTTCTATTCTCTTCTTAACTAGTCATCGTCTACGTTTCACTTCAAAACATGGTTATCCTCCATACTAATACTTTCAGAAAAAACTTTCTCACATTTAAATCTATACTCGGATTTAACTGATTTCTCTTCTTCAGAAATGAATTCCATGCTATTACCAGTCTACATTCTACATCCTCTCTACTTCGACCATCATCAGTATTTTGCTCGCCAAATAGCAAAACTCATTTACTACTTTAAGTGTCTCATTTCCTAATCTAGTTCTCTCAGCCTAAGGTGATTTAATTTGACTACATTCCATTATCCTCGTATTGCTTTTGTTGATGTTTATCTTATATCCTCCTTTCAAGACACTATTCATTCCGTTCAACTGCTCTTCCAAGTCCTTTGCTGTCTCTGACAGAATTACAATGTCGTCGGTTAACCTCAAGTTCTTATTTCATCTCCAGAGATTTTAATTCCTACAGCTAACTTTTCTTTTGTTTCCTTTCCTGCCTCGTCAATATAAAGATTGAATAACATCGAGGATAGGCTAAAACCCTGTCTCACTCCCTTCCCAACCACTGCTCCCCTTTTGTGCTCCCTGACTCTTATAACTACCATCTGGTGTCCGTACAAATTGTAAATAACCTTTCGTTCCCTGTATTTAACTCCTGACACCTTCACAATTTGAAAGAAAGTATTCCAGTCAACATTGTCAAAAGCCTTCTCTAAGTCTGCAAATGTTAGAGTTGTAGGATTACCCTTCCTTAATCTATCTTTTAAGATGAGTCGTAAGGTCAGTATTGCCTACGTATTCCAACATTTCTATGGAATCCAAACTGATCTCTGAGGATATTCCGCTTGTCTCTTACATCTTGCTCTCCAGATGGTAGAGTTTTGTCAGGGCTGGCTCCCCAAGGCTATCAGCAGTTCTAATGGAATGTTGTCTGCTCCTGGGCCTTGTTTAGACTTAGGTCTTTCAGTGCTCTTTCAAATTCTTCGCGCAGTAACATGTCTCCCATTTCATCTTCTTCTACATCCTCTTCCATTTGGATAATATCGCCCTCAAGTACATCGCCCTTGTACAGACCATCTATTTATTCCTTCCACCTTTCTGCTCCCCTTCTTTGTTTAGAACTTGTTTTCCACTTGAGCTCTTGATATTCACACAAGTGGTTCTCTTTTCTCAATAGGTCTCTTTAATATTCCTATACACAGTTCCTATCTTACCCTAGTGATATATGCGTCTGCATCCTTACATTTGTCCGCTATCCATCCTTGCTTAGTCATTTTGCACTTCCTGTCGATCTCATTTTTGAAACGTTTGCATTCGTTTTTTGCCTACTTCATTTATTTCATTTTTATATTTTCTCCTTTCACCAACTACGTTCAATATTTCTTCTGTCACCCAAGGATTTCTACTATCCCTCATCTTTTGACCTACTTCATCCTCTGCTGCCTTTACTGTTTCATGCTTCAAAGCTACCCATTCTTCTTCTATTGCATCTCTTTCCCCCTTTCTTGGTAATCGTTCCTAATGCCCTATATGAAACTCTCTGCAACCTTTGGTTCTTTCAGTTTATTCAGATCCCATCTTCTTAAATTTACTACTTTTCCCTGTTTCTTCGGTTTTAATCTATAGTTCATAACCATTAGATTGTGGTCAGGGTTAACATGTGCCCCTGGAAAAGTCGTACAATCTAAAACCTGGTTCCTAAATCTCTGTCTTACCATCATAGAATCTAGCTGAAACCTCCCAGTGTCTCCAGGCCTCTTCCACGTATACAACCTTCTTTCATGATTCTTAAACCTACTCTTAGCTATGATTAAGCTCTGTGTAAAATTCTACCAGGCGGCTTCCTCTTTCATTCCTTATTCCCATCCCATATTCACCTACAACTTTTCCTTTTCTAACTTTTCCTACTGTCGAATTCCAGTTCCCCATGACTATTAAATTTTCGTTTCCATTCGCTATCCCAATAATTTCTTTTATCTCATAATAAATTTCTTCAATCTCTTTATCGTCTGCGGAGCTGGTTGGCATATAAATTTGCATTACTGTGGAAAGTGTGGGCATTGTGTCTATCTTG
Source organism: Schistocerca serialis cubense (assembly GCF_023864345.2). Taxonomy (NCBI): domain Eukaryota; kingdom Metazoa; phylum Arthropoda; class Insecta; order Orthoptera; family Acrididae; genus Schistocerca; species Schistocerca serialis. Next base: position 522,934,992 of record NC_064641.1, read on the forward strand.
GCTCCAATAATGCGTTGTTCATAGTACGTCACCCGCTCTCGTATTTTTGTACTCATTACTAAACCTACTCCTGCAGTACCCCTATTTGATTTTGTATTTATAACCCTGTATTCACCTGACCAGAAGACTTGTTCCTCCTGCCACCGAATTTTACTAATTCCCACGATATCTAACTTTAGCCTATCCATTTCCCTTTTTAAATTTTCTAACCTACTTACCCTATTAAGGGTTCTGACATTCCATGCTCCGATCCGTAGAGCTCCAGTTTTCTTTCTACTGATAACGACGATACCCAACGAAATTCGGAAGTAAATTATATCCGCATCCTACAACTGTTTCAGGAAAGGCATAACCTTGAATTACTATGTGTCGGATCCCAGAAAAGTTTTTCTCTGTACCAGACGTCTCGCAGTGTGTGAACAGGTCGCGTCGTTGCAGATGTTGACCGCTTTGTTGTAAGCAAATCCAAGCATGAAAGCAGGATATGGTTCATTAGACCAAATACATTTGCTGACGATCCGATATGCGTATTCGACTGTCAGAGCTTTGCTTATAGTCAAGAGTAGTAGGTATGTAAAATGTAGTACTTCGTTACAAAGACTGAAACATTGCAATATGCGCAAAAAATTCAAAATTACCTGAAGAAAGGACAAATAATTTGAATGGTTGTAGTGCCGGCCGTTGTGGCCAAGCGGTTCTAGGCGCGTCAGTCAGGAACCTCGAGACCGCTACGGTCGCAGGTTCGAATCCTGCCTCGGACATGGATGTATGTGATGTCCTTAGGTTAGTTAGGTTTAAGTAGTTCTAAGTTCTAGGGGACTGATGACCTCAGATGTTAAGTCCCACAGTGCTCAGAGCCATTTGAACCATTTTGAATGGTTGTAGTCATGAAGCGTGTAAATTCCTCAGGTAAAATAATATTGAACTCCGTGACTACAGAAGCAGCGTTACAGATGATTTTAAATTACAAATTATTTTATATTCTGGGCAACCGCAGCTGTTGGAAGGCATAGTGTTAGAAAGAACTCCGCTTACAGCTGGTAAAATTGTTATTTATTAAAACACGACCGGCTTCGCGGCTTCAAGCGGCATCATCAGGTGTACAATATTAACAGATCATAGGCATACCCGTCGCTCCTAGTCAAATTTTAAATTCAGATAGTTCTTCATGAAACTCAATGATTTCTTTCGTGCCATTTGCGTCAATTCATATGCAAAACATTTGTAAAAACACTTGGTTTATTGCAATTTCTTAACGATGTGTACACTGATAATCGTTCATGTAACAATCGTATCTTCACGATGTACGGAGCTTCGTGCTCGTTTAATGTTTTTGTAGTTTTGTAGAGCAAAAGAATCAGTTCTGACAAGGATTTTGCTGCTACCAGCCCACCCCTGTTGAGGAATGGAAATTATAATGAAGGAGAAAAAAAAACGAGGATTTTGAAGTCTGACGAGGTCTGAAACAGGACGTAAGTGATGCGTTATTTTTGCTAATTTTGTTATGTGCTATTGTTACATGGCATGTTCATGCAACTCTGTACATCGAACTGACAGACTTCATGGAATACCTCCTAACAGCATGTCGCATCTCCTTTCCCCCGATGTATTGAGGGCCTCTACGGGGCATGGACTCAACAGATCGTTTGAAGTCCCCTGAAGAAATATTGAGTCTTGCTGCTTCCATAGCGATCCGTAGCTGCGAAAGTGTTCCCGGTGCAGGATTTTGTCCTTGAACTGACCTCTCGATTACGCTATGCTGGTTTAACACAGCCTTCACGGACATGTGCAATATCTAATACTGTACTGACAAGACCTTCACAGATGCTTGATCAGTAGGTATTCGAAAGGTGTGCATAAGAGGCCTCTGTTTCTTGGAATTCGTTGAAGTTCCTCTTCCAAGTATTAAAATTCAAGGACCTGACTCTAAGGGTTTCCTTTAATTGCAGTCATGAAACAACACGTTCTTCTTAAACTGACAACATTTCAATACCGATTTAGCTTCAGCAAGCATCAGAAAATCAGGAAACGTGAGAGATGCATACTGCCTTCGCTATTAACCTGTATCGTTTCGTTAACAGTTTTCGGGAAAAGTTATGATCATCTTCAACAAGCAGATTTAGTAGACATTACTACCTATTGCAAATGTAATTTTGATACATAAAGAGGGTAACAGCTATTTAGGAGATAATAATAATAAAATTTTTGCAGTCTCCACATCAACATGGTAAGACAGTCATTTTAGATGGGGAAATAAAAGTGTGAAATTTCCACAATAGTGTTCTAGATCTCGAAGTGCTATCTTACATTTTTAAAACAGTTTCTTCTTTAAGCAATCTCTGGGACTTATACCATAAATGTGCCGTTCTCATATCATACCTTAACCCTTTCAGACCTACAATTTTTTTCTGGAGGAAGCAACATTTTCTCCTTTTGTGGTAATGCTCTTAGGTGATTTGTTAATGATTTTAGATGAGAGATTTATAGAAAAATGTGTATTAGTTTTCAAAATATGCTTTGTTCATGTGGATTAATTTTATGGACTAAGATAACTAGTTAGGAAATATCCTCTGTTGTAATAAATAGTAAAATGATCATTCAATAATTACTGTGCAAAATAACAATAACAATACTTAATTATACAGTAGACTATAGCTAACCAGCCGCATACATGTACTCCGGTGATCAGGAGCCGCTGTGTACTCTTATTTGCCTTGCTTTTTTTTTCATAGTGATGCGCAACATCGGCAGTACTTCTATTGGATGAAGAGACTGAACACTCATAAATGTGTGCCTGGGGTTTTCCATTGGGAAAAAAATACTACTCTTGCAGCTAAGATATAGTAAAGGTCAATGTACACAATTGACGCCCGAGGGTCTGGAAGGACTAAAGTAATCGTGCAGAAACCACTGAAATTTAGTGATAATGATGAATTTTGTGTTTAGTATTTCACACGTTTATTTATTTCTTTGAGTCGTCGGTCTTGTGACAGGTTCAATGCACAAATCCAGCTTCTGGCTGGTTTCATTTGGAAAGCGTGACGCCAACCTCTTTATCTCAGAGCAGCACTTGCATCCTTTCTTAGGGCCATCAGTCTTCTGGTTGGTCTAATGCGGCCCGCCATCAGTCTCTTCATTTCAGAGGACTGTAAGTTATAACAGTATTATCAGTATCTTTATGTATTTCAGTTAACAGTCCTGGTCATTTCGATGCTTTTGAACATGGCACTAATTTACGCAATTTTATTCATGTGAATACTTTAGAACACGACATTTTTTGCATGATTTAGGTCGTTCAGATACTTTAAAACTTACACAAGTCAGGTTTTTGGGGTACTTTTGAACATGGCAACAATTTGTGCATTTCAGGTCATTCAGTTATTTTCTAACATGGCGCCAATTTACGCAAATTTGATTGTTTGGACGCATTTGAACATGGCGTCAATTTACACAATTCAGGCCTTTTCGGTACCTTTGAACATGGCGCCGTCTTATATTTTGATGTCAGAGGTTTTTCAAAATATGACTAGAATAGTTCCACCACCTCTGTATTTTATTTTATTTCTCACTAGGACAAATCTGCTAGTTCCCCTACCAAGCGTTTTTTGATTATCCTGCCACCACCATTTTGGATTGTGACGACAGGTCCCCTTCATGTAGGCAACTCACACGTGATGTAATGAAGTCAAAGAAAGATAGTTGATAGCTGTACCGCTGAGACTGTCGGCATACTTTCAACACGTTTACCGAATACACTACTACTAAGTAATCGTGTTGGAAAAAGGTCTTCTCACTATGCAGTAGACAAAATAAGGGCTTGCAGTTGTCACTTCAGACAGCTAGGAATACAGACACTTTCATGGCGACAGATTTACTGCATAAGCTGTGGTTAATAAAAGACTGAATTTAGAATGAAGCGTTCAGTTCACAAATACTGTTATAGAATATATGGCAATTTCCATACATTATGCTTCTGGGATTCGGTTCAAAACTCAGGTTTCCCCAGGCATCTGCAGGGAGTTTAGAGACCTGTGATATGAAAAGTAAAATACTATTAGACATTTGTTTTCCGGTTGACTGACATATTGAGACTGTATTTTAGCTCTATATCTTGACTTTACAAGTAAATAAACAGCTTCGATAAGTTACGTAAATTTTACTTACAACCTGCACTATTATATTTTGAATACAGTTTATCTGAACAGATGTTAATAGGACACGTGAAAAGAAATAAATTAGCCTTATCTTACACATGAGATGAATTATGAATCCAGAAAAGGAAGAAGCAGAGAGAGAGACAAAAAGAGAGAGAGAGAGAGAGAGAGGGAGCAGTTTGGAGCAACTGAAATTGAAATATTCTTTGCGCAGTCGATGAGTAGTGGAATTAACAGCCGTCTCAAAATTTCAATTGTTTTCCAAATCCGTACAAAACGGGTGAAAGGCAGTTACTTTTGGCTACAGGAAGAGACATTGTTCAGAAAGTAAGTTCTGTTAATATTTTTCATACGGAATATTTATTGTCAATCACTATTTTTCGACATAGTCATCATCGACGACTGAGACATTCGTCGCAATGTGCAATCAGTTTGGAGAAACCATCATGGTAAAATTCGATGTCTAGCGATACAAGTAACTGTCGCACAGCCTGTTTCACCTTAGGACTGGTTTGGGAGTGACGTCCCGAGATTGAGGCTATCAATGCAGGGTTCAGATGGAAGTCCGACGGTCTAAGATCGAGGCTGTAGGCCATATGACACAATCTCTGCCTCTCGAAGCGAAGAACCTGATCCTTTAAGAGCCTTGCTCCAGGTGGTTTTGCGTTGTTGTCCAGGAGCACAACACCTGTTAAGAGCCCTAGACTCTTTCGTCGCATGGCGGAAATGCGTTTGTTGGGGTTGTTGCAGTAGTGTGGTGCATTGATGCTCCCTTATTGGAGAAAATCAAGGAGAGTCACACTTTTCATATTACGGAACACATTTCGTGCAGAGGATGACACTCTAAATTTTTTCCTCTCTAGTGAACTGGGATCGCTTCACGTCATTGAGGCGGCCCTCTAGGATAAAGTGGCGCACCAATGTCTCTTCACAAGTGATGGTTCTGAAGAGGAACTTATATCCCTCTCATGTTGGTTGGTTGGTTGGTTGGTTTTGGGGAAGGAGACCAAACAGCTAGGTCATCGGTCTCATCGGATTAGGGAAGGACGGGGAAGGAAGTCGGCCGTGCCCTTTGAAAGGAACCATCCCGGCATTTGCCTGGAGTGATTTAGGGAAATCACGGAAAACCTAAATCAGGATGGCCGGACGCGGGATTGAACCGTCGTCCTCCCGAATGCGAGTCCAGTATCTAACCACTGCGCCACCTCGCTCGGTCTATCCCTCTCATGTCTACCACATTGAGTGGTCAAGGCTGATTATCATTCCTGTTCTCTTAAGGTCCAGGGTCGTGTTTCTCAGCACCCATCATGCAGACATTTTTTGGTAACCCAACACATCATGCAACATATGATGGTCCTGATCACCACCAATACGCATTGTAGAGGCCACGCCTGACACCATTACGCAACTGTCTGTTGACACCATGTCTTGTACTCTAGCAATGTTGTTTTCAATCGCAGATGTGGAGGGGGGCCCATTTTGACCCTCACACTCTGCCTTCCTTCTCTGAACATGCATCACCAGTGCCCAACTTTATGACTGGACATGACCTCTTCAACATACACGGTCTGTAGGTGTTGATGGATGACGGTCACACTAGTCCCACCTTACCATTCATACCGGATGACCGTATGCACTTCCATTAGCGACCACTTTGTCAGCATCGTGATGTGTACTCTAATAAGTTGGAGCCACCGGGCGGCTGCCACTCTGTTCCGACGCTCTGCGCATGCGTCATTCCTCCACTCCTTCCGTATTTGGACTAGCAAAGGAATGGATTCATGTGGGGTTTGATTGTGTCACCTGGTGTATCATCTACTTTTTCAGAGACAGTGACGAAATTCACCTTCGGAGAGTCCCTTGCAGATACTACTTATTCGAAACTATTATGAGGGCGTGGTGTTGTGATTCAGAACTATGTTTTTGAAGCAAATCTCATAAAATTTCAGTGTCAGTTTATATACCAGAATATTTGAAATTAGGGTCAGTCTTTCTGTAAAGAGTAATTCTCATCGACAGCCTGAACTATGATGCTGTCAGGTTTTTTTTCAGTTTTCAGAACAGACAAACTGTCAGAAAAAGTTAGAGCACGCCAGATCAATAAATTGAGCCAATTGTAAGTTTTCATATATTAGAACTGAATGTGTCAAATAACTTTATTATATATCGATGGTCAATGACAATTATAGGCTCATAGTTATAAGAGTCGAGGGGCACGAAAGGAAAGCAGTGGTTTGGAAGGGGTTGAGACAGGGTTGTAGCCTACCCCCATGTTATTCAATCTCTATATTGAGCAAGCAGTAAAGAAACAAAAGAAAAATTCGGAGTAGGTACTAAAATTCATGGAGAAGATATAAAACTTTGAGGTTCGCCGATGACATAGTAATTCTGCCAGAGACAGCAAAGAACTTGAAAGAGCTGTTAAACGAAATGGACAGTGTCTTGTAAGGAGGATATAAGATAAACATCAACAAAAGCAAAACGAGGATAATGGAATGTAGTCGAGTTAACTCGGGTGATGCTGAGGGAATTACATTAGGAAATGAGACAATTAAAGTAGTTACGGAGTTTTGCTGTTTGTGGAACAAAATAACTGACGATGGTCGGAGTAGAGAGGATATAAAATGTAGACTGGCAATGGCAAGGAAAGCGTTTCTGAAGAAGAGAAATTTATTAACATCGAGTATAGATTTAAGTGTCAGGAAGTCGTTTCTGAAAGTATTTGTATGGAGTGTAGCCATGTATGAAAGTGAAACATGGGCGATAAATAATTTAGACAAGAAAATAATAGAAGCTTTCGGAATGTTGTGCTACAGAAGAATGCTGAAGATTAGATGGGTAGATCACATAACTAATGAGGAGGTATTGAATGGAATTGGGGAGAAGAGGAGTTTGTGGCATAACTTGACAAGAAGAAGGGATCGTTTTGTAGGACAAGTTCTGAGGCATCAAGGGATCACCAATTTAGAATTGGAGGGCAGCTTGTAGGGTAAAAATCACAGAGGGAGACCAAGAGATGAATACACTAAGCAGATTCAGAAAGAGGTCGGTTCCAGTAGTTACTCAGAGATGAAGAAGCTTGCACGGGATAGAGTAGCATGGAGAGCTGCATCAAACCAGTCTCAGGACTGACGACAACAACAACAACAACAACAACAACAGTTGGACAAGAAGCCGTTCTTTTAAGGAGGTAAGAAAATTTCTCCTTGTCGTCATTTCAGTACTGCTGCCACAGTCATGATATGTGGGGAAAATACGAACAAAGACGTTGAGATGCAATCGTGAATTATGTTTAATTATCCAAAAGCTTTGCGATGACTTGCAGAAACATTGTCGTTGCAGTTCTGTACGTGGTTACACCAAACAAAAGGAAATTTCTCTTCAATTAGAATGGTGTACGATGTTTCTGGTAGACAATTCAAACCTGGTAGGTGTAATATCAGAATTTTTGAACCACCTTCAGTTATCAAGAAATAATGTATTTGTAAATAGCTATGGCGGCCTACGTATTAAATTTATCAGGAAAAATGACACGCTGTTGCAATGAGACTTCGAAACGCAAAATATGCATAGTTCTCAGCAATATTTTTCCTATGTAGCGTGACTTTGTGATGACCATCTTTGTCACAAGCGGCACCAAAAGTAAGTGTGAGGTAGTATAAGTAGCCATTCAAGAAATGTCTAGGTGACATGTAATATCCTGTAATGTGGTATATTTGACTAGTTCTTGTACTAATGTATGATAATACCCTGTCAGTTTCTTCACTGACCATTGTACGTGAATCAAAGCGAAGTTTTGTCTGTAGCTTTCATAAAGCGGCAATTTCATGTAAAGCGGAAGTAGTTACATGTTTTTGTGTCAATGATAAGAATGGTCAAAATATTCCTCGGCACAAGCAGTGATTCAACCCTAGCTCAATTATTTTACCATATGCTTTTTCTGTCTGTGCTGACCAATTCGCAGAAAGCAGCAGTGTCTTACGATCTGCTGATGTTAACTTCTGTGCCGTGCGAGGGGCGCTGGCAGCGCCTGCCACCACGTGCCTCCTCGTCTTCACTGCAGCGACCTGCAGTCCCCCACTCCAGTATGACCCAGATTCACGCATACCGTAAGGCGACATGAATGTCAACGGCGTCCGTGCCTCCGTCAAGATCGTATATTGATATGGGATTTAGAACTCTGTTACAGGAGGTGCATTTAGCAGCGCTTCCATGGATAGCCGGATACGACTCCTATGTCTCTCATAGCCATGAAGTGGCGGTGTATGTACGAGACGGCATGTGCATGGACGATGTCATGTACCTCCCCCTTTGCCAAGCCGCGACAGGAACATCTTCCCTTTGGAGGAGACTAACTGCGTACTCGGACGGAAAAATCAGTACCAGAATTTTACAACTTGTCGGAAGGTGGGTTTCATTATTCGTGATACAGCAAACTATCTGGAATTCACGTTTCAGGCGAGCCATTCGGCAAGTCGGTTAGACTGCATTTATGTTTCCTGTGACCTGTTTGATGCGGTGTTCGAAGAAGATCTCTTGCCTTTGGTGTTCTTGGACCACTGCGCGTACATGTGTACACTGCTTATTCCCGCAAGGAGGATTGGAGGAGTCAGGCAACATGGAAACTCAACACTCAGCAACTGCAGGGTCCCGATTGTCACTAACGTATCAGTGCGCTAAGGGCATCTCAGATCCTACGACTGATGGCTGGAATGTGTGATGCTCCGCCGCACGTTCTTCACTCACAGCTGGGAGGTGGCCGCTCGGTCCAGGCACATCAGCGACTTCTACTTCAGCGCCCTCCACGACCTTCATGGCTAGCCACTTTCCTCAGAAGTGTAAACTAAACGCAGCATGCTTAAGGCGAAACTACTAGTAAATACTCGGCTGAAACTACAGTATCTGTGGTACGTGCCCGCAGATCCCACGTGGTGTAACGGGAGAATGCCTCCATGCATCATATTGAACAGACAAAACTTAGTCACCGAACTTTTCGATCACCATGCGCAGTGGTTCACTTGCCAAGCGGATATAGTCGATAGCTTTGCCGAATATTATCGCCGAGTCAGTCATGCCGGTGATGAGATCGTTCTGCATTTCGATGCTATCGCTGTAGAGGCACCACACACCTTCCCCTTTGAGAAGGGGCTACGTTAATGGAACATTTCACCTTCGTGGAGGTCACTACTCCTCTCTTCAGCTGTGCGCTGTGCAAGTCACTAGACATCTACGGACTCCCTACTGAATTTTATGCTGCGTTTTGTGTTCTCATGTTCACACGGTGGAAGCCATTGTATAATGATCACATCTGTAGCTGCTATTCCGCAAGCTTTTGTCGAGGCGTAGTTGTACCTGCTCGTAGACCGACACCAGGCATCACTACGGCCCACTACAGCCCTGTCGCCTTACTATAATCTGATTACAAGAATTTTGCATGGTTGATAGCTGCGAGGTGTAGAACGCTCCTACCACTTGTCCACTCAATCGAGCGCACTAGACCAACTGACACACCTCTGCCACAGTGGTATTCTGTGGTGCACCGAAGCTACACTATTTCCTCCTCCATCCCTACACATCCGCTATTCCCAACCCCTTGGCTTATTGCTCATATCGCTTTAATAGACCTAGATGCATGAGCTGAACCATACTTACTGAGCCGTGGCGACAGTTAGTTAGTAGACTGTTTTGCGTGGCGCCATTGGCTCAAGGACAGTATCGACTATCCCTCTTGCAGCCCCATTGGCTACATCTATGAGCAAGAGTTGGTATCTGTGAGTTGTGTGCTTAGCAGATCATTGCTTGCCGATATACATACGTGGTTCACTGGCCTTAGGGGGAGGCACGAAGTTTGGGGAGTGGCGATAGCGGCACGACAAGAGGTGGTCACGAGGTCTCAGTGGTGATTTGTGTCATTGTCTACCTGCCCTCCTCATTATTTTCTGGTTTGTACCCGACCCTCAGAGTTTTACTTGGTCGTAATTGTAGGCAGTAATATTGTAGCTGCCGTTTGAAGATTTGTCCCACTATTATATTGTCTTTACTTTCTGGTTTAGATCCGATCAGAGATGTTCTAATAAATCAGCTCCTGGTCGTAAATACAGCTAGAACAATTGAAATAAGGCACAGGTTTCCGGTAAACAAAACAGAGGCCTATTGGTTAGATTTAGAAGCTAACCGCTTCCATTTTTTATTGTAATTATATTTCTCAGTCATTAGTTGTAATATGAACAACCTGTTGTACTAACCTGTGCGTGCCTATATTTGAAAGACCGGGTCATTATTGATGTATTTTAGCTGCATCTTGTGATTTCGCCGAGTGACTTCTCTTGTAATAAGTGTTCACAAGTAATGTTTTAAGACGTTAATTCAGAGTTTTCTTAATAACTGACAATCACTTTAACTTTGAAAACATTAATAGCAAACTATCACCAGATCTTTGTCAAAATAAGATTGTCAAAAGGGACCTTTGGTATCCAGTCGTACCATGGATGCCGATAGAAATTAGGAGGTAGGTTGCTTTGAATTAAGCCTTATCATTGTCATATTGTTTCGTAATGTGTTTAACATTTAAGCACAGGTGCGCATCCTAACCCCGAACCTTTCCACATACAGCTTTCAAATTAAAGATTACGTCATCTGTTTTGAGTAACTGAGTTACTCTTGTCATCAATGGTGCTTATGTGCACTATGTAATCAGAAGTATACGGACTCCTGGCTGAAAATGACTTACAATATCTTGGCGGTGTCCATCGGTAATGCTGGAATTCAATATGGTGTTGGCCCACCCGAAGCCTTGATGGCAGCTTCCATTGTCGCAGGTATACGTTCTATCAGGTACTGGAAGGTTTCTCAGGGATCACAGTCCATTCTTCTGGGAGTGCTGCACTGAGGAAAGGTATCGATGTGGTTCGATGAGGCCTGGCGCGAAGTCGGCTTTCCAAAACATCCCAAAGGTGTTCTGTCGGATTCAGGTCAAGACTCTGTGGAGTCCAGTCAATTACGGGAATGTTATTCTCGTCTAACCACTCCGCCACAGGCCGTGCATTGTGAACAAGTGCTCGATCACATTGAAAGATTAATCGCAACCCCGAATTGCTCTTCAATAATGGGAAGAAAGACGGTGGTTAAAACACCAATGCAGGCCTTTACTCTGTTAATACCACGCAAAACAACAAGGGGTACAAGCCACCTCCATGGAAAACACGACCACACCACAACACCACCGCCTCCGAATTTTACTGCTGGCAACACACACGTTGGCAGATGATGTTCACCGGGCATTCGCCATACCCACACCCTGCCATCGGAACGCCACATTGTGTACCGTGATTAGTCGCCCCACACAACGTTTTTCCACTGTTCTATCGTCCAATGTTTACACTCCTTACACAAAGCGTGGCATTGTTTGGCAATTACTGGCGTGAGGTGTGGCTTCTGAGCAGACATCCAAGTTTTCTCACCTCCCACCTAACTGTCATAGTACTTGCAGTGGATCCTTATGCAGTGTCTAATTCCTGTGTGATGGCCTGGATAGATGTCTGCCTATTCACATTACGACCCTTTTCAGCTGTCGGCGGACTATATCAGTTTTGGTTTTAGGGCGCAAAACTGCTAGGGTCATTAGCGACTATGTCAGTTAATAGACGAGTTAGGCCTGTACGCTCTTGTGCTGTACGTGCCCCTTCACCCTCCCACTTCACTGTAACATCGGAAACAGTGGACCTAGTAATGTTTAGGAGTGTCGAAATCCCGCTGTTAGACGTATGACGGAAGTGACACTCAACCACCTGAGCACGTACGAAGTCCGTGAGTTCCGTGGATCGGCCCATTCTGCTCTCTCACAATGTCTAATGACTACTGAGGTTGCTGATATGAAGTACCTGGCATTACAAGGCAACACAATGCACCAAAAAGAAAAACGTAAGTTTTTGGGTGTCCGGATACTTTTGATCACAAAGTGCTGTTTTCAGGTGTTGCAATAGGGCATTTAATAAGAGAGACTGTGCACAGCGCGGTAGTAAACCCTGATATTTCATTCGATAACGGGCGGGCTGCAGGTCAGGCCGTCTTGCAATCATTGTAGTATTGTTTGCTGTTTTTATTTCTTTTGCGAAATCTTATTCATCAGTGGTTATATATAGTTAAATAAACAGGTTGTGTGAAAAGAAAGTTACGTTGGTGGGTCCTCTCTTCCACGTTTTGCTTAATTCCAGTAAGTGCCCACGTGTCATTAATAGCAGAATGTTGTTTTCGACACGTTAGCTGGGGGTTGTCACGAGTTTAATTTCACGTAGCATGCTTCACTTTAAATTTTGTAATTTATTCTTTCTGGAGATTGTCTAATTATTCTCTCTTGTCCACCGCCGCACCATGGATCCACGTAAGTGTCCCCGTATTTCGTACCTAAAACGGGATCAGGTCGAGTATGAACTAAGCTTCAGGCAACAAAAATTCCACAATACGGAGGGGGAGCTGGCAGTCTGGCTACGGGCAGCGTTGTCAACACCACCCTCTGTTTTTGTCAGCACAGTTAGCGAGGGGAGCCAAAACTTACAGACCATCACGGTAGGATTAAACCAGTTACAAGAAAATTTCTCCTTTCTCCAAAATTATCAACCAACCGTGAGGCAGGTGAAGCGCATTCATGCACATTTAGTCCTCCTGGGCAATAGAATAAAGGATCTTAAACTTCTAGAACTGAGCCCTGAACGGTTAGCACGAGCCGTTCAGTTAATAAGCTTTAGAATTAGAAAGTGGGGCTGATACAAATATTACAGAATGTTCAACTTTTGTAGTCCTGTCTTCTCAGCTGCGTGTAATATTACGGTATATTGCTACTTTTTACTTATGTACCGTCTGACAGCAACTGAATAAAACACAATTTTAGTGCCATACGCGTTTCGCCTTTATTTTCTGCATGGCATTATCTGCAACAGGAGCGTAATATGTAAGAAATTGTCCACGTAACCTGCCACTGATGATGCCTTGCAGAAAATAAGGGCGAATCGTGTATGGCGCTAAAATTGTGTTTTATTCAGTTGCTGTCAGACGGTCCATAAGTAAAGATTATCAATATACCGTAATATAGAATGTGTTTCTGACAGTCCAATAGCCGAATGTGGATCCGTTGTCCGAGGTCCAAATTATCGGTCCGGGAAATATTTTGCCCGCCTCCCTAACCCTATGATGAGTCTCTTAAATAGTATTCGGGAATTGTCAATTAAAACCTTAGAATATCTACAACAGATATTGTGGCTGCTAACGCATTAAGGATCCCCCATCACGTAGTACGTATCGCACTGTACCCGTTAGCATGCGGTAGCTAAGTAGTCTGCTGTCCGAAACCTTACAGCAGGTTAAGAATATCGGGCAAATAAGGCCATCGGTCGTGGAGGTTTAGTTATCAGACCGTATGCGCTAAGAGCTAGAGTGTAGATATTATTGGCGTGTGCAGGACGCCCACGAATCATTGTTTGACTATATGAAGCGTGTTCCTGAGGCAGTATCGGCACCACGTATGGATGTTCCCGAGGCGAATTTAGTTGCTAATGTCTCGGAAGGTACTCGGCCTGAAGATAGATCTTGGATGGCACTCTTTCCTCGTCCGGTCACTCTTCGTGAGTCAGAAGATCTTGTTGACTCTGTTATGAAATTGTCCTTTGCCGACAACCAGCTAAATGAGTTAACGAGGTGACATCAGACCTTACGTAACTCCGACCGCGAGGGTAGCATGATAGGTAGAGCGCGCGTGTCAATGAAATCAGGGGCTCGTTTTAGATGCGGCGCACGTGACCATTGCGTAAGAGTATGCGCGGTTCCAAGGACACCTCACGCTGAGAAGCGACGCCAGGCGAGTGTGGAGTCGCATTCTCGGAGGCAGGGGTTGTGTAGTTGTATACAGACAGCCACCATACGTACCTTACCATATGTTTGTGCGGCTATAGGGCATGAACCGTTTTTGGGTTACTAGATTCAGGCAGCTCTGTGTCACTCCTTAATTACGAGTGGTTTATTGCATATGGACACTTATGTAGATTATCTCCAGTACGTCCCTCGTTTTAGAGGTGTCGGGTGGCCACTGGCCATGAGGTATCTCTGCGCGGGAAAGTGCGGGGAAATCTTTCATTGTGTGAATTTTCAAGGCCTGCCAAGTTTTTATTAGTTGGTACTGGCACCTGGCTTAATTTTAGGGCATGATTTCATTCGTAAGACCGGTATGGTGTTAGATTTTGGACTCTTTATTTCAAACTTTCCCCCAACGATCGAATAGGCCTTTTGTTCATGTGCTCATGTGAAGATGCGACATGACACCAGTAGTAGCATGTGCCTGCTGGGGATAGACCACCTCTCTAATCAACAAGGGAAACAGTGAAGAGAACTTTTGGGAGAATTTACTGACGTACTTTATGACAGGTTATGAGCCACAGACTTCATTACATACCATAATCGTGTCATGGATGACGTGCCGGTTCGCCAGTCACCACCTAAGATAAAGATATTGCGGCACAAAACTGAGGGATTGTTAAAAGACTGAGTCATAAGACCGTCCACCTCCTCCTATGCTTCCCCAATTTTCTTAGTACCTAAAGATCAGGGGCAGGATTTCCGACCTGTCTTTGACTACAGGTTTCTCAATAAAAACGTGATCTGGGAATCGGTGCCACAGCCTGATCTCCACAAATGTTTCACCAGGTTTTCTGGAGCACCTTGGTTAACGGTGTTAGATCTTAATCAGGCTAATTACCAGATATCCTTAACGGGGGTATCTAAGCATTTCACCGCTTTCACCATGGATCGGAAATTATGTCAGTTCAACCGTGTTTCGTTTGTTTTGTCAATCACTACAGCAGTTTTGTTCCGTGTATTGGACAAAATCTTTCGTGATTAAAAGTTTAATTGTATCTTCAATTATTCGGACGAATTGGTCATATTTAGTGCCCCCTTTGAAGAGCATTTAGAGCACTCCGGGAAGGTACTATCTGACACGTCGTGGTATGGGAAAAGTTAATCAAAACGTAAGGTAAGCAGAGCTCAAAGGCTGTAGGGAGTGAAAGCGTGGACCCAAATGAAGTTACAGTTTCAAACACAATTTAATTTTATTAAACATAAAAAACACTTGTTCACTGGAACAAATATATATATCACAAAACACAATAAAATTTTTTAAACTCCAGGCCTGAAGGGCCGCTAAAGCCGCTGAACATTCACAACTGTAATGTCAGATTGACAACCTTAAGATTCAACATAAGGAGATAATCACGGTCTGAAGGACCCAACACTTGTGATTAATTATTGACCAATACAATAAGTTACTGAAAGGAATGACTTTAATAATTCGGCCAGAAGGGCCAATCAAATATAACAACAAATGCTGTTTTGATAATGCTACAAGAATGCAAAACCAACAGTTAATTTACTTCGTCCAAATGATCATTAAAGACCAAAAGACAAATTCATATACCAAAGGTTTTTTTTAATGAAACAAGCTAACAAGGTAAAATTAATAACCAAAAATGGGTAGTGACGTCGCCATTCGGCCTGAAGGGCCTCAATATCAGTAGTGATAAATATTTGAGAATGGTTACAGTTAGTGAGTTAGCACTTAAAACCAGCCCGTGCTCCTCACCACTAGGAAAAATTTACAATCAGCTGTGCTAGGGCTGCCTGCTTTAGCAATATGGCACAGACCAACAGAGCAACTAGAAACTTCACCAACGTGGCAAATCGTCCACATAGGGCATGACAGCAACTCTCTATAACATATAAAATAAAAATTACTAAACATTGAAACAGTTGGTTCAAAATATAACGCCTATCTAGGCAGGAACTGTTAATGACGCTCACTGGCCTTCGTAAATCTTCGACTTAGTAAGTGTGACGGCCAGTACTAAATAATAATACCACTCAACAAATTGTAAAATACAAGATCATTATTGCACTTGGGTCAGAATAAAATTTCAACCACAGATAATATTTTAGGTTCAGTTATTAAGGCACAGAGAGTTAACACTCTTTTCTAGTGATAGTTACACTTGACAATATAACAGCAGATCATGGAATCGGAATTTCGGGCACGCCTGAGCCTACTAAAATTGCGAAACACCATGGCACACGACCTTAGAGCAAAACACACCCGACGACACGGGCAGAAATTGAGTGAGACACATCAAGTCAAGAAATTTTCACCGTTAGTCCAGAAGGCAGACAAGCATTCGGCGACAGGCTGCAACCAGCACCAACTCGAGTTATGTCAATCATCTCAGTTACTCCATAGCAACGCGGACACGCCGCGTCAACAGTAGCCACGCCGAGCTTCCTTATCACACAGCCCGTCCAGAACGACGGCCGCCGTCCCGAGTACACACGCTCGTAGCAATCATGTGCGTGCACAGGAAGTCTTACTCCAGCAGCAGCACTCGATACTCTCGTCATCAGGAGGTCTCTCCCCAGAACGCAGCGCCCTCAGAAATTTAAAAGCAAACGGACCAATCGCGGCAGAACAAAGCCAAGGCTCCGGAAGACGACACACGTCCTACTAGGCAAAGATGAAGATGATACTGTTCACTATCCAGGCTCAGGGATGCGGGGCTGCAAGTGAAACCCCCAACGATAATCTTGGCTAAGCACCAAGTGTCATTTTGGGTGACTTGGTGCCCGGCTATGGAATTACCATTGATCAGGAACGCACTAAGGCTTTGAGGAACTTTCCGTAGCCACGAAATAAAATGGAGGTTGCCAGATTTTTAGGGGTGGCTAATTACTTCCGAAGATTGGTCCCAAAATTTGATCAACTTGCAGTTCCGTTAAATTTGTTACGGAGAAATAAGTGTCTCACCTCATGACTATACCTAGCTACCCCACGATATCTCCGCGCTGTCCTTGTATGCTCCCACCAGGAGAACGTTGCCTTCCCCATTCATTCCTACCCTGCTATGCCTACCCCTCCTAGCCACGTCCCTACACCCTACCCCAACCAAGATTGCTTCTCCCATCTTGTGCAGCTGATCGCAGAGTGGCTTCAGCAGCCAGAGATAGTGGTGATGTGTGTGAGTGGCATTTGTGTGTGCATTTGTGTGTATGTGTGTGTATGTATGTGTTTTGTTTAGTTCATAAGACTCCTTTTTGGCCGAAAACTTACTTGTTTAGCAGTCGTTTCATCATGCCTGTCTGCAGCATTTCCACTATGGGGTGACTAGCAATCAGCCCTTTTCATAATACTGTCAACCTTGTAGTCGTATATGTGTGATAAAATTCCCCAAAGTCTGTATTGTTCGTGTAATAGTGCTATAAACCAGGGCTCAGTACTGGAAATGGGCCTCAAATAACACCAATACTAGCTGTTACACCTTCAGATGATTTCATCAGTGATATGGACAGCGATATCGCCACTGTCCCAAGCAACGATGTGAAACAGACACTCTGGAAATGTGTCACACACATTCAGCATCGTTCAGCCAAAGATAAACACCTGAAAAAGAACATGTTACTGCTGGCTCCACTATACTGCATATCAGGTGGAGGTCAGAACGTCGAACCCACGAGCTCTTGTAGAAGAAAATCATCTTGAATTTCCCACTGTGACATGCTTCCACAACCATGCAGAGCCTGATGTGGTATCTTTCTTCTCCTGAACGCCTCTTTATGATTTGCTCAAGGTTATAATCCCATTCAAACTCAGAATGACTAACCTGAATCTTTCTCACATCCACAGTCTCTCTCTCCGAAGTCGAGGGCAGTATGAACAAACGGACGCCACTGACATATGAGGGCCTCTCATTAATTGTGGCAGAATTAGTCATGGAGAATATCTAAGAGAAACTCCACGAAAAATCTACACTGTAGCTTGCATGCTTCTTCGGATATGCTGATGTCTCATGGATGTGTCAGGCTTCATCCCTTCCTTCAACATCTGGATATTTCCAACATATCAAATTAATTTGAAAAAGAAGGGCGAACTTCCCGTTCTGGATGTCCTAGTCAAACCAAAGCGGACGGCACTGTGTGACGCAATGAGTACAAAAAAGTCACCAACACTTAATTGTACCTGCACGCCTCTGGGTGCCATCAACATACACAGAGTGAGATTGTGGTGAATACTCTGGTCCACAACGTCAGTGTAATTACGAGAGCACTGGTGGTTTCGTGTGCACCACTATCACTGCAGGTAATGTATGACCTAATTTATAGGATTGACAGAGGAAAACGTCGAGCTTCTATATAGTTCTGGGTGGATATTTTAATTTGCCGGATATAGACTGGGAGACTCAAAAGTTCATAACGGGTGGCAGGGACAAAGAAGCCAGTGAAATTTTTTTAAGTGCTTTATCTGAAAACTACCTCGAGCAGTTAAACAGAGAACCGACTCGTGGTGATAACATATTAGACCTTCTGGTGACAAACAGACCCGAACTATTTGAAACAGTTAACGCAGAACAGGGAATCAGCGATCATAAAGCGGTTACTGCATCGATGATTTCAGCCGTAAACAGAAATATTAAAAAAGGCAGAGAGATTTTTCTGTTTAGCGAAAGTGACAAAAAGTAGATTACAGAGTACCTGACGGCTCAACACAAAAGTTTTGCCTCAAGTACAGATAGTGTTGAGGATCAGTGGACAAAGTTCAAACCCGTCGTACAATATGCGTTAGGAGAGTATGTGCCAAGCAAGATCGTAAGAGATGGAAAAGAGCCACCGTGGTACAACAACCGAGTTCGAAAACTTCTGCGGAAGCAAAGGGAACTTCACAGCAAACATAAACATAGCCAAAGCCTTGCAGACAAACAAAAATTACGCGAAGCGAAATGTAGTGTGAGGAGGGCTATGCGAGAGGCGTTCAATGACTTCCAAAGTAAAGTTCTATGTACTGACTTGACAGAAAATCCTAAGAAATTTTGGTCTTATGTCAAAGCGGTAGGTGGATCAAAACAAAATGTCCAGACACTCTGTGACCAAAATTGTACTGAAACAGAGGATGACAGACTAAAGTCCGAAATACAAAATGTCTTTTTCCAAAGCTGTTTCACAGAGGAAGACTGCACTGTAGTTCCTTCTCTAGACTGTCGCACAGATGCCAAAATGGTAGATATCGAAATAGACGACAGAGGGATAGAGAAACAATTAAAATCGCTCAAAAGAGGAAAGGCTGCTGGACCTGATGGGATACCAGTTCGATTTTACACTGAGTACGCGGAGGAAGTTGCCCCCTTCTTGCAGCGGTGTACCGTAGGTCTCTAGAAGAGCGTAGCTTTCCAAAGGATTGGAAAAGGGCACAGGTCATCCCCGTCTTCAAGAAGGGACGTCGAACACATGTGCAGATCTATAGACCTATATCTCTAACATCGATCAGTTGTAGAATTTTGGAACACGTATTATGTTCGAGTATAATGACTTTTCTGGAGACTAGAAATCTATACTCCTGGAAATTTAAATAAGAACACCGTGAATTCATTGTCCCAGGAAGGGGAAACTTTATTGACAAATTCCTGGGGTCAGATACATCACATGATCACACTGACAGAACCACAGGCACATAGACACAGGCAACAGAGCATGCACAATGTCGGCACTAGTACAGTGTATATCCACCTTTAGCAGCAATGCAGGCTGCTATTCTCCCATGGAGACGATCGTAGAGATGCTGGATGTAGTCCTGTGGAACGGCTTGCCATGCCATTTCCACCTCGCGCCTCAGTTGGACCAGCGTTCGTGCTGGACGTGCAGACCGCGTGAGACGACGCTTCATCAGTCCCAAACATGCTCAATGGGGGACAGATCCGGAGATCTTGCTGGCCAGGGTAGTTGACTTACACCTTCTAGAGCACGTTGGGTGGCACAGGATACATGCGGACGTGCATTGTCCTGTTGGAACAGCAAGTTCCCTTGCCGGTCTACGAATGGTAGAACGATGGGTTCGATGACGGTTTGGATGTACCGTGCACTATTCAGTGTCCCCTCGACGATCACCAGTGGTGTACGGCCAGTGTAGGAGATCGCTCCCCACACCATGATGCCGGCTGTTGGCCCTGTGTGCCTGGGTCGTATGCAGTCCTGATTGTGGCGCTCACCTGCACGGCGCCAAACACGCATACGACCATCATTGACACCAAGGCAGAAGCGACTCTCATCGCTGAAGACGACACGTCTCCATTCGTCCCTCCATTCAGGCCTGTCGCGACACCACTGGAGGCGGGCTGCACGATGTTGGGGCGTGAGCGGAAGACGGCCTAACGGTGTGTGGGACCGTAGCCCAGCTTCATGGAGACGGTTGCGAATGGTCCTCGCTGATATCCCAGGAGCAACAGTGTCCCTAATTTGCTGGGAAGTGGCGGTGCGGTCCCCTACGGCACTGCGTAGGATCCTACGGTCTTGGCGTGCATCCGTGCGTCGCTGCGGTCCGGTCCCAGGTCGACGGGCACGTGCACCTTCCGCCGACCACTGGCGACAACATCGATGTACTGTGGAGACCTCACGCGCCACGTGTTGAGCAATTCGGCGGTACGTCCACCCGGCCTCCCGCATGCCCACTTTACGCCCTCGCTCAAAGTCTGTCAACTGCACATACGGTTCACGTCCACGCTGTCGCGGCATGCTACCAGTGTTAAAGACTGCGATGGAGCTCCGTATGCCACGGCAAACTGGCTGACACTGACGGCGGCGGTGCACAAATGCTGCGCAGCTAGCGCCATTCGACGGCCAACACCGCGGTTCCTGGTGTGTCCGCTGTGCCGTGCGTGTGATCATTGCTTGTACAGCCCTCTCGCAGTGTCCGGAGCAAGTATGGTGGGTCTGACACACCGGTGTCAATGTGTTCTTTTTTCCATTTCCAGGAGTGTACACTGTACGAATCAGCATGGGTTTCGAAAAAGACTGTCGTGTGAAACCCAGCTCGCGCTATTCGTCCACGAGGCTCAGAGGGCCATAGACACGGGTTCACAGGTAGATGCCGTGTATCTTGACTTCCGCAAGGCGTTTGATACAGTTCCCCACATTGTTTAATGAACAAAGTCAGAGCATATGGACTATCAGACCAATTGTGTGATTGGATTGAAGAGTTCCTAGATAACAGAACGCAGCATGTCATTCTCAATGGAGAGAAGTCTTCGGAAGTAAGAGTGATTTCAGGTGTGCCGCAGGGGAGTGTCGTAGGATCGTTGCTATTCACAATATACATAAATAACCTTGTGGATGACATCGGAAGTTCACTGAGGTTTTTTGCAGATGATGCTGTGGTGTATCGAGAGGTTGTAACAATAGAAAATTGTACTGAAATGCAGGAGGATCTGCAGCGAATTGACGCATGGTGCAGGGAATGGCAATTGAATCTCAATGTAGACAAGTGTAATATGCTGCGAATACATAGAAAGATAGATCCCTTACCATTTAGCTACAAAATAGCAGGTCAGCAACTGGAAGCAGTTAATTCCATAAATTATCTGGGAGTACGCATTAGGAGTGATTTAAAACGGAATGATCATATAAAGTTGATCGTTGGTAAAGCAGATGCCAGACTGAGATTAATTGGAAGAATCCTAAGAAAATGCAATCCGAAAACAAAGGTAGTAGGTTACAGTACGCAAGTTCGCCCACTGCTTGAATACTGCTCAGCAGTGTGGGATCCGTACCAGATAGGGTTGATAGAAAAGATAGAGAAGATCCAACGGAGAGCAGCGCGCTTCGTTACAGGATCATTTAGTAATCGCGAAAGCGTTACGGAGATGATAGATAAACTCCAGTGGAAGACTCTGCAGGAGAGACGCTCAGTAGCTCGGTACGGGCTTTTGTTATAGTTTCGAGAACATACCTTCACCGATGAGTCAAGTAGTATATTGCTCGCTCCTACGTATATCTCGCGAAGAGGCCATGAGGATAAAATCAGAGAGATTAGAGCCCACACAGAAGCATACCGACAATCCTTCTTTCCACGAACAATACGACACTGGAATAGAAGGGAGAACCGATAGAGGTACTCAAGGTACCCTCCGCCACACACCGTCGGGTGGCTTGCGGAGTATGGATGTAGATGAAGATGTAGATGTAGATGTAGACATTATCAGAGTGGTCGAACGTTCACATTCACTTTATAGCACATACATCACTCAATAAAGATTAATTAATTCTAGACAACTCAGCTAATAATATATATGTACATAGCAACAAAACACGGACTATCATAGAGCAAACCTTGACCAAGTTCTTTGGAGAACTATCAGAGCCCCTTAAAATTCGCACAGGTGTCCGACCAGGCAACAGCCTCTCACCTCTCCTTTTCAATCTAGTGTTAGATAAGGTAACAAAATAATGGGAAATATCAGAACAGGGGACAACCTTAGGCCGGCCGATGTGACCGAGCGGTTCTATGCGCTTCAGTCCGGAACCGCACTGCTGTTACGGTCACCGGTTCAAATCCGGCCTCAGGCATGGATGTGTGTGTTGTCCTTAGGTTAGTTAGGTTTAAGTAGTTCTAAGTCTAGGGGACTGATGACCTCAGGTGTTAAGTCCCACAGTGCTTAGAGAAATTTATGGATAACCTTAGGAAACCTTCAGATTAAATGACTGCCTTTTGCAGACGATTTGGCGATTGTCGCAAAAGGTGTAAACGAAACGAAGGAAGCTATTGAAAAAATACACTAAATCACTTCCAAAACTAGACAACAGATGTCTTACGAAAAGACAAAGTTTGTGAGCACAAAGAAACTCTCATTTCTAAACACAAAGTACGGCACAATTTACAAAACGGCAAACTTAAAATACCTCGGTGGAACACTAGAAATGCATGGACATATCAGAGACTCAAACGTAGAAAGAAAACCTAAGCTATACAAGGCATACAGAGTAGTGTGGAATCATTACAACAAGAAGTCCATCTAAAAAAAAGCCAAATCACGCCACTACGTTACGGTGGTGCTCACCGAAGCACTATATGCAGCAGAGACCACACTAATCCTAGGGCATACACTTATCAGACAACTAGAAGAAGTAGAACAGAAAATACTTAGGATAATATTTGGCCCAACTAGCAACAATGTAATATGGATCAAGAGACCTACAGGGGAACTATACAAACATAAAGAGACAATCACAGAAAAGGATTAGGAAGCGTAGACCAAAATTGTATGGACACCTATACAGAATGCCATCAGACAGACTGACCGAACAGATCGTTGACGGTAACCACTAGAAACAACGAGTAGGAGACAGAGGTAAGAAACGATCTGAAAGAACTGAGCATCACACCAGACACAATAAACGACAGAAAAAAATTCAGAAACATCATGAAGAAAAGTAAACTACATGAGATACACTGTGACAAACGAACGGGTATAAAATGGACCGAAGAACGCAAACAAGATCATAGCCGGAAGGTGAAAGAAATATTGGCAACCAAAAAGGCAACCAAGATGAAGCCGAAGACACGAAGCCGACATGAAGCATGGACAGAGGACCGGTAACAGAAACACAGCGAACGAGTGAGTCACGTTTGGGCAGCAAGGAAGCAGAAAAAGGAATTGGAAATGTAGTGTAGTCTAACTGCACTCTTTAAGGGCCAAACAGCAATAATAATAATAAAAATAAAAATAATAATATATATTAGATAAATCACATTAGGTACTAAAGTTGACAAAACCGGAAGTTATATTTCTAATCAAGTATCATAGAGCGTTTATGTGTTAATAATGGCCTCACATGAAACACAAATTAAAAATGAGAATAATGATTAAACAAGAGCTGATGTTTATGGTAAATTTGGAGCTGTGAGTACAGAAGCATATGCGAGTAAAGTTAATTTAACCACCCAGTAACTATGAAAGTAAGCAGCAAACATTCGAAGACCAAGAGTGCAGTCCCTCACCGTATATTAAGACTTAAACTTAAATTCTATTATCCTGTATATACACTAATTTAGACTGATGTAATACAAGTCATGGAATTCCACCTAATATCATACTGCAACTCGACATGAGATAGACTCAACAAGAAGTTGGCAATCCCCTGCAGAAGTATTGAGCCATCCTGCCTCTATAGATACACATAGCTGCTAATGTGTTACTGGTGCAGTCTGTTATGCACAAACTGACCTCTCCATGACGTCCGTAGTTTTCGATGGAATGGGTGTAGTGCGATCTTGAAACCTACATCATTCGCTCGAGCTCTGCAGAATGTTCTTCCAATTAGTAACGAAGAATTGTGATTGTATGACATGGCACACTGCCATCCATACTAATTCCATCGTTTTTTGGATACATGAATTTCATGAGTGACTGAAAATGGTCTCCAGGTAGGCGAACATGCTATTTCCAGTCAATGGTCGTTTCAGGTGGACCAGAGGACCGTGGCCATTCCACGTAAACACAGCCCACGCCATTATGGAGTGACCAACAGCTTGCACAGTGCCTTGAGGACTTGGATTCATGGATTCGTGGAGTCTGCGCCTCTCACGAACCCTACCATCATCCATTAACAACTGAAACCGGCACTCATCTGGCAGCCCACTGTCTCCCAGTCGTAGGTACCAGCGAAAGTGATAACGAGCCCAGGAGTATCTCATTCTACTTCCATAGTCCATTAACGCCAAATTTCGCCTCTCTGTCCTAACGGACACGTGTGCCGTACGTCCCACATTGATTTCCGATGTGACTTCACGCAGTGTTGTTATCTGTTAGCATCGACAAAAAAATGGTTCAAATGGCTGTGAGCACTATGGGACTCAACTGCTAAGGTCATTAGTCCCCTAGAACTTAGAACTAGTTAAACCTAACTAACCTAAGGACATCACAAACATCCATGCCCGAGGCAGGATTCGAACCTGCGACCGTAGCGGTTCTGCGGTTCCAGACTGCAGCGCCTTTAACCGCACGGCCACTTCGGCCGGCTAGCATCGACAACTCTTACACATTTGCCACCGCCCTCTGTCCTTAAGTGAATGCCTCGGCCACTGCATTGTCCGTGGTGAGAGGTAAAGCCTGAATTTTGGTATACTCTCGACACTGCGGATCTCGGAATATTGACTTCGCTAACGATTTTTGAAACGGAATGTCTCACGCCTCTAGCACCAAGTACCATTCCATCTCATTCAGTGTTGATGCATAATTACTTTCGACCTCCTCTGGGAATCTCAAAGTAGCGAGCATCGAGGACATGGATGGCGACTGCCGATTTGATGCTGGGTTGAAATGTTGGTAGATCGGCTGGGAGGGGTGCCCATATAGTTCACGCAATTGTGATAAACACTCTGCCCTGATGGTGCAGCTTTCAATACAACTTCCTAGTAAGCAGGAAACTGCCGGTTCGAATCCCAGTCCTGTACACATTTTCAATCGTCATCACTGAATCTGCATGAAGCCCCAATGCACCAGACATTAGTAATTCCTTTTGAAACAACGCACAGCACACGTTCACATAATTGATTCACCTCAAAGGGCAATGGATACAACACATTCAGTGTGGCTGCTCAATTACGTTCCACCTCCTGCAGGAATCTCGAAGTAGCGAGCATGGAGGGCTTGGATGGGGACTGTGGACAGGTGGCGATAGGTGGGAACGTAAGCTGGAAGGCGTGCAAAGGTATTCCGCGTATTTGCGATAAACATTGTGTCTCGATGGCGCAGTGATTAATGCAACTGCGTGGTAAGCAAGAGATCCCATGTGAGATTCCAGGGTAAGCACACATAGTCACTCATCACTGCTGATTCTCGACAAAGTCATAATGCAATTGACACAAGCAATTCTTTCCCTTTCCTTTCGTTTATCTCTTCTCCACTTTCCATTTACATATAAATTTAACGTAAATGAAATGACTGCAATGCACACAGCTTGAATCTCCTCAAATACCATTGACATATCATCCGCAGCGTCCTCCTGCTCACCCTTAAATACGTTGCGTTATCACATGCGACTGAAACAGTTACAAACTTAAATCAGGAGGACCATTCAACTTTAAAGCTGAACATACAAAACACTACGAAACGATAACGTTGCTGCCGTCGTTTTGCGACATGTTGTAAAAATAGCAACATAGTTTAAAAAACATTCAGAATGCATTCCAAAAATCAGTTTTACAATGTGACAAACTATTGTAAAGCTATAAGTTAATTCTAATTTGTGGCTACTCGCACGCTAGAAAAGTTTGGTAAGGATCTGGGAAATTCATGCTGCCTTCGTACAACGTGTACCTGTGTAGGGTTTATACTATTGCATTAATTCCATATAAACTATTATTACAGTCGTCTCTAATTCTTTTACGTACGTGCATGACCTAACACGTAGCATGCTGCGTTTACTGATATTGTCAGGTTTCTTTTTATATTTCATACTATCATACCACTCCAGGGGTTCGGCTCTAATGGTCTATTCTGATTTAAAAAAAATTTAAGGTTTCTACATATCTATTATATAAGTACACTACTGGAAATTGAAATAAGAACACCGTGAATTCATTGTCCCAGGAACGGGAAACTTTATTGACAAATTCCTGGGGTCAGATACATCACATGATCACACTGACAGAACCACAGGCACATAGACACAGGCAACAGAGTATGCACAATGTCGGCACTAGTACAGGGTATATCCACCTTTCGCAGCAATGCAGGCTGCTATTCTCCCATGGAGACGATCGTAGAGATGCTGGATGTAGTCCTGTGGAACGGCTTGCCATGCCATTTCCACCTGGTGCCTCAGTGGGACCAGCGTTCGTACTGGACGTGCAGACCGCGTGAGACGACGCTTCATCCAGTCCCAAACATGCTCAATGGGGGACAGATCCGGAGATCTTGCTGGCCAGGGTAGTTGACTTACACCTTCTAGAGCACGTTGGGTGGCACGGGATACATGCGGACGTGCATTGTCCTGTTGGAACAGCAAGTTCCCTTGCCGGTCTAGGAATGGTAGAACGATGGGTTCGATGACGGTTTGGATGTACCGTGCACTATTCAGTGTCCCCTCGACGATCACCAGTGGTGTACAGCCAGTGTAGGAGATCGCTCCCCACACCATGATGCCGGCTGTTGGCCCTGTGTGCCTCGGCCGTATGCAGTCCTGATTGTGGCGCTCACCTGCACGGCGCCAAACACGCATACGACCATCATTGGCACCAAGGCAGAAGCGACTCTCATCGCTGAAGACGACACGTCTCCATTCGTCCCTCCATTCACGCCTGTCGCGACACCACTGGAGGCGGGCTGCACGATGTTGGGGCGTGAGCGGAAGACGGCCTAACGATGTGCGGGACCGTAGCCCAGCTTCATGGAGACGGTTGCGAATGGTCCTCGCCGATACCCCAGGAGCAACAGTGTCCCTAATTTGCTGGGAAGTGGCGGTGCGGTCCCCTACGGCACTGCGTAGGATCTTACGGTCTTGGCGTGCATCCGTGCGTCGCTGCGGTCCGGTCCCAGGTCGACGGGCTCGTGCACCTTCCGCCGACCACTGGCGACAACATCGATGTACTGTGGAGACCTCACGCGCCACGTGTTGAGCAATTCGCCGGTACGTCCACCCGGCCTCCCGCATGCCCACTATTCGCCCTAGCTCAAAGTCCGTCAACTGCACATACGGTTCACGTCCACGCTGTCGCGGCATACTACCAGTGTTAAAGACTGCGATGGAGCTCCGTATGCCACGGCAAACTGGCTGACACTGACGGCAGCGGTGCACAAATGCTGCGCAGCTAGCGCCATTCGACGGCCAACACCGCGGTTCCTGGTGTGTCCGCTGTGCCGTGCGTGTGATCATTGCTTGTACAGCCCTCTCGCAGTGTCCGGTGCAGGTATGGTGGGTCTGACACACCGGTGTCAGTGTGTTCTTTTTTCCATTTCCAGGAGTGTATATTTGAAGTTGCAATTAGCTCATGTCATCGGTCTCATTTTTCTGGTTTACTTGGTTCTTCTGCATCTTGTTTGTACGGTCTGTAGAACAGTACATATAACCTTCCCTGTCGTCCACCTTAGTCTTCGTTGAATCGTCTCCAACCTTCAGCCGGCCACACACAAGAAGATACTCTATCCGTCGGCTGTTGGAGGCAATAAATGCGAACATACGTGGAAGCTGTCCAAACACATGAGAACAGTTTCAGCACCATAAAAACTCGCATTCAGCACTTTGACATCAGCTTACCAACAAGGGGCGTTCAATATGTCACGCTACGCACTTTTTTCTCAGCAAATTTCGACTGAAAAACGCAAAATTTGTCGTACGATATCTGGTAATATTCCTGTTTCAGCACCTATAGTTCCATGAAGTTCCGACACATGACGATGCTATACGTAGCCATGGAAATGTCGTCTGTAACGAAGGTGCGTTCCAAGCAGAATCGTCAGTGAGATTTTTTTTATTATTTTTCTGCGAGCAACGTGAGCAAGGCAGATTTTCGTAGGCGTTTGCTGAATTTCTACGGGCACCTACTGTGACCAAAAGCACGGTGAGTTGTTGGGCGAGATGTTCATCATCGCATTAAAGTTGTGCGAACTTGGCCATCTCCGCCGCGCCTGGTAGCAGCGTGGTCTGAGGCTCCTTGCCACTGCTCTCATGGCTCCCCTCGTCGGAGGTTCGAGTCCTCCCTCGGGTATGTGTGTGTGTGTGTGTGTTGTCTTTAGCGTAAAGCTGGTTTATGTTACATCAAGTAGTGTGTAAGCTTAGGGACCGATGACCTCAGCTGTTTGGTCCCATATTGGCCACCTCGGACATGGTGACCCGCAGCACATATCTGCATGTGCGGACACCCTCATTTGAGGCGATCAACGGATGACAATTAAACACCTCCTACAGAAATGGACGTCACTGTTGGTAGCGCTGACACATTCGTCCTCCTGTTGGGATAGTCAAAAGTGTGTGCCAGCTGAGTTTCTTGCTGCCTAACAGAAGGCCATAAACAACAACGAAGGACCATCAGGGAGGAATTGCTTGCACCTTACGATGCTGATTGTGATAATTTTTCGTGAACATCTTCAAAGACGAAGAAAAATGTGTTCATCACTTCGGAAACAAAACGGCAATCCACGGAGTGGCGCCATACCACATCTCATCCGAAGGTTCAAAGCCGCACCCTTAGCCGGTAAAGTCATGGCGATGGTCTCCTGGGGATCTGTAAGGCTTACTCTATTTTACTTCCTCCCTCATGGTGCAACTATCAACTCTTCAGTGTATTGTGCGACCCTCAGGAAATTGAATAAAAGAATTCAGCAACCCGTCGCTACAAAAATACAAACTAACCTCGCTTCTTCATGGCAACGCAGGACGTAACACAAATCTGCTCACCCGAGAGGAGCCTACAAAACTTCATATCTTGTCATCAACTCAACTTGACCCTGCAGGACTAGGATTACCGTACGCACACTAAGAGTCTTGTAAATCCCGTTGGAAGTGCCACCGGACGTAGTTGCCGCAGCTTTCTGACTCTATGGGATGGTAATTAGCCACGTGGCCGAACAATGGAGCACCTCTGAGAAGTACAGGGACTTCAACGGCGTCTGACAAGTGAAAACTGAATTAACGAAACTTTTGCCATCGTACTTAGTCGTAGGTGGATGTAGAGCAATCGTAAAGTACGATGGACAGCTTCGTAATTATTCTGGTTGCGGCCAGTGGGATCACATACGCTCGGTGTGTATTCGACGTCGGGTTACAAAAATCATGTTAGGTGACACGGCGGCGCCATATCCTACTCCAACAACGCCCTATCTCTCAATTACGCAGGATTGACACGGTCGACCATCAATGCAGACAAAAGACCGCTTGTAGGACAGGGAGAGTATGAATGCACGCCTGTCACACCTCCTGGGTTGACCAACACTATTACAGAGTTCACAGAGATTTTAGAAAGCCGCCCATCGACTCCATAGGAACATTTGGGCGAAAGAATGGAACTCGACGCTAGGGTTGGTTCAAATGGCTCTGAGCACTATGGGACTTAACATCTGAGGTCATCAGTCCCCTAGAACTTAGAACTACTTAAACCTAAACAACCTAAGGACATCCCACACATCCATGCCCGAGGCAGGATTCGAACCTGCGACCGTAGCGGTCGCGCGGTTCCAGACTGAAGTGCCTAGAACCGCTCAGCCACACCGGCCGGCTGCTAGGGTTGTATCGACCTCTGCTTATCTCCATGAATGGGATGCGATGCCGGAATTACACTCTTTCGGACACGGAAACCCACATCCGCCAACAGATATCACCGAGGATGCACAAAAAGCGACGTCGTACACCCTCAGACGATTGCCTGCTGCGGACGTCTTCACCAATTGACGATCGGATGGCTGGCGAAAAGGGAAAAATGGATGACACAGTATCGCCCACATCTGTTACTTTCCATGACTTGGACACACCCGTTTCCGCTCTGTCGGGCAAACAGCTCAGAAACACACAGCCCGCCACTAGTACGCAGCCAGAAACAACTGCGGATTCACCATGGGTTACTCAAGTAGCAAGTGCCCTACTGCAGCCACGGTAAACTTACGGACCTTGGGCGGACGACATTGAAGATGATTCTACGTCCGCCGTGATGAATGAGGAGAGAGGTCTCTCCTCCCAGACCTCGGCCCCTCCCGAATAGAAAAAGATAACGCCGCAGACGCGGCCTGCAGGTTACAGGCCCCAACATTCACGGCGACGCTAACGGCGGCGCCCTTTGCAGGAAACGAGCTTCAGACCTATCGTTTAGCGACCATCAACGTTAACGCTATTCGGACACGTACAACGTTGTCGCTGCTGCAAGACATGCTCAATTCAGCAGACGTTGACACTGTATTCCTCCAAGAAGTCTTCGTCGACGATTTCTCAGGAGTGTATGATTATACGGCTCATGTGTCCCACGCCTCGCCAACTAACAATCGAGTCGCAGTTCTCTTCAGGGAGCGCCTCGAGGCAGACGAAGTACGATATCTCCCCGGCGCTAGAGGAATCGCCGTAACGGTGCTAAGCGACCAGTTTCTCAAAGTGTACGCCCCTTCCGGAACGAATCGTCGTCGCGACCAATCGCTCTTCTTCGCGGAAGAAGTAGCACCTCTTTTTCTGGGCAGGCACGATGATTTGATACTAGGGGGCGATTTTAATAGCACGCAAGCACCTAAAGATAAGATGCCACGCCATTCACCGTGCCTCGAAATTTTGACACCAGCGATCTCGTGCTGGTAGATACATGGGAACATCTCCAAGGAAATCGACCAGGATACACACATTTCACGAGTCACTCGTCTAGTCATATTAATAGGATTTACGTCTCCCATAATCTCGCGGGAATAGTGAATGGCGTGGATTTGCGCTATCAAGGACACGTGGAGTTCGTGTGTCCCCCGCCTCCAGACGTATCCTACATCGATCAGTTGGTGGTTAACCTGCGCTAAACCGTTCCTACGGAGAACCTTGATTACCTATGGTTGTGAGACTGCTGTTTGGAGACGGCAAACCCTCGATTTTTATTTTACCTTCCTTCGCTAATGTGCCTCCTTGCCACCAACACCGGAACGACAGATGCTAGTAAAGCGTGCAAAGGCACAGATCGTCTCCATATGCACCGACATCTCGAAGGGACGATCGTCCGAGATCGAACACATGATAGACTGGCAACAGAACGACCCACCATGTACGACTGGCATCGCGCCTTCCACACAGCGTGTGTCCTTCCGATACCGTTACTGATGGCTCGACATATATTAGCGGCATTCGGAGCCTACTTTAGTACAGGTATGCTGTTCAAAATCAGTTATAAGTCGCTGACACTTCCCCAAGAACGGGGACGTCTTGGCTTAGCCGATGTCTGCGACAGAGCGGTGGCCCTGTTTGTCAGCTCCGTCATCAAGCTGTGGCGCCACCTCACTCGGATAATCTGGCGGGTTTCCTGCTGAAATCCTTAGCTCCGTCCTTTCTTACGCCCCCCCCCCCCCCCACTGACGACGCGAGACAATATCGACCCCCCCCCCTTTTTCTGCCACTTAGGGTGATGATGCTACGGAAGACTCTCCTCTATGTGCAGACTGCGGAGTACCGGACACGGACGAGCACCGTCTCAGATGTGGTGCGGCAGGAGCGGTTTAAGAAGTATGGCGCTTGGTGCAACAAATCGTCATATTTTCTACAACTGATTCCGGAGCACTTCACACCTCGGCTTCTACTTTTTCCAGATGAACAGCATTTCCCATGCACCCAAACCAAGCAGTCACTTGGGTCCGTGGGCACTCTGTACAGTATTTATTTCAGATGGACCTACAGATGTGCTGGACTTTTGGAACTACCTACAAGTACGTCATTGCAAGATTGTACGGAACCCAAAATGTAGACAGAATTTTGGTAATTATTTAGGGAATGTCCTTCGCGACCCTCCACGCATCTGGGTCATCTAAACGTAGGAGAAGATATTCATTGGTTCAGCTGACAAGAACGTCCGTTTATCGGTGGAATAACGTATGACATGCGTGAAATACCTGGATCATGAAGCTAAGGAAAGTAGCGACGCACCATTATGCATAATGTATGAAGCATATTTTTCTTTTCCTCGTATATATTACCACGGCGTAGGAAAGTACCGAGATATTTGTTTTGTTTACTGAGTGCACGATGTGATGGTAGGTATATGTATTTTCGGTGTGGTATAGAGCAAATTGTATGAAAACATAATAAAAGAACAAAAAATTAAAAGTTTCCCACTATTGATCTCCTCTCACCTTTGCTAATGTATTGACGGGCGCGGGGGACACTCTTGCCAGGTCTAGGGTTACCACCCCTGCTAACTCTGCCCTCCCCGCCCTCACTTCCAAAAAAAAAAAAAAAAAAAAAAAGGGAAGACCTCCCACATAATAAGTCACCCTCACTCAGCCAAAGGCATTGTCAATGAGGGCGGAAAAGCGGAAAGAGCTTCAGGGCACTCACTTGCCCTTGTGGTGGGCAGTTAGGAAAAATCAGCAATGATCAAAGCCATGAGGATGCAGAAGGCAACAGAGACGGCTGCACCGAAGACACAGAATATGCATCCACAGGACGTGTGGCCTATAATTGGAAAATTGTGATGATTCCGGAATAATCCCCCATTCGGTACTCTGGGAGGGGATAGCTAAGTGAGAAGTCCCATGAGAAGAAACAGACTTAATGAACAACGAAACGATGACGTTCTACGAGTAGTGATGTGGAATGTCAGAATTTGGAAGGCCATAGGGAAGACAGAGTATCTGATAAGGGAAATATTTAGACTGAATCTAGATACAGTGAGGGGTCAGTGAAATGAATTGAAAGAAGATAAGGATTTGTGGTCAGATGAGTACGGGTAATGTCAACAGCAGCATAGAGCAGGATTCGTTATGAGGAGGCAGATAGGGAAGAGAGTGAGTCAATACAAGAAGTTCATTGATGGGGTTGTTCTCATCAGATTCGTCAGCAAACCAACACCGACAACGGTAGTTCAGGTAAACACGCCAACTTCGAAAGCTGAAGAGGAAGAGACAGAGAAAGCGTACTGAACGGGTAATTTAGCATGTAAAGGAAGATCACTATCTAATGGTCATGGAGTACTGGAATACGGTTGCAGGGGAAAGAGTAGCAAAAAGGATTACATGCGAATGTAGGTGTGATCCTAGGAATGAGAAGGGACAAAGACTAATTTACTTCTTCAATAAATTTCAGCTAGAAACAGCGTATACTTGTTCTCCTTATAAGAAGAGACAGTATGCTTGGAAAGGGCCGGGAGTTAAGGGGAGATTTCATTCAGATTACATCAAGGGCAGACAGAGACTCCGAAATCAAATACTGGTTTGTAGGGCATACCCAGGAGCACATATAGACTCAGATCACAATTTAATAGTGATGAAGAGCAGTCTGAAGTTTAAGGGACTAGACAGCAAAAATCAGTATGCAAGCAAGTGGGATACCGAAGTACCAAGGAAGGAAGACTATAGATACTGCGATAGGGAATAGCTACGTAGGCAGTTCATTTGAAGAGAAATTGACAACTCTAAAAATGGAAATCACAGAGGTTTGAAAAAAACATAGCTATTAAAAAAAATAACTGCGAAGAGACCATGGGCAACAGAAGAAATACTTCAGCTGATCGATGAAACAAGGAAGTAAGAAAACGATTGTAGTAATTCAGCAATAAAGAAGTACAAGACTCTTAGGAAGGATATAATCGGAAGTGCAGGGAAGGTAATACAAAACGGCGGCATGGAAAATGTGAAGATATCGGGAAAGAATACATTGTTGGAAGGACTGACTCAGCATATAGAAAAGTCAAAAGAACCTTCGGTGAAATTAAAAGGAAAGGTGGTGACGTTAAGGGCATAACGGGAATTCCACTGTCAAATGCAGAGGAGTGCGCGGGTAGGAGGAAAGAGTATACTGAAGAGCTCTATGATGGGGAACATTAGTCTGATGACATAGAATCAGGAGTCGATTTAGAACAGATAGAGGATCCACTATTGGAATCAAAATTTAAGAGAGCTTCGGAGGACTTAAGATCAAATACGGAAGAAGCAATACATAACAATCCAACAGAATTTCTAAAATCATTTGGGAATGTGTCAACAAAACGATTATCCGCTTTGGTGTATAGCTCTACCGGTCTGGAGATATACCAGCTTACTTTAGGGAAAACATCATTCACAATTCCGAAGACCTCGAGAGCTGAAAGTGCAAGAATTACCGCACTATCAGATTAACACCACATGCATCCAAGTTACTGATAAGAATAATATAAAAAAGAATGGAAAATAAAATTGATGATGTGTTGGATGACGATGAGTATGGCTTTAGGAAAGGTAAAGGCACCAGAGAGGCTTTTCGGACTTGCAGTTGATGATGGAAGCAAGACAAGAAAAATAAAGAACATTCGTAGGATTTATCGAACTTAAAAAAGCGTTCGACAATGTAAAGTGATGGTAAACGTTCTACATTCTGAGGAAAAAGTACGTAAGCTATAGGGAAAGGCGAGTAAAGTACAGTGTGTACAACAGGCAAGAGAGTAGAAAAGAGTGGAAGACCGAGAACGAAGAGCTCGGATTAAAAATGGTGTAAAACAGGGATGTAGTCTTTTGCCCGTACTGTTCATTCTATTCATCAAAGAACCAACGACGGAAATAAAGAAAAAAATTAGGAGAGGAATTAAAATGCAAAGCGAAAGGCTATCAGTGACAAGATTCGATGATGACATTGCTGTCCTCTGTGAAAGTGAAGAAGAATTTCTGGAAATTTAGAATACCGTAAATAGTCGAATGAATTCAGAATATTTACTAAAAATAAATCGAAGGATGAGGAAGGAAATGAGAAGTAGCAGAAATGAGAATAGTGCGAAAGCTTAACTTCAGGAGTGATGTTTAAGAAGTAGATGAAGTTGACGAATTCGGCTATATAGGCAGCAAAATAGCCCGTGACGGATGGAGGAAGGAGGGCGCAAAGGAGACCAGCACTAGCAGAAAGGGTATTCCTCGCCAACAGAAGTCTACTAGTATCAAACATAGTCCTTAACTTAAGGAAGAAATTTCTGTGAATGCGCGTTCGGAGCATAGCACTGTACGATAATGATACACTGACTGTGGGAAAACCAGATTAAAAGAGAGTCGAAGGATTTGAGTTGTCGTGCTACAGAAGAATATTTAAAATTTTATAGAGTGGTAATGTATATGAGGAGTTTCTCCTCGGATTCGGCGAAGGAAGTAATATGTGGGAAACACTGACAATAAAACGTGATAGGATGGTAGGACATTTATGAAGACATCAAGGAAAAACTTCTATGGTACCAGAGAGAGTTGTACAGGGTAAAAATATTATACGAAGATAGGACAGAGTTTAAAGTCATTCAGCAAATAATTGATGACTTAGATTGCAAGTACTACTCTGAGATGAAGAGGCCGGCAGAGGAAAGAAATTCATGGCGATGTGCATTTAATCAGTCAGAAGGCTGGTGACTCAAAAAACAAATTGATATGGAAACTAAACCACGAAGAATAGCGAGTAATTCTGCAGCAACAGCTCCGGCCTCGCCCGCACTCACTGCTATACCCATTCGACAGTGCGGCTCAGTAGCTGCTGCAGTAATGATTACTCTTCATGATCTACTGTTCCAGTAAATACATTGCGATAAAACGAATTTCACCCTAGACTAATTGGGACCGCTCTATCGAATAGACATGTAGAATTTCATTTTCTAAATAATTTTGTTTTTGATGGGAAATAAACCTAGATATCCGTCAACTCTGAGCAGGATTTGTTTGGACTGACTACAGTTATACACTCTAAAAAGTAAATTGTAAGTAACTGCCGAAACACCAGAAGCACTGCAGCTGACGATCCATGGGGGAGACGGCCGGTCTTGTAGAACATGTTGTCTGCCTGATATAATAGCAATCACATTCAAAAGGCGTCATATACGCGCCTACCTCTCCGTGCATCAGCCGATGAGTTGCTTTGTTTTTGTCAGAGATGTGAAGAGTGAATTCGTTCCTGCAGAACCCATAAATCTCTTTCCGTCACAGGGTATTCAGCTTGGTTCGCCCCTCATCCACCTCCTACATTTCGCTGAAACAAAGCAATATTTGTCGGTGGTAGCAAACATTTTCGCGAAAGACTTTTCGTAGTTGCCTCAGTTTTTACGTCACAGTTTACTATTGATGCAGTAGGGTCAACACGAAGGTTGCCTTATACAGTATGACGTGTGACCTTAGCTGATCCTTAGGGGTAACAATCAAAGGTGGATAACAATATCGGGAACTTCATTTCCTTATGAATGTTTGGAGGTGTCTACAGCAGTCTAAATTTTTACCTCTCTGGAGACAGATAAACCATATGTCGTTGGAGAAAAAAGCAGCTAGGCCTTCTGGGAGTCGTGCTTAGCGCGAAGTCCTCAGCGAGCTCTGAGAACTAGAACGTTTACTTCAACATTTTTAGTGAGTAACTGCCGCCCTTTCTTTCACATATTCACGACGAGAATGCAGTGGTAAATCACGTCTTCCAAGATGACAACAGAAACGCCCACAGAAATGAACATATACATGAGACGCCCTGCTAAATCCGCAGGACAGGACGGGTAGTTTAAGTTGTGGAAAGGGTCAAAACAAGAGGCTGTCAGTTACACTAGAACATACAGCCTTTTATTTGATCAAACATTACAAGAGCCAAGAAAATTAAAAAAAACACAATTTTAATTTTGGAACTTAACTACCAGCTGAATGCGCAACATAATTTCATGCCTTAAGGGCAAGACTCTTTTAATTTAAAAACTGCTGAGAGCCAATAACTTAAAGCTCAGTCAAGATCAGGGCAGCTAATCAGAACGTTAAGGGCCACAAGGCAGAAGATTCCGCTGGTGCACTTCAAGTCAAATAACCAAGTACAGTTAAACTCCACCGAAGGGTGGCTAAAATTTGCCAACTTGAAAACACACGTTGTTGCTCACAGGAATATCAGAAGAGCTGACAACGTACTTCAAGTGACACAGTGTGAACAGTCGTGACTTGCTGGTATATTAAGTCAGAACTCAACTTTCATGTCCAAGATCGGTGAGCCACGAAACTCGTGGCAATGGGAACAACACCACACACTCCGACACCACATAGAGGTTGGCCCGGCCAAACTACGCGCCGAGGAGATTTCCTCGCTGCTCCACGCCAATCGACCAACTGCCTGCACACAGCCCAGCTGGAAACTATTAGCGCCAGGCCAAAGATAGTCCAAGGGGTGAATATCTATACACATCGCTGCTGCCACCCGCAGAAAGATAGGATAACAGCATAATCGCGATAACCGCGGGATACTAAACACAGAGTAGCAACCAAGGTTTAATCCAACGCATAGCATGATCCAGCCATGGCCCAATACGAAACTTCCTGGCAGATTAAAACTGTGTGCCGGACCGAGACTCGAACTCGGGACCTTTGCCTTTCGCGGGCAAGTGCCCTACCAACTGAGCTACCCAAGCATGACTCACGCCCCCTCCTCACAGCTTTACTTCTGCCAGTACCTCGTCTCCTACTTTCCAAACTTAACAGAAGCTCTCCTGCGAACCTTGCAGAACTAGCACTCCTGAAAGAAAGGATATTGCGGAGACGTGGCCTAGCCACAGCCTGCGGGATGTTTCCAGAATGTGATTTTCACTCTGCAGCGGAGTGCGCGCTGATATGAAACTTCCTGGCAGATTAAAACTGTGTGCCGGGCCGAGACTCGAACTCGGGACCTTTGCCTTTCGCGGGCAAGTGCTCTACCAACTGAGCTACCCAAGCACGACTCACGCTCCGTCCTCGCAGCTTTACTTCTGCCAGTACCTCGTCTCCTACCTTCCAAGCTTAACAGAAGCTCTCCTGCGAACCTGGCAGAAATAGCACTCCTGAAAGAAAGGATATTGCGGAGACATGGCTTAGCCATAGCCTGGGGGATGTTTCCAGAATGAGATTTTCACTCTGCTTAAAACTGTATTCAGGACCGAGACTCGAACTCGGGACCTTTGCATTATGGCCGAATACGTTCCTCGTTTGATGAATACCCAAATTCGCTACCACGCTGCGACTGATCCACTAAATGACCCGATCTTAGTCATGTATGATACAACTTGCATTATTTGGAACAGTGGGCGAAACTTAATAGTCAATATCCTTGCAGTTTACTAGTTCTACAGGATCTAAGCATCTATGAGTGATTCAATAGAACCTGGTTTACTCTAAGATACTTGTAGACTCTCTTCAACAGTGAAGTGAAGCCGTTATATAGGCCGGATGCTGTGCTACGCAGTATTAGCGAGTGTCTTCTGGTGTGACCGACATTTTTTTCTGGTCCTTATTAGCCCCTAATCACCTAGTGACTAGTCACGAATTTAGCCTTGTCAGGTTGTAATTGGTGCCGTGTTCATTCTAGTACAGGAGTACACATATAACCTGTCTTCTTTATACAGATGGATGAAATGGCAACCCGCAGGCCATACAGCATTAAGTATCTAAACGCCAGACAGCCGAAGTGGTGCAGAGGTTAGCAGACTGAATTCCATTTGGGAGAAGACGGTTCCTTTCAAAGAGCTAGGACGATTTCCTTCTCCACCATAATCTAACTCGAGTCTGTGCTCTGCTTCTAATGACCTTGTGGTCGACAGGACGTTAAAATTTATTCTTCCTTCCTTCTAGTATAAGAATCATTGCTGGATAACACGCCATTAATACGTCATACCGAAGAGCATAGGGTAAAGAGGAAAAGTAACAGTGTGCTCCTTACATTTTGACGGCAAAATCATTTTCAGTTTCGCTAATGTGAGTCGGCCGTGATTTTGGTGAACCTAGACCAACGAAATTAGTAAACCGTAAAAGACGCGCGGGGTGAAACGACTGTTTATAACCGATAGTACTGGTGCCTCTCATTTCGTATACTCACATCGTTATATACACACAAGGAGGTCTTAGATATGTTGCGGCAGCATGCCTCAAATCCATGTATCTGGTTTCGACGCTACTGTCTTCTCGCTTCTCCACTGCCACCTAAAAGCGGAATCCTTGCAGTATTTGTCATTTAACAGGTTAGGAAGACACCATTACAATGAGATACAATTTTAACGGACAAGATCCAAATATATACTCTTACACACTTTTTTGGGCAGCACCTTTCGCTATTAATATATCAAGTAATCGATGCAAACATTCGAAGACACTTCAGCAACGTAGTCCGTTGTCTATTTTCGAAAAGTTAGTCACTCAGCACAAACGCCTGGAGCACATCCACAGGGAATTCATTGTTCAAGCAGGCTGTTATAAGTTTAGGTGCGTGAACAACTAATTCAGTTGCCATTACTCAGTTGTAGTGCACATGCATGACCGATCGGTACTCGGCTGTTTGATGACTTAGCAGCCGGTCGGTGTGGCCGAGTGGTTCTAAGGGCCCCAGTCTGGAACCACGCGACCGCTACGGTCGCGGGTTCAAATCCTGCCTCGGGCATGAATGTGTGTGATGTCCTTAGGTTAGTTAGTTTTAAGTAGTTCTACGTTCTAGGCGACTGATGACCTCAGCTGTTAAGTCCCATTGTGCTCAGAGCCATTTGAACCATTTGCTGACTTAGTGGTACTTTATCCGGACGAAAAGTATTTGTGCTCGTGATATTTGGTCAAGCCAATTATTTGTCTCTGACTTTTGATGTTCACACGAACAGTTGTAGAATATACGTTACTTGTCCTGTAAACGACCCCAAGCAGTTGATTGTTGTTCTCGTTACACGAAACACGTTTCTGGATTACAATTTTCAAATAAATCACCGATACAGTACCGTCAACGCTGACATGAAATACACAATACCCGTGACAAGAAATTTGAATACTTCGACGATGTTACTGCAAATTGCACTAGACACACGAACCACGGAAGCTAAGTCAGAAAGGTGACTATCAGCGTCAGCCAGTGGGATAGCAAAAATAACACAGAATGTGCTTACAGGCGATGCTAGTATGTGTGTCACACCATTGGGTGAACTGCTTGCGTGGCACTAACCTGCAGTCTCCACTACATCATAGCTTCCGCGGCCTTTTTCACAGTCCATAAAACATCACGGAACACCTTTCTACTACCATACGTACAAGAGGTTATTGAAAGTGTGGGCAAAATTCTCCGTCCGGCAGGTATTAAGCCGATTTTTCGTAGCAACAACAACATAACAGACGTCCTGGGCTCGACGAAAAATAAAATTGACAAGTTTCATACCACCGTAGTTCATGAAATCGGGTGCGAGTGTGGAGTTATGTATGTAGCTGAGAATGGGCATCCAATAAGCTGAACGTTATCTGAACTCGAGAGATATATCCGTCTCAAACAACACAACAAATCAGCGGTGGCAGAACACCAGGAAC
Source organism: Schistocerca serialis cubense (assembly GCF_023864345.2). Lineage (NCBI taxonomy): Eukaryota > Metazoa > Arthropoda > Insecta > Orthoptera > Acrididae > Schistocerca > Schistocerca serialis. The sequence goes on from NC_064641.1 coordinate 522,975,931, forward strand.
AGTGCAGGATGAAGATAGAATTTCGAGGCGTCCGCGTACCGACGAAACTGATGTTTTGTTTGAGGAGAAAGATTGGAGATGCTATAGAAATAGCCAAGAACCCGACACTATGAATGGAGAAGACGGGTTCCGACTTCCAGCGTCTTGACTGCCAGCAGTGACAGGTTTGCAGAAGGTCACAACGGCGAGGGGTACACAGAGTGCTGACGCGCCTTAAGCAGTTACTAAACAACGCTACGCTGCAATCGCCGCTCAGTTTCCTATTCGCCGATTTACACCAACGGCAAGCAATAAAGGCAACTCCAATGGAAAACGCCTATTTCCGCCAATGACAGCACGTGATGCAAAGACCAGTAAAAGAACACCTAATACCCTTCCTCCTCACCCTCGCATCCAATGACAGCACTTCTCCATAGTATATAAGTAACCAAACTAGCGCTCATTCACCAGTTAGCAATACACCCTGAGGAAGGCGTCTTGCAGTAGTAGCTGAAACGTCGGCATTTTATAATTGACAATGTGACCTGAAACCCAGAAGAATTTTATTGTCTGGATCACAACTTGTTTATTTGTTGTTATGTTATTAGGTGCCCCTTACATATATTATCTGTTTAAACATTTTAGAAAAGAAAAAACGTATAATTAGTAATTGAAAGAAGGTATAACTTCGGTTCAGTGGCCAGCAGACTTGATCACTGCACCACGAATAAACAATACAGGACAAGCTGTTTGACGTAGCTAAGAACATGTAACGGCTTTAAACGTGCACTTATACAACATAGAAAGGAACACCAAAGAGAGTGTGTACGTGGGAAATCTACGATGGTTCTCGATTTTACTTATCTGTTCATGAAGACCCAAGCAAAACAACTACACAATGATACCTTATCAGTAGGCACCGTCATTGGGCAGAATGATTTATAGCAACAGTTTATTGCTGTTGTCACTGCGTAGCCTTCCGTGGCGAGTCAGTTGACAGAAAAATCTTCTGATTATCGTACCGCTTCATAATGTAAAGCACTATACTGGAGAAACGAAAGTGGCCCTCTTCCGGGTCTGCTGATGTTCTTTGGCTGTATGGAGTCACATATATCTTGTCACTGCTGGTCACTGAGCATAACGTTAGGTCATAATTATAAAAGGTCATTGTTCTAATCGGTCGCTTGAGCCGGAAGGGTTATAATAGGTTGCCACTGTGGAGAGAGTGGGGGTATGCTGTTATCTATTGCTTCTTGCATTGTTTCCTATGACTGGTGCTCATTAGCGAATGAGGCGTTGGCCCCTGTTTTCAAGGCCGCGCGGCGGTAGGTAATGGCCGGTAGCGCTCGGATCAGGTGTTTTTGGGACGGCCTGTTGGCTGGCTGCCAGCCAGGATGGGGCGCATACGAGAAAATGAGCGCATACGAGAAAATGAGCGCAATATTCGTATGCGGCAGCACAACAAGTCTGCAGTGGCCGAAGACTGTGCAAGGAAATCAAATTTAACGAGACATACGTACTGGCCAAGCAGTAGCGTCTGCAGAAACGCAAGATCAGAGAAGCCATAGAAAAAAACATCCTAAAAACATCCCAACAACTAGTGAAGCTACCGTAACCAGCGAGTAACTGCCGCCGTGCAGGAAGGCAACAGGAGCCCACGTCATATTCGCCGATAAGCACCAGTCGTATCAAACAATTTTGTAAAAAAGAGAGTCACAGCATCAAACCCCCACTCCCTCCATCAAAGCGTCCTATTATCATGAAGTTCCCGCTCTTTCCGCCTCAAGTGACCAGTGATAACAACATCGTTTTAAAATTATAACCTAAGATAATGCTTTACGAGCACTCAGCTACAGCTCACAGTAGACACAGAAGAAGGCCACTGTAACATGGCCAAAGCGTTGGTTTCTCCAGTATTTTTACATTATGTCACGGAACGGTACTCAGACAAGCTTAGCGTCAATTTAGTACTATTTTTAAGCAAAGTGCGAAAATTGTCCTAAAATATTGGTAGTTACTTAGCAGACAACGTAATGGAAGATACGAACAGCTACCTTATCTCATATTCACGACAATTTCTCTGGCCGTTAAGACAACTTTTACAGAAGTTTATAAGCCTCCTCAAAAATGTCACTGGAGGTTTTTTGTAATCCATCACCGTGCTGATGCAGACATCTTTGGATCTCTGTCCGAATGTTGTACAGAAAACTGAGGAATGTCGTTGCATCTCGAACATTCTCTCAAAGAACAAGCTGATTCTAGAATTTTTGACACTCTTGCCGTTTACATATAGGTTGATTAATCAAAATTCAAATGCAATGATTGCTAACGTGAATGGATTGAAAATTTCCAAACGTAGTAAAAAAGGAACAACTATAATAAATTATCATTCGCGTGATGTTACTCATTAGATGCAACGTATAATGCGAGAGCTAAAATTTACATCGTTTATATACTACAGTTTTCTGTACCTCATGATATCTGGTAAGATTATTTAACGCGAAGGAAGAGGAATATGGCTGAAGATAACTAATTTAGCTCTGCGCTAGCCGGAAACTGAGTCTGAAACATTGGCATGTAATGCGCACACCGGAAAGCACTCTGCAAATCGGTGTCTGCTTTGTGCTTACCGTTCGCTGCTGTGTGGCCTGCTTCTTGTGCGATCGAACGCGTAATAAATTAATCCCTGTTGTTTTGTCGGCCCGAAAGGGACGTAATGCAGTTATCTGCCCGACTGCTGCGCGAATGCTTCACAGTGGCCCATAACTTGATTCCAGCGCTGCAGTTTGCGATGCATATTTCACACAGCCGCTACGATAAACAAACATTTCCATTTTGAAAACTGTTATCTTGCTGTTCTGCAAAAACGTCAGTAATGGCAAAGTGAATGTAACAGCTACACATGATATTTGCTATAGTGATTACTGTTGACGTTGAAGCTGGTGAAATTCGAAAATAATTTACAACACACGTAGCAATCATTAGCTACACATTAGGTGAAATCTTGTACTGTGTGTTGCAAACGAATGAACTTCGTGGAAATGAGTTTCGTTACGTTGTTGCTATGACGCATTTTTAAATCCTACTCACACAACACATATCTTACTAAAAGCATTCCACGCGTAGAAGCACGTTTTATGTGTCTTGATCAAATGACAAAATATAACTATAATTTAATGCTTTTAATAGGGGCTATGATGATATTAATAATTAATAATAGGGTAGTTTTCAAGACATGTGCCACTATGCAATTTAGCATTTATCGGTTTGATCATCATTAAGTTTACCTTATTATATTAATTGAATTTTTCATCGGACGTTGACAAAACAAGCTGACATAATTAAATAAGAAAAATACTTCCTAATATTCTGCAAAATTATACCTGTTTGATCACGAACTGCCTTTCGGCTTCTTAAGCCATGGTCAGGTGACAACTCAACGTCGCAAACATAGGTAAACACAATGTGCGACATACATCTACTTAAGTCCAACGCCATGTTTATCTGTGTTCGAGACGTTCAGTTGTCACCTGAAGATGCCGTAAGAAACCGAAAGCAGGAATATGGCCATATAAATATAATTTCACAGAACATTATGAAGTGCTTTTACTTTCTTGATAACATTATTTCTTAAATTAGCATTTTTTGGCATCGTCTGATTCGGTCCTTCTCATTGCAGAACAATATGAACATGGAAAGAATATAGGTGGCAAAAAGATATATTAATTACTTTAGCCTGTGAGAGTAGCAGACAAAATTTTTCCTAGTATCTGACTCGGTCTTGTCATATGGATGCAACTTGCTTTAAATATTCAGAAATGTGAAACATAAAATGACAAACGTAATATGTTATTTATTTATTTATCTTGACCAGTTTAGGGCCATCAGGCCCTCTCTTACCTCCGACCAGGGTTTCACACATACAGCACCTTTTTGACATCGTAGTTATCCAAGAAATAACAGTTTTGGTATGACAAATAGTATTAGAATGATTTGAGTGTCTATAGTGACAATGGGAATAAGTAATGCTGACGACGACCTAAAAAGGTCGGTACTTGCAACACTGGTACCACTGCTGCTGCAGCAGCTACTAATAGCGCTAATAGTAATAATGATTGTAATTACAATATTAATAACAGTCATAACATGAATGATAATGATAGATATAAAAGGAATTTATAGTTGCAAGAAAGATAGTTTACTGCTACAGCGCGTACTGGGGAAAAGGAATTTAAAGAGAAGGTGCTAGCTAAAAATATTGGGAAATGAGGAAAATCAGGATGGAAAGAAGGATGCACAGGGGCAATGGGTGCGTACAGGGACAGTGGTGATCACCATTGTTGCTTTAGTAGACATGTCATTAACTGTCTTCTGAGACTAGAGATGTTATTCGGCTCTGTAATATAATGCTGGAGGTTATTCCAGAGTCGGTTTTTTTATTTTATTTTATTTATTTACTGTCAAATTAGAGACCTGTTACCTGATGTATAAAATAGGTCGTATATCTTACAATTTTCGTTTTTCATCTTTTTACAGTTTTCTCTCCCTTTTTTATCTACAACATTTACAAAGAATGATACTTTTCAAAATAACAATAATGTAAGGTTTAAATATAAATAATTTTTTTTTCCTCTACTAAGAAGGACTTTCATATAATGGCTGAAGAATGGGGTGGGATCGAAACAATTTGGCTGTGATGGGAACGGATGTTTCTGCCACGTTGTTTAGACAAGAGCGTTACGGTCGATGAGACATGAGGGTTAGTGTATGTTGATGAGACAGCCTAGAAAAGCGGTTGTGGAAATCTCTGCGCATATTTGCACGCATCCAGGACATCTGTGCATAAGATGATGATATATGATCAAAAAGTTGAACATCACGTACATAACTGACATAGGCATTCAAAACCACTTCCAGGAGCCGTGAGCATTCCTGAGAAGGACTTCGCTGTCCTATGACTACAATACGAATGATTCACAGTTAGAATCGGTCAACTCATACAAACACCTAGGTATAGCAATTCCTAGGGATACGAAATGGAACAGTCACTATGTAGAACTTAATTTACAAAGAGTTTAGCAGTACGAGCCCATTTACCAGTAGGACATAGAACAAATTTAATAGAAATGATACGTCACGGTCTGGTTAATGACTCCAGTCGGTGACGTGGAGCGCCACACTCTTCATTACAATTCGAAGATTTAACCTTACCTACAAGGGTGTTGATGATTTTCCTTCGGTTTGACGGAACGAATGATTTATTTTTCTGAACACTGACTATCCAACAGTACCGTTTATTGACGTTTGTACAACACATGGAATCACATCAGTGTTCAAAGACGTATATGAGTTGGCGTATGTGAGTATGGCAGAATTGTTGAAACATTTACTGACGTGTTCAAACAGTTAAGGAAATTTTTCTCTTCATGTAAACGCTAGTTCTGGAAACACATAAATCGTCATAGGACATTTTCATTAAGTATATTCATTGATTGGTTACAACAAAATTTTCAGGATTTACTCATCAGCTGGAAAGAAAGAACTGACTGCACAAAAGCTATTACTGATTACAAAAAGTTGTGTTCGCCCACAATCAAATCGACCTTCAGTCATATTAACTACCTTTTCAAGGCAGTGAAGCATGTTAACCGCTCCTTCGGATTATGAAGTTTCGCTAACGGATTTTTTCGTGATTAATCCATCACAGTTTGAGAAAAGTAATGACGTTCCAAACTTTATTATTAAGTAATAAAACGATTGCTTTTTCTGAGATGAATTCCATAAGCAGCAATACTATTTTTGATCATTAGAACAAAAACATAAAATATCTGTCAAGTAAAAAACGAAATTTTTAATGCAGACTGAAGTTATCTTTTAACTATTCTTATTACATACATGAACGTTCAATTATTTTCAATAATTTTTTAATTAACATTTCGTAGCATTTCTATTCAAACTTAAAAAACGAAGTATATTACCTGTTACGTTAATTGCATTTATGATTGCGCATGTGAATTCAGAACAGGCAACAGCCTAATACATGAGCTCCTTGACCGACGAGTAGTCTAACAACGTATGCTAACTCGACAACGGCAGAGCGGCAGGGTGTACTGTGTGCTGACGTCCCCCCTCCCCCAACTTCTCTCCCCACCATCCCGACACATTGCATGCAAAATATGCCACTGGCAGCTGGATGGCATGGCGATCGGTTCGGTCTGATTGACGCGGCTATGGCCAGAGCCGTGGTTATTATCTTATCTGTGTTCACTATTGTTATAATTTCGTCAGTGCGTTAGCTGATAACCTGGCAATACCCAGCAAGCAGCCTTACTCATATCATGTATGTATAGCCTGTGAACTAAATCTTTCCATACCATTTAGATACGATAAAGCGCAGGCTGTATCTTTATACAGTTATTTGTTTCTGTTTCGAAATGGTTCAAATGGCTCTGAGCACTATGGGACTTAACATCTGTGGTCACCAGTCCCCTACAACTTAGAACTACTTAAACCTAACTAACCTAAGGACATCACACACATCCATACCCGAGGCATGATTCGAACCTGCGACCGTAGCGGTCACGCGGTTCCAGACTGAAGCGCCTAGAACCGCACGGCCACAGCGGCCGGCGTTTCTGTTTCATAAAGACCTGCTCTCTTGAATACATCTTGAAGAACGTTCGACACACAAGTGGCAATTTATTACGTTCAGTTCGCAACGAACCTGAAGGTTAAACATAACCATTCAGTATGATTGCAACCTAAATTTTGTCCCGCAAAGACTGAGTCTGGTCGTGCATCCTAAGGTCAGTAACTGCAGTACATTTTTTCTACTAAATTCCCTCCGGATTTTACTGGTCTCGTCCCACCTCGAGTTTTCAGAAACAAATAAAGGTAACCGCTGTTTTAATAGTCATACTAAATTCTGCTCTACGAAACAACCAGTTCCGTAGTGTTAACGTTTCAAATATTGTCGAATCATACGTTGTGGAAAGATGTAAGGCAAAGATGTCATGGAGCTCTATTTTCTAAAATCTGTGTGACTGAGGAACATAGTTCTTTGCCTCTAGGAATGTAATATAAATCTTCGGAAGAAACTTGCTCCTTAACATCTGCCATAAATGTAAAAAAATTATTTTACGAGTCCCTGTATAGCCTCTCCCAATTAAATCACTGTTGTGAGTAGCTATTCTCTGGTAGCCACCATTGTCCCATTCACTCTAGTTGTCGTTTCACACTGCCGTTCACTATCTTTCAGAGTTTTATGCTGTCCTTGTCCGTTGCTCGGGATCTTGTATTTCACTAGAACTTGTTTATATCTTCCTGACATGGCCCGTACGCTTACGATGCAGACGTGTGTCTCACAATTATATCCTCTAAGCATAGTTCAAAAGCCATATGTCGACTCAAAATAATACTTTCTCTGACTCCACTGCGGGACAAACCCAACCATATGAATGAAGTCAGAACCTGTGGTGACCAATGCAGAGCAATCACGTGTCACGTAAATTGGGAATTTCAACGTAAATTCACCATTTGGGATCTTCTCTCCAATAGTTCCTAAAATCCGAATCTCTACGTAATTGACCAGCCTAAAAGACTCAGCTCTACCCGAGAATCCCACTAGTTTACACCGCTCACTGCAAGTGGTGAAAACGCAGTCTTCACTAATCAAAGTAACCGTACTTCAGTATCAAGAAGGCGGCAGACGGTATCCAGGGCTCGTCCGTGATTACTCCTTAATATAACTAATCTACCGTCAGTTACCGCTTATGCTCTCTTGCCTCGCGGAACTCCTTGCCATGTGCGCACCACCTTTTACTTAAGACCTTTCTTCTTCTTCATTTTTTGTTTTCTCTAATGAGTCTGGCCACCGGCTTGAGTTACCTTCAGGTTTCCGCAATCAAGGATCAAAACCCTCTTCCCGTATTTGGTCTGCATGGCCTACGGATTTCCCCACGAAATCACCAGCCCTTCTAACGGATGGAACCTTTGTGGTTGATCGCATAAAAGTCCCCTGAAGCTGTCATTAGGATGCATTCCTTCTAGGACAACTATTTACCCTTCACCATGATCCAAAGAAGGAATTCTAGCGCAATCTTTGATTTTTTTATATGCTTTTCTGACAGTTCTTGAGTTATGGCTATCCGAAGCAGCTCTTACCGATTTGCTCGTCTCAAGCACGGGCACTCAAATAATTCCGACAACTTAGCTCCCGGCATTCATTAAAATACAGTTCCCATCGCACTGCTTTAGACGAAGCCTGCTCCAACCGACCGACCACCTTGTGAATCAGCAACTGATTGAAATGTTGAGTACTTTAAGCCTCAAAAAACAAAAAAAAAAATACATATATTTTACTAAGACGGCAACCATCCACAATTATCAGCAGATTATAGATATCATACTTTGTACCATCGCTGAGTTTCAGTTAGATACAGTACACCATCAAGACTAGACCAGAGCGCTCGTAAACATGAGACAGTCAGTATGTCACACCAACAGTTCTCTGAATCACAGCAGGAGCGCATGCTGTAGTCCCGGCACATCGCAACAGTAGCAACTTTTGAATCGGGACAAGACACGCAAAGGACTTCCGCTAGTGTAGTCCTCCTGAAAGCTTACTTTAGTATGGTCCTACAGCCCGAAAGCTGATGACTGTATTGAAGATACCGTTACATTAATCATACACAACGAGCAGGGGCGCTTTGAAACTGCATTACTGGTATGGGCAGTCATATGCAGAATTTTGCCTGCAGTTTACGCAACTATGATTATATAAATCGAAAACTTTACTCTTCAGTGTGCAAATCTATATATCTCTACACAGCATTCCTTTTTATTGTGTAGCCTAGTTAACAAGATTAAAACGAAGGCTGAGAGCAAGGAAAAGTTAAGACTTACAAAGTGTAAGTTTAAATTTTTCAAACGGTAGATAATTTATATTATGTAACATTGCGCAACTGAGAGACGAATATTATAGGAAGAGGGTTGAAATTTAATCTTAAACCTGATCTACATAATAGAAAAGTCAAAAATATCAGTTCTAATACTAACGTAACACTTGATCTGGCCGAGTTGCCAGCTTATGAATATAGTCGTATTCTAGCAAATTAGTGAATCTGACTGAAACTCATATTTTGTCTGTCAAGAATGATGCACATTACAAAAGGGTTGAGGTTGGAGTGTTACAGGAAATGAACAGAAAGGTGAATAAAGTTAAACTCAGAACAGTAAAAGTGGACGAAGAATACACGGGCTGTAACATTTAAGGATGATTACGATACGAAGGTTGCAGGTTTCTTTTAGTCTCATACGATACAGTGACCTGATTCAACGCCTAGATTCCTAGAGCAGCTTAAGCAGTGCAATTTCATCCTGTATACTTCAGTTGATTGACGTAAGGAGGAAGTACAAACATGTTCCGGGAAAATCAGGAATACAGAAATACAAGTCGCTGAGGAATGAAATAAATAGGAAGTGCAGGGAAGCTAAGACGAAATGGCTGCAGGGAAAACGTGAAGATATCGAAAAAGATATGATTGTCGGAAGGACAGACTCAGCATACAGGAAAGTCAAAACAACCTTTGGTGACATTAAAAGCAACGGTGGTAACATTAAGAGTGCAACGGGAATTCCACTGTTAAATGCAGAGGAGAGAGCTAATAGGTGGAAAGAATACATTGAAAGCCTCTATGAGAGTGAAGATTTGTCTGATGTGATAGAAGAAGAAACAGGAGTCGATTTAGAAGAGATAGGGGATCCAGTATTAGAATCGAAATTTTAAAGAGCTTTGGAGGACTTAAGGTCAAATAAGGCAGAAAGGATAGATAACATTCCATCAGAAATTCTAAAATCATTGGGGGAAGTGGCAACAAAACGACTATTCACGTAGGTGTGTAGAATATATGAGTCTGGCGATATACCATCTGACTTTCGAAAAAGCATCATCCACACAATTCCGAAGACGGCAAGAGCTGACAAGTGCGAGAATTATCGCACAATCAGCTTAACAGCTCATGCATCGAAGCTGCTTACAAGAATAATATACAGAAGAATGGAAAAGAAAATTGAGAATGCGCTAGGTGACGATCAGTTTGGCTTTAGGAAAAGTAAAGGGACGAGAGAGGCAATTCTGACGTTACGGTTAATAATGGAAGCAAGGCTAAAGAAAAATCAAGACACTTTCATAGGATTTGTCGAACTGGAAAAGGCGTTTGACAATATAAAATGGTGCAAGTTGTTCGAAATTCTGAAAAAGAGTAGGGGTAAGCTATTGGGAGAGACAGGTCATATACAATATGTACAACAACCAAGAGGGAATAATAAGAGTGGACGATCAAGAACGAAGTGCTCGTATTAAGAAGGGTGTAAGACAAGGCTGTAGCCTTTCGCGCCTACTCTTCGATCTGTACATCGAGGAAGCAATGATGAAAATAAAAGAAAGGTTCAGGAGTGGAATTAAAATACAAGGTGAAAGGATATCAATGATACGATTCACTGGTGACATTGCTATCCTGAATGAATGTGGAGAAGAATTAAATGATCTGCTGAACGTAATGAACAGTCTTGTGAATACACAGTATGGTTTGAGAGTAAATCGGAGAAAGACGAAGGTAATGAGAAGTAGTAGAAATGAGAACAGCGAGAAACTTAACATCAGGATTGATGGTCACGAAGTCAATGAAGTTAAGGAATTCTGCTACCTAGGCAGTAAAATAACCAATGACGGACGGAGGAAGGAGGATATCAAAAGCAGACTCGCTATGGCAAAAAAGGCATTTCTGGCCAAGAGATGTCTACTAATATCAAATACCGGCCTTAATTTGAGGAAGACATTTCTGAGGATGTACGTCTGGAGTACATCATTGTATGGTAGTGAAACATGGACTGTGGGAAAACCGGAACTGAAGAGAATCGAAGCATATGAGATGTGGTGCTATAGACAAAAGTTGAAAATTAGGTGGACTGATAAGGTAAAGAATGAAGAGGTTAGCACAGGAAAGGAATTCGTGGCGGGCCACATCAAACCAGTCAGTAGACTGATAACCAAAAAAAAAAAAAAAAAAAAAAAAAAAAAAAATGGCCTTCTTCCAGCCTGTGACAAGTAGGATGTTAAATATTCCATTTGATGCTGATGAAGCAAGTATTTAGTTGGATATAGTTAATGAGACAGCATGCAGAAACAGATACAAAAACGTAATGGTTAGTGCAATATATACTAAAAACAGAGCAGCAGGAATCGAATTACTGACAACCCCTTCACACTAAGAGAACAACAACCTCATAAAAGAAGTTAAGTATGCAACATTGCCATAGTACGGACGCATTTCAGATGAAATAAAGAGGACATTCCATAGCACTAAATAGCAGACAAGGTTTCCAGGACAAGGTTTTACAATTACTAGGCAGTACTCCACACCATAGGATGCAAAACACAGAAACGATGAAAGAGTCTTGTATTTACAGAATTAACTACTATAGTTCCTCCTCGAGAACCACCATATTACTGAGGTAAAGACGTTTGAGTGTCCGGATACACTCTGAGACATGTACTGACGGGACTTTAAGGTCCTTGCAGGGTCACCCAAGCCATATAGGACGAAGTGTTGGGAACAGAATTAAAGCACTCCACAACGAGGCCCCCAAAAGCTTCAGATTAGGTGGCCTCCAAGATGGCTCAGATATGGGACAGGAAGGGCTCTTCCATATGGTTAAGTCAAACTTCCTGGCGGAAAAATTAAGTAGCTACTGCCTTTCAGTTAGGTTACTGGCATACCAAAGGCTAGAAGAAATAAACACCGATCAGAAATTATTGGAAAGTTAAGAGACCAAAAGGTGGCAGCCTCATCATACGTTTCACCTGGCTGTGAGGTGGCATACCGTGAACAGGACTTTAATTTACTCATATTCTTCAAAGGAACCAGCAGGATGGATTAAATAGAAGACGATCCAAGCAAGAAAGGAACAAACGATTCGGAATAGTTGAAAAACTCAGCATTGCGACTTGGAATGTGAGAAGCTTGCACCTAAAAGAAACAGAACTACGTCAGGAATTGATGATGATGCTGATGGTGATGTTTTATGGCGGAGGGCACTAATCAGCAAGATCATCTGCGATCTTGCATTATTGTTCATACCGCAGAAGATCGTGAAAATGTGTGGAAAAAGATCAATAAACTGGAATAATACTTTTCATCTCGCCACAAGAATCGTAAAGCAGTCCCAATAGGGACGTACATAAATTACAGACAGCAAATAATTTTGGAAAACAAGCCAACCCGTGGTCGCAACCAGAGTTTTAAAGCGAGTAACCAAAATCACGGCTGAAGGCCTTTACGCCCAAAATGGCAATTATTAAGAAATTTAACACACGTGCATAAAATACAGACAACAAATAATTTTTGAAATTAACACAATGTGGCCGCAATCAGAATTTTACGGTATGTAACCAAAATCACGCCTGAAGGCCTTTAACGCGATAAATGGCAATTATTTAAAATTTAACAAATACATAAAATACGGGCAGCCCATAATTTTGCAGATAGGCCAATGTGGTCGCAATCAGAATTTTAAGGCAAGTAACTAGTATCACGGCTGAAGGTCTTTAATGCCAAACCGACAATTATAAAAAAAAAAATTAACAAATATACTGTCAAACGGCGAATGGCATAGCAAAAGTTAATTTAGAAAAAAAAACAACAAATCACCAAACAGGTGAGACAAATGATGGTAACTTAATAATACAATAATGAAATAAAACACAAGGGGCAGTGACAGACGGTGCTCCAGGAACCAACGACTGAGTAGGTCACACGAAAAACACTTTCGCGCGCGAAGAGGAAGGTGGCCAAGAGTTGTATTCATACCACAAAAGGGCTTAGTGGCTGTCTAACGAGCGACAAATGTAATGTTGCTGAGGCTACCTGACACCCTACAAAACAAACGCAAGGTGTAAAGTTATGTCAAAGCAGGAACAGGCGGGCTGGACTCCGCCTACAGAATACTGTGCTTAGAGCGCCCGGAACAAAAAGGAATGACTACCACCAAGGGAAAAGAACGCCACCCAACCTACAATCAAGAATCGGTCAAACTTAAATGCCTCACCGGACTGCAGCGGCAAGCCGAGGAATTGTACACTGTCGTTACATACAGTAACCTCCAAGGCAGGTAACTGGGGTGTTAGTGGCCACAAGATAGAAAAATACCGGTGGTTGAACTGAACTATGTAAGAAGCTGAAAATAGTAAATAGTAATTAGATGCTCAAGAAGACTAATCAGATCCGCTTCCCCAGGTACCCCACTGCCTGCTTTTCGCTGCAGCGAAACTACGAGCAACAACACGAACCCAAGTCACTGGATAATCGCGAGATTTCACAATGGTGGAGGTTTCTCTACGCGAATGGCAATGCACTCAAATATGCAGGATACGGTTTCGACGAGGTCGTACAGCCTCGTGACCACTGCCCTTCGCTCCGGCACTCCATACACGCCGCCAGCAGTCCCAGCTTGTTGTAACTCTGTGCAGACCTAGCTGTTTCTGCATCCCTAACCGAACTCCACACACATACCACACGGAAGAAGAAAGAAGTCGCCCCAAGGATAGGGCAGCAGAACTACACATCGATAAGCGCCACTGCTGCCACTAGCGGACAGGCAACGCTTGCGAAACCGAGAAGAAGACAAACAACGTAACCACGCCAACTAAACGATATAGTCTGGCAGAAACCTACACACGGCAGCAACGCGAGCCGCAGCACGGCTCAAGAACAGAGCCTGTTGCATATGCCGTAAATGAGAAGATAAAGTCTAATCGACAAAACGGGTTAGAACATCATCAAAGAATGCCATATTCAAGAGTATCAAAACAAGACTTAAATATCAGTCCGTAAGGTACAAGACCCGTTGGAAGACCAAGTAAAACATTGCCAGATAATTAAAAGACGGAATAGGCCTATGGCAGAAAAAGACCTGCTGTAATCATAACAGCGGTAATGTGCAACAGAGTGGCAGAAACTTCAGGATATTGTTGAGACGACAAGTGAACATTAGTACCAGTAGTAAAATTTCATTTAGCAACCATTTATATAACAGTAAACACACCACTAATAACATAAAAGCATTTTCTATTCTGCACACGCTTAAAAGTAGACTGATGAATATTAATGAGATTCACATTTATACCGATTTTAGTAAAGCACCAGAAGGTATGTTGTATGATTAAACTGATCTAATTGATCTGATTTTTTTTTTGCTGACATATGTTACTTGTAAAATATTTTACTTATAGTACATATTACATATCACACTAATACACAGGGTCCAGTCACATTAACGTGACATCTGCTTATGTTTGACGTTAACGTTAATAACCTTTCACAGAGGGAACATGGCAGCGCTACCAGTGAACGGTATATAAAGTATGTTGGCAGTACTGTCGTTGTCGTAATGTGGAAAAGAAGCGATTTACCTGATTCCAGGGTACCATCATTGGCTTTGGGGCTAAGGATGGAAGCATTTCCGAAATGTCTAATTTAATTGGCTGTTGGTATGTCGCCGTTGTTAACATGCACCCTGCATGGAAAAATGGCGTTATTTAAAACCGGCTGCAGTGCCACCCGGGTCATAGACGACAGGAGTGAACGACGGCTACGAAGATGCTCACGGACGAACAGACGTAAATCGGATGAGCAACTGACCGCCCAGCAGTGACTTCCCAACAAGAGTTCAGCGAACGTTGCTGTGTATGGGCTGACTGCTGTTCATCAGCAACGAAGGTTGGTATTTGCACCCCAGTATGGCAACTAGACGCCCACTGAATGGCGGCAGGTTATCTTTTCAGGTGGACCACGTGTTATGCTCTATCGGGCAGATAGCCTTTAGCGTATACGTGTGAAACGCTTGAAAGCATAGAGTCCAGGCCGAAGAGGAGAGGGTTTTAGTTTGAGAAATGGTTTCGTGGCGTTCCCTGGCGATCTCGTCACTCTGGAAGACGCAATACTTCAACACAAATATACCTACCACTGAGCCCAGCTTCACTCATGTACTCAGTTTGTTTTTCCTCGACACTACCGCATCTAAAAACAAGAGAATTTAACGTGTCACACTCCTCGCAGTGTACGTACGTGGTTCGAAGAGCACCAGGCTCAGTTTACCGAACTACCCTGGTAACCAGACTCCCCTGATTTAAGTCCAATCGAAAATCAGTGGGAGCACCTCAATGGGACAGTTCGCGCCCTGGATCCTCATTCGAGAAATCTAGCGCAGCTAGCCACTGCATTGGGGACGGCATGGCCACACATCCCTTTAGGCACCATCCAGAACATCCCTGACTCTCTTTCTGCACGTCTTGCAGCGGTTCGCACTGCAAAAATTGGTTATTTAGGCTTCTGACACTTGGTGACGTTAATGTGCCTATGCTATTTATGTTCTTGATCTTTGTTTTTATTGTGTGGTAAGATGACACAGATTATAGTGCATTAATTTTCTATAATATACATCCATGTCGTTCCCGTTTACATGTATACCATATGTACGTTCATGTACATTCCTATGACCTTTGCACCCTCCCCATCCTTCCCCAACCCCGTCCCTTAGTACTTCTGTAAGTTAATTTTATTTTTTACAGTCTGCTGCTAGATACTGTGTAGATATGTATAATAATCTCACTGGCATGAGTCACATAGATAATGTTGATAGTCCGTCTCTTCTACATGGTGGAGCAAATAAGTGAGACCCAGAGAACAGAGTTCCTGGGAACAATGAAACATAGAAGAGGAAAAGACATACGGTACCAATGTGAGTAGAGCAGATGCTGAAAGTGACCACAATACCTTTCTTGGAACTTGTGGGTCCTGGTCAGTAAGCTGCTGAAGGTGGACCGAAGTTGGGCTGCTGGAATTATTGTATTCTCATCCGAAATTTGCTTCTGTATTTCTGAATACTATGAAGATTGTTGCGATACACCGTACACTTGAGGGCTCCACACATTAAGTAACCGCACACTGACAGATCGGGTGACTTGGGCGGCCAGCTAGGGCAGCGATCAGAGTGACTTCTGCCAACAGGTCTGTTAGGCGTGAATATTGTGTAAATGTGCTGCCGGCTGTATGGGCAGTCACTCCATCCCTCTGTAACTGCAGGTCCATTCCTCCCTCGTTAATGCTGCCACAAACTGATGTCCAGTCGTAGCTATGCCACAAACTGATGTCCAGTCGTAGCTATCTGGGCCACTTTGATTTGCCCCATCGAGATATGCCTTTTTACTGTTGTAAGATTTTTAATCAAGTTCTAGTGTAGAGATAGATCAGCATAACTTTGATGTTGTGACAATGTACGTATCTGTTCTGAATGTAATGCTTACAAGATATTTTGACGAGCTGGTAATAGTATAATTTAAATGGGCGTATTATCCTGAACTAAAAAATGATTCAAATGGCTCTGAGCACTATGTGACTTAACTGCTGAGGTCATCAGTCCCCTAGAACTTAGAACTACTTAAACCTAACGAACCTAAGGATATCACACACATCCATGCCCGAGGCAGGATTCGAACTTGCGACCATAGCTTTCGAGCTGTTTCAGACTGTAGCGCCTAGAACCGCTCGGCCACACTGGTCGGCTCCTGAACTGAATTCAATTTTTGTTTTTCATTTTACTACTTATGCCATGGTGTACCTTAAATAATTTGTTATAGACGTTCATATGTGCCTTAATTTGAGTCACCTGTTTCTTGTTTTGGATTGTGTTGAATTTCACTTCTGGCACGTCAGCAAAGTTTGTTTTCCAATCCGACATATTTCAATCGATAATTGGCGATGCTATCTGCGAGTTATGTCTTTAGCAACAGTAATTAAGAGCCGATTGTAACTGTCACTTTGTGTAGCGAGTAGTTATATCTAATAGTAATAATGATGTGCTCTTGTTCGTAATAATTTGTTTGCGGCCCAAATATTATGTTGCATATGGTCTACAGTAAATGTCACTTCTGATGTGTTATTTAATTAATATGCCACTGTAAAATATAATAAAACAAATAATGGCTATCAACATGTAGCTCCAGGAATTGACTTCCACGATAATTGAAGGGCGACTGTTATTCTATATTGTAATGTAAAACCAATTAAATACTTATGCTACATATATCCCACGTTCGTATGCTTTTATTTTAGATGCATGGAAACGACATAAATGTCGAAGTAGGCTGATTGCACAAGTAATAAAGAATATTACAGTTTACTAAGGACTATGTTTTCCTTTTACCTTTTCATTGTAATGCCTTGCAAACTATCAGCTGGGGGCCTCGCACATCCCTCCTGCATTTGCGTGATTTCGTGATTTTCCGTCTTCTCCGCCTTCAGTTTGGGTTCAGCAGACACCACAATGGGGATTTCATCAGCGTAGGAAACTATCCCGTCAACTGTATTCAATCCATCAAATAATTATATCGTCAGGTTACAGTCACAGTATAGTATACTGAGCGCTGGTAACAGCATTTGGCGATTATCTTCGGCTATACCGTTCAGCAAGCTATTCAGATGTTCGACCTTTCCAAAAGTCTTCAAATTAATCCTGGAGTGATATTGGATAGAGGAGATTTAAGGCATGAGAACGTTACTTGCCACCGTAGATTACCGCAAGTGCCTCTAATATCAACCACAACTGCTAATGTACGCTCTACAGTTGTCTCATCTACTACGTCCAACACTGCGTTGATAATACCACCTTCCTGAAATCTACATTAACTCTAACTGTCATGATCCCCGGTGGGTTTATAACAGGTCACACAGCGCCTTCTCCAAGACCTTAAGTAGAGTATTAATGAAACATATTTGGCTGTAGTGTTTAAGTTCTATTCCCTACCGCATTCACCTGTACACCACATCGTTGCTCATCTACCCCCGGGGGACGTTCGTAGCAATTATGTGATAGCATTGAGGTTTTCGTGATTCGTAGAAAGAGCCTTTCCCAGAGAATGGTGTGCCAATGGTAATATTTTACGCCAAGGTTGTAGTAAAACACCAGTCTGTCTTCTTAAGAGACCGAGAGATACTTCCGATATGACACATTTAAAAAGAGCACAACTATTGTTTTAATTCCATTTGAACCCAGCCGCGTTTCGATATCTCATATGATGCTTCGGCCATGCTTCGGCCGAGGGACCGGGTGCGAGATGTGGTCCATGGAGATAGCGGGAAGCGACTAGCATGTTGAAACGGTTTCGGATTGAGGACGGGAGAACGAACGCGACATAACGGTGACAGAGAGTCGGGTCGGTCTGTGTCGTGATCACATGGGCCCGTTCTGTGGATGCCTAGGTTCGTGCCTGGTGCGCAGCCCGAGCGCAAGAGGCATCTTTCGATGGCGGCAACGTTAACGGATCAACGATCCGGCCAACAGGAAGGCATTGGTCGGCAGCCTCCGTGGGACTCATCCGCCAGACATTGTCTTGGAAAGCAGCTCCATCACACGCACACATGAGTATGCCGTGGCCTGCAGGCCTCTTCATCCACAAGGTGACCTTTCTGCATTATGCCTGGTAAGCAACTTCGAGAACCTCCCTAGCCGGTAATGATACTTCCTCACCCTAATCTTCGACATGATGGTTGTGCTGGCGTCTGGCTGTTTCATCTTAGAGTATTTGGCCTAAGTTCAGTCCATCCCATTTCGATTTGTGTTCAGAACTGTTAAATTCATCCCGCCGAGGATTTGTCAGTAAAACTATTAATGGTCGGATCGCAATCACTGTTCAGCCTTCCTCGCTTTATGTTCCATTAATTATTCATTTTTGAAGTGTGTTTGATTTTAGTGCTTCTTTTTTTGAAAGACGGCTGCTGTACAGATTGTGTATTTGTCTGACTATATATAAAGGAGTGTTTCCTTAATGCTTTAGCTCCTAATGAAATTTTTCTGGTATTTTATCTTTGGTAATTATCTTAGTAAACACATTTGTATCCAGATCATGCGTTGCGTCTGGCTGCAAGAGTTCTGTTTAGCTACACTAGAGCCCCAAATTATTGCCACCATCTATTAGACTGCGAGTTGGCGGGACTAAAAGTGAGTTTAGCACTAAATCCAGCTAGAATTTGCATATGCAAATATTGCTCTAAGCCCACCCTTTCCTAACTCCGACTTTTTCTGTTGCACAAGGATTAAAAAAGAAACGCGAACTGATTGTAATCGACCCTGAAAGTTGAGTAGAGTAGAGTTTGGCACCTGCGATAATTTAATTTGATAAAAATTAATTAGACAGTGGAAAGCTTAATTAATGTCGTGACAGATGAAAGGGTTGCTCTACCTAACTACAGAATGATAGATCTGTTCAAGATAACAATTGGATTTATTCTCATTAAATTCAAAAGGAAAAACATATGAAACATTTAAAATACGACAATTTGAAACACAGATAATTGCTGTGAAGATGAAGTTGTTCATAAACTAGCTTGTGACATTTATGACAAAGTGGTATGTGGCGCAAATTCCTTGCAACTCAGATCTTAAGAAAAACACCCTGAAAACCCGACATTAATTGCGCTGCAAGAGTAGTGAGAACTCTGACAATGAAAACCCAAGACAGAACAACGATAGAAAGAACGGAAACTGGCACGCTCTTCTGATCTGTGATTATCACGTAGCAAAATTACCCAATCTTCCGGTGCTGCGGACATACATTACCAGGCCCTCTTCTTTAATGCAAGAACACGATTTGGCGTACCGGAGGTGATGGCTGGTTGCTTCGACGTCCCGCCTTGCTGATGCTAATGTCCCGAGTATAGCCCAATATTAATTATCCTGGCCTGGTTGTTCCAGACTAAAGACTTCCTAGCAGTCCAAAAGCGCTTCTGAGGGAGACGAAGAAAGCTTGCCACACAATCGCTGACGGTACAGTGATTCATTTTAATAAGCGCAGTCACACAGTAACTCCGATACAGAAGCTTTATCTTAAACTACTCAAGATGGACAACATAGGCCGTTTGTACACAGAGCGGTCAATTGCCAACTGTACTCGGAAAGTTACATTTAAGTCGAAACTGCGTCAACTTCGTCAAAAATGTACTATTAAATAAATGTACATTAGACAGCCAACGGCAGGCAGACTTTCAAGAGCAGCAAATCTCAGTCTTGTAACCTACTGAAACCTGGTACTCAAGGAAGGTAGAACTCGGTTACGATTGTGGATGGGGCAGCAATCAGTTACTATTGATTCAAAATGGCTCTGAGCACTATGGGACTCAACTGCTGAGGTCATTAGTCCCCTAGAACTTAGAACTAGTTAAACCTAACTAACCTAAGGACATCACAAACATCCATGCCCGAGGCAGGATTCGAACCTGCGACCGTAGCGGTCTTGCGGTTCCAGACTGCAGCGCCTTTAACCGCACGGCCACTTCGGCCGGCTCACTATTGATTCCCTTTTTCAGTTACACACGTTTACTTTAAAACAACAGTTCCAGATTCAGCAATAAATCAAGGTATCACACGTTATTAATGAAGGAATAAACAACTGATTAATTAATAGTGCTTTCAGTGCGTTACAATTTACCAAATAAGCATAAAAAACAAACACAGCAAATAATGTTTTAAAAACAAACCAATGTGACCTCAATTAGAAGTTTAAGGCATGTAACCACAGTAACAGCCGCATGCCTTTAACGCCAAGAATGACAATTATAAAAAATTTAACAAACATACTGTGGAACAGCAATGCAATAGCAAAGGCTAATTTCAAAACGGGTGAGCCAAAATGATGATAAACTTAGTAGTATAATCATTTAAACCTGCTGTAACGCCAAGAATGTCAATTATACACAAAAAATTTAGAAACATACAATAAAACATGAAATATAATAATAAAACACAAGGGCCAGTCACAGACGGTGCACCAGGAATCGACCTCTGTGTAGGTCCAGCAAAAAAAAAAAAAAAAAAAAAAAAAAAAAAAAAAAAAAAAAAAAAAAAAAAAAAAAAAAAAAAAACAATTTCACGAGTGATGAGATAGACAGCCAAGAGTTGCATTCACTTCACAAGATGGTAACTCGGACTAGTGGTAGTCTAACGAATGACTAATGATAATCCTTCTAAGGCTACCTGATGTTCAATAAAGCAAATGCAAAGATGTAAAAATACGCCCAAGCTGGAACCCGGCATCCTGGACTCCACCCACAGAATATTGTGCTTAGAACGCCCGGAACGAGAAAGGAATCACTACCACCAGAGTGGAAGAATCGCCAACCAACCTACAATCAAGAAATCTGTCAAACTACACGCCTCACCGGACAGCAGCGGCAAGGCGAGGAAATGTACACTGCCGTTACATACACTAACACTCAGGGCAGGTAACTGGGGAATTAGAAGCCACGAGGCAGGAAAAATACCGCTGGTTGAACTTAACAAATAGTAATAAACTGAACGCAATAAATAGTAGTTAGAAGACCAGGAAAGCTAATGAGATCCGCCTTGCCCAAGAACTCCACTCACAGCTCTTCACTTCCGCAATACAACGAGCAGCAGCACAAACCCGTCACTAGAGAATCGCAAGATCTCGCTATGGTGGAGGTTTCTCTACTAGACTCCAAATGCACTCAACTTTAAGCTTGCAGGATCTGGCAGCAGTCCCGGCGTGTTTTCGCACTGCGCGGGCCTGGCTCCTCCTGAGTCCACAACCGAACTGCCTACTGACATGACCTGGAAGAACAACGACGTTACCCCAAAGATAGGGCCACAGTTACTACATATCGATAACCGCCGCTTCTGCCACTAGTGGACAGGCAACGCTTGCAAAACCATGTGGCGCCAGTCAACATGAGAAGAAGACAAACAACTGCAACCATGCCAGCTAAACGATACGGTCTGGCCTCCAACAGGGACGGAAATCTACAAACAGCACCAACGTGAGCTGCAGCACGGCTCACCTACTCAGACTAAAAGGCGAGACTAGACTGCCTCACAGAGCACTCACACAAGCCGAACCCATTAAATTACCACCTCCACCACAGTGGTCATGGTTAAACGTGCCAATCATCAACTTGATAACTGGTGGAAAATTACACTCTATTGCCAAAGCATTTCTACAACACCAATGAAAATACAAGGCGCCAATTTCTACGCCGATTTTGCTACGTCTCGGAGCTTTTCCCTGAGCAAGCCAATCATAGGTAATCTTTTACAGAAAAACGAGGAAATTTACCTGAAAAAACTGCCTGGGATGTCGTTCCCACGCCTCGCTAGTAGCTCGCCATAAGGTGTGTTTACCGAATTTCCGCGAAGAAACGGAATATCTCGGCCCAGGCGCTCCCTTTGTGAGCGTGTTATCCCGCTCTTTTGATAATGTCGGCGTTGGGGCAGCATCCACTCCATTCAGCCAGTCCCTCACACCAGCCGGCATAACCCTTTCTTGACCAGCAGAACACGTATGTCTTTCCGGACCACCCAGGCGACGAGAGACGAATCGTGGGAAGGAATAGCAACTCTTCACTCCATGCAATTAGAGAGGAAAACATTCATATCTTCCGAGTTTTCAATAGCAGTGTTGTAATGAGGATTCTAAGCTATACCTCCCCAAATCGAATTACATGGAGTAGGATGATTGCTGTAAACATGAGAGGGGGCAAGCCATTGTGCATCGGAAAGGCATGCCACCTCTCAAGGTCATATTTCCCACTTTTAGGCGTTTATTGTGTGAGGTACTTATTGGACTCATTTAAGGTGTCTGTGTGAACTATTTAACCGTGCTGCCTTCTCGGTTAACCAGCTGTTACGTCACAATTCATGATTTTTAAGTTCCATTAGGAATTAATAATTGTCTCGTTTCTCTAGAGTATTTCCCTGCGTGTTTAAATTAACCAAGGGTTCCGACGTTGGCCTACGTAAAAATTAATCGTCACTTTTATGTGAGCATGTTATTTGACTGCATGTTGGCCACTCTTTTGTGGGATGGTAACTCATAAGTATTTAACACTAATCGCTCACTTAGCACATTTTACTTTGTTAAGTTTTAATAAAGTGACTTACCTTTCTGGTGTTTTAAGATAAATATTACAGTGTGTTATCTTGTTGTGTGAGAGTGTGTGGCGCTAACCCTGCAACTGAGGATTTCCATAATGCTGTGCTGCAGTAACTCTTTTGTCGTAAAATTTCTTAGCCTACTTCGTTTGGTCATTAATAAAATTATCGTTTCCCCCACACTTTTGTTTGGTTTTCCACCTGTGTGCTTACTGCATGGCTCCTTAATAAATTTCATGCGCACCAGCTTTGTTTGTTCTGACCAGAAATTTAAATGAAATCTGCTAGGGTCATGGCGTTGTTCGCTCTTTAGCCGTAGGTAACTGGATCATGAGATGGGACTTGAAATGCCAGTAAATGTTCATGTGTTTCAAGGTTTGTTTGTGTCTGTGTTCTAGATAGGCGAAGCCCATTTGTGGTGTGTCCCGAAGTTTCTGGAGACGTCAGGGTGTGTTATCAGCCAGTGAGTCGTTCGTTCATAAGCAGATTTGTTGTATCTGTGAATTCCCTCCGGTTAAGATGCTCCTTTACTAGCACCTTCCTCCAACCGAAGCATTGATGTTTAATAATTCGTTTAGACAAGTAACGACATCTCGGAGTAATTTGCTCTAAAACTAAATTAAGGCTTTCTACCAACTTTCCTGAAAGCAAACTTTGAAATTTGATAATTTTCTCAGACATATAGTAACCTCTTTAAATAATTTGTTTCAAATCAAGGATTAACATCGCTGTGATTTACCGTAAAGGTGGCATTTGTTTTTCTCTTTAATATTTGATTTCAAACAAGTATATGCGTTTTATAATTATTTCAAAGGATAGATCATTGTGTTGTATTAACTTACCGAATACAATGTTTACTAAATGCAATTAAAAATTGGATGGGTACACGAATGAGATTCAGTTGTTTCCGCTGTTGTACCAGTTTCTCCAATCACAAAGCAACCAGCCACGCAAGCATTGCACCACCAACACAAAGGTAGGACAATTTTGGACCTGCATACTGATGGGCGACTGGAGATTGTGTTCTTCGCAGGCGCTGTCTTTAGCATTCACATACTGAACAAATTTACAGAACGAGTCTATGGTTTGCAGTTCACAAATGTATGTAATCCTCGTGCACACGAGACATGAAAGATGAGGGAAATTTCTCGTCTGCTCCGACCCCTGAGTTTTCTCCTGGCGACTTCAGGGATTTACTTCACACGGAAAGTGCTTCATATGATTAAGGTCACACTGATATTTCTCCTTGACCAGGAAAAGGAAAAGAATCTAGGTAAACGAAGTACCTGGCATCTCATGCAAGAAAGCTTCTCATTGACGTTGCAGAAAAGTGTGAACTCACTTTTCGAGTTAATTTCTCGATGTTGAGCCAGAAAGTCGTACGGCTATAGGAGGCAGAGTGAATGGAGTGTCAGGAAAGAAAAAACAAACTTTCTGATCGTGGTGATCGTCTTTTCAGTCACATAAACAGAAGAAAATTGTGTTGAACGATGACTCCTTGTTGCAACAAGTGGACATTCCAGTTCGTAGAGCTTGCCGAATTAGCAGAATTTATTTTACATGCTGACAAAATGGCAACAGAAGATGTAAATGGGGACCTGTCCCGTGTTTCTGCTGATAACGGGACGAGTGTGACGCACGTTTTAAAATTTTGAGTTCCCGCACCCGGGTTCTCGGGTTCGATTCCCGGCGGGGTCAGGGATTTTCTCTGCCTCGTGATGACTGGGTGTTGTGTGACGTCCATAGGTTAGTTAGGTTTAAGTAGTTCTAAGTTCTAGGGGACTGATGACCATAGACGTTAAGTCCCATAGTGCTCAGAGCCATTTGAACCATTTGGAAAATTTTGAGAATTATTGTCAGGATTCGTAGTCAAACTGCTAGTTTAGACATTTTAGTGAGTTTCATTGCACCTTGGTCATCCATTCCTTATTTAGCAACCAACAAGTCACGTGTCCTGCTACAGTCTTTTAATATGTTCTCCTTTATCCATAGTTTTATACATTTTCTTTAAAGATTTCAACACATTGGAAGCTCCTATTGTTCATCTGTGTGTGTGTGTGTGTGTGTGTGTGTGTGTGTGTGTTTGTTTGTTTGTTTCAAAACCGAATTTACTTCTGTATTCATTTATTTTTGATTTTTATTCTAAAACTTTTTATTATGTTCTTCATTTTAACATCATTCGACTCAGCCGACTTCATTATATGCGCTAAGGACCTTAGTGTCGTCCGCCCTAAGAACTTCATCATCACCATCTCAAAGTAAATGGCCATATCAATAGCAAGCTTCTTTATAAGGTCGTTTTTTCATCACGTCACTCGTACCGTCCTATTGTATTGCTTTTGTTGAGAGCTGGTTCTCCATGCGCATCTTAAATGATGTGAAGGCTGACCCTAAATGCCATGTAGCAGGTGTGATTCGTTCAGGATTAACCATATCGATAATATTCCGATATTGTGGCCCTGGAATGGAAACCAGCATACATTCCAAAAGCACCATTCATTGCAAAGTCCATCTTGCACTATTTCTCGAACGACCTCTAGAAAGCCTCTGGCAGTTAGCTAGATGCAGTATTTCTCGATTTCCGAAAACCATTTGAATCGTTACCACACCAATGTTTAGTCATCAAAGTACAATCGTACAGGTTGTCAAATCGAACTGTGTCTGAACTGAGGATTTCTTGAGACGGAAGATATAGCACGTGCTTTTGGATGGAGACTCATCGAAAGATGTAGAAGTAACCTCAGGTATGCCACAGGGAAATGCGATGGAACCCTTTGTCTGAAAAAAATGTGCACACACGTTCGGTAAAATCTAGATAAGATTTAAAAGAACGTAAAGGCGAACAATTTCGTTTGAGTTTTTCGAAATGTAAAACTGTTACCTTAATAGAAAAAAAAAATAAAAAGAATAATATTAAAAAAAACGTATAGCATCATAAGACTACAGTACCAGTGATATGGTAAGTTCGTCGATGCTAAAATAGCTAGTTGGGATGTGGAAATGTTGGAATCAGGCAGAGGTGGCGAAACGAACCGCGCGCGCACGTTCCGTTCGCTGCCCTGGACGCGCGGGGCTTAATTAGACAACCGTGTCAGCCGTGTAATGCGGGCTGCCTGCCGTCAGGTTACGGAGCGGCCGTCCACCCGCGCAGTGCGGCTGTGCAGTCGCTGAGCCATGCCATGCCGTGCCACCCTTCTGATCCGACCGCCGCTGCCGTCTGCCCTCGTGACAGCTGGATACGCTACCCGCCACTTTTCACTTTATTGCAGGTAGTGAATTAAAGAAATTACTGGTGACAGACAGGGGGATTTTGTATCAGCAGATGTTATCCTCCTATTTTGCAGTAGGAAAGGTCGAGACACAAGAGAAGCGTATCCGACGTTGGTTTAAGAAAAGACAAGATACTGCCACTGGACATTCCTGCCTAGAAAAAATAACAAAGACTGTAAAATGGTTCAAATGGCTCTGAGCACTATGGGACTTAATATCTGAGGTGATCAGTCCCCTAGAACTTAGAACTACTTAAACCTAACTAACCTAAGGACATCACACACATCCATGCCCGAGGCAGGATTCGAACCTGAGACCGCAGTGGTCGCGTGGTTCCAGATTGTAGCGCCTGGAACCGCTCGGGCACTCCGGCCGGCTGTAAAATGGTGCAAGATACTTAAACGTATGTGGAACGACTAGTAATATACGATGTATACCAGCACCAAAACGGATAAATAAAAATGGAAGAGCACGTATTAGAGAGATTGTAAGACCAGGATGCAGTTTTTGCCCCTAATTCTCAGTTTATTCGGCGAAAGTAAAAGCAAGTTTCAGAAGTTGGATTAAAATGCAGGTGCAAGGATATAAGACATAAGATTTGTTGACGACATCGCTATCCTCAGTGGTACGGGGACACAAAAAGCACATATAAAGATCCCGTGTCCGGCCATCCTGATTTAGGTTTTTCGTGATTTCCCTAAATCGCTTCAGGCAAATGCCAGGATGGTTCCTTTGAAAGGGCACGGCCGTCTTCCTTCCCTAATCCGATGAGAACGATGACCTGGCAGTTAGGTCTCCTGCCCCTAGTTAACCCAACCAACCAACAGATAAAGAAGGCACTCGTGACAAAAAGACGTTTCTTTCTTTTTAAGGTTCCGAGCCAAAAACGGCAAAAATGGAACCCTTGTATGATCACTTTGTTTTCCGTTCGTATGCCCGTCTATTAAGATCCCTTTTTTTAGAAACTTATGTACGTATCAAGTTGAAATTGATGTCTCATACTAAGGACTACATTCCCTTGGGGGGTTAAAAAAATTACACTTTTAAGTCAATGTGGTCAAAAGATACCGCTATTTATGTCACATTCTTTGTTTACCGCAAACTCGTTTATCACAAGCTAGAGTATTGTTCTCGTTGACCTAGAATAATGAAATCCGGTGTGAAGCAAAGTTTCAAAGTAGAAGATAAGGGAAAAAATTCAAAAATTCATCATATCTAATCGTACCACACGAAGAAAAAGATTTCTTGAATGTCTTGGAGCTGCCCGGACCCACATCATGCCAGTATCGAAATCGACACCTGGCCGTTTGTGGGTGAACTACCTGTATATAAAATTTCATTTGTACGGAATCCTAACAGCGCGAATGTTATTAGCAATTGGCCAGTTTTTTGTTTTCATCAACCTGTTAAAAGGTTTGATGTGGCTCACCACATTCTCTCTTGTGCCAACCTCTTAATCTCCAGCTTCTCACCCAACGTTCTCAATTACATGCTGGATGTAGTCCGACGTCTGTCTTCTAGCTGCAAGTAGGAGACTTTTCTAGCAAACACAAGCACACATGTTGAGTTGTCCCAAAGTTCTGCCCCACAAAAGAAATTTTATGAAATATTTAATTAATCCAAAAACCGAGCAGAAATTCGGAGATGATAAACCAAACTACTGCAATCACGGGTTGTTTGTCTGCATAATTTTAATCGGCTGAGAAATTTGGTACGCTGATTCGAACCCTAAAAGTAATTTTCTATCAGTTCCGAACTGACCAACGTATTGTCAAAAGACTACCATGTATGAAGATTCCCTAATTCTTAGATTTTCTGAAGGTCATCTAGTGAAACCGACATAAAAAGATGCGTCCGTTGAATAGGGAGACATAGGCCATTCCAGTCAAACCCGCTTCGCAGACACAAGCCCGCTGAAAGAGACGTTATTTTTCGAAGAGCGTTTGGTGTGGTTCCAGCACAAAATGACCAACCTAAAATGCAAAGGGTGGCTTCTGTCTCTCAGTCTAAAATGCAGTGCAAATCTCATCTTCGAAGTAGTCACTCCAGTGTGACCCAACGGAGGTAAAAGAACCGGGAGGCGACAGCCTCTGAGCCCGCTCTGAGTCAGCACCTACTCGCCGTCGATTGGTTTTAGTACATCTGGAATTTTGGTGTGCCGGTCAGCCAACATTTTAGTTGGAACATGGTGTAGACTTCATTAATTGGAAGTCGTGTGTTCAGTAAGTTTCCCTGAAACTGGAAAAAACTCTTGCCAGGCAACCACCAGCTTAGTTGCAACATATTCTAGACATCAGTACTTTGCTGTCAGACATGGACTCTGATTATTACGTTCTTGTGTAAGACATGTATTCTTTTTCTGTGGGTGATACTTGTGCTTATAATATTCCATAATTGTGTATCTATGGCTTTTCCCAAATTTTGAAGACTGTTTCACTTTTCTGTTGTTTCTTAGGGACAATATGCTGATATTACAGGCAGCTTTGCAGGTAAGCCCTAATTTTTATGTAACAAAACAGGAAAAAGTTGCAGCTACATTTTGGTTGATTGTATGACAACTGTTCATTTAATTAATGTTATCGTGACATAATTTCCTTTAGGGTTTCACAGGGCTTTATCATCATTAATATACCTGCAATGTAAACTTCTACTAGGGATGGTATAGTTAAAACTCGACCTAGTAGGACAATTACCGTCGGTTATCATGACCTACAGTTCCTGCAAGTCACCCTCTGTAGTAATGGTTTAACGAATTCGTGTGGTCCACGAAATTACAGACCACTGCGAGTTATTTCTGGGGTATTAATAATTTCTAGAAGGGGATTTAACCAACGGATAAATGTTTGAACGCTACGGATAACGCAATGTTTTTAGAAACACTACAGAGGGCACCTATGAAGGGCTTAACAGGCAGCATAAAGACTTTTACTTTTATGATCCAGCATTCGACTGTGGTATTGACTTTCACCAATTCTTTATGATGAAGGGAGGAAATAATCAGTCGAGGGTATAGATTAATTGATATTTATTCAATACCGATGACATTTCAACAACTAGCCGTGTATCTGTTGGAATATACATCTTCAGAACGGCTCTGTCTAGTTAACATGATTAACTTTCGCCACGGAATTATGGAAAGGGAGAGGGGAGCGCAGACCTGGCTTCAATGGAATGTTGTGCAGGCGCACAATTATATCTAAACTCATGTTTGTTACATTTAATTGCTATAGGTCACGCAGAGCAAGTTAAGCAAACACACTGCAAGTGAACTCAGTCAGGGCGGAAGAGTATCTACCAAAATATTTCAATTTTCATTAAAATGTAAGCTGAAGAGGGGGTAGCAAGCGGTGCAATTGCCTATGGTTTAACCTTATATTCAGAAACAATACCACGTTACTGAGTTGGGGGGAAGAACATTTACTGCCATATGGAGGGAAAATTCTGGAAGGCTCCTGCGCGGGAGAGCTTCTGTAAAGTTTGGAAGGTAGGAGACGAGGTACTGGCAGAAGTAAATCTGTGAGACCGGGCGTGAGTCGTGCTTCGGTAGCTCAGATGGTAGAGAACTTGCCCGCGAAAGGCAAAGGTCCCGAGTTCGAGTCTCGGTCGGGCACACAGTTTTAATCTGCCAGGAAGTTTCAAGTGTAATGTGCTGCGAATACATAGAACGATAGATACCTTATTATTTAGATACAATATAGCAGATCAGCAACTGGAAGCAGTTAATTCCATTAATTATCTGGGAGTAGGCATTAGGAGTGATTTAAAATGGAAAGATCATATAAAGTTAATCGTTGGTAAAGCAGATGCCAGACATAGATTCATTTGAAGAATCCTAAGGAAATGCAATCCGAAAACAAAGGAAGTAGGTTACAGTACGCTTGTTCGACCATTGCTTGAATATTGCTTAGCAGTGTGGGATCCGTACCAGATAGGGTTGATGGAAGAGATAGAGAAGATCCAACGAAGAGCAGCGCGGTTCGTTACAGGATCATTTAGTAATCGCGAAAGTGTTACGGAGATGATAGATAAACTCCAGTGGAAGACTCTGCAGGAGATACGCTCAGTAGCTCGGTACGGGTTTTTGTTTAAGTTTCGAGAACATATATTCACCGAAGAGTCAAGCAGTGTATTGCTCCCTCCTAAGTATATCTCGCGAAGAGAGCATGAGGATAAAATCAGAGAGATTAGAGCCCACACAGAAGCTTACCGACAATCCTCCTTTCCACGAACAATACGAGACTGGAATAGAAGGGAGAACCGATAGAGGTACTCAAGGTATCCTCCGCCACACACCGTCAGTATGGATGTAGATGTAGATGTAGAACTGGCGTCTATGGTCCTCTGAGTCTCGTGAACGAACAGGGCGAGCTGGGTTTCACACGATCGTCTTTTTCGAAACCCCTTCTGATTCCTACAGAGTAGATTTCAAGTCTCCAGAAAAGTCATTATACTCGAACATAATACGTGTTCCAAAATTCTGCAACTGATCGACGTTAGAGATATAGGTCTATAGTTCTGCACATGTGTTCGACGTCCCTTCTTGAAAATGGGGATGACTTGTGCCCTTTCCCAATCCTTTGGAACGCTACGCCCTTCTAGAGACCAAAGATACACTGCTGCAAGAAGGGGGCAAGTTCCTTCGCGTACTCTGTGTAAAATCGAAATGGTATCCCATCAGGTCCAGCGGCCTTTCCTCTATTGAGCGATTTTAATTGTTTTTCTATTCCTCTTTCACCTATTTCGTTATCTACCATTCTGTCAACTGTGCGACAATCTAGATAAGGAACTACAGTGCAGTCTTCCTCTGTGAAACAGCTTTGGAAAAAGACTTTTAGTATTTCGGCCTTTAGTCTGTCATCCTTCGTTTCAGTACTATTTTGGTCACAGAGTGTCTGGACATTTTGTTTTGATCCACCTACTGCTTTGCAATAGGACGAAAATTTCTTAGGTTTTTCTTCCAAGTTATTACATAGAACTTTACTTTCGAATTCATTGAACGCCTCTCGCATAGCCCACCTCACATTACATTTCGCTTCGCGTAATTTTTGTTTGTCTGCAAGGCTTAGGCTATGTTTATGTTTGCTGTGAGGTTCCCTTTGTTTCCGCAAATGATGTATTACGTTCTTTTACATCATGTGAAACGATCTGATTTAAGGTTTCTACATAAATGCTGAATTTAGATTATGCCAGAGTTTAGACATTTATAAAAAGTGTTCCATTCTACATCTTACAATATACAATCTAATTTTATATTTTTATGTACCGATGCTTTTAATTGTCTGTACTAATATTCGACAACAGTAACTAAATTTTTGAAGTTCATTTAACCCATAAATATGAACTCATTGCTTTTGTTCTGTGATGCACTAATTACGTGCCTATGTGTTGGTGCTAAATTTGTAGAAAAGTTGTTATATTATCCGTACATTTAAGGCCCAAATACTGTTTTGTAAACCTGTTGATATATTTTTGTTATATTTTCTTATTTTACGTCTGATGATCGCTGCAAATTCGAAACCAGTAATTAATGTTAATGAAATAGACGGGACCTTGATTTTTGTAATATAATAGGATAAAAAGCTCACTGCTCCCAAAAAGAGTTATAAAAAGCCTCATTTCGCTTTTATATACCAGCATTTAGATTCACACACCTCCGTTTTTATTGTCTACAGGTTCTTTTGTTACCTGAGAAGTTATTCGCTGATACTTTCACAGCCGCAAGCAAACACGCACGTACACCTATGTCTCATAAGTCGAACACTGTACTCCTTACACATCTCATATAGTCCCTCTCTCCAACACACACACGTTAATCCAGAATTTGTGTGTTTTGTAAGAGCTTTATTTCCTTGTTTTACACACACAAACACTCACACACATGATGCAAAACGTTTCAACTCGGTAACTGTTTAAGTGCTTCGCAATTAAATTTCACCGGGCTTTTGTACATACTATATTTACGCGTCTGCCTCATCATCATCATCACCTTTCTAACGTACACACCTATGTAAATACTGTACTATCTCGTCATTAAATCTGATCTCATATGAGTGCTGAAAAAATCGTGCGATATATCCATATCTGTTTCATCACTCTGTACTGCTTACTTTAACATGGCACCAACATTATGATATAATACAGAGGGAATGATAGGAAAAAACACTAAAAAGCTACAGCCAAATTTTTTTTAACGAAACTTTTTTAGAAGTTTTCATACAGTAAATCACAGGGAATTTTGAATTCCTTCCACACACAGTGTAAACTTACGAATTAAATCGTAACCTTCAACAATTTTTTAATATCCTCCGTTGCAAACAGTAGGTCATTACCAACTCAACGAATATTTGAAACAGCTCCATTAGACAGCCAAAAGTTTTGACTGCTGTATCTACCTTTTTTTTTTTTTTTTTTTTTTTTGCTCATCAGTCTACTGACTGGTTTGATGCCGTCCGCCACGAATTCCTTTCCTGTGCTAACCTCTTCATCTCAGAGTAACACTTGCAACCTACGTCCTCAATTATTTGCTTGACGTATTCCAATCTCTGTCTTCCTCTACAATTTTTGCCCTCTACAGCTCCCTCTAGTACCATGGAAGTCATTCCCTAATATCTTAGCAGATGTCCTATCATCCTGTCCCTTCTCCTTATCAGAGTTTTCCACATATTCCTTTCCTCTCCGATTCTGCGTAGAACCTCCTCATTCTTTACCTTATAAGTCCACCTAATTTTCAACATTCATCTATAGCACCACATCTCAAATGCTTCGATTCTCTTCTGTTCCGGTTTTCCCACAGTCCATGTTTCACTACCATACTATGCTGTACTCCAGACGTACATCCTCAGAAATGTCTTCCTCAAATTAAGGCCGGTATTTGATATTAGTAGACTTCTCTTGGCCAGAAATGCCTTTTTTGCCATAGCGAATCTGCTTTTGATGTCCTCCTTGTTCCTTCCGTCATTGGTTATTTTACTGCCTAGGTAGCAGAATTCCATAACTTCATTGACTTCGTGACCATCAATCCTGATGTTAAGTTTCTCGCTGTTCTCATTTCTACTACTTCTCATTACCTTCGTCTTTCTCCGATTTACTCTCAAACCATACTGTGTACTCATTAGACTGTTCATTCCGTTCAGCAGATCATTTAATTCTTCTTCACCTTCACTCAGGATAGCAATGTCATCAGCGAATCGTTTCATTGATATCCTTTCACCTTGTATTTTAATTCCACTCCTGAACCTTTCTTTTATTTCCATCATTGCTTCCTCGATGTACAGATTGAAGAGTAGGGGCGAAAGGCTACACACTTGTCTTACACCCTACTTAATACGAGCACTTCGTTCTTGATTGTCCACTCTTATTATTCCCTCTTGGTTGTTGTACATATTGTACATGACCCGTCTCTCCCTATAGCTTACCCCTACTTTTTTCAGAATCTCGAACAGCTTGCACCAATTTATATTATCGAACGCTTTTTCCAGGTCGACAAATCCTATGAAAGTGTCTTGATTTTTCTTTAGCCTTGCTTCCATTATTAGCCGTAACGTCAGAATGGCCTCTCTCGTCCCTTTACTTTTCCTAAAGCCAAACTGATTGTCACCTAGCGCATTCTCAGTTTTCTTTTCCATTCTTCTGTATATTATTCTTGTAAGCAGCTTCGATGCATGAGCTGTTAAGCTGATTGTGCGATAATTCTCACACTTGTCAGCTCTTGCCGTCTTCGGAATTGTGTGCATGATGCTTTTCCGAAAGTCAGATGGTATGTCGCCAGACTCATATATTCTACACACCAACGTGAATAGTCGTTTTGTTGCCACTTCCCTCAATGATTTTAGAATTTCTGATGGAATGTTATCTATCCCTTCTGCCTTATTTGCCCGTAAGTCCTCCAAAACTCTTTTAAATTCCGATTCTAATAAGGGATCCCCTATCTCTTCTAAAGCGACTCCTGTTTCTTCTTCTATCACATAAGACAAATCTTCACCCTCATAGAGGCTTTCAATGTATTCTTTCCACCTATCTGCTCTCTCCTCTGCATTTAACAGTGGAATTCCCGTTGCACTCTTAATGTTACCACCGTTGCTTTTAACGTCACCAAAGGTTGTTTTGACTTTCCTGTATGCTGAGTCTGTCCTTCCGACAATCATATCTTTTTCGATGTCTTGACATTTTTCCTGCAGCCATTTCGTCTTAGCTTCCCTGCACTTCCTATTTATTTCATTCCTCAGCGACTTGTATTTCTGTATTCCTGATTTTCCAGGAACATGTTTGTACTTCCTCCTTTCATCAATCAACTGAAGAATTTCTTCTGTTACCCATGGTTTCTTCGTAGCTACCTTCATTGTACCTATGTTTTCCTTCCCAACTTCTGTGATGGCCCTTTTTAGAGATGTCCATTCCTCTTCAACTGTACTGCCTACTGCGCTATTCCTTATTGCTGTATCTATAGCGTTAGAGAACTTCAAACGTATCTCGTCATTCCTTAGTACTTCCGTATTCCACTTCTTTGTGTATTGATTCTTCCTGACTAATGTCTTGAACTTTAGCCTACTCTTCATCACTACTATATTGTGATATGAGTCTATATCTGCTCCTGGGTACACCTTACAATCCAGTATCTGATTTCGGAATCTCTGTCTGACCATGATGTAATCTAATTGAAATCTTCCCGTATCTCCCGGCCTTTTCCAAGTATACCTCCTCCACTTGTGATTCTTGAACAGGGTACTCGCTATTACTAGCTGAAACTGGTTACAGAGCTCAATTAGTCTTTCTCCTCTTTCATTCCTTGTCCCAAGCCCATATTCTCCTGTAACCTTTTCTTCTACTCCTTCCCCTACAACTGCATTCCAGTCACCCATGACTATTAGATTTTCGTCCCCCTTTACATACTGCATTACCCTTTCAATATCCTCATACACTTTCTCTATCTGTTCATCTTCAGCTTGCGACGTCGGTATGTATACCTGAACTATCGTTGTCGGTGTTGGTCTGCTGTCGATTCTGATTAGAACAACCCGGTCATTGAACTGTTCACATTAACACACCCTCTGCCCTACTTTCCTATTCATAACGAATCCTACACCTGTTATACCATTTTCTGCTGCTGTTGATATTACCCGATACTCATCTGACCAGAAATCCTTGTCTTCCTTCCACTTCACTTCACTGACCCCTACTATATTTAGATTGAGCCTTTGCATTTCCCTTTTCAGATTTTCTAGTTTCCCTACCACGTTCAAGCTTCTGACATTCCACGCCCCGACTCGTAGAACGTTAGCCTTTCGTTGATTATTCAATCTTTTTCTCATGTTAACCTCCCCCTTGGCAGTCTCCTCCCGGAGATCCGAATGGGGGACTATTCCGGAATCTTTTGCCAATGGATAGATCATCATGACCTTTCTTCAATTACAGGCCACATGTCCTGTGGATACACGTTACGTGTATTTAATGCAGTGGTTTCCATTACCTTCTGCATCCTCATGTCGTTGATCATTGCTGATTCTTCCGCTTTTAGGGGCAATTTCGCACCCCTAGGACAAGAGAGTGCCCTGAACCTCTATCCGCTCCTCCGCCCTCTTTGACAAGGCCGTTGGCAGAATGAGGCTGACTTTTTATGCCGGAAGTCTTTGGCCGCAAATACTGATTATTTATCAAAATTTAGGCAGTGGCGGAGATCGAACCCGGAACGAAGACGTTTTGATTATGAATCAAAGACGCTACCCGTAGTCCACGGGTATCTACCTTAATGGCACTAAACTGCGTTTAATGGAAACATTCTGTTTCGTGTAAATAGTATATTTACCCCAGCTAACTTCTTAGGGAACTCTGCACATACTTTTCTTGACTCACTGGGCCACAACCTTCGCAAAAACGCTTCTCGTGCCCTCTGTTCTGCTGCTTGTTAAAGGGTCCTCTCGCTATTGTTGTTGTCCTTCAGCTCGAAGTGTTTTCCTTAACCCCACGTGACAGTTCTTACACCTTTGCGTCTCATACCAAATGTAAAAGTAGTTCCTCCTATCGACATCCCAGCTTTCCGCATGTTAACAGATTGTCTATAAAGACGTCCTCTCCTGCATTTTTCTAAAAAGAAAAGAGAATACGGTAGCGGCACTAGCGTCTTGGATGGGAACCGAAATAATGGACAATGCTTGCTGCCTTCTGTCCTACCTCAACACATCCAAATTATATGCGTAACTCAGTTTTTCTGCTAGCATTGCAACCAGGTATGAACCCCCCTTATCATCAGTATCCACCTGTAGCTACTTCATTGCTAAGCGAGTGGCCAAAATAAAACGAACAATCTGAAAGGAAAAGAACCAACACCAATACTCTCTCCGTTTGTACTGCCACCGCACACACTTAATTCTCACATCTGAGTGCGAACCGTGGGAATTATGTACATTGCCTTGCATATTGTCCAAGATTCCTTTTCAGGTGATTGTACACTGCATGCTCAGCCTTATCATATGCGGAACACGTCATTTTCACACTCCACGCTTAGGTGATGCAGCAGAATCTCGATCCATGGTGTCGCTCACTGACATTGGCTCTTCTGACACAAATGTTAACACAAGACAGCCAGACCTCTTATGCCATTATACTGTCACAACTTGGCAACCTGATAATGCTCTAAATAAAGAAGCCAGTAGTGACAGAGTAAGTTTGCATCAATACGTATATGGTGGTTTTCATGAAACAGTCATATCAATGTGTTATGATTTTTAGGTTGCCAGAAAAAAACGAAAAGAAATAGACATTAGTTTTAGAAAGTCATCTGGGTTGTTTTGTTAAAGAAAAATGGTTTGCAGAATCAAGTGTCTGATATGTCTCAAACGAACTGTCTACAGCCAATGTGTATTACGAGTTATGGTGCGGGACATTGGTTTCAGTGGAGAAAGATAAATTTAAGGGTACTCTGCAGTTGCGCGGGGTTAGCCGAGCGGTCGGTCTAGGGCGCTGCAGCCATGGACTGTGCGGCTGGTCTCGGCGGAGGTTCGAGTCCTCCCTCGGGCATGGGTATGTATGTTTGTCCTTTAGGTTATGCAGTGTGTAAGCTTAGAGACTGATGACCTTGCCAGTTCCATTAAATTTCACACACATTCGAACATCTTTTTTGGTACTCTGCAAGCAATGCAAAAACGGTTGTAAGAGACAGGGAAACAAACAGAATAGAGTAATCGCAATTATGACCGTATTGGAAATAAAATAAGCAGAATGTATTGTCAGGTGAATGGATAGTATATGGATGTATGAAGTTTCTGCAATATTCTAACGTATAGAAAAAGATTCCGAAGACGACGTAACTGAGTGTGTAAACGACGCTAAGGACGCCGCAGCAGCAACATGGGTATTTGGATATGAAGAGTTTAATACTTGTGAGAGTCTAGGACAGGTTTCTTCCCACAATTAGGTATCAAATGAGTGACTGTAATATTGGAAACGAGAATGAGTGCTAATATGATGCTTAAAAATGGATATTAACTGTAATTTTTGTCCTCACTAGATCCGCAAATGAAATAAGGCAGGGAGAGACTAAACTTTGGTTCATAGTACCGCTTACGAAGCACGGTAAGTGGCTTGAGGAGAATACTAGCAGATAGCGACGTACACGAGTGATTAGTTTGTAGAAAAGCTCCTAATATAAGAATACGTCGAGGTCATTAAATATGTTCTAGTACTAACGTAGTTTCTTAGAGATAAGATCTTACAAGGAAATGCGATTTCATGTCATATCGATTTTGGTTTCCCCAGAGACTATTTTGGATAGATGTTTTAGTTCATAAAAGGAGACAACCACAAATTTCTTTCTTTTAATTCTTTGACGTTCCATTCATTAATTAATGCAGATTTACGGAATGATAAATTCCAGAAGTAAGTTAAATAGTCACTAATAGGCACTTATATAGTCTCAAAAATAATTTATTTTTAATTTCAGTTAACAGTAACAAACCTGTTAATTGCTCGTATAATTGTGGCTGATACCGGACATCCGTTCACATATTACAGTAACCTATTTGAAAATGTAGCCTTGGAGGCACCACGTTAACAACACTGAAACTGAAGTGTTTTCCATTATCATTAGTATTCTTTGTGTAGAACCGTCACTCTGCGGTAAATATTACCTCTGAGACGAAACTAGAGCTTAAAGTAATGTTTTTAGGAACGCCATTTCATGTAAATTTGTTTCCTTTTACAATACGAGATATGTTTAGTAGGTGATGTTTCAGTTATATTCGCTATTAACTCCTCGGCTTACAGGGAGGTGTAAAGACGTGAAACAGACGAAGATTTTAGCTGATTTGATTGCCTTGTTAGAATCGAGGTGCGATTTTAAAACGATGTTTCAAAACTTTGGAGGTCACAATTTTATCAAATGGTTCAAATGGCGCTGAGCACTATGGGACTTAACATCTGAGGTCATGAGTCCCCTAGAACTCAGAACTACTTCAACCTAACTAACCTAAGGACATCACACACATCCATACCCAAGGCAGAATTCGAACCTGCGACCGTATCGGTCGCGCGGTTCCAGACTGAAGCGCCTAGAACCACTCGGCCACCACCGGCCGGTACAATTTTACCCATTTGTTGTCTATTGCTAAAAAGGAGTTAGACTTCTGCACCCACAGAGGTCTTTAACTTTGATTATCCAAGGAGCTCGCAGGTACATTAGAGTACCACCCACTCACATTCCATTACCCCTTCCGCTCGATCGCATCCTGTTTCTTGGAATTCATCAAGGAATGTCTTCGGTCATTCTACCACCCAACTCTCTTCCCTTATTTCCAATTAGCCTCATTTTAATAGGCGTCATAATAACCCCTACCATTCCTATTCACCATTTTAGATCCTGATGAATTTTTTTTCGAGTCTCTCATAGTTATTATCCAGAATTTTCATTTAAAAGTCTGTGCCTCTCTACAGTAAGGTGGTTTTCGGACTGAAGTCAACAGTCTTGAAGGAACTGTGGCAGAAGCCCGAACAACAGGCAACTGACGTACTAAGACATGTATTGAAACCATCGAATAGCGCATTTACAAAGGCTAGGTACTAGCCGAAATCTGGATTTGCTTTAATAATGCCTGAAGGGAAACTACGACTGATTGATCAGCTGCACCATTTTGAAAACAACAGTAGTGACATCACACACGGATGCATGGGCTAGGAAGTACCTCGACAACGTGTTGGTTTTTACATTTTTACTCTCCTGTCTCGGAAAGTTTTAAAATCTTGGAAAGTTTCAAAAACTTCGGCAACGAATCAGATCCTTTAGTACGGACTCAAACAAGTTTACTCGTGGGCTGCAGTAAGCAGCCGTAGTCGTTTGATACGTAGCTAAAAACTGAACGAAGGTAGCATCGATTAATATCGTAAGTACCCGGAATAATTCTGTTGTTTCCTTTAATTTACGTCTATGGTTACAAACATTTTGTTAACAGATTACCGATATCTGCAGCAGAAAATGGGAAAAATATAATTACACTCGCAGATTGTCTACAGCTTAAAAACCATAAATAGACCATAAGGAAAAGTACTACTGACATATATATATATGTATTTGTATGTTTTAAGTATGAAGAGGCATACCTATTTTATAAAAACGGAGTCCTAATGAACTGCAGCCATAGTGGCATCGTCAAATGTTAAATTTAAAATCAGCACCAGCATCGTTAAATATATATTAATAACAGCAAATGCACAAATCATGTTGTCAGTAGCACCCATGTTTAAAACAAGCTGCCGTTTAGTAACCACAAGAGGTTTGTCTTTTAAGTTCACCAGATGTCGCTAGTGTAGGCATACTCCGGTTTTCAGTGATTAATTGAACAACGTAAAATAAAGAGGGAATATAATAGCTGAAGTCTGTAATGAGCTTAAAACGTATAAAAGGCATTGCAGTAACAAAAAGCGATGAAATAGAACACGACAAAAGTAAGATTGTCAAAAAGAGGAAGAGTTAAGAGACAATAGATGACATATGCTGAAGTGCCAATATTCTAGATTATGACATAAGTAATAAACACCTTTGATAGTGCACAGAATAATATTAAAAAGCTATTGAACAAAGAGCTAAAGAAGCCACAATGAAAGAAAACACTGTGTTGCAAATAATCGGCGCCCTCTGTTAGCACTAACGCCAGAATTACGCATAGGCGAGAAGTGGTTGGAGGAACGTGACCGCCAGAGGGCCACTCGTACCCTGCAGCACTCCGTTGCAAGAAAAGAATGATAAAATTCCGTAACAGTGCACGACCAACATTATCTAGTTAATGCAGTATATGAAATGAACAGAGAAGGAACAAGAAAATACTAGAGTTATGCGTAAAACGTACGAAAACGATGTAAATATGTTAAGCACTTAATACTAGGCGAAACAATCAAAAAGTTATATATAACACAGGCGTTCAGTGATTAAAGTAAAACACTATGAAACAAAACGAAGTAGGCATTGAGCATAAAGTCGCTTGGCTGCAGTACATTAGGACTTCGTTTTTTATGAAACACTCATGCCCCTTCCTACTTAAAGCGCAAAAAATGCATATGTATGTCAGTAGTACTTTTCATTATGGTCTATTTATTGTTTTTAAGCTGTAGATGTTTTTCACATTTTTTGCCACAGATCTGACGATGGTCATTATTGACCGAAACCAGTAATATGTTATAAAATGTTTGTGACCATAGACGTAAATTAAACGAAACTTTTGTGTATACGGGTCACTGTTTTAATCGCGACAATGTCGCAGCTTGTAATTCTGTTGTTTTCGTGTTTAAAGTACCTGAAATGGAATGAAATGCCAAGCAACCAGTAACAAAAGGTATATAGCCACCAGGTCACTCGGTAAGATAATGCTATCGTTAAAGTTCTTTCATAAGAGTGAGTTTACAATGTCTAACTTGACGTTAATTTAGCATTAAATACAGTAACCTGCTTGGATTATTATCCTGCGAAATCTATTAATTCTCTATCTAAGTACTGAGCTACTGATTGTCGTAGCGTCACCAAAATAAAATCCGGTGCAGGGAAAAATATATATCAGATGGTACTGTTTCCTGCAACTACATCGTGCAAGGCAGCATGTCCTAGTACACTTGAGCATTATCGACTGGAGGTGTGTATCGTCGCTGTTATCCGATCAGATGGCCGGGGCGGACGAGCAGTTCTAGGCGCTACAGTCTGGAACCGCGCGACCGCTACGGTCGCAGGTTCGAATCCTGCCTGTGGCACGGATGTGTGTGATGCCCTTAGGTTAGTTAGGTTTAAGTAGTTCTAAGTTATAGGGGACTGATGACCTCAGAAGATAAGTCCCATAGTGCTCAGAGCCATTTGAATTACACGATCAGTCGCGATATTTGTTGCATGTAAAGGAGACTACCGAATCACAGTGGCACTAGTCATAAAACACCACTAACATAAATCTGTTGCACTAAACGGCCGACAGTCTCAACATCCCGAAATTATTAAGCAATAGCCAAAAAATTTTATATTACTGCTCTGAGCATTGATCCCAACCTTTTCTGTCCTACTTGTTTCTTTTACTACTACTTTTAGTGAACAGTCTATAAATTCACAGAATCATTAGACACTGAAATTTATGTCCGTATACTTCGTTTAGGCGACTTCTCGGTTTATTACGAGTTCATCTTCTAGCCATTTACTAATATGTGATCGTAGCAATGTTGAGAACCCAGTTATGTGAATTAGCTACAACAAAGCGTCTAACGAATCATCTCCTGCTTACGTGGACTGGAAAGAATAAGAAACATGTTCATGACGTAGCTCTTAGTACTCGGAAAGAGATACCCCGGAGTTGTTATGCATATTTAGCCACTGCTTGCTGCTCATTTAAATGTATTGACAACCCACTAAATAATGTATTTCCGCTCATTCTGAGCCTGTCATCATCCTTAGACAGCCATGCCATGTTAGGAACTCGACAGATAATCGAGCTATAAAGCTGTCAACAATTATGGTCGATTTGTCCATTGTGAACGGACACTACGACGCTGTAGAAGATATCTATGTTTTACGGAGTGAGACAAATACCTATTCTTTCAACTTTTCACATGCTGCGTAGCCACTAAGCAGGCCGACACAGTGGGTCTATAACGTAGGACATGGCGAGGGACTGATGTACCAGTAACCCCACGGGGCTAAATGAGCTGCCCGGGCGTACGTATCACGAGCAGCAGGGCGCTAGGTAGCATGGAAGCAATTAACAGGACGTAGGGAATGGCTCCACTAATAAGAAGATTACACCCGACGAGAATATTAGCGAACATAAGACGTAGTATTATTCACGGCCCTAACACTAGGAGTAACTAAATAATGTCTTCTTATAAACTTAACAAGGATACCTGCGTCCAGCTCCGATTTTGTCATTTTGTTCTTAATGAGAGTTTAAATTATTGGCGAGATGATGAAACATGCATTGAAAATTTGATGTGTCAGAAGCGCAAGGAACTAAGATGGCCATGAAGCCTAAAGGTAAATGCATCTACATTATGAAAGGAAAATATAACATTTCCTTCTGGAGCGGTAACATTACTTCAAACCAAAAGATTACATTAAACGAAAGTAGTGATATAATCAAGATAAGTTTCGTTGCCTTGTTTTCCTTCTTTTCTTTTTTTTCTCTTGAGTCATCAGTCTTCTGATTGGTTGGATATGGCCCGCCACGATTTCCTCTCCTGTGCCAACCTCTTCATCTCAGAGTAGCACTTGCAACCTACGTCCTAAATTATTTTCTGGATGTAATCAAATCTCTGTCTTTGTCTACAGATTATTCCCTCTATAGCTCCGTCTGGGGTCATGGGTATCATGAAAGTCATTCCCTGATGTCCTAACAGATGTCCTATCATCAACTTTCTTCTTCTTATCAGCGTTTTTGGCATATTACTTTCCGATTCTGCGCAGAACTTCCTCATTCCTTATTTCATCACCCACCTAATTTTCAACATTCTTCTGTAGCACCACCTCTTAAATGTTTCGATTCTCTTCTGTTCAGGATTTTCCATAGTAAATGTTTCGCAACCATACGATTCTGTGCTCCAAACGTGCATTCTCAGAAATTTCTTCCTCAAATTGACGCCTGTGCTTCACACCAGCAAAATTCTTTTGTTCAGAAATAGCCTTTTTGCCAGGGATAGTCTGCTTTTGATGTCGTCCTTACTTCGTCCGTCATTCATTGTTTTGCTGCCTAGGTGGTAGAATTCCTTAACTTCATCTACCATCAACCCTGATTTTAACTTTCTCATTGTTCTCTAATCTTCTACTTCTCAGTACTTACGACTTTCTTCGATTTACTCTCGGTCCATATTCTGTACTCATTGGACTGTCTATTCCGTTCAGCAGATCATGTAATTCTCCTTCACTTTCACTCAGGATAGCAATGCCATAAGCGAATCGTACCATTCAATTTTAATTCCGGTCCAGAACCTTTCTTTTATTTGCATCACTGCTTCGTCGATGAACAGATTGAATAGTATGGGCGAAAGAGTACGTCTCTGCCTTATACCATTTTCAATCCGATCAGTTCGTCTTGGTCGATCACATTATACCTCTTGGCTCTTGTGCATATTGTACACTCCTGGAAATGGAAAAAAGAACACATTGACACCGGTGTGTCAGACCCACCATACTTGCTCCGGACACTGCGAGAGGGCTGTACAAGCAATGATCACACGCACGGCACAGCGGACACACCAGGAACCGCGGTGTTGGTCGTCGAATGGCGCTGACTGCGCAGCATTTGTGCACCGCCGCCGCCAGTGTCAGCCAGTTTGCCGTGGCATACGGAGCTCCATCGCAGTCTTTAACACTGGTAGCATGCCGCGACAGCGTGGACATGAACCGTATTTGCAGTTGACGGACTTTGAGCGAGGGCGTATAGTGGGCATGCGGGAGGCCGGGTGGACGTACCGCCGAATTGCTCAACACGTGGGGCGTGAGGTCTCCACAGTACATCGATGTTGTCGCCAGTGGTCGGCGGAAGGTGCACGTGCCCGTCGACCTGGGACCGGAGCGCAGCGACGCGCGGATGCACGCCAAGACCGTAGGATCCTACGCAGTGCCGTAGGGGACCGCACCGCCACTTCCCAGCAAATTAGGGACACTGTTGCTCCTGGGGTATCGGCGAGGACCATTCGCAACCGTCTCCATGGAGCTGGGCTACGGTCCCGCACACCGTTAGGCCGTCTTCCGCTCACGCCCCAACATCGTGCAGCCCGCCTCCAGTGGTGTCGCGACAGGCGTGAATGGAGGGACGAATGGAGACGTGTCGTCTTCAGCGATGAGAGTCGCTTCTGCCTTGGTGCCAATGATGGTCGTATGCGTGTTTGGCGCCGTGCAGGTGAGCGCCACAATCAGGACTGCATACGACCGAGGCAAACAGAGCCAACACACGGCATCATGGTGTGGGGAGCGATCTCCTACACTGGCCGTACACCACTGGTGATCGTCGAGGGGACACTGAATAGTGCACGGTACATCCAAACCGTCATCGAACCCATCGTTCTACC
The DNA here is from genome assembly GCF_023864345.2 of Schistocerca serialis cubense. NCBI lineage: Eukaryota > Metazoa > Arthropoda > Insecta > Orthoptera > Acrididae > Schistocerca > Schistocerca serialis. The sequence continues at coordinate 523,020,700 of NC_064641.1, forward strand.
ATTCCTAGACCGGCAAGGGAACTTGCTGTTCCAACAGGACAATGCACGTCCGCATGTATCTCGTGCCACCCAACGTGGTCTAGAAGGTGTAAGTCAACTACCCTGCCCAGCAAGATCTCCGGATCTGTCCCCCATTGAGCATGTTTGGGACTGGATGAAGCGTCGTCTCACGCGGTCTGCACGTCCAGCACGAACGCTGGTCCAACTGAGGCGCCAGGTGGAAATGGCATGGCAAGCCGTTCCACAGGACTACATCCAGCATCTCTACGATCGTCTCCATGGGAGAATAGCAGCCTGCATTGCTGCGAAAGGTGGATATACACTGTACTAGTGCCGACATTGTGCATGCTCTGTTGCCTGTGTCTATGTGCCTGTGGTTCTGTCAGTGTGATCATGTGATGTATCTGACCCCAGGAATGTGTCAATAAAGTTTCCCCTTCCTGGGACAATGAATTCACGGTGTTCTTATTTCAATTTCCAGGAGAGTATATTATCCGTCGCTCCCTAAATGTTATCCCCATTTTTCTCAGAATTTCGTATATCTTGCACCATTTTACAATGTCGATCGCTTTTTCCAAGTCGACAAATCCTATGAAAGTGTCTTGATTTCTCTGTAGTCTTGCTTCCATTATCAACCGTAAAATAGGAATTGCTTCTCTGGTGTATTTACCTTTCCTAAAATCGAACTGATAGTCATTCAACCCATGCCGCGCTTGATTAGCCGAGCGATCTAAGGCGCTGCAGTCATGGACTGTGCGGCTATCCTCGGCGGAGGTTCGAGTCCTCCCTCGGGCATGGGTGTTTGTTCTTAGGATAATTTAGGTTGAGTAGTGTGTAAGCTTAGGGACTGATGACCTTAGCAGTTACGTCCCACAAGATTTCACACACATTTGAACATTCAACCCGTCTTCTGTTTCCTTTTCCATTCTTCTGTATATCATTCTTTTCTGAAACTGGAATCCTTGAGCTGTGAAGCTGATTGTGCGATAATTCTCGCATTTATTAGCTGTTGCAGTCTTCAAGGTTGTGTGGATGATATTTCTCTGAAAGTCAGATGAAATGTCCCCTGACTCAAATATTCTACAAACGAACGTGAATAGACGTTTCGATGGCATCTCACCCAATGATTTTAGAAATTCTGATGGAATGTTACCTATCCCATCTGCCTTATTTGGTATCAAGTCCTCCAAAGCTTTTTTCAATTCTGATTCTAATATTGGAGCCCCCATCTCTTCTAAATCAACTCCTGTTTCTTCTTCTACCATATCATACAAATCTTAGCCACCCGCCCCGCAGTAGATGCCTTCTATATTCTGTATATTCTGAGTCAGTCCTTCCGACAATGGTTTCTTTTTCGATTTCTTCAAATTTTTCGTGAAGCCATTTCATCTTATATTACATGCACTTCGTCCTTTTTTCATTCCTCACGAACTTTTGTTTCTGTATTCTTGAAATTCACTCAGCATTTTTGTACATCCTTCTTTCATGGATCAACTGAAGTATTTCTCTATTACCCGAGCTTTCTTCGCAGTTACCTTCTTTGTACCTATGTTTCTCTTTACAGCTTCTGTGAGGGCCCCATCTAGTGATGCCCATTCCTCTTCAACTATACGGCCTACTGAGCTATTCCTTATTGCTGTAGCTATAGCCTTAGAGATCTTCAAACGCACCACACCATCCTTAGGTACTTGAGTAACTCACTTCATTACATATCGATACTTCCTGACTAATCTCTTAAACTTCACCCTACTGTTCATCACTACCACATTTTGAGTACGCCTTACAATCCAGAATCTGATTTCGGAATCACTGTCTAAGTAAAATATTCCCGTTTCACCCGGTCTTTCCCAAGTATATCTTGTGATTCTTGAACAGAGTATTCGATATTACTAGCTGAAATTTATCACAGAACTCAGTTAGTCTTTCTCCTCAATCATTCCTTGTTCCAAGCCCATGGTCTCCTGTAGTCATTTCTTTTGCTCCTTTCCATACAACGGCATTCTAGTCCCCCATGACTATTAAGTATTCATCTCTCTTTACATACTGTATTACCCTTCCAAGATCTTCATATACTATCCGTATCTCTTCATCTTCAGCTAGAGACGTTGGCATCTATACCTGTACTATCGTTGTCGGTGTTGGTTTCTTATCCATTCTGATACGAACAACCCTTTCACTAAACTGTTCACAGTAAGTCACTCTCTGCCCTACCTTCCTATTCATAAGGAACTCCCGTTATACCATTTTCGGCTGCCGTTAATATTACCCTATATTCCTCCGACCATAAATCCCTGTCTTCACTGATTGCTACTGTATCTAGATTGAGCATTTGCAATTCCCTCGTCGGATTTTCTAGCTTTTCTACCCCGTTCAGGCTACTGACATTCCACGCACGGACTCATCGAACGTTATCCTTACGTTGGTTATTCAATCTTTGTCTCATGGTCACCTCCCCCTTGGCAATCCTATCCCGGAGATCCGAATAGGGGACTATTGCGGAATATTTTGCCAACGGAGAGATTATCGACAACTTTTCAATACGATTCATGTGTCTTTAATGCAGTGGTTTCCATTGCCTTTTGTATCCTATGGTCGTTGATCATTACTGATTCCACTCCCTTTAAGGGCCGTTTCCTACCTCTAGGACAATAGAGTGCCCTGTACCTCTCTCCGCTCCTCCTTGAGGGTGACTTCTTATGCCGGATGCCTTTAGTCGCCAATGCTAATTATTAATCAGAATTTAAGCAGTGTGCAGCTCGAACCTGCAACAGAGGGCGTATTCAGCACTAATAAAAGACGCTACCCCTGTATCACAGACCGCCTTGTTAGATCAAACAGGCACTGTTATAATTTGCCAACACACATTGTTGTAATAATAGGAATATGCGGGATACGACAGTGAAGAAAACGCAATATGATACGTAATTAATATAATTTTTCTTTAGTGCTAGAAATCACCTCATCAGTTTTTGATTGCAGGTAAATTACAGGTCACAGTAGACTACCATCATTTTGCGAAGATGATTCTTGAGTGTATTGGGGACTGTCTTTGCAGTCTGCGTAGGACGGAACCGATTGCTAACGCACTTAACTTCGTTTAGAAATGAAAGTTTGTGGTGTGACTGCTTGACTCTCTGGCTTACAGAGATTACACAGTATTTTGATGTGTGAAGAAACTTGCTTTAGTAAGCAGATATATTGAATGATATATAACTTAAGAACATATTCTCAGACCTCATCTGACATGGTTACAACTTGCTAAAAAAAGGACAGAACCGTAACAGACATTATACAACAGTTAAAAATGAACTCGTGGAAAGGTGTGTCCTTTCTAAATACGAAGAAGAATTGCAAAATTTTTGAAACTAGCCATCAATTCGTCAACATGAAGAATTTTATTATTCGCTTTTCAGTTTTATATAATTTTTGTTATTTCTTACATGAAACATACCTTTACAAGGGTGAATCAGAGAAGAACAACAAGACTGAGAAACTTAAGAAACGGCTGTTACAGATTACTCTTGTGTAGTTAGAATTCACTGTAAAAGAAGCAAGAACTTACTGAAGGAGTGTATAGGAACTTAGATACACCTGAGGGTGGGTTACTGGGTACGGGAAAACGGAAGAAAATAAATAACAAACTAAAAAGTGCTTCCACTTAGGAGTTACGTGCAGATGACCATAAAATAAAGCTTTATATGTACAATTATTCAACACAAGTCATTGTTCTATTATTGTTGTGTTAGTCGTACCTTATTTATGATCTAACTACAGTTTTCTTGTCACCGTGAGTAAAATGTGTTGGTGATGTATTAAATAAACACTTTTTAAAGTATTAGTCATTACACTGTAAGCTTTTACCAAATCATCTAACTGGAAATGGAAAGGCCGTGTGGCTAGGGCCTTCCGTCGGGTATACCGTTCGCCTGGCGCAAGTCTTTCGAGTTGACGTCACGTCGGCGACTTCGTGTCGATCGGGGTGAAATGTTGATGATAAGGACGACACAACACCCAGTCCCTGAGCGGAGAAACTCTCCGACCCTGCCGGGAATCTAACCCGGGCCGTTAGGTATGACATTCCGTCACACTGACCACTCAGCTACGAGGGGCGGACATTATCTAACTTGTTCACCCTCTACAATTAATTAAATGTGGAGAAAAATAAGTGCATAAGCGGTAGGCCTCATTATCCGGTCAAAATTTAATTCTTACATGCCCAGACAATACCATTAATCCATTCCCAGATCCAAGCCTTAAAATGATTTGGGGTAATGCACTCCAGGAGGCCGTAGGACGTTAGACATCAAAAACATCGCTGGAGGGCTGTTGTCACTCTGATCGATACGCACCTGAGTGGCGACACGGTTTCAGTACAGAAGCGGAGACAAACTTTGCTTCCACTCCTAAGTCCACACAGCTCGCGTAGTGGAATAGGTGCCTGAACCAGCTGAAGACGTACGTTGCGAAACTTGTCGTCGTCTGACGAGGTATCGATCTGAAATGTTCAAGCAGCGTGGTACACACCCAATAGTCATCATGTAGCCACAACACTTTTCATAATTTTTTTCTAACCTCTGTTTTCCTATACAGTTTTTACACTCTACAGCTACCTCAAGTACCATGCAAGTCATACATTGATGTCTAAACATTCTGTTACCTGGTCCCTTCTCCTTACCAGTGTTTTTCACTTGTTCCTCCATTCGCCAAATCTGTGATGAACCTCCTCAGCTATCAGTTCACCTCGTTTTAAACGTCCGTTTGTAGCATTAAATTTCGAAGTCTTCCATAATGATGTTATTTTTCCACGACTTAAACCCATACTTTGTGCTCCAAATTTATATTAACAGGAACCTCTTTCCCAAATTAACAACGATGTGTGGTACTAGTAGATTTCTTTTGGCCAGTAATTCCGTTTCTATCTCTTAGTTTGATTTTATGTACTCGTTGTTTCGTACATCATGTGGTATATGGCTTCCAAGGCTACAGAATAATTTCACTTTGTCTACTTCGTGTTTCCAACGTTTAATGTTAAATCTATCACAAATCTTGAAAATTCCACGTAGAATGATAGTTTGTGCCGAACCGAGACTCGAACTCCTGAGCTGTTCCTTTCGCGTGCAATTGCTCTACCGACTGACTTACCCATGCACGATCTCGGCACGTCGTTACAGCTCTACTTCCACCCGTACCTCGTCTCCTACCTTCCGAATTTCACACCTCAAGTTCTCCTCCGAAACTTGAGGGGACTAGCACTGCTGGAAGATAGGATATTGTTGAGACATGGCTTAGCCATAGCCTGAGGGATATTTTGAGGATGAATTTTCACTCTGCAGTGGAATGTGCGCTGATATTAAACTTCTTGGCAGATTAAAACTGTTGCTGCATCCAGACTGAAGCTCGGGACCTTTGCGTGTCGCGGGCAAGTGATCCACCAACTAAGCTATCCAAGCACGATGCAGAGCGAAAATTCATTCTGTCGCAAATCACATTTCAGGTACTTCTGATTACTTCCGCCTGTCTTCGGCTTACTTTCAGTCAGCAGTGTGTGTTCATTAGTCCGATTTTTCCATTCAACGGGTTCTGCGGTCTTAGGTATCCTGTCACGGTTCGCGCGACTCCCCCAGTCGGAGGTTCGAGTTCTCCCTCGGGCATGGGTGTGTGTGTTGTCCCTCGCATAAGTTAGTTTATGTTAGATTAAGTAGTGCGCAAGCTCAGGGACCGGTGACCTCAGGAGTTTGGTTCCATAAGATCTTACCACAAATTTCCAATCAAAGAAGAAGAATTTCAACATCGAAACTTACCATTGATACTCCTTCACCCGGATTTTTTTATCCTCCTTCTGAATATTTCTTTTGTTTCTCTTGAATATATGGATGAAAAGTAGTGACTAATATCGCCATACTAGTCTCGTGCTTTGTGTAATCCGAGCTCATTGTCCCTCGTCTTCCATTCTTATTTCATTAGTTGCTGGGTTGTACAAATACGTTGCGGCAGAGAGGCACTGGAGCATAGAAAAAATTCTCATGAAAGATTTTTGTAGTAGGTGTGTAGAGAGTAAATGAAGTGGAGGTTGTAGTAAAACATATCAAGAACTCCATGAAATAAAGTAACAGTGATGGTATATCATTGCATAGCGTTCCAGAACACTGATAATGGAGTGTAATGTATTGCGAGATCTCGAGAACCTTGTAACAAGCAGTTAATGTGTATATGAAGCGATGACGTTGACGAGTAACCTTCTGCAGTGCGGCGTGTGTGGACGCTCGGAGGACTTGCCTGAGAGCGGCGACATATCATGTGGTCAGCCGCCACCTGCAGCTTGTCAGCGTCAAGCAGGGGCGCGCCTGATCTACAGTCGCTCGGCAGCGGGGAGAGCGGCCGCAAATCACCGGCAGCGGTCGTTGCTTCTTACCGACTAGTCTGTGGCAACCGCAAAATGTCACTTGCAGCGTGGCGCCTCTCATATTGCAGCCTGACCAATGTGTCACAAGGTCAGCTGGGTTTGCATTCACTGGGTTACCTGTTATCAAGTTGTGTATGGAGTTTGTAGAATTCTACTCTCAATGTGCCCTATAAGTCAGTTGACAAACAAGATTCGTTCAAATGAATTGCTGGCTGTACCGGTATCACAATAATATCACTAGTGTCACAGAATTTGTACGTCGAACAGGCACTAAGGGAAACCCGGGAAAATGCGATCTGAGAGAGTAGTTGTATGGAACACATCTTTGGAAAGTCGCGCAGGGTACCCGTGCGGTCTGAGGAGTCTTTTCACGGTCCGTGCGTCTCCCTACGTTGGAGCTTCGAGTCCTCCCTCGAGCGTGGGCGTGTGTCTTGTCCATAGCGTAAGTTGGTTTAAGTTAGCTTAAGTAGTGTGTAGGCTTAGGGACCCATGACCTCAACAGTTTGGTCTCATAAGACCTTATCACAAATTTCCTAATTTCCATCCTTGGAAAGAATTTAAAGTATCAACAAGAGTAAAACATGGGTGACGAATAGTAATCGAATTACATCAGCTGAATCTGAGAACGTTAGAGCAGGAGGAAAGATAATGACAGCAGTAGAAAAGCCCTCCTGCTTAGGGAGAGAAAATATTACAATCGTTGAAGTAGAAAGAATATATTAAGTTGGTGTAGAAGTTCGCAGGGATTTGGTTGTGCATGTTCATATGTACTACTGTACTGAAATGTGATCATTCCACCACCGTGTGACATTTACACGTAATGGAGAAGCTTCAGAAACATAGTGTACGGGTAGACATGATCTAAGCGAAAATCACAAAATATCAACGGGTGGCCGTATGTGCATTTCTGTTTGCTCATTACCAGCTGGCTGGGGAGCAACACCGACCATTCCTATCCTGTATCGTTACTGGTGATCAGAAATGATCTATTTATGCTGACATAAAAAAGAAAGGAATTTTTGACCCCAACAAATCAGCAACCCCCGTAAAAAGATCTACACACATCACAATATATTATGTTACGCGTCTTGTGGAAGAGCGACGGTGTGGTATACTACGAACTTCTTTCCCAAAATGTAACCATCAATACTCAATTCAGCGTCGATAACGGACACATCTTGCACACGAATCCATGAAGAATGACCTTTAATACTGCGGGAAGTGATGCTACATCACGAGAGGCAGACCCATATTCTGCTAGACTGACAAAAAAATCTATACAGGAGTTGAGTTGGGAAGTTATTCCGCACCCATCTAATTCACCTGATCTGCACCATCAGATTGTCACCTAATCCGCTTTCTATCGTACAAACATTCAAGAGGTTCCTTTGTAGATGAAACTCCGCTCCAAACTGGAACAGGGTTGACGAGTTCTTGGTCTCAAAACCAAGTGATTTCTTCAGCCCAGCGTTGGCATATTGTTGTAAATAAAGAAGGAGAATATATTATTGATAGCTATAGCCTGTGTTATCTGTAGCTGCTGTGTTTATTAAATGCTAGGAACTTATGGAGCAATCTATTATATGGAAGATAAATATATTGTTGGCATCGACATAGATATAAAAAATTAATGAAAATTCTTCAAGGCTGCGTTAGCTGTGTAGAAGTTCGTTTAACACCACTGTAGATGTATCTTTGTCTTCAGTTCGTATTGGTACGTTTTAGTGACCTCTTCTACGTTGTGACAGTCACAGTTCCCCACTGTAATGCCTTCATACAAGATGGACTCTCGATAATAAGGTCCAAGAACTTGCCACTTGATGACCACAAAATGTCATAGGTATTTCAATATTGTCTTAGCACAGTTTTATCAGTGATCTACATAAACTATGGTTTTGTCCATCTGAGGGAGATCTTGTATGTGCTAACAGCACACCTCTTTCAGTGGGGACTGCATTTTAGGACAACATTTGATAAGGAGTCATCATTTTAGGCTCTGACTCTATTAGAACACTGGTTTTTCCTGGAGCCTGGGATTTGACGCTTCCGACGTTCACCTTAAGATTTATAATTCCGATTTTAGCCATTCGATGAGCAACCTTTTGAGTTGTTACGCAATTAATCGGTTTACCCCTTAAAATTTGGGACATTGTACTTTCACTGTAGACTTATAAAGTGAAATGTTATTAATCTGAAAATGCATCTTTAATTGTGCGAAACCGTTTGTGTTGCCTGGTAAAGGAACCTAACGTGACCACGAGGAATATTAATCCCTTTTCAACAAAATAAATAAATAAATAAATAAAATAAAGTAAAATGAAAAAAACTTTTAACGAATTTTTAAAATTATTTTAGGGAATTCCTTGGCAATATCATTATAGTTCAATGTTTAATCTAAGCTGAAGTTGTCCTGATTACAAGATAATGTGTCTAAATATAAACGTAATTCTACTTTGGTGATATTATGATTATAGCACTGTACAAGAGTGAAATATTGACAACAGGATATTCATACAAGGAGAGGTTGGTTGTGCACATCAGTTTATATCACATAACATACACGGCCGCCAACCAGGTTATTATTTGATAAATTTGCCAGAATAATAGAAACTTTCGAAATATTAGGCTATGAAACAATACTGAACATCATATGAGTATCTGGCCGTAACATCCATCACAACTGGGAAACACTAGATAAATGCGCGTTACACAGGGTATCAGTGCGGGATCTGGAATACAAAAGAGAATCAAAGGGCTTAGCTGGTGTCTAGAGTCGAACTTAGTCTATAAATGACAGCGTGATAGTAACGATAGTTCACAATGTGACTGATGTCTAGGTAGCGAATACACATAACATTACAAGTGGCAGCGCCTGAAGAGGTCGACCCGGTAAGTCGTGGAAATATCCATTCGTATTATGTAAAAGGTCGTATGTATTTGTATGTAATCCAGATCTCTTCCTGAATCGCTGGACCTATTTCAGCCAGAGTTGGTGCACTTATCTCTGACTGTCAGGCAACAATAGCTGTTGTGGCAAGAACTACCTACCTACCAAGTTTTAGATGATCCGCCATTGAAGTGGACGTGATTTTGCATCCGGTCACAAACTGTTCGAAGTAAGGAGTACCTCAAGACATATAATATGTTATAATCAATGCACAAATGTTGATGATATTGTAATTATAAAATAAATCACTTCAAAAGTTCATTTAACAACATAAAAGCACGTGTCTCAGAAAGTATTACCACAGAAAATAAAAGATAAACCGATTAATGCAAGGGATGACGTAGATGAGGCTTGAGAGTAAATCAAAGCAGCAGCTGTAGAAGCGCTTCTACCCTTGGAGAGGAGCAGTGTGATTTTAGATCTGCTGGGTCATGCACAGATGCTGTATTCATTCTTAGACCGGTTGTAGAGTAGTCCATTGGATACAAAAGACCAGCTTATCTTTGTTTTATTGATATACTGAAGGTTTGCGGCAGGATTCAGTTAACAGATGTTTTAAATCTGCACTATAATAGGGGGACTTCTTCCAGCTTGATGAAAAGAATTGAAAAAATGTATTACAATAACTACATCCAGGTGAAATTTGGTTCCAGGTTAACTAGGTACATTGCAGTTATTAGTGGTATTAGACAAGGTGCCTCTTTGAACCCGTTACGTTTTAATATAGTGATGGATGAGGTGATAAAACGTTGGTAGCGGTTATAGACTGGAGGACGAAGAAATGAAAATCATCTGCTATACTGACGATGCAGTTCTGGTGGCAATACATGTTTAACGTGGCAGCCAGAAACCAAAATATGGACATATCCACTCAAAGTGCCAAATGTATGGCCGCGTCTGTGGAATCAATCAAATGCACACTGGAAGTGGATGAAAAAATTATTCAACAGCTAATAAAATTTAAATACCTCGGTACCGAACTGATCAGCAATGAAAATGTCGGAAATGAAATTAGAGAACAAATACTGTAAGTGAAAAATGTTGCAGTATATTTAAATAATGTGTTTGGAATAAAATGAATGTAGGAAAAATGACAAAGGCAAGAAACATCCATAACAATAATGAGACGGATTACGTCACCAGATTATACAGGTGAGACAAGATTGGAAACATCAAAAACAAAAAGACTCTTTGGAACCAAGGAAATGAAAATTCTGAAAAGGATTACGGGGAAGAGACTCAGAGAGAGAAATGAAACTACTAGAAAACGGTGTCAAGTGGACGCCATATGAGTGTGTACATAAGAGAAAGCATGAATGGAAGGGCCACATAGGACGGATGAACAGAAGATTCTTAACATCGTAAGAAATAAATCACCAGTTGATACAAGAAGTATTGGCCATCCAAGAAAACCTCAGAGTAGACTGACGGGTACTGAAGAAAACACGCTTTATCCTAGGAAGAAAGGAAAAAGAAGAAGAGTAGAAGAAGAAAACACGTTTATGAACTGACATCTATAGTTACGTGTGTACTACATATACGAATAAATTCTATTGTTTTGTTATTGATAACTATTGTTAAAACTAAATAAATGTAATACAGAGAAGAACGAGAGATGTGAGATATCACTTCGGATGTATAAACAAATGTGAGATTCGTAATAATTCCCATCATAGAATATACATATAAGCCCAAATCAAATTTTTTTATAATATTAGGGCCTGGAAATAGAGCCCTGACAGTACAGTAGCGAGGGAAAGCATGTGGCACAAGAGAATTATTTGTTCTTTATTATTATTAATGTGAATTACATCATAAAAGACCAAATTTGTAAGTATGGCGATGCACTATTAAAAGTTTGTAGTCTCGTTACTAAATGAGGAAAAAGGGTCTGACAAAGAAAAATGTAAATGATAGACTCACAGAGGACAAATGAAACTGATTCCCTCTAGGGCTCAATGTTGCCATTGTAGTGTGCCGTAGGGCAGTTAGTTAAAGAATGTATACAACAAAATGACGGTACCTGTTGCGTTGGGTATGAAGGTAGCTTTGTAAACTGTAACGGCCCAAATTCCATTCATTCATTATTGTACTTATTGTCATTATTTTTATTACTATCACTATTATTTTGTTATAAATTACTCATGTGCCATACAAATTGTAATATTTGCCCACTAACGCAATCTGACTTAGATACAAGAGATGGTCAGAAGCACCTCAACTTGCGTTATGACGTTACAAACAAATAGATCAAGTATGTAAATTAATCACAAAATAGGAGATTGAGTATCAATGCTGCTGGCAGATTAATGCAGGGCAGCGGTGCAGTGCTGCTTCGAGCCTTTCGATGGGACGGGGAAGCGCCGGCCGGCTATTCTCCTGGTTCCTGGAATTCCCACGTCGTTAAGTCTCTGCACTGCTACTCACCTAGAAAGCAAGTCAGTGTCTGGCTGTTCTAGTATACTAAGACTCGAATATTCACCGAAAGTATGAATAGTCTTTCCACACAAGCCACAAAATATCTGAATACTGCTCTGAATACGTAATGAAGGCATCCATACGATAAAATTATCACTACACTTGTACAACCATTATTAGCAATGTTACTAATTTTAAGAGTAAAATTATTTGTGTCAAAAATAACAAAAGATGCAAAAAATTACAAATAGGTACCACATGTTACCTGAAACAGCATGAAGTTAGTTGTAAAATGAGCATATTACAGACGTATAAAATTTTATAAACAAATGAATGTCAAAACAGAGCTCTCCTCATTTACACTCTGCCTAAGAGATTTATGTTACTATATGAGGTTGTATATGTGCATTTGACGAGAAATTTGAGGATAAATGTTTATAAAACATACATTTCGATCCGATAGCTACGTGCTGGTGAAAAGAATGAAGATGTTGAATTCAAAATCATTCGAAGTTGCAGCTTGTGCAAAATATGAAACGCAGTTAGGTGTTCATAAATTCACAATAAATAACTAAACAGAAATATTTTTCAGTTGCAGTTATTCAAATATGGGTTTTACATATTTTAAACCTGAATGGAATGGAATTCATCTAATGGCGGTCAGACATGCAGATACTATTTTACTAAGGTTGTTGGTTACTTGGGGAGATGAGGAGAGAACAGACAGAAAAAGGATCGTGGACTTCTCGCAGCTGTTCTTGGTGGGATATGGTCGAAAGAGATAGCACTTATGTGGCGCATGTCTTAACGTGGGATGCAGTTAGGTTCGACATAGTCATTTCCATGTAACACTTTACAATTTTTTTAAGTGTACACATTATGGGCTTTTGATTCTGAACTGTGTTGCCGGTGATTCAGTTACTCAGGTAGACCCGAGTTAAAAGTTAAATGTGAGGGATTTGTAAAGTTAACATTTTTGTACACTGCACAATGCTGTTGGCACAAGTTTAAAGTTGCCTGAGAATGCTCTGCTTGATTTTATTGTACTACTGTTTCAAATCATATTTTTTTCGTTGTACATCATATTAGCCTCCTTAGGGCTTACATTCAAAATAACTTGTTTTGCTGTGCTAAATAAAATTGAAACTGAATATTAATACCACTGTCAGGACGCACACGTGTCTAAACGGACCATCCCTCTATCTTCTTGCCCAATATTTCACATCTACACTCCTGGAAATGGAAAAAAGAACACATTGACGCCGGTGTGTCAGACCAACCATACTTGCTCCGGACACTGCGAGAGGGCTGTACAAGCAATGATCACACGCACGGCACAGCGGACACACCAGGAACCGCGGTGTTGGCCGTCGAATGGCGCTAGCTGCGCAGCATTTGTGCACCGCCGCTGTCAGTGTCAGCCAGTTTGCCGTGGCATACGGAGCTCCATCGCAGTCTTTAACACTGGTAGCATGCCGCGACAGCGTGGACGTGAACCGCATGTGCAGTTGACGGACTTTGAGCGAGGGCGTATAGTGGGCATGCGGGAGGCCGGGTGGACGTACAGCCGAATTGCTCAACACGTGGGGCGTGGGGTCTCCACAGTACATCGATGTTGTCGCCAGTGGTCGGCGGAAGGTGCACGTGCCCGTCGACCTGGGACCGGACCGCAGCTGCGCACGGATGCACGCCAAGACTGTAGGATCCTACGCAGTGCCATAGGGGACCGCACCGCCACTTCCCAGCAAATTAGGGACACTGTTGCTCCTGGGGTATCGGCGAGGACCATTCGCAACCGTCTCCATAAAGCTGGGCTACGGTCCCGCACACCGTTAGGCCGTCTTCCGCTCACTCCCCAACATCGTGCAGCCCGCCTCCAGTGGTGTCGCGACAGGCGTGAATGGAGGGACGAATGGAGACGTGTCGTCTTCAGCGATGAGAGTCGCTTCTGCCTTGGTGCCAATGATGGTCGTATGCGTGTTTGGCGCCGTGCAGGTGAGCGCCACAATCAGGACTGCACACGACCGAGGCACACAGGGCCAACACCCGGCATCATGGTGTGGGGAGCGATCTCCTACACTGGCCGTACACCACTGGTGATCGTCGAGGGGACACTGAATAGTGCACGGTACATCCAAACCGTCATCGAACCCATCGTTCTACCATTCCTAGACCGGCAAGGGAACTTGCTGTTCCAACAGGACAATGCACGTCCGCATGTATCCCGTGCCACCCAACGTGCTCTAGAAGGTGTAAGTCAACTACCCTGGCCAGCAAGATCTCCGGATCTGTCCCCCATTGAGCATGTTTGGGCCTGGATGAAGCGTCGTCTCACGCGGTCTGCACGTCCAGCACGAACGCTGGTCCAACTGAGGCGCCAGGTGGAAATGGCATGGCAAGCCGTTCCACAGGACTACATCCAGCATCTCTACGATCGTCTCCATGGGAGAATAGCAGCCTGCATTGCTGCGAAAGGTGGATATACACTGTACTAGTGCCGACATTGTGCATGCTCTGTTGCCTGTGTCTATGTGCCTGTGGTTCTGTCAGTGTGATCATGTGATGTATCTGACCCCAGGAATGTGTCAATAAAGTTTCCCCTTCCTGGGACAATGAATTCACGGTGTTCTTATTTCAATTTCCAGGAGTGTATTTGTGTTTGCAGTTAATTCATTGACTCTTCCTTAGGCGGGGATTTATTAACGCAAATGATTTCATTAGGGCACAGTTCTATAGTGCACAACCAAATAGTCGGACTCCTAAAGTAATAAACGATTATGTGCTCGCTGTCTTGTGGTTGCGAAGTAAACAATTACTATCATCTCACGACTGGCTTCACTACATTTGTCTGATACCAAACACCACCCCGGTTCTTTGCAAAAAAATGGCTCTGAGCACTATGGGACTTAACATCTGTGGTCATCAGTCCCCTAGAACTTAGAACAACTTAAACCTAACTAACCTAAGGACATCAGACACATCCATGCCCGAGGCAGGATTCGAACCTGCGACCGTAGCAGTCGCGCGGCTCCGGACTGAGCGCCTAGAACCGCAAGGCCAACGTGGCCGGCGGTTCTTTGCATATATGAAATACATATTCACATAAAATCCAAAATAAGTAGAAAGCTTTGTAAGAAATACCATGTCGATAAGTGGCACGCCGCATCGCTCGCATAGAGCTGAAGCACATTTCTCTGGTGCATCCTGTCGAGAGTAATGCGTCTGTAAAGACCACTGCTTATACTTAATGCTTTGTGGATAATTTTGGAACACGGTTATGGAGCTATTTGTTGTGTGAATATATGTTCACAGAATACAGTGTTTGAGCTGTATTCAGAATGATTTCTAAACAAAAAGTATTTGATGACCGACTACTTCGAGAAGGACCTTAAGTTTGCGACACAAAACAGGGCTGTCAGACTCAGTAATTGAGGGTTGACGTAAACAATCGGAAGATATGTTTGAGATTCATGCAACATAAAATTTCTGACGGACAAAAAGCAACGTTGAGGGGTCCTGTTGGCGATTTCATTGAAACTTCTCGCCAAGATGCATCACCTCTACGAATTGTTTTATCAGAAGATGTGAGTGGATGCTAGCAGTTCGATTCATAATATGGAAGAAAATCTTCACAGCTGTTATGTGTCTGCATTAAACCTCGACGACATGTAAAGGCCTGTGGCATCAAAGATGCCATTAGGGCCAAATAACGATATCCCCAGCTGCTTCCAGTAACATAAAATATTTTACCAGAAGTTCAAAGGGGTTAGTGAAGAAAGTTAAAAAAAAGGAACAATATCATTCTATTTACATCTTCTGTTATAATTTTATTAAACTACTCACTTTAATTTTGTGATACGTCTTTTTAATATTTGTCGTTGTTGTAACAAGCCTGCCACTTCATAAAATGTGCTTCGGTAAAAAGTATAACTTACACAGGGATGACGTCAATAAGAATTCTGTACGCACGGACACTAACTATTACCGCAGCGATGCCGCTCTGTATGAGGACGAGCATAATAAGTGCTGAGAGCATCGTAAACAGGTAAGTACATGTTGATCGCCACTTCATCACTGGACTTTTCACAAGAGATTTGATCAGGAAAGCAACGCTGCAGTATCAAAAGTTGTTCAGATATTGTATGAAAACTTCAGTTATGGCGCTGAAACTAGAACGCACACAAGCAGTGTGGACTACAGCTCTGTCAATATCTGCAGTCACACTTCATCATATTTGTGTTTAATTAACGACACATGATCCTGAGCATTATGTGATAGCTGTTATTTGGTTCCGCCTCTCGTCACTCTAGAATAGTGCCTCCATTTTGTCAGCTAAAATGATATCTACTTCAGAAGAGAAATGTTCTGTATATAATTGAGCGTTCATTTCCCAGTGCCCACTGTTGGCGATCTCCCCCCTCCCGCCACCTCCATCCCCGCCGCAGAGTTGTAGATAGGTGGTTAATAAATTCGCGTGCCTGCTACCCTCGTGACAAATTCTACGCAGAGTACTGGATGATGTCACTCTACTGACTGTAGCTCAGAGACTTTGATATACAACGTATGTGAAGCCATGACTGCAGCTCTGTCCGGTCTCATAACTAAGACAACAAATTTCATTGGGTTTACATTTCCGATCGGGGTATCTGACTGCTTGCGAATTACGAATAATTTTGTTTCATTCAAGGCCTGATCAAATTATTAAATGGAAAGACGATAAAATTAATTCATGAGCAAATAATGGTAAATCATTAGTCCTCAGAAATCTGAGACCACTGATGACTTTCCTGAACTATCGACTGGCGGGTGTAGGGGGGGGGGGGCGGAGAAATTTGCAGGATGTGGCTTATTGCTAACAGTTTGAGAGATGGCGAAATTCCGTACAAGTTTCAAGCTGTCACTTTGAATTTCAAGTTGCGCCGGCTAGGTACGTAACGATATCAGGCTCCCTCTCGTCTTCATAGAATTGGCGCTTTCTCCTGAAATCCAAAGCTGGGAGTCTGAGGAGCCATTGGTTAGAACGCATGTCAACCACCACCACCGTTAAGATGGACACGAAATCCGGTTTCTGGTGGCGACGTCTACTTTCACGAAGTACTAGAATGTACAAAGTGTCGAGAGGCGCTCTCCTAACGTCATTTCGTCGCATTTCTTTGTCGGAGCCCCATCGTGATAGCAGTAGGGTGTGAGTTGCCATCATTTTCTGTGTCTGTGTGACTGAACCCATTACTTGGTAGTAGCCTCGGACCGGCCGTTTTTCTTAGTTCCACAGTTTCTCAATAGAAATCACGCGACAGTTTCCGTCGCGATTCCAAGCCATGCAACCGTTTACACCTCGATCGACGTGCGTGACCACTTTTTCTATACTGGCACTATAAGCAAAGTTCGTGCTACGCCTATCTGTGCTTTCGTTCAAACGCAGATCTCAAGTCTCTTAAGTAATATCTTTTTGATTAAAGGATCTAATGTTTCATCGAAATTTTCTGTTAGAACACTTTCCCAGAGACCCGGACGAGCTGTTCAACCTCAAAACGGTCAAGAAACTCGCGGGCTCCACTCACTATGTTCATTTTGCGTGCTTCGGTAAGCATCTTGGGCACCCATCTCGCATGCAACTTGCTATAATTTAATCGATCACTTACAATTTTATGAACAACAGTTTGTGGAACATTTTGACGCAGGTCGTGAATTGCCGAACAACGTCAAAGAGAAGATGTTCTTCAATATTCTGCACCACATCACCAGTCACAAACGACGGCCTTCCGCTTCTACTGTATCTTCATCGTGAATTTCCGTCATTCCAAAATTGAAATTCCGCACCCATTTCGTCACATTACCTCCTTTCCATAAACTGAAACAATTTCACTATAAATCGCAGATGCATTCATGCCAACGGACATTCCATAGTAAAGCTACATGTCTTGTAATGTCCGCAGCTCGTGGTCGTGCGGTAGCGTTCTCGGTTCCCACGCCCGGGTTCCCGGGTTCGATTCCCGGCGGTGTCAGGGGTTTTCTCTGCCTCGTGATGACTGCGTGTTGTGTGATCTCCTTAGGTTAGTTAGGTTTAAGTAGTTGTAAGTTCTAGTGGACTGATGACCATAGATGTTAAGTCCCATAGTGCTCATAGCCATTTGAACCATTTGTCTTGTAACCTTCGTTTCCAGATAACCCTCTTATTTAATTTTCTGTCATCACTGCAATTTCATTGTTTCGTCTTGAACTGCATCAACCGATTGCTGAGAAAGGTTATTTTCTTAAGTGCGCGTGGATCGATTTCTTGTAGAATGTAACGGGCTATGTCAAATTTCATGCGTCTTACGGTGAACATAAATGCTCTATTTACCATATCTATCAGTCTGCTGGCCTGAAGCATTCCCCTGTTGCTCTGTTACCTCGATACAGGAGAAGAAACCCGATCTCCGCGGTTGATGGTACAGATGATTGGCAGGCGGGGTTACTTACCGAGCTAATAAGGTATCAGCGGCAGACAGTTCATTAACTCCGTTTCGTATCACATTTTCTCCAGTTTCAATAAACAGCTACATGGAGGCTGGAATAATGTGGTGGCTGAAAAGCAAATTCATACGACTTGAAATATTGCTCTTCACGTAGAAGGTATTGAGTTTCCTTCACTAAACGTTCTGAATGCTAGATATATTTGCATTTGTTGCTACGATCTATCAACAGTAAAAGAATGAATATGTATACGGTTTGAACAAACTGAGTCGAACGTACTTGTAAGTTATTGATCCCTAAGTCCCGCCAGATAATTTTGTGTTACCGCCATTCACATTAATTTACCTTCCAGCTATATCTTCTCCCGGCAAAAGCTACTCTAAAGCACGCTATCACGAAGTGTGGATTTGACGTTTGTGGGAGGCAGCAACACGGGTTAGTGTATAGTATATGTGTGTGGCGCTATTGTTATACACTGCCTGACGAAAGAAGTGTAGCACACACACGACATGATCTGATTACCAATATCACTAAGTAAACGTATACACCTTCGGCGAAAGTGTAAGTTATTAGAGTTGCAGTTCTCTTTGACAGGTACAGCAGTCACCAGAGTGCCTTAGTATTGATGTTCTTACTAGCTTGGTATGGTAGGGGAGTGGGCAGGATGAGCAGCGTCAGGACTCAGATGCGAAAGGCAGCGCTATCAGTACCTGGAAAAGATGGAGAGGTGCCCTATTTTTGGGCTTCATTTGGCCGGCAAATTGAGTCGTGGAGTAGAGGCCGTCAGCTGTCGCCATATTCCCGCTCGTTCTCGTAAGCGAGACTGAACAGCGAGAATGCTGCCTTCGAGATTATCCAGTTCCGAGAGTGCGGTCTCGATAACGAGGCGACCCGACACTCTCGGCTGGCCACCTGCAGCGGCGCCGGTCGCATGGGGCCGTTCCGAACGCGGATCGTACTGTGTGCGGCTATCCGAGTTACAAGTGTACTAGTAAGGAACGTGCACGTGTGACATGTCACAGTTTTGTGATGGTATGTATGAATGCTTTTTGGGAGATTTAAGACGCATTTCGGTCGAACGAATCAAAACTGAGACATTCGAACAAATCCAGTCCACGTAATTACAAAAGTAAAGCTGCCAAAGCTGACTGAAAATACACAAACCACAGCAACAGACATAAGAAAAACTACAAAAAGTCGGATCCACCTGTTGCTAAAGCTGAAAGAACCTTAAGATTACGATGCTTGAACTCAACAAAGAGAAATGCGTTACGGAATGATGTTCTGTGGTAACTCATCACTTAGAAAGGAAATACTGATGGCACAATAGAGAGGAGTAAAAATAATATGCGATGTTCACTCACGGAAATCATGTAGGCACAATAATCTTCAAGGAGGTTGGCATTTTAACTGCGCCGCCAAAATACATATATTTGCTACTGACATTCGTTATAAACAGCCCATCACAGTTTGAGAAGAACAGTGTTGTCCATAGGGAGAACACTAGAGGGAAAAAATATCTTACCCATTGTTAAAGCTGTCAGTGGCGCAGGAAGGAGTTCAATATGCAGTAACAAATATCTCTGATTACTTGCCCAATAACATAAAATGTCTGGTAGGTAGCAAAGTAAGTTCAAATCTAACTTAAAAATTAAAATGTCTGGCAGGTAGCAAAGTGAGTTTTAAATCGAACTTGAAAATCACTTCTCCTGGACGACTTCTTCTGTTCCATTGAAGAATGTCTATTGAAAAGGTGGTAGCCAGAGACAAAAAGACGTTCTTTCCACATCATTTCCATAAAACAATCATTCAAATGATCCATCGAAAATTTAACTAACTGACCAACCAAAGACTGTTGCACCGGCAGTTGTACAATATCACTCGAAAGAAAAACGATTTAGCAGCAGCTGAGGAACCGATCCACCTGCTAAACAATACATTGGAATAAATCTGTTATTTAGTGAGGAAGCAGCATCTTATACACAACAAACTTTCTTCGGCTCAAGCGATGTAAACGACCGTAGTACACAATAGTAAATTCATTTTATTAAAAGAAAGTGTACATATTCAAAACGAATAATATAGAATATAGTTTCGCAAATTCATCTGAATCCTTAATTCAGCAGTCCCATTTCTGAAGATATTGCACTGCAGTTGAGTCTGTTCTCCTGTTAGTACCATAGTTATACAACAATTTACTTTACTTAGTATGAAGTATGTAATATTCACTGCGTAATTGTGCTGTCATTACTTATCACTTCTCAGTATTACATTTGATTGCGTAGACATCTCAGAATACCAACTGTCAGTTGCCTTTACTTCTGTGATTCAATTTTAGGTTATTTGGTTCCCTTATTGTTATGGATGATGAGAATATCATTAACGCTATCGCAATCTAGACAACTTCTTTTCTGAGTCAATACCAACCCTGCCCTACTAAAATTTCTTTCACTCGAGGCACTACTGGCAGGTATACAAAAAACCTCTTTGCTGAGTTTCGACAGGGTACACGAATTTGTTTTCCACCATGAAAGATGGTCTGTGAACTCATCGTTTGGACTCTCCATGTTCATATATTTCTCAATCTCATCTTTCGATTTTGATGTGGAAGTTCGCCAATTTTGAAATTTTTTGTGGGAGAAGGCATGACATCTTCGGTTACGTTCGTATCAACAACGTTATTTAACATTTTTCGCACATCTTGATGAATTTTTTCTCTTCTTTCTTCGGGAAAAACTAATAGTTCCTTGAAACAGGGATGCAAAAACTTTGCCACGTAATGAATGTCATGTAGTTCATTTAGAACTTTCTCTTTTATAAACAGTTCTGCCCTTTTCTTTAGCTTACACATTGTCACATCGTCAGTTCCAGTTTCGCAGAGACCTATCAGTTTCAAAATCCACGGCACTACAAATGGTAGTGTTGGCTCATTGTCTCCTTCCAATTCGTCCGTGGCCTCTTTGAAAACCTTCAGAAACTGAATAACGCTTTCCACAGTCGCATTCTGATACGTGGTCATCATCTCGTGTTTGTTGGAATCACGCTAAACGGTCTCTATTTGGTCTCACTGTGAATGGAATCAGACTAACATCATGTACACACTGTTCCACCTGGTTTCTACATCATGGTGTAAGGTTTTATCTAATCTCGCGACTAAGCCAGATCGCTTTATAAAGCCTACTAGTTTACGTACAGTCAGGATGGAGTCATACACTGCAGGAATCTCATCCATTAAGAAACCTTCATTGAATGTGTGCCTCAGTGCTGTATTAATATAGTGCATCACACATGGGAGTCGTTTGTGTGCTTCTAGTGCTTTCTTGATGTTAGCTTCTTGATCTGTAACGAAAGTAACCTGTATTAGTTCCGAGGACGTTATCTGCAACTCTGCCATTTGTTCATATATTTCCTTAATGATATGTTCACCAGTCTTGGCAACATCTGGAAACCTCGTAGTTAAGAGTTCACTGTTTTTTATTATCGATTTCTCCGTCGACTCATCAATATAGCTGGATGTCAGGTAATGGATCTTACGATAACTGTCTGTCCACAGATCGCACGTCATTGAACACTGGTTTTAACCAATTGTGTCTTTCACTACTGGAATAAGTTCACTCCTGACTTCATCAGCCAATTCCTTAATATGTCGTGCTACAGTCCTTGGGGAAGGTAGCACGTCTTGGGCGGTGATTTGTCCATATTTTGCTCCTGTATTTATCAGTTCTTGAGCTAAGCTTATAGATCCTTCACCACTTACCATATTAAATGGTCGGAGGTCTGTTGCACACATTAAAACACATTTGTCCCTAATAGATATTTTATCAGCACTGGCAGCTCCAACGCTTGACAAGTGTCGATTATCCTTACATTTATGTCTATTCATTCCAGTTGTGCTTCCTTTGTGAGCAAGCAATGCTCCACATTTTCCATTTGGGCACTGAATGTAACCAACTGGAAGATGTGTATCTCTTTCAACGACCACCTGAAACAGTTGTAATAAACACCTTCTTGTATGTTTCACGAAGACAATTTTTCTTTTCGTTTACGGACACAAGAAACGTATCAATTCATTAAAAATGCTAGACAAACGAAGCGATTCGATTAATCAAATACTATCACGTATCGAATTCGGAAGCTCTATTCTGTAATTATTTAGTAATAATTGAAGAGCTTACCTTGAATTTTTCCCAACTGGAACTGCCATTCCTTACTCCCACTTTATTTATCAGAATGTACGTCCCATCAGCAAATTCCTTCAGCACAGCATCTTTTGTGATGGTAGTCATCGCATTGATCCCGGTTCCGGAACTACTCATGCTGAGTTTCGTCCCGTGACAGTTTACTGCCTCCCGCTACGTTACGATAATGCGAGTCTCTCGGCCAGCTCGCGATCTCGCAGTCTCGGGCCGGCACGTGTCCTATTCGACAATCCTCGTCTCAGCTCAGTTTCGCAGCGTGACGTCAGTCATCCCCACCTCAGCGCCTGTGCCAGCGATAATGAGCCGCGTACTCAGCGAGAAGCGAGCGAGACTGAGCAGCGTTTTGACGTGCTATATCGTGGAGCACCTAAATTTGTGGGGCATTCTGCTGAGGCAGATCTTAGGCTACAACGAAGAGCACAGGCACACTAGTCGTCAAAGTTCCTGTCGACCGCGTTTGACTGCCATAACAGAGGATCTCCGTATTGTACACCAAGTACGTAGCAATCCTTTCCATTTGCGCCTGGCGTCATGTTGTGGAGAGCCACCAACCAGGTGCTTTTTCAGGCCACGGCTCGCAGTGACTGTGGGAACTCTGACGGCATAACGATACGTCTTTTGTTCTCTTGTGCTACGTCTGGTGCAACAATATCGAGGTTCAGTTTTTCATGTGTAAAATATCCCTGCACAAACGGCAGGTGTCTCTACAAACTGCGTACTGTTGAGATATTCCCTTGGCTAACGAGATCCTTATACCTGCCACCGATAAAATATATGAGGGGACCAGATCGGACACCAGCTCTGTTCCAGTGACAGAAATGAGGTTTCAAGGACTAGCTGCAACAATTGTGCGCTAGTGCGATTGAACAGAGAATACGACTGCTCTGTGACATCCTTCCGAAACGAAGATATGTATGCGTCCAGGACAGAGGGGGTGCGACGTCATGCTGATAATCGGGCTGATACTGCCAAGTTCTTTGTATATTTAACTCGATTTTGTAATTAGTTAAATAACATCACATACCCTCACAACCCGTGAAGTTTCATTTTGTTTCGTCGTCCGGTTCTGAGTGCTTAAATTTTTTTTGTCAAGCAGTGTGTATTTCATCTCAGTGTCGTAGATCCATCATCTTGCTGCATATAGCGACGGAGACCTGGGGATGTTTACGCTGCAGTAGCTGATTCCAGCGGGCTTGCTTTTCAATTCTCGAATACTTTCACGAAAAGTTTCTATGCAAATTATATGAAATGTTCTACTTTTTTCCCCAAGAGATTTCGTGTCGTTAAGAGAAGAACACCGATGTAGTTGTTTAAAAAAATATTACATTCAACATCTCGGCTAAATTCAAGATTATTTGTGTAAGAGTATTAATAATACAAATAAATCACTTCCCTAATGCGTACTACGATTTTCCAAAAATTTTTCCTCAGTAACTATAACAGTTCGCAAAATAAAATGTGCATTACTTCGTACGGGTCTCACGTGTATGAACAAGGTGGTGTTACGAAAAGTGAGTTGCACTAGTTCATGTGGTAGTTGTATATACTAATACTGAAGTTCTATGAAGAAAGATTCTTAATGGAAGCAGTAGTAAACGTGTAAAAGAGCTAGGCAAAGCTATATACACCTGATGGCAGACCGAAATCGACAAACTGTAATAAAATATATTGACGCAGCTGTGCATTGTTTCGTACACTTATAAATGTATTCGTCTGTAAGTGTCAATGGAATTTTGATTGCTATAACAACATTCACAATACCGTCCAGATAGGTTTAATTGGTAATTCATCAAACAAAGAGAATGTAATTTTGAAACCCCGTTATTCACAGCTGTTACTGAGGTAAGGATGTCGTGCAAGGGAGCGGCATTACACAGCGGAGTTTCGGACCGATTGTATTTTAATGTCTCCACTGCAGCAGTAGCTCTTTTGTTTTGCGTAACGGTACTTTAAACTGGTCAGGATATTTCATCTTAGGTGACAACATAGTCGCAGCTATTGTGTCTGCAGTCAGTAATTAGAGAATTTATGTTAGACCACAACTGATTTATAATACCAGAACTATGTATTTTCGACTATGACGTGTCGCACACATGTCAGACATATATTAACTTTTCAACATGCTGTTGAAAATGGGTACAAAGCCGAAAAAACGACTGTGTATAATAAATGAACAATCTGCAGCCAAATGGCGAAAATTTCTTTTAAGCAATTTCTGAAGTACACTTGCCATTCATATCTTCCTCTGATCACTGACGCGCCGAAAACACTGTTCCAGTAACGCATTCGGTTCCAATAAATTGCTTTCAGTAGCATAACACGCTTCTATTTTGCTGCTCGGAATAACTACACTCCATTCCTACTTCACTATTGTCACCTCATACGTCTGTTCCATTTCATATATGTTCAGAATACAAATATAAAATATTTATCAGAGGAAACATTTAATTTATGCTGTATCATATGTTCCTTATTTTATGGACACATCAAGAACTTAGATTCAAGTCATTTTGCATTAACAATAACCTCTGAATTTTATTTTAGTGTTCAGAGCAATGTTCTTCACTGTCAGAATAAAGTCTACATTTACCAGAAAATAACCTCATTATCACTGGTACCTTAAAGTCTTCTCAGAACTCACACTATCTCGGTAAAAAATGGAGGACGCAACAGCGGGCTTCTCTTGATATTAGCATCGTTGTATCGACCGTTCAGTGTCGTAAACTTCCGTGATGAATAAAATTGTGAGGTCAGGCAGTTCCCTTTCCCAGGGAAACTGCAACGGAAAAGTTTACTGCCTCTGGATCATTTGTCACCAAGATATCTAATAAGAAAACTTCGTTAAGGATTGACAAGTGTGGCAACGATTTACTCGTTATACCTTTGTAACCAGAAATCTCACAATACTCGTACAGTGCTGACGTTCGTGCGGATTCTATTAATTTAAGGTAGTTAGTGAAATATTATGGAAAACAAATTTTTCAACAACTGATTTTTTTTTCTTTTGTGTATGGAAAACTAGGCTGCAGTTTAGTTATGTCACGAAATACTGTCGGCTCTCTCGATTCACAGAGTACTTTTTCGTATATTACGCCTCATTAAATGTGGTGGCAAATTTAAAAGGTTCTGCGTTTCTCTACAAGCACTGCATTCATATTTAATATGGATAAAAGCCACCTTCCAGGCGGCAAACATGGTATCAACATGTTCGAAAACTCAGCGCAAGAAACATTTCCTTCCAGCGCTCATACCTCGGGTTCTATTTGGGATAGAAAGTAAGGGTCAAATGTTTTGGATAGCCGTTGGGGTACGTACCATTTGTGTACCCAACAGAAGGTTCGTCTTATTGTAATCTTTCTGCAGTACAGGTCTCCAGTTTGAATACTACATGCTACCTCCTGATTAGGTAAATTAAGCAAGTCGGTTGGTTATTTTTGCATAGAAGTGGCTTATGGAGGCAACATTTAGCTCACGTACGATTCCAAAGAAAACCCGAAGAAAGCGTATTCCATCTTTCTTTCTTTCGGGTACGAAAACCATGTACCCAATACCAAGAAGGCTATGCACAACAAAGGGCTGTAAGTTTTACTATATATTCCTGAGATACCGATTTCGAACAACCTTGTAAATTTTCTTGGTAGCTTTATCCGTTCATGAGGTACGGAGGTTACATGTTACCATACATATATAACTAAAATACGAACGTAAAGTCATGTATAAGGCGAAAACAAAGTTTATGAAGTGGCATAGTACAGGGAAATAGGTTGTAAAGTGTCTCCTTTATCGTCAAAAGAGTTCTGGGAACTCCATATTGTACCACTGAAGCACATGTAAAACTTCTGTGTACGTAAAATTTTATTTGACATGTAAAATAACATGGCGTTAATACCATATCACATAAGTAAACTATTACAATTTTACTGACCTATAAAGTTTTTTGCATACGAGTAACATGCCAGGCTCTAGTAGTGAAAAAAAGACAACCAGCGGAAAAGTGCTCGTATTGGAGCACAAAAAGGTGAATATGCTGAAAAATGGTGTGCCAGCTGCCTCATTCTACATTCCTCAGCACCTTCAACAATTTATACCAAAAATTTCGTATGCCAACATATTCGCGGTTTTTTATGGTAAGAGAAGATGACAGTGACAGGTGACAGTGGCAGCGGGAAAGAGACGAAAAGTAATAAACACCGGACGATTGTAGAAAGTGAGTGTGGTAAAGGTAGAGCGAATGAGACAACGGCATTGTGAGGGGAAGAGAGAGACATGAAAGCGATGGAACGTAGTTGATGGTGGCGGAACAGTGCTAGGAAAAGATTGAAGGAGACAGTCCAGTGGCAGCGGAAAAAGAGAAGGAGAAAGTGGGTGAGAGCCAGCGATAATGTGAGTCTCTGACATTGTCAACGACGAACAGAGGGTTAGTAGCAGTGAGAAGAAACAGTAGCAGTGGGATAGTAGCAGCATTGGAGAGCAAGAGGGAGACAGTGACTGAGAGAGGAGCAAGTAGTAGTAGGACAGTATGAAGGAGACTTTGGCTGAATGACGGACACCATAAGAGAGAGATAGAGAGATAATCGCAGTGAGTCCGGCTCAGAAAGTAAGTGAGATTGGGCACGTGGGAGTGGATGAATGTGACCGAACAGTCGATTAGTTAGGGGAGCTTGTGAGAATGAGACGTGAGTTTCAGGTTAAGATGTGGGAGAATATGTTCGTACGCCAAAATGTTCGCGGAAATTATTAATGTCACAGAGGAAGGTAGAATGAAGCAGCTGGAGCCCCACCTCTGAGTTAGGGTCTTTTAAACTGGAGCATATTCGCCTTTTTTGTGCTCCGATAGGAACATTTTTCCGTTGGTATTTATAAGTGTCAGGTTTATCAGTTATCCTTTCATCCTCTGTTTATGTCGTGTCTCTTAGAAAAAGTGTTGTTTTCCCTGTGTGTTATTTACATAAATAGATTACACTCCTATACACTGATGGACCGAAACATTACGACCATCGCCCATAGCAAGAATAAACTCTGCCTGATGGTGTACTCTGACGTGACAGGTTATAGAAAGTATGGTTGTGGCTTCAGCACAGACGAATTGACTAGCAACCATATAGGAGTCGAAGACGAAACTCCCTTGAAAAAAGCGACTTTGGCAAAAGACAGATTGTTACTGACAGCGCCTAGGAACGACTGCCTCGGAAACGGCGAAATAGGGCGGCTGTTTGAGTGCTACTGTAGCGAGCGTCTGCAGAAAGTGGTCGAAAGGCGGTGAAACTACGAATAGGCAACAAAGTGCTGGACGTCCCCGCCTCATCACAGATAGAAACTTGCCTGCTGTGTAAAGCACGAAGGCACCCAACTGTGGCAGATTTTGATGACAGTAAATGCCTAGTGACATTCTGTGTGGGCCTCTTTATGTGTTTTTATGAACAAGCGCAACCAAGTCGTGTGCGTACGCCGGGAGAAACGTAGCTGTGACCAACCTCATCAGAAGAGCAGGGAGCAGTGATAACGCTTCTTACGTGTTCTTGGGTACAGGGACAAGCAGAGCTTCTGGTGCTTTGGTTGGATAACCTGCTGTGGTGCCAGGTGCACGACTTACGCGAGTAAGGTATACCCCTTTGTGACGGAATACCTGTGGCTCAGAATTGCACGCAACTGTTCTCAACTTCACACATGCCATGGCTTCCTTATTATAAGTCATTGGCTGATATTGAAAATGGCCCACCCCATCATCCGATGGTCCTGTACCTCAGCCACACATCAATGGGTCCAGATGGTCGAGGAAAACTGATATCCATACAAATTACAAAAATAGATGCACGTATGTATGTGGTATGTTCCACTTCTATTCCTAAACCACTCGACCGGTTTCGAACAAACTTGTTACACATATTATTAAATGTTCAAATGTGTGTGAAGTCTTATGGGACTTAACTGCTAAGGTCATCAGTCCCTAAGCTTACACACTACTTAACCTAAATTATCCTAACACACACAACCATGCCCGAGGGAGGACTCGAACCTCCGCTGGGATCAGCCGCACAGTCTATGACTGCAGCGCCCTAGACCGCTCGGCTAACACATATTATCGACAGTCTATAAGGAATCAGAGGGGTTCTATGAACCACCCACTTATCATAGTGGTAGGGTGAAAAGGCAGTTAGCCCACGACCCAAGATCATCCGTACTTTAGTCATCCAGTATTTGAAAATGAGAGCAGTTAGTGACTTGCAACAAACTTTATGTATAATTTCAAACAATTACGAAACTTTTACCGCAGATGACCTCTCACAAAACGATCAAAGGAGAAAACGTTTGGCACTTACTATATTTTTGCTGATCGTATAGTAAAACTACCACATGAAACATGACGTTTTCATTTATTACTCCTTTACTACTACTTGTATTCATGACACAGTTTTCAGGCAGCATTCCCACATAACAATGAATGTACCGGAAAATTACATCATTGTACGACACTTGTTCAGGAGATACGACATCAGAAAACAATGAATTCGTGAAAAACTACCGCATCATACAAGACGTTTCAATTTATTACTACGTTGGCACTAATTCGATTCACAACACCTTTCGTAGACAGTATCCACAATTTCCGCCAAATGCACCTGTAAAAACATTTCGTTATACAACATATAGTTCAGGAGATATGGCGTACAATACTGAGATGCGATAAAACTCTACCGCAACGTGCTTGGGATTTTAGATTATCATTTCTTTGTTACTGACTCTATTCGCAGACACTATCCATACATACCGCTGAATGTACCTAGGAGAACATATCATTGTGAGACACATAGCTCAGGAGACATGACCTCATAATCACTATGATGCGTGTGAAACTGCTGCATCGTGTATTACATTTTATTTTATACATGTTTACTACTAACTATTCATAACATATTTCGCAGAGAGTACTCACAATACAATTGGATGAAGCTACAGATCGTATGACTGTACAACACATAATTCCGCAGATACAATGTCATAAACATTAAAAAGTGAAAATGAAACTGCAGGACGAAATTCTCTAGACATATAGATCAACTATGTGTACAAATACACGTGAAATGTGCTCAGTATACGTGAAATATATTTGCAGGTGCGTATGTGAGCAAATCAGTGGATAAAGACCTCTTCTTAAACTCCTGGAACGATTTCAGTCAAATTTGGTACACATATTAGATACAATCTGGAAAGATACACTGGAGGGGTGAGAGCCATCATCCCCCTATTGGGATGAGTGTGATAACATGGAGCGAAAAGGGAGGATGAGGAAATGGACATGCAGCTAGGGTGGAGGAGGAGAAGGAGATGGGCGGAGATAGGGGATGGGGGATGGACACAGAGGGAGTGAAGAGGAGAAGATGGACAGAGACAGGAATGTGGAGGAGATGGGCAGAGACATAAGGAGGAACAGACAGGCTAAGGGATGTGGGAGGAGGCAAAGGACAGAGAAACGGAAAATGAAATAGACAGAGGAGGAAATGCACACAGAAAGAAGAGGGGAGGAGATGAACAGTGACAAGGGGAGAAGGAAATGACGTGAGGGAGGTGGGAGGTGAAGATTGACAGAGAGGGAGGAGGAGAAATTAGAGGAGGAAGGAGGAGATGAACTGAGAGGGAAGGAGCAGATGGACAGACAGGGAAGGAGGGCAGTGACAGAGAGAGAGTGAGAGAACATACAGGAAAAAGAGGGGAGGAGATGAACAGTGACAAGGGGGAAGGAAATGACGTGAGGGAGGTGGGAGGTGGAGATTGACAGAGAGGGAGGAGGAGAAATTAGAGGAGGAAGGAGGAGATGAACCGAGAGAGAAGGAGCAGATGGACAGACAGGGAAGGAGCGCAGTGACAGAGAGAGAGTGAGAGAACGAGATAGATAGAGAGAGGAACGGTAGAAGATAGAAAGTATGGGATGGGGAGGTTGACAGAGAGGTAGATGCTCAGAGAGAGGGAGGCGTGGAGGATATGGGCAGGGTCTGGGAGGATGGTTGGAGAGAGAGGAGAGGTGGATAAATACAGAAGGGATGTACAGAGAGACGGGGCAAGAGGAGATGGACAGAGATGGCAGGGAGGAGGAGGTGGAGCAATAGAAGACTGAATTAAGTAATTACCCAGGCAACACCGGGTTTCTCAGATAGTTGTTATATAAATTTGATATCAAAGTTTATCTATTTGTCAATTAATTACACAGTAGAGCAGTGATTGGTATCATTATAATCTTAATTTAGTGTACTGCATTGGTCCGCAGTTGGAAAAATGTTTACTATGTAGCTGAACACACTTACATTCTACGGGACTTCACCACGTGTGGGCGATACATCACGGAAAAGTCTTCGGCTTCCAGTAGGAAAGTTGCCGTAAAGAAAAGAAACTAAAGCAATTGCAGACAGTTTTCTAGTACAACATAATACGATTTACGCCCACTTTTTTAACGACGAACACACTTCTGGAACAACGTACATATCATTATGGGAAATGGCAGCTAACTGAAAGGATTACACACAATTACAAGTCCATGTTACTGTTGGATTACTACGTAAAGCAAAAAGTAAAAACATTGGGTTACAGAAAAATGACGTTATTATTTACATATTTCATGTTATCGTACTTCATTCACTTCACAGGAACGATTTCGTAGTGAAATTTCGTTCGCTAAGCTGCCATTCAATCGCTAAATGGCATGAAAGAAGGCGTCTGCCTTTTTACATGCTGAACCTATATGTGCTACTGATTTATAGATGAATGGAGATGTTCGTTTCTTTCACGATGGTCGACCGTGGTTATTGCCTGCCGTAGATGCGATTACGATGTCACAATACACGACTGAACCTGGTAATTAATAAACTGGTTTACAAAGTTTTTCAACCATTTTTACAAGCTTTACATCGCAATCTTCTAAAAATAATGAGAAACCATTATTCTACTTTTCATATTCGTGAACGATCTGTGTTTCAGGAGATTCTTCCGTAAGGACATGAGTGGATCGCCTGTTTGCTTAGCGAACGTCGGAAGCAGCGAGAGCTATCGCTGACGCTGCATGCTTCTTGTGACTGAAGGCCTCGGAGAAGCGCAGCCGGACGATGGGATGTGTGTCCCAACCGCCGACGCGGAAAGATGTTTGCCTGATAGGAGATCCCCCGCCCGTGAAGCTTCAGTGACCTAAGGTTGGTACGATGCCAGTCGAACCGAAGGTAACAGAAGCCAGCCGAATCCAGCGTAGCTGCAACTTCATTAGTCTATTCCCTCCCAGTTGCTATCCACGATACAAGCGACGGTTTCACGCATCTCCCAGTAGTAGTATTCTATAGAATAAGCTTCCAGATGTGTCCCAACGACTGCAAAAGAATAGTTAATCTGATGTGGATGCATCTGTGTCTTCACTGTTAGCGTCAGCGTCACAGCCAGGCAGAAAAATTTATTACCTCTCTCTAAGCTACAGGTTATTTCATAAGTTGAATACATTCTAGACGGAGTAAAGTAGAAGCATAAGAGAAATTCTTGAATGATTTCACGAAACGTCGGTAGTGGATACGGTGATGAATGCACAGAGAGTGGCGAACATGAACATATTTTAAAAATTTTACGAGAACGTGGTCCCCGCAACAAATTCACAAAATAAGTGATACGCAAATCAAATGTCGATGATATTAAGCGGGTGGCAGTATAATTCTGGAGAACAACATGATCAATAATTTCCGTGCCTATATCAAGAGCGAACTTTATGTCATAAGATTTTTTACTTATAGAGTTAAAGGAGGTGTTCCGAAACTACTCGTTCACAGAAACACTGGGGATAGAGGACATAAAAAAAACACATTTAGAAAAGGAACATATGGACTCTGAAGTCAACATATAGCGTTTGTGAAAATTTAGTTACCTGTGCTGACGTTAGATGTTTCAGTTTCATTGATTCGAAATGTGTACAACATTAAGATATCCACAGTTAGCATGTTAGTCATATGTGAAACCACGAGGTCCTCATCCTCCAGGCCATCAACGGCCATTCGGCGAAAATTTGTGGGCTGGCATTCTCGGTGACAGGTTGACTGGGCTATACATTCTTCCATTCCGTGGACGAAGATAAGCTCCTGTGGGGAACATGTGTTGCCAGAATTTCTGCAGGACGTTCCCCCGAAGTTTACACAAAGGATGTACTCCCAGCACGATGGAACGTCAGCCCGTTTCAGCATCGAGCAATAATTTGAGATCCATCTTCGGGAATCGATGCATCGGTCAAGGTGACCGTGTGGCCTGGCCACCCTCGTCACGTGTCCTCACGTCGGGCTGTATGAAGCAGCTGGTGAAGGAAACTTTTGTGGAAACAAAGAACCTCGCCGCTAGAACTGGTGTGGCTGCCTGTACCATTGCGGACACCCCATGAATCTTGGAACGGACACTAGAACCAATGGTTCAACGATGTACTGGATGTATACAGGCCAATGCAGGGGCATGCGTTAATGGCGCGGTGCACCTTCGTACAGCCATCGGCTTGGACGACGGCGTATACATACGACTATCGACATGCTACAGCAATAAACATGATTCATCTATCCAGGTGTGGCGTTTCCATTGATACACGGTCCAAAGTCGATGTACCCTTGTCTGCTAGGTCAATGGACCTGTGTGGGAGCACGTAGAGGTCGTCTGCTATATTCAAAGACGTGATGGGCGGTGTGTTCTGAAATATTTGCGCCTGCACCAAACAGGCCGCGTCTGCCCGGGTAAGGCGCTAAAACCGCACAGAAAGCGAGAGTGTTAGCTAATTGCGTAGCCACTGTTACGCCCAGCTGGGCTGTGGAGAGGGGCAGAGACCTCAGTCAGATGCTATTGGTGGGCCATCGTCATTGGACAGATAACAACACAGGCAAAGAGAGAAACGGTGGGGATGTTTCTCTACATATTGTTGTTGGGTGGCAGATGGGAAGTTGTTGTGGATGCCTATTTACTTTCTTGATAACCGGAACTCATGCAACGGATAGCTTATCGAGATTACGTAAAGACTTCAGAAAGCAAGATAAACAGAACACAGATCAATTGAGAAAACAGTAAGAAGTTGTGTGGAACTGTGAAAAAATAAGCAAAATGTACAAACTGAGTAGTCCATGCGCCACATAAGCAACATCATGGAAGAAGTGTGCTAAGAAGCGCCGTGGTCCCGTGGTAGCGTGAGCAGCTGCTGCACCAGAGATCCTTGGTTCAAGTCTTCCCTCGACTGAAAACTTTACTTTCTTTATTTTTGCATAGTTATTATCTGTCCGTTACTTCATTGACATCTCTGTTCACTGTAATAAGTTTAGTGTCTGTGTTTTGCGACCGCAATGCAAAACCGTGCGATTAGTAGACGAAAGGACGTGCCTCTCCAATGGGAACAGAAAACATTTGATCGTAAGGTCATAGGTCAACCGATTCCTCCACAGGAAAACACATCTGATATATTCTATACGACACTGGTGACGGCATGTGCGTCACATGACAGGAATATGTTGTCGACCCACCTAACTTGTATACTTGGCGAATGGGTAAAAAGATTCTTCTACCTTGCCCGATTTCGGTTTTCTTGTGGATGTGATAATCACTCCCAAAAAAGTGATGAAAACGTAAGAGTTTGTCACATAAACGGAAAATAAAAAATTAAAACTTACTCCCGATGGAAGATTTGAAACTAGGACCATTCGGTCCGCAGCTGCTCACGTTACCACGAGACCACAGCGCTCCTGCGTTCCTATTGTCCTTATTGTTGCTTATCTTCCCTTGAACTACTCAGTTTGTATATTTTGCTTATTGTTTCGCAGTTCTACACTACTTCTTCCTGTTTTCTCAATTGATCTGTGTTCAGTTTTTCAAGGCCTATCCACTGTGCCAACTTATAACTAAATCTGAGGGGGGTGCGATGGGGAGGTTCCCTTGTAAGAACACTGAACAACAACAGTGGCGCATTGTCAGAAGAGTCCATGCTCCCATCTTCCTATGCCAACAGTTCTGATGTGGCACGGATAAGCGTTGTATCACAGTGCGCGATTAAAATGGCGCAGCAACTGGAAAATACGTCAAAGTTAACGTACATGGGACTGTCAGATTTTTGTTTCTAAAAATTCCACGTATTATTCTGGTAGTATTTTGACCAAATGCAACGCTGCATCTAGCCGTAGCGAAACGGTGCCCGCCTTTTTCATCATGGCAGTACAGACTTTGGTCATCCTGTTTGGCAAACCCAGGTCTTGCATCTGCTACTACATACATTACCGCAAGCTACCGCACGGTACTTGGCGGAGTGTCGCACCTACCCGTACCAGTCAGTTCCTTTCCTATTCCACTCACAACAAGAACAAGGGAAAAGTGACTGACTATCAGCTTACGTACGTGCCCTAATTTCTGCCCTATTATCTTCGTTGTCCGTACGGGAAATGTACCTTGGTGGCAGTCGGCATCAAAAGGCGATACTCTAAATTTCCTCAATAGCAACTCATAAGATTTTTATCTTTTTGGCACGTTGAAGAACATCTTTGATGAAACAGATTTTCCAGCTGTCATGACGTGCCTTCTCAGACTTACATTAATGGTCCATTCCTTCGCTAGTTCTCGTACGTTTTTGAAATCTCTATCATAGCCACAACTCCCCCAATGTCCCCGATACCGCAGCTTTCACACATCCTTTTAACAGCGTGTGGCCTCCGCGCATCTTTAAGTATTCCTTTATCGTTCTTCAAATTTCGCCTACATACCACTTTGCCAAAGCTACACACCACTTAATACACTGTCGAGGACAACGAGAAGGCTCCCAATTTGTTCTACTTAAATTTTTACGAAATAACGTTTTTCACTCACGTTGGGGAGTGAAAAGTATTCTGATAATGTTTTCCTTTAGTCTCACATATCACTGTAGTGACGTCAAGATAACTAAGAAACCAGAATGGATACAACCAGCGATTCGTCGAAAAGCAGATGCTCCATTCGTCTCGCCGAAAGGATGCCATTTATATATATACTAACTGTTGTGTTCACGCAAGTGAATTCATATAAGTTCATAGCTAATGATAGTGGACAATTTGACAGTACCGAAACTAATCACTCAACATGGGGATACAGTTCATGCTTAGTATAAATTTTGAGTGTGATTGGCGCATGCCAACTGCTCAAAATTTTAGCAACATGTCTCGCTTCAGCGGAGTTTGAGCTTCAAATTATTAAAGCGCCCATTATGAAACAGGCAAATGGGTTCTCAGTGATAGTAAGTGTACTAAACAACGAAATCATGTGAAACAAATGTGTCAAAGAGAAAGTTGTTCATCATTGAATTTTATTTTACGAGTAGAAAGTAGATACGGTGAGACAGTTGTTTTTAATAGGGTCAGACACAAACGTCATTCTAATACTCTCACTTCTAAATGAGGCAAACTCTAGCTTGATCACAAACAATGGCAATGAAAGCAATGTGGGGCAGGTACCTACGTTTATCATTGTGGCAGGCATTTCACTCTCCAGTTGGTATGACATACCGTTAATGTGTAGTTTATATGGACTGCTGACACTGGAATATAATGAATTTGTATCCCTCGGCGACGAAAATTCAACTGAGTATATTTGGAAAGCCGCAATATACACTTGTAATGTTACAGCTTTTGTGACAGTAGTAACACAAAGCTGTGGAAAAGCGTAATCTTGGCTTTAATGTTCATGGAACAATTTTGAACAAGGTGGCAGAAGTTCTTTCCTCCTGTAAGTCGTATTTGTAACTGTCACTGTCTTGATAGGCCTCTCTGGGAGTGTATTATTGTACGGAGGTGAAGTGTGGACTGTGGCAAAACGTAGAACCGGAGAGAAGCTGAATATTCCTTGGATTAGATCAACGATCAAATGAGTTAGTAGAGCGCTAAGGAACTGATCTCCTATTATGGAGAAACGGCATTCAAATTGCTAACGGGCCAAACATAATTAGGTATTATTTGATTTGCTAAACTGATTAAGACAAATAAAAGGATGGCTTATTTCTTAAGGACACGGCCGATTCTACTCCCTAACTGTTTTCAATCCTAGGAGTTTCTCTCATTATCTCGTAGTCGACTGGTTGTTAAAATCTTAACTGTCTTGCTTCTAGATCAGTAATATACACGATATTTCAGAAACATAACTGATTTCAAAAACTGTACCGTTGAGGTTAAATTTAATATGCATTAAAATTAAATTTTACCTTCACTGCAGATGTAGATGTTCTACATTTACATCTACATACAGACTCCGCAATTCACTGCAGAGCGGAAGAAACCGACTGTCTCTACTCCTCCACATGAACTCTAATTACGCTTATCTCCGTGGCCCTTGCACGAAATGTATGTTGGCGGCAGGAGTATTGTACTGCAGTCAGCTTCCAATGCCAGCTCTCTCATTTTTGTTCGCACCTGCCCTCCAGGAATTTGCTTAGAGTTCACAAAGCATCTGCATAACCTCCGCTTGCTGATCGAACCTGCCTCTAACAAATCTAGCAGGTCGTCTCTGAATTGCTTCTAAATTTTGCTTTGACTCGACTAGTGAGGATCCCAAACACTAGAGCAGTACTGAAGAATGGGTCGCACTAGCGATCTGTGTGCTGTCTCCTTTATAGACGAGCCACCCTTTCCTAAAAATAACCAAATAAACCAAAGTCGACAATTCCCCTTCCCCACTACCACGCTTACGAGCCCGATCCATTTCTAATCTCTTAGTCCCGTTGCATCAAGATATTTAAGCAGTACACTACCAATGACGTATCCGAACGTTACATGTTTGTTTCTTCTACTCATCCCCGTCAACTTACATTTTTCTACATTTAGAACTAGCAGTCATTCATAACATCAACTAGAATTTCTGTCTAAGTCATCGTTCAACCGGTGAGGCTAGCATGTTGCGGCCGAGTCTTATTTTGATATCTTTACTGTAGTAATATCTTCATGATCTTGCCTCCGTAGCCGGTACAGGTTTTGAAATCGGCGAGGGAAGGAGTGAGCACCCAGCGCTTGGACGGCGGGCAGTGAGCGCGTTTGTGGCAGCGAGTAAAGTGTGTAGCGAGTTGGCGGCCGTTTAGAGCCGCGCGTGGAGGCTTGCTGGCATTCCGGACCGAGTAGCGTCTTTGTGGCGATAGTTGGCGCACTTTCCTGGAGGACACGATGGGGATTGCTAACTCAACCCGAAGTGGTCTTCTGCTGTTTCAGCCGCGGTTGTTAAGCCGTAACCCGGCATATTGACAATGTTTGCGGCCGCAACAGCTCCTTGGTATTTTATTGCTTCTAACTGCCGTCTTTGGCAGCTCTGACTGAAATCAATTAGCAGTTAAGCTCGCTAGTTATCTGTTTTGCGTCAGGCTCGTCGCTCTGTTGATCCAGTACTGCCTCAGCCTCTCAGTGTTAATACTAACTCACTTTTACAAAGTTGGTGTTTCAAGATGTTAGCTGTTGTCAGTTCGCGGTCAGAATCTTGTCTTACTGAAGGGGAATATTCAATTTTACTGGCTAACCCGTTTTTAGTTGAGCTATGGTCAGAAATTTGTTATAGTCACTTGGCGGTGCTGTTCTTTTTCATCTCTTGTTACAAGGAGCTTTAAATTGTCTCTGTTGCGTAAAAGTCAGCTGTGCATATTTATTGTTATTCTCATTGAAAGTTTTGAAACAAGTATAAGCAAGGTATCATATACTTATAAGCACATGAGTTCACAATAGTTTTTTTCCTTATTTGCGAAGATCTATACATATGTATATTTTTGCAGGCTGCTTTGTTGCCATCAAATTCTTGTAGGCTACCCATTATGTATATGCAGGTTATGGTGCGTCACTTGGTCTCGCGTTTATCAGTGCGGTGAATCATCCTTATTATCATCGGCATAGAAAGTAACTCGTGATGTGTGTTTGTTGTAGACTTCAACTGTAATCTTGTTTGTGTCTGTTCTGGCTGGGGGTGTAGGTGGGCTGTCCATTGTCCAACGCCGGCATGTCCGTTGCATGGGTGTGGTCCAGAGGCTGTACCGCACGGTGCCGCCCTCGTCTACGCCGGTTGGCCGTTGAATAAAAGCTTGTGGACGAACCGTTAATCGCCGCCTTATTATGTCATTCACTTGTATTGCTTTCTTATTTTAATCTTAAAGTTTTGCTTGAGCATTAACTGCTGCAGCTACTGTAACTTTGTTATTTTAATGTTTGGCGGGTGCCCGATTTTATGTTTTCACTTTTATCTACGACCTTGCCCTGAAGATGAGGGTGGCTCCGATCAACAGGAAACGATTATCTAGTTCCTGGTCCTTGTATAGATTTACCTTACTGCTTGAATTCAATCTATCGCCTGATCGCTGTTTTCTCTGTAATGCTTACCATCGTTAAAAGAAGAATTCTACTACAGTTGAATGTTCAGCATAGTTACATCATTTGACAATAGATTTGTTAATAAAATGTCTTGGTAAATGACCATCTTGCCTAGTTCTTCCATGGTTCAGATGGCTCTAAGCACTATGGGACTTAATATCTGAGGTCATCAGTCCCATAGACTTAGAACTGTTTAAACCTAACTAACTTAAGGACATCACACACATCCATTCCCGAGGCTGGATTCGAACCTACGACCGTGGCAGCCGCTTGGTTCCGGACTGAAGGGCCTAGAACCGCTCGGCCACAACGACCGGATAGTCCTTCCATGATTTACGCCTCTCAGGCACAACCACTGAACGTCCTGATGAGGTGTTAATTACGGTTGATGGTTGTATGTTTCGGTTTGCATGCCGCACTAGGAAAGCGATACCATAATGGTCCCAATCGTGTACCCTCTCATAGCTGCTCGAAGACGACAGCTTCCCGTACACGACAGCGTCCTCAACAAACATCCCCAGATTGATGCTCATTGTGTCCTTCAGGTCATATAGGCACATAGAGAAAGCAACGGTTCCATCCCTGTTCCCTGGGACAATCCTGATGACTCTCTGACGAGTACTTGTCGTCGAGGACAACATACCTGACAATCTATTCCGTACGCTTGTACCTTCGTTAACAATCGGTAGTGTGGCAAATGCTTTATGGGAATACAGGAATGAGGAATTCGCTTTTTGTCCTTCATCCATGGTTCGCAGGATCCCAAAACAGAGTAATAAACATAAAATTCTAGGAAAAATGGGCCACATGATTATTTACAGGCATAACAAATGGAGCGTTCAGAATCTAAGTAACAACAACAGCATTCGCGTTACCACTCCGCGATATTTTCACATGAAACCCAGTCTTCATTTCACCGATTATTGCACTTAACCAGAGGAGGCAAGCTAAGTTTCATACGAGCTATGATTTCTAAATCTGAGCTGATTATTGGACAGAAGCATTTCCGCCTCAAAGAGATTAGTTATTGCACTTACAGTTACCTGAACATACTTGGAGGCAGCACACTAAGGTAACATAAGTCGTGGAATAGCGACATGCACATACAAAGGCGGCGTTGGTTACAAGCACGCGATGTATAAAGGGGCAGTGCATTGGCAGAACTGTCACTTGTACTCACGTGATTTTAGTGCAAAGGTTTCTCGCGCGATTATGGCTGCACAACGGGCGTTAACAGACTTTGAACAGGGAATGGTAGTCTGAGCTTGGCGCATGGGGCATTACATTACCAAAATCGTTAGGTAATTGAATACTTCGAGACCCACAGTGTCAAATGAGTGCTGAGAATACCATAATACAGGAATTACCTCTCACCATAGACAACGCAGTGGCCGTAGGTCATCACTTAACGACCGAGAGCAGCGGCATACACTTAGAGCTGTCAGTGCTACCAGACAAACAATACCGCGTGGAGTAAACGCAGAAACAATGTGGGACGTAGACTCGTTAGGACAGTGCGGAGAAATATGGTGATAATGGTCTATGGCAGCAGACGGCCGAAGCGGGTGCCTTTGCTAACAGCACGGCATCGCCTGCAGCGCCTCTCCTATGGTCATGACCATATATGACTGGAAAACCATGGTCTGGTCAGATGTCTCCGAATTTCAGTTAGTAAGAGCTGATGTTAGGACGCAGACCACACGAATCCGTGGACACAAGTTGTCAACAAGGCACTGTGCAAGCTAAAGGTGGTTCCATAATTATGTGGGCAGTGTTTATATGGAATGGACTGGGTGCTCCGGTCATACGTAACCAATCATTGTCTAGACATAGCTGTTTTCGGCTTCTTGGAAGCCATTTTCAGCCATTTGTTTCCAAAACAACTACGGCATTTTTATGGGTCATAATGCGCCAGGTCACAGGGTCACAATTAATCGTGATTGGTTTGAAGCATATTGTGGACAAGAGAAGAGGAAGATTTGGCCACCCAGATCGCCCTACATGAAGCCCACCGAACATTTATGCAATATATTTGATAGGTCAGATATATATAATACTGTATTGGCAGCACTTTCGTAATTATTAGCAGCTAAAGAAGGAGCATGGCTCAGTGTTTGTGCAGGGGACTTTTGGGGAAAAAATTGGTCCGACACGATATTAGGAGGTATCCCACGACATTTGTCACCTCAGTGTACATTCTAACTGAGAATATGTACAAGAACGCTGAGCTGATTGAGTTCTCCCGGATGCCACTAGCTCGCTTAATCTCATTAAACTAACTTTTCTGATAATTGTGAGAAACGCTGGAACTTCCATCACCCAGCTGTTTGCGCATTACTGAACTGGCTCCAGAACGTAAGACTATTTATTAACAAGGAGCTGCCTCAGCGCTGGACCGACTGTACCAAGACCGGTATCCAAGATGTGTGAATTTGGTTTCTTGTGGAGTATGTGAAAGAATCTTTATAAGTGCCCCACCTTCAAACAACTTTAAGTGAACTGTCACGCCGTATACGCACGGCAGAGAATTCAATAACTGTTTATTTTCTCACGAGTGTATAGACCGAATTACGTTATCGCCTGGATATTCTTCGTGCGTCAGGTGAAGAGCACATTAATATTTGACTCTAAACGTAACTGTAAGAATTACCTTAATTTCTATGTCCATCCGTGCAGCAGATAAAGAGGTGGGTAAGACAGCGGATAAGGTGGCCCAACACCAGTAGCTGAGTTACGATTATGCAGCAGATGCCAAATACGCTGGACAAGAAATCGGTTCTCCTTGTTACCGCTGCTGTCCTGCCACTAACTGCTGAGCATTGTCATCAGAAAAGTTTTATGTTATCTTCAAATAAAATGTTATACTTTGAAAATAAGCTACGGATAAGGCAATAATGAGTTTACAATCATGCACTACGATGTGTTGTTGTTCATGTGATATACCAATACACCGACGTTCCTGCACAGCCTTTCAATGTGCAAACAAAAGCTGCAGTTGCTTAGGACGAGCTGGTTCGCAGTTTGAAAGTAGGATAAAACGGAGCACTATGTCCTCCGTGGCTGAATCTGAATCTCCCCCCACAAAGCAAAAGTTGACACGTGTCTACAGATGAACCAAAAGAGGTAATTCCTCTGTCAAGAAGAAATAATCGCAGAAATCATCTGAAAAAACACTCGAATCGTTATTAAGAGAAAAAGCAAGCTGGATAGTTAAGAGTAAACTTCTTAATTCCGAACGAACAAACTACAAACGAAATGCTGTCCCGCAGCATTAAAAAGTACAGGGTGTGACGTGTCAGTTCCCTTACCTGATACGCACGCCACACACTGTCCGTTACTCATTGTTGTGTAGGGCTGAGCGCATGCGAAAAACCGGGACCCAAGACTTGTCCTATGGACTACAGAGGAGCGTGCGTTCGTCGTGGTAACTTACATCTCAAGTGGCCGTTCGGCCATCGCAATCCAGCATGCATTCTGGGAACCCTTCATTATCGTACCTGCAGGCTGTGTTCCTGATCTAAAATCAATTGTTCTGTTGGTGGACATTTATGGATACTGGCAGTATGCAGAAAAAGAAATTAGGACCTTATAGAACGACCATAACACCCGAAAACGCTGGTGGTTTTGAATGTCCCCTAGCTGCTGTTGGAACTGCAGAGTGAGATAAATTCTTCATGAAGACTTGAAATTTCATCCATACAAACTGCCAGTGGTGCCCACACTTAATCAACGCGGTTTTGTCTCACAAAAGAATGCATGTTACGCCTTGTTCGAAAACCAGACTCATGACGCACTTCCGTTCTTCAGCGACGAGACACGTTTTCATATACAAAACATGCCATGCTGGAGTGGCGCAAACCCCTGACACCTTGATGAGAAGTCCTTGCATAGAGACCGTATGACTGTTTGATGTGCATTATCCAAAACTGGCAATACTGGCCCATGGTTCGACGAAGAGAACGATTGGGCAGTTACGTTTACTTTTGAGTGCTATGTCCGGATGATTGAAGGTTTGTTTGTTTTTTTTTTTTTTTTTCAAAACTTGAAGAAACGGATGTTGGGGATACCTCATTCCCACACGGCGGTGGAATGGTTCACACGCCATGAACGTCAACGACTGTCTTGCGACAACCCTTCCCCGACTGTCACATGTCTTTGATGGGCAATCTTCTGTGTCAAGCACGCTCCCACATTTATTCTACTGCAGCTTGTTCTTAAAGGGCTATCTTAAAGTCTTGTATACCAATCGTCCACAGACTCTGGGTCACCTGCAGAACAATATTGGTGCTGCTATTGCCAACACGCCGGCCGGGGTGCCGAGCGGTTCTAGGCGCTTCAGTCCGGAACCGCGTGACCGCTACGGTCGCAGGTTCGAATCCTGCCTCGGGCGTGGATGTGTTTGATGTCCTTAGGTTAGTTAGGTTTAAATAGTTCTAAGTTCTAGGGGCCTGATGATCTTAGAAGTAATGTCTCATAGTGCTCAGAATCATTTGAACCATATTGCCAACACAGACAGAAATATTTTGAACAAAGTGGACCGCAACTTACGGTTCCAATCCTCCAAACGCTTTCAGCAGAACGGAAACCAAATTCGAGATATCATTTTCAAAATCTAATTAAATAATACTTTAAATGAACTTATGTGAGAAGAAAAGAACATTAATTGATATCACCAATACTTTTTGTTTTACAGTTTTTTTAAATAAGTAATTTCCCGCGCCAAACCCCATACAATAACAAATATAATTCTGGAGCAGTCACAGGCCTTATATAACTACCTTTAATTGATGTTTTGCTCGTCATTTGCGAGGTGAGCATCTTTATAAATTTAGTAACTGCCGATCACACGTTAAATACATCTGGC
The DNA here is from genome assembly GCF_023864345.2 of Schistocerca serialis cubense. NCBI lineage: Eukaryota > Metazoa > Arthropoda > Insecta > Orthoptera > Acrididae > Schistocerca > Schistocerca serialis. The sequence goes on from NC_064641.1 coordinate 523,064,327, forward strand.
TAACGTCGGCGCTGCTCTAAGCCAGGTATATTTAACTTGCGACCAGTGGGTACAAAATTTCTGAAGATGCTTGTGCCTTACGAGCAAAACATGTAACAAAAGTAAGTTGTACGTGAGTTGTGGCTGATCACAATTTTATTTCCAACGGCCGCTGTTCGCCCTATAGGCGATGCTTCCGCTGGTTTAGTGCAATAACCGTTCAAAAGAACACTAGGTTTCATGTGAAAATTTCGTGGAATTGTGACGCGAATCCTGTTCTTGTTATTTAGGTTCTGAACGCTGCATTTGTTATGTCTGTGAATTATCATGTGGTATATATTTGGTGCAATCTGATGTTCATTATTATGTCTTGAACACAAGCCTAAGAATTGCACAGTGGGTGGGTCAAATTTTGTGTCAAGAGTAACTATTATATGTTAGGAAACAAAGTACGCTCTACACTTATATAAATAAAGGAAAATGAATGAATTACACTAAGTCTCTCTTAGTTTAGTGATAATTTGCAATTTTACCCCTTTAGAAAAGCACTCTAACACCATCGGCTGATAGAACTGCACATTTCATCACGCACCTCTTTTAGTAAATGAGCACTACAATTTAAATTTTAGGTACCTATTTAGGAACCTATCAGATGACAGCCAGATGACAAACGAAATACTAGTTAACATATCATCATAATTCATTCGGTTCCTTTAGACTATCGCCAGTTTCACATTCAGTGCGCTATCTTGCCAAACTATGGCCTTAGAAAATCGGACGGTTCTTTTGAAAATTACTACAGACGTTTTTAGTCTTTAGATAGAGAAAAAAACCGTCACGCCTGTTCTAGGCATCATCAGACAATATGGAAAAATTACTAACTTATGTAAGTATAAATTGCTGTTAAAGACAACAATAAATGAAATAACAGAAAAAAATTGAAGGAAGACAAACATCGATTGGACTATGGAGGATGGAGCCGCATTTGCGTTTCGTGGGGTTGTGAGGAAAAAAAGTTCCAACTCAGAAAATATTGCATCTTGACTGAACTTACCAATAAAAACTCCTGTTAATCGTGAGCGAGACGTCGAAAGTAATTAAAGTCCCACAGACCCGGAAGGTGACAGCCAGATAGCTACAGTCGATGCTTCATGTCATCACCGATAAATTTCATCGCACTCGTAACCGAGGCCTCAGACTTGGTCAAGGGTCCAAAAGAACTGGGAGAAAATTACCAGACAGCCATTGTCAGTGCTTCTTTATAGCACTTAGAAGCAACACGGAAACGGGTAATGACAGTAGGAAAAGGAAAGTCACTAAGGCGTGCAAGGAGAGCCTAACGTAAGCAGACAGGCAAATTCAGTAAGCAGAAAAAGACCACGAGTGCAAAATACACCATATAATGAATGGGTACTAATAATAATAGAAAACTGTTAAGGATGGACTAAATACTCTTGCATGTCTACTTTATAAAAAAAATGGCTCTGAACACTATGGGACTTAACATCTATGGTCATCAGTCCCCTAGAACTTAGAACTACTTAAACCTAACTAACCTAAGGACAGCACACAACACCCAGCCATCACGAGGCAGAGAAAATCCCTGACCCCGCTGGGAATCGAACCCGGGAACCCGGGCGTGGGAAGCGAGAACGCTACCGCACGTGTCTACTTTATAGCTGTTAAGGTTTCTGACGTTGACACTTTTGACAATATGAGCAATTCTGTTAATTCAAGTAAAGGGGAAACAGCCCAACAGTTAAGTGAAGGTCATAGTAAGACGCTAAGGAAACTTAGACAAATATACAGTAGACCTTCCACTATCCCTTTCGATGATCGTCAGCGTAGCTTCTCGTTGGCTCAAACTGTTATTAATCTTACAAACACCTTATTCGGCCAATCACAGTTGACCCTGTTAAACAAAGGCTTAAAGTATCAGTTAACGCCACAGTTAGATAATTAGGTGGCTGCCTCTCTCGCCACTGTTGTAAAACTGACCTTAGATAAAGTCTCAATTGGAAAATACGGAGCTATCCGTATAATGGTGAAAGCGAGTGAGGTTATTCAGAGAGCAGTAAACAAAACATCTTCCTCACACGAACTTCGAGTCTTGAAGGGTATCAAAGGAAAAATGGCAGAAGCTGGTGTTATTCTAGTTAATGATGATAAAGATAACTCCGGTGTATTTATTTACGGAAATGATTACATTAGAAAAGACGAAAATGGTAATCATCGTATTGATTCGGAGCCTACAGCGGCCTTTCACAAGGTGTGAAAGAATTAACTTGACAGTTAGCTGTTCATAATTCCACTGCAGCAACTTCACAGTGTGAAAATCAAAAACACTATTGAGAAAATTTTTAGAACTACCATCTGAAGCTGACTGCCGAACGATTCTATTGCCGCCGACGTAAATTTTGCGTACGGACCCTAAGGTAAGATACTAGAAACTAGGGCTCATACGGAGGCATATAGACAGTCGTTTTTCCCTCGCCGTATTTGTGAGTGGCACAGAGTAGGAAATGACAATTACTGGTACAGGATACCCTCCAACACGCACCGTACTGTGGCTTGCAGAGTATTTGTGTGCATGTAAATGTGGGATCCCCTGCCCCTGTGCCACGCCCGCAAAAATTAGTGAAAAAATCGTCCTGTGCAAGATACAAGTGGAGGATATTTTGATTATTTTCAAAGGCACTCGCGAAGATAATTAGTCACTGATTGAAGAGTTTAGTCAATTGCACCCTAAATTCGTCTTCAGCCTTGAGATAATGGTCCGAGATGGAATCTTATCTTCACCTTTTTCTACAGCTGACTGATGCTGAAATTACCTTCGGTATTTTCAGAAAGCCTTCTAGTAGTGTTTCAACAGTGCACTCCTCCTCCAGTCACCCGAGGAGCTATGAACTCAGCTGTTTCAGAGCTTCTATAAACAATAATGTTTGAACTTCCTCTCCCTGACAGCGATGTCAACAAAGAATTACACAATCTGCGCTTTGTGGCACGTAAAAGTCGTTACGGCCCGTCGTTGGTGAACTGTTTATGTCATCATCATCAGTTATCTGCTATATTAGCAGGTCCTTTGCCTCTCCATTTTCTGCGATCCATTGCTTCCTTCTTAAGGCTGCTGCATGTTGTACCGTCCATCATGTCATCCAGTATCTGGAATCTCTTCCTTCCTCGCTTCCTTTCCCCTTCTACATAACCTTCTAAAACTGTTTTTATCAGTAGATCATTCTTTCTAAATATATGCCCAATCCAATATCTTTTTCTTCTCTTTATTACATCTAGTAACTCCCTTTTCTCTCCCACTCTTCTCAGTACCTCTTCATTTTTTACTCTGTCCATCCAACTTATTCTTTCCATCTTCCGCCATGTCCAGATCTCAAAAGCCTCCAGCCTTTCTCTGTCTTTTTTCCTCATAGTCCAAGTTTCAGCGCCATATAGAAGAACACTCCATACAAGACATTTTGTGGGTCTCTTTCTGAGTTCTCTGTCCATACCGCTGCAGAAGATTCTCCTTTTCTTATAAAACGCCTCATTTGCCATTGCTATCCTTGTTTTAATTTCTGTGGTGCACTTCCAGTCGGTGTCTATCCTGCTTCCAAGATACTTAAAATTTTGCACCTGTTCTAGTGTTTCTCCATTCAGCACAATTTTTATTTCCTTATTTCCTCCTATTGCCAATACTTTTGTTTTATTTGTGTTAATTTTCATTCCATATTTTTTTCCGTTAGTTGCAATGGTGTCCACCAAATCCTGTAATTCTTTTTCCCCTGTGGCTAGAAGGACCATGTCATCAGCAAATCTCAAGCACCCTACTCTTCTTCCTCCAATGTCTACTCCTTTGTCATCTAATGAGCATTGGTCAATCATATTTTCCAAGTACAGGTTGAAAAGAGTAGGTGATAAACAGCATCCTTGTCTTACTCCTTTCCCTAGTCTGTTTATGTAATGACCGGAAAATCGCTATAGTCTGTAATATTAATGCTTTGCTTACATCTACGGTGTGCGAAACCAAACGTTTGGTTATCCCACGTCTTGGGCCTTTTCTATAAAACTTGGCTAAGATATTTCGGCATACTAATGTTCATACTGTTTCTTCGAAGGGCTCTCCCATGCAATAAATGCTCTTCCACCATGTGCAACCTAACAGGGATTTATTATCTAAGTTAGGTGTCTACAAAATGAGAAGTACGGAACATTCCACTGAGTATATCGGTGAAACAGTGAGATCTTTCACTGTTAGGTTTAACGAGATTCTGCTAACAAAACAGGTCAGGTGAAAAAAAATTTGTCCCTTTGCACAGCTTCGCAAATATGGCCGTAGGCCCCTAGATTTAGAAAAGCTTAAAACCCTTCGCGTGGCCCACAACAGATAGAAACTGAATTTCTCAGAATAGTTAGAAATTTCTAAGCATATCTTTTTCAATGCTTCGAATCTAATAAACACATAAGTCTGTTAGAAACATCAATTTTTATATAATTATGTGAATCTATAAATGATGCTTGCCATCTATACTATTTACTGAATATTTTATTTAAGCCTTAGAAACCATCTAGTTAAGTTGTAGCACACCACGTAGTGAGCCTTTCCTCACTAGAACTCCACGGGCCTTGACACTTGCTAGTTGCCGGCATGAAAGTGTGTGCCCGAAGCGTTATAAATAGACCGTAGTTGCGTTCGTGGCGCGGTTTCTTCATGGTAAGCTATCATTGTTACAGTGAGTTTTCCGTTTCAGCGTTGCTTATGGCATCGTTGCTTCAAATTCTTCTAATTTTTTTAGTTGTTTTTCTATTATTATCAGTGTCCAATCATTATATGGTTGTATTTTCACACGTGAGAATTTCATGCTCTCTAAATTTTCCTATGTGCTAACGTTTGCATGCCTTAGTAGCTTTCTTTCTCCTACTCTCATTACCTTTTTGTCGTGTTGCTTCTAGGTGATGTAAAGAAGCACTGACAGTGGCTGTCTAATTCTTTAGGACTCTTAATCGCGTTTGACGTCTGGGATACGAGTACGAAGAATTTTATCAGTGATGTAATGAAGCACTGTGTGTGCGTACCTCACTGTTACCTCCCGTTTCTATGAGGATTTCATTTACGTTCGACGCCTCGGTCACGAGTAGTAGTAGTTTTTATCGGTAAACTCACTCATGTTGCAATAATTTGGGAGTTGAAATTTATACCCCTCTCCAACCCGGAAACACAAATGTGACCCTGTGCTCTATAGTCCAATCGATGTTACTTTTCGTACCATTATCTTTATTTTATTCATTCATTATTGTCTTTAGCAGCAATGTATACTTACGCCAGTTTGTAAGTTCCACAGATTGTGTGATGATACCTCGAAAAGGCGAAATTCGTACATATGAAGAATAAATAAACCTATATTGGGCAACCAAGAGAGATTTTTCTGTATCTAAAGATCTATTACCGCGGTAGTTATGGAGTGGAGTGACTTTAAATACGTTTGTAGTCCTGTAAATAAGGTAAAAAATGCGCTCCAACATATTAGCGTTAATGATGTAGAACGATTCTACTGTCACTAACATAGCGTACATTTCGCATAGGGATAAGATCCGATAAATTAGGGCTAATACGGAGGTACAGAGGCTGTCGTTTTTCCTTCGTTCAGTCTACGAGTGGAAAAGTAAAGGAAACGTCTAGTTATGGTACAGAGTAACCTCCGCCATGCACCGTACGGTGGCTTGCGGAGTATCTATGTAGATATAGATATAATTATGTGAAGTCGAATAAATCTCTTTGAAACGTTGCACACATTATCATACTGCAGAAGGAACAGAGGAGGCAGCCTTAAAATACGGCATCATCGTACAGCATGCTGAGCATTATCCCAGGAGCACAAACTCACACACAAAGGCACTGATTTCTACGGTAATATTTTTCGGCAACACACGAGTGCTTCACCCTCAGCCATAGACAGCGCAGTGTTTGGGGAAGTCTCACACCGCTTAGTACTAAACCTGACAGCTCTTTAGCCGCTAGGTGCGGGAAGAGAACCGTTCCTCAACGGAGCTGCAGACACCTCTGCCGGGCTCAGATTACTCAGGGATTAGAGGGCCCGACCGCCGCCAGTTATTGGCGCTATTAATTCAGGATACCTCCTCCACCACCTCCAGCGCCCTCGCGCTTATGCTTTCCGTGGAGGACGGCGGAGTTTGAGGCAGCTTTGGGTAGCCGTAGCAGTCGGCAGAGGGCAAGTTCGAAGTCCTGCACGGCACAAACAGCCCGCGCCATTGATTTCGCAAGTTAAGCTACCGCGCTCTGCTGGAAAGCAACTTAGTTTAATTTTGTTGGCTACCTGCATTTAAATTATCCTGCCCGCTCTAATGAGATCGTGTTTCATAGATAACTGTCCCACTCCATCTCCTCAGTTTAAGAGCATAAGTTTCTGTTTTGTTTACCAAGATGTAAAAGTAATAAGAAGTTGGATGAGGTGAACATTTTTTTCTATGTTTTAAAGAAACAGAGTAGCTTCTAAGACAATTGTAAATATCAGAGGCTATGAACTCCTGTATAATGGCACATTCTCCAATTGTTTAAAATTAAAAATATACAGCGTAAGAAATAAGAACAATGTATAATTTTTTGGATTGAAATCCTTAAACGTTATATGGCTGAATTAAATTGTATTACACATTTGTTGTTATTATGAACACCGAAAAAGAAGGCTGATGTCTTAAAAATGAGACAGAAGACACACACAACGATACAAATGCACGACTGGGATTTTTCTCTAGGGACATTTATAGGATATTTATGGCCTAAAACATACGTCAGAGTGAACTAAAGAAATTTCTTTATTTGGTTACTCTATTTTTAATACTATAAAGTCAGCCAGCAGCAAGGGGGAGGAACAATTTCCAGTTACGTTTAATATACTGACAATAACAAGAAAAGGTATACACAAATGAAAATCACATCTTATTTATTATTTCATCAAACCAACAGGACCTTTACACACAAAGTAGATTTCCCATGTGATACTTCTCACCTCTGTAGCAACAAGAGGAACTGGCAATTCACCTATCGCATCATTTTTATTAACAAGAGCAGCGTGGTTTTCCTTCACTTTGCAAAATATTTCGTCCTTTTCCACAGACATTATAGCCTTTATGTCTTCTGTCTTTTTCAGTACTTTCTTGTATGGATCAGGCTTATCTGTAATTGTATTAATTTCTCTTCCCTCCCCGAAATTTAGACAAGATGTAATCTCCTTCATCCACATGTGCTGGATGAGGCATTGCAATAGGATCTAGTGTGGAATCTCCAAAGGGGTTGACACCATCTGCTCTTCAAAGAGATGTCAGAACCAGAATCAATCTTCTTAGCTTCCTTTCTTTTTTGTGTGTTTGCCACAGATGTGGTCACAGGCGCAGCTTTTTTGCTCTCGTGCTTTTAGTATTCTCCCTTTTCTTTGGAGTCTTTTCTTTTTCTGTAATGAGTTACTGCAGAACATGCAGCTTCCGGTGGTTACGTTGCTGCAGTATGGGAAAGGCGGTGACCCGCCGTACAGAACTGTGTCACCGATGGCTAGGACATAGGTAAAATTCGGGAATAAACAAAATCATATTTTGGAATGGAGAATATCACATTTAAGGATTGGCTGCTTAATAATTTTTTCCATACAGTAAACGTGACAATGATAAATAATTCAGAAGATAGAGCATAATTTTCTATGTATGAAACCCGGATTTGGTAGGTACATAGTCAATATTTGTCTAAACGCCGCAAATGTTCTAGAACTCTGTGCGCACTTATTTTCAGTCTGAAAATGCTGTTTCTTAAAATAAATTTTTGTCTCGATAGTGAAGTTTATAATGTAAAAACAAATTATGAATAAATATTCCTAAACAGTGGCAGCATAACCGACAGTAGGAAGAAAGGTGGTAAGGTTTTCGTGGCCACTTGTTGACAAATTGCCTGTTGGCCTCTGTCTCTCGTTTTCTGGCCGACGTTTGTTTCATAATCCAACAATTTTTACCCCCTGTCTTCCTCTCTCCCTCGCCATTAGTTCGTTCTGTTACCAAACTGGCGGTTCCTTAATGCCTGAGAATGTGTTTGTTTAGTCAACTCATGCCATAAATTTCTTTGTTCTCGATTCAGTACTTCCCGTTTAGTTATACGATACACTCACAGAATTTTCAGAATTTTTCCGTAGCGCCCATTTCTGGAGCCTCTAACCTTTCGTTGTATTAACGGCTTATCTTCTGCTTCACTTATATGTAAGGCTACACTCCATACAAGTGCCTTCAGACTACCTGTCGGTTAGACCATAAGTGAAAGCGCACTGCGAGTTCCTGCTGCCAATAAAACGAATACATCTTTGGTTTATTACATATTTTTACGAACTTCAAACAGGTGCGACTTCAGAAATGGATATGATGTGTACAGATGCGAGCTTAGTTGTTCACCTTCGCTCACAGCTCCAGGCTGTGTTGGCTTCCATCACACAGCTCGAGTCTGCTGCCAAGAGGCATCACTTTGAGGGGGGGGGGGGGGGGGAGGAGGGGTCGGATTCGGGTATGCGACGGACGTCGAGCACGTCCCATGGTTCACTGCTGTTACCGCTCCAGGTACTGCCAGCACTGAAGTTGATCCCATACCCGTGGTCGAGTGGGAGGTCATTCCAAAGTCTGCCAGGCAGCGAAAGACTTTCTGAAAGGCCATTCGTAGGGCCTCCCTGGTTCGTTTGACGAACTGGTCTCTGGCGTTTTCTGTGGCTGACGAACTCTCCGAGCCGGATGCATTCGTCCGACCTTTTACAGAGGAAGCTCCTCAGACCGCAAAGTCTGAGCATACACAGAGGGTGGGTTTGCTGGTAGTTGCGAGGTTCAACTCTAGGCGCATAATGGGGCCCCTTACGAACATGGCTGCCAAGGAGAGGAAGGAGCCAGTGTGCACTCCGTGTGCATACCGGCAGGCGTCATTCCGGATGTGGAAAGGGTGCTTCCGGATGCCATGAGGAGTAGAGGGTGCAGCCAACTGCAGGTGGTGGCTCATGTCGGTACCAATGACGCGTGTCACTTTGGATAAGAGGAGATTCTCTCTGGCTCCGCGCAGTGATCGGAAATGGTAAAGACTGCCAGTCTGGCTCGCGAGATTAAGGCGGAGCTCACTATCTGCAGCATCGTCGACAGAACCGACTGTGTTTCTTTGGTGCAGAGCCGAGTGAGGGCCTGAATCAGAGGCTCTGGCGGTTCTGTGACCGTTTAGGCAGCAACTTCTTTTACTTGTGCCATCTAGTGGTCGATTTTCGAGTTCTGCTTAGTACACTGAGTGATCAAAAGTATCCAGACACCCCTAAAAGCATACGTTCTTCAAATTAGGTGCATTGTGGTGCCACCTACTGCCAGATACTCCAATCAACGATCTCAGTAGTCTTTAGAAATCGTGATTGGGCAGAATGGGGCGCTCCGCAGTACTCTCGGACATCGAATGTGCTCACGTGATTGGGTGTCACTTGTGTTATACGTCTGTATACGAGATTTTCACACTCCTAAACATCCCTAGGTCCACTGTTTCCAGTTTGATAGTGAAGTGGAAACGTGAAGGGACACGTACAGCATAAAAGCCAACACGCCGACTTCGTCTATTGACTGACAGAGACCATCGACTGTTGAAGAGGGTCGTATTGTGTAATAAGCAGAAATCTACATCTACATCTACACTCCTGGAAATTGAAATAAGAACACCGTGAATTCATTGTCCCAGGAAGGGGAAACTTTATTGACACATTCCTGGGGTCAGATACATCACATGATCACACTGACAGAACCACAAGCACATAGACACAGGCAACAGAGCATGCACAATGTCGGCACTAGTACAGTGTATATCCACCTTTCGCAGCAATGCAGGCTGCTATTCTCCCATGGAGACGATCGTAGAGATGCTGGATGTAGTCCTGTGGAACGGCTTGCCATGCCATTTCCACCTGGCGCCTCATTTGGACCAGCGTTCGTGCTGGACGTGCAGACCGCGTGAGACGACGCTTCATCCAGTCCCAAACATGCTCAATGGGGGACAGATCCGGAGATCTTGCTGGCCAGGGTAGTTGACTTACACCTTCTAGAGCACGTTGTGTGGCACGGGATACATGCGGACGTGCATTGTCCTGTTGGAACAGCAAGTTCCCTTGCCGGTCTAGGAATGGTAGAACGATGGGTTCGATGACGGTTTGGATGTACCGTGCACTATTCAGTGTCCCCTCGACGATCACCAGTGCTGTACGGCCAGTGTAGGAGATCGCTCCCCACACCATGATGCCGGGAGTTGGCCCTGTGTGCCTCGGTCGTATGCAGTCCTGATTGTGGCGCTCACCTGCACGGCGCCAAACACGCATACGACCATCATTGGCACCAAGGCAGAAGCGACTCTCATCGCTGAAGACGACACGTCTCCATTCGTCCCTCCATTCACGCCTGTCGCGACACCACTGGAGGCGGGCTGCACGATGTTGGGGCGTGAGCGGAAGACGGCCTAACGGTGTGCGGGACCGTAGCCCAGCTTCATGGAGACGGTTGCGAATGGTCCTCGCCGATACCCCAGGAGCAACAGTGTCCCTAATTTGCTGGGAAGTGGCGGTGCGGTCCCCTACGGCACTGCGTAGGATCCTACGGTCTTGGCGTGCATCCGTGCGTCGCTGCGGTCCGGTCCCAGGTCGACGGGCACGTGCACCTTCCGCCGACCACTGGCGACAACATCGATGTACTGTGGAGACCTCACGCCCCACGTGTTGAGCAATTCGGCGGTACTTCCACTCGGCCTCCCGCATGCCCACTATACGCCCTCGCTCAAAGTCCGTCAACTGCACATACGGTTCACGTCCACGCTGTCGCGGCATGCTACCAGTGTTAAAGACTGCGATGGAGCTCCATACGCCACGGCAAACTGGCTGACACTGACGGCGGCGGTGCACAAATGCTGCGCAGCTAGCGCCATTCGACGGCCAACACCGCGGTTCCTGGTGTGTCCGCTGGGCCGTGCGTGTGATCATTGCTTGTACAGCCCTCTCGCAGTGTCCGGAGCAAGTATGGTGGGTCTGACACACAGGTGTCAATGTGTTCTTTTTTCCATTTCCAGGAGTGTATATGAACAAAAGTATCCGGATACCTGGCTGAAAATGACTTACAAGTTCGGGGTGCTCTCCATCGGTAATGCTGGAATTCAGTATGATATTGGACCCCTTAGCGTTGTTGACAGCTTCCACTCTCGCAGGCACACGTTCAATCGGGTGCTGGAAAGTTTCTTGGGTAGTGGCTGCCCATTCTCCACGGAGTGATGCACTGACGAGAGGCTTGGATTTCGGTCGGTGAGGTCGGGCACGAAGTCAGCATTCCTAAATATCCGAAAGGTGTTCTGTAGGATACAGGTCGAGACTCTGTGCAGGCTAGTTCATTACAGGATGTTATTGTTGTGTAACCAAACCGCCACAGGCCGTGCATTGTGAACAGGTGCTCGATCGTGTTGAAAGATGCAATCACCATCCCCGAATCGCTCTTCAAAAATTGGAAGCAAAAAGGTGGTTAAAACACCAATGGAGGCTGGGATGTGACAGTGCCACACAAAACAACAAGGGGTGCAAGCCACCTCCATAAAGAACACGATCGCACCATAACAGAAAAGCCTTCGAATTTGACTTTTGGAATTACACGCGCTGTCAGGAGATGTTCACCATGCATTCGCCCTACCCACATCCTGCCATAGGATTGCCACATTGTGTACCGTGATTCGTCACTCCACACAACGCTTTTCCACAGTTCAGTCGTCCAATGTTTACGCTTCTTACACCAAGCGAGGCGTCGTTTGGCATTTGCTAGCGTCATGTTTGGCTTAAGAGCAGCCGCTCGATCATGAAATCGAAGTTTCCTCACCTCCCGCCTAGTTGTCATAGTACTTGCAGTGGATCCTGATGCAATATGGAATTTCTGTGTGATGGTCTGGATAGAATTCCTTGCGTGATTTTGGGAACTTTCACAGTTTAATTCACAAATTTCTGGCGTATTAATTACATTTGGTGGTGGAGCACTTATTGCTGTCAGAAGTAGTTTATCTTGAAGTAGATAGTTCCTGCGAAATAGTAAGAGTAGCGGTTATATTTGACAATCGGATTACACTATTAATTGGATTGTTTTACCGATCCCAGACTCAGAAGTTAAAGTTGCTGAACAGTTAAAGAAAATTTGAGTCTCATTCAAATAGGTATCCATCTGATACAATTATAGTCTGTGGTGACTTCAATCTACCTTCGATAAGTTGGAAAAATTATAAGTTTAAAGCTGGTGGCAGGCATAAAACATCATCCGAAATTGTACTGAATGCTTTCTCAGAAAATTATTTTCAACAATTAGTTCATGAGCGCACCCGAAGCGTAAATGTTTGCGAAAGCATACTTGACGTCTTGGCAACAAATAATCCTGGACAAATAGGGAGTATCATGAAAATTACTGGGATTAGCGTCGACTATGCTTGCTGCTAGGCTGAATACCACGACACCTATAACCATCAAAAAGAAACGCAAAGTACATGTATTTAAAAATATATGGTAAAAATGCTCTTAACGCCTTTTTAAGGTACATTCTCCACTCCTTCCAATCTGATCACATAAGCGTAGAAAAGATGCGAAGTGATTTCAGAGAGATAGTATCGACGGCAATTTAGAGATGTATGCCACATAACTTAATAAGTGATGGTACTGATCTCCCATGATACACAAAACTGGTCAGATCGCTGTTGCAGAAGCAACGAAAACAGCATGCAAATTTAAAAGGACGCAAAATCACCAAGATTACCAAAGTTGCGCAGAAGTTCGAAATAGAGCACGTACATCAATGGGAGATGCTTTTAACAATTTCCACAACGAAACTCTGTCTCGGAGTCCGGCAGAAAACCCAAAGAGATTCTAGTCATAAATAAACCACACCATTGCGCGATAACAACGGTGAAGTCACTGATGACAGTGGCCCTAAAGCAGAGTTATTAAACATGGTTTTCCGAAACTCCTTCACCAAAGAACAAGAAATAAATATTCCTGATTTCCAATCAAGAACAACTGCCAAGATGAGAAACATAGAAGTAGATATGCTTTGTGTAGCAAAGCAGCTTTAATTACTTAATAAAGGCAAGGCCTCCGGTCTAGGTTGTATACCATTCAGGTTTCTTTCAGAGTATGCTGATGAAATAGCTCCGTATTTATCAATTATATACAACCGCTCGCTCACAGAAAAATCCGCACATAAAGACTGTAAAAATGGCTCAAGTGACACCAATAACCAAAAATCGAAATAGGGGTAATCTGCTGAATTAGAGGCATATATCACTAACGTCGATTTCCCGTAGGGTGTTGCAACATATACTGTGTTCGAACAATATGAATTACCTCGAAGAAAACGATTTATTGACATAGTCAGGATGGATTTAGAAAACACCGTTATTGTGAAACCCAATTAGCCCTTTATATTCGTGAAGTAATGAGAGCAATCGGCAGGAGACGTCAAATTGATTCCATATCTTTAGATACCCTCATAAGCGTCTTCTAACCAAGCTGCGTACCTATGGAACATCACCTCAGTTGTGCGACTGGATTCGTGATGTCCTATAGAAAGGACACGGTTCGTAGTAATAGGCGGAAGTCATCGAGTAAAACATATGTAATATCTGGCGTTCCCCAAGAAACTATTATAGGCCCTCTATTATTCGTGATCTATATTAACGACGTAGGAGACAATCTGATCAGGCCTATTAGAATGTTTGCAGATGATGCTGTAATTTACCATCTTGTAAGATCGTCAGAAGACCAAAACGAATCGCGAAATGATTTTGAAACGTCCCCTTTGAACAATTTATACACGACTGTGCTTAAACTGACACACAATATTTTGTTAGCGCAACGCAATCTGACTTTCAAAATTCCCTACAAAAGAATAGCCCTGACCAACATTAAACTATACCTTTCACAAATCACTTACCTCACAAAAATCTTCGCTGCTCAAGCTACTGCAATACAGCGAGCGCCACTACTGCCAGCTAAATAAAAGATTCAAACTACTGAAGGCACTAACTACTGATAGGGGTAGTTAGCAAATGAAAGATATTAATAGAGAACAAACAATGTATTTACCTTGATATCATCATATATAAATATAGCAATTCATGACAAATTACAAATCTCCGCCATCTCTCTCCCCACATCCACCACTGCTGGCGGCTCACCTCCAACTGCGCAACGCTACGCGCTGTTCACATCCAGCTGCCGCTGCCCAACACTACAATGGCAGACAACAATGCAAACTAGCCACAGACTGCACACAGCACAGCCAGTGATTTTCATATTGAGCGCTACGTAACGTTGCCAATAAGAAAACATAAACAGCCTACTTACATAAGAACCTAAACAGCCTACTTACATAGAGAAAACATAAACAGCCTACTTACATAGAGAAAACATAAACAGCCTACTTACATAGCCCCCATGCTCCCCACAAAAATTTTTACAAATTTGTTTGGGCAGTGCCCAATACAGATTTTAAAAAAAATTTTTCATAATTACAATAACAAAGATATCAAATGCACACACTTATTGATACAACGTTGGTCAAAAGCTAAAATTTTGTCACAGTCCATAAAGACAGTCCTGATGATTCATTACGGTGAAATATAGTGTTTTTCTCAAAGTCTGAGCAGTAGAAGAAAATGCACACGGAAGTAGTGGATTTCCATGCAGTCTTGAAGAAGTACTGTTGTCCTTCCAACTGAAAGACAGTGCTGACTCTTGACATGCACACAGGTAATGCTCCACAACAGAGCAAACCCACAGCAGAGTCATTCGACGTTTTGAAGAATATTGGTAGGTAGGTCATCACAGAACAGACCCACTGTAGTCCTGGTAGAGATTACGGTATTGGTGGGCCACCAGAGGTGCAGACCCACTGCAGTCCTTGTAGAAATAATGGTACTGGTGAGTCAGCAAAGGTGTAGACCCACTGTAGTCCTTGTAGAAATGGCCAGCAGCCATCTGTTGCGACTGTGCAGGTGCACAATCACCATCGAAGAGTCTTGCAGAGAATATAGCAAGTCCATAAACCACCACTTGTGCACTCACAACGTTTTTGGAATTGTCCTTAGATCCAGCAATGCTGTTATCCAGTCCCTTGCTGAATCATTAACACACGTGCAAACACTATCAGTCCCTACTTCTCACATATTGTCCATATACTATGACCAACAGAAACGTGTGCAGTGAAATGTTACTTAATTTGAAGAACTGGTAACAATTACAATTTTATAACATGAGAATACAATTACAAAGGTACAAAATACATCATTAAAAACATAACAATACAGATAACATTTGTAGTAATATGGGCTTTACAAAAGAATCGAAATAACATATACATCAGTGTTACAGGAATTATGACATTAGTAAATACATAAAAGATCAGAATAACTTTTGAAACATCAATTTCACACATGAGCATTAAACAGAACAGAATTAATAATGTCTAACATCTTTACAAAGTAAATAACATATTATTAATGCCAATTATATTCGAGGATAACAGTATTCCTCATCATAGTGAATGTAGCTTAATATTAAAAGAAGAAAAAATTCTATGAAACTACACAGAGACAGGAAGAAAACAAATACTCAAGGGTACACAAACACATAGTGGGATAACACCAATAGGAAAGGACAGGGTTCGTTTTCAGTGTAACATGTGGTACTGCAGTCCAACCCAAAACTTCATATATCTTTCCTCTTATCTCATCCTTTGTTTCCACCAAAAAAATTCTATCTAAGCATGCTTTCTGTATTTATATGTTCACACATTTCTTACCTCAACATTTATTTCCAAGAAAATCCTACCTAAACCTGTTTTCTCAATGCATTTCTTCCAATTCATCGCAACTCATTCTCTTAGAGGCTACCCCCTCTTAAGCTAACTTAAATCTACTGAGCTGAGATGCTAAACTAAGGAACGAGGCAATGCAGCATCACATAACAAATCAACACAAACAGCAATAAAAAAATGCAAATTGGCAAAGCTAGCAGCATAAATGAGCAAAAGTCAAATTCAATAACACTATGCCTCGCAAACAGCAGCAACTTATACCTAAACATGACATAGCGCAAGCACAAAAAATATTACACTAAAATGGCCATGTCTAATACCTATGTCACATCTTAACATTAGAGTGATGCATCACAATTTATTCTACAAAAGAAATTACCAAGTACTTGAAAAGAAAATTATGAATGCAGTTCCTGTGAAGGTAAATGTCGCTTTGTGCTCCCTCATTTTTTTGAAAAAAATTATTATATACTCGATCTGTAGACAGAAAATATTTATATTAGTACATCTATAAAATTTTATTTTAACCAATGCTGCAGTGCAGCTAGAAACTTGATATTAAACAAAATGTGTAAATAAATACATAAAGCAAGCCATCTGGCATTTTTCTTAACTAGCAAGGCAATAGCTGTGAAATGTTTCTCATCGTTTCATTAGGCATTTCAGTAAATATCATAAATTACGAGCTCCACAGTATGCTTTCAACAAGGAGATGTCAGTAGCGCGGACAATGGCCTTCCCTTTCTTTTTTTGTTCTACCTGTGCCGCTGAAAAGGGCTCGCAATAATGGCTTTTTCTCCAGGCGTCTGACACAGCTGGGTGCCCGCGACGCATTACGTGCAGGTGGTCACTTAACTTTCGTACGGAAATATTTACGACAGCAGTTTCTGCTACCGTGGCAGTCTCATATAAAAATATTTCACAGGTCAAGAATTAGCGTTGCAAATCTGTAGAAACAAACTCCTATAAATATAAGTGTCCAAAAAAAATATTGGTCAGCATTGTGATACAGTCACACATTTCATAACTCTTAAAGTACGATTCTTGGTTTCCAACAACCTTTTCATAAATCAGAGTCCCTAACCCCTACTCCTTATTCCTTACCTTATTACACATATACATATTCATATTCATCAACACGTCTTCAATATTTAATCATAATAGCTACATAGCATAATCAGATTCCTCATATAGCATCAGCTTATTAATCATAAACATACCTCAGCAGCATAATACACATCGTCGTCGTAAAAATAACATCATAACACCTCAGTCAAATCTCAAAATCGTCGTAACTTCCTCCAATAATTAAAAAAATTCTCTGCTCATGTCAAAAGTGTCATCTGCCTCAAACGTACTTTAAAAATCATAATCCCTTTACCAAATACATCATTCAAAGCTCTCATAGTATCACAATGGTTCCGAAAAAATATGAACAGTTTACAAAGTACAGACAAAATACAGTTTCATAAGTGTGAAGTTATCCAACCGTGTAATTGCGTAAACATGTGTCACTGATATAGTAAAATAAATGTTTGTCTCTCTCAGTTACATGATCAGATAGCTGTGTAATTTGTGTGTTAGAGAAATATGGTACCGATGTGTAAAGTTGTATAAGCAAATACCATATTAGCTAGGGTTCCTTGTGCTTGCCAAACACATGGGTCACAAAGTAGGTGTGTACCCCCCTGAGGATTATTGTAATTATACCCTCAGGTGTTACAGATTACAACAATGGAATGAAATGTATTACGGAAAACCTTTGTATCATTGTCCTTCAAATATCTTTATAAATAAATGAATTAAGTACAAAATTAATCACTCAAATACGTGTACTGTAGCGCTAAACTGTGCGTCTTGTAACATAATCTCTGTGGAAGTGTCGTAGTTATCGTCCTCCGAAAGCTAAGTTCTGCAGAAGTCAATGTACTTACCTCATAATAAACAAAAGTGAAATGCTTTGCGTATAGATATCTTAGTTATTACGCTTATTGCCATGATGAAGAAAGTACTGTGCTGTAACGTATTGTTGTGCTACGGAAAAGGCAGTCTCATGTAGCTATACCACAAAAGTTACTAATAAAACATGTTTTGCTTTCCAGAAGAATTCAGAAAAACTGTGCAGATATAAAACAGATACACTGCAAAAGCAACATTGTAAATTGTCACTCATTAGTAGCGTCGTGATAAAATCGTGTAGCTGTCACTTAAACTAACCTCTGTTTCATCTGGTATCTCTCAGAAAGCACTTTAAATTCAGAATGTATTTTCAAATAAACCAAAATGTTGCATTAAAATCTCATTAGCAGTACTGGTAAATGTTCTAAGTATGTGAGCCTTATAGTCGTTACGTAATCGTGCAACAAACAAGCAAGAATGTACACACACAATAACACTGTGACGTCTGTTCACTATAACAATGCATTCGTCATTTCTGTTTAAATAAGTTCTCTTGGTTCTTGATTGGATATTTAACTTCAAACATTGTTGTATGTTACAAGATTCTAAGTCTGACAATGCATATTAGTAATGTGAAGCGAAAAATTTTATGGCAAAGACTAAGTTAAAAAGCAGATTATCTTTCAATAAATGGTTTTACATGTGAAATGTGGTGTAAACCTTTACTCTTCCTAGTACGCAGACTTTCAACTGCAAAGCAATTGTCATGTTTTACACGTCGGTAAGGAATGCTAAATCTTTTCTCAAGGTTCGCGTCTTTGTTATTTTTCTCTGAGCCAGCCGGCGCACGTGTATGCCTGCGGTGCGAGTCATTGTCTGTCTCTTTGTTGCCGCGCGTCGTTACTGGGATTAGGAGGCCTAACTTCCACAAATTCGCCTTGCCGAGAGGGCCCAGCTCTGTTTAAAGCTCGCCAGTTCTGATAGAATTCAGGTCTGTCGTTTTGTCGGTAGTTTCCACAGTTTCTTTCGTGTCGGTCACGTGGTGGAGAATTTCTTCCTGAATCGTAACTGCGCGCTGAACTGTTGCGTCTGAAGTTATTCTGTCTCCCTTGATAGTATTTATTTTGGTTCCCATATTGTCTGTTTCTCTCATTGTCTCTGTGATAGTCATTACCACGGAGAGGTGATCTTTCCCTGTAGTTATTACTACTCTGCCAACGGTTGTCATACGGGTGGTGTCTGTTTTGGTCACGATTTGTGTTGTGGGAATAGCCTTGTCACGTCCAGTTATCGTTTCTGTCGTCACGGAATTGTGACGGATGTGACCTGTAGTGATTGTTTTCCTGTTTTCGCATCCCGCGACAGTCTGTGTCAATTTCTAATTCTTGTAACAGTCCCTGAAAAGCTTCAATGTCGTCTTTGCAACGTCCTGCTAAAATAATATGTCGTAAATGTTTAGGTAGTTTGATTAAGCAAATGCGGATGAGTTCTGAGGGGCTGTATGGGTTTGTCAGGTACTGATTCTTGTGCAACATGTCTTCAAAATATTTCACAAGACTGGAAAATTCAGACTGTTCAAAGTGTTTCATCATCATGATGCTATGTTTTACACGGTCTTGTGTGGCTGGAGACCAATATGCTGAGAGGAAGGCATGATAAAAATCTCCTTCACTGTGACAATCGTGAATGACCGATCGCATTCTTACACCTGGTTCATTCTCTAAGTAGCCACACATAAATTCTAACCTGTGCTCCAATGACCAGTTGGGAGGGAAACAATGAGAGAATTGATGGAGCCACGCTTGTGGATGAATGTCGTTGGCAGAATTCTTAAACGTTTTGAATTTACGTGTAGTAATGAACAGCTTATAGTCAAAATCATCGTGTCGGCGAGTCGCATATCGGTCATTGTTACGTCGTTTCGGCGGTTCCATCTCAAAATTCGGTGCACATTGCCAATTTCTTTCATAACTTCCGAAATGCCCTGTGTTATTATTTTGCGGCTTTTCCGTATTTCTGTGTCCCTCTTCCCGTATTGGGGCGCGAGTATCCTCTGAAATACGTAATTCTTGTATTAACTGTGTCAGCTGATCTTGTACTTCCCGGATTTCTCTTTGGTGTTGTGTATTAATTTGATTCTGATTTTGTTTGAATTTCCTAATTTGTTCGCACTCTTCAGTGTCAGTGAAGGCTACAGGTCTTGTGTCATTCAGATCATCATCTACCTTTGTAGATAAGTTAGTGACCTGATCCGAAAGTTCGGCTACTTTCTCCGATAGTGAACACATTTCCTCAGTGTGTTTTTCTGAACCAAGTTTCAGAGTGTCCATTTGTGTTGAAATCGAATCTACTGTGTCCTTTAAGTTTTCCTGAGTTATTGCAAGTTGCGTAACCGAATCGGTAGATGCAACTGAGTCAATTTTAGCCCACAAGGTCTCATGATTTTCATGAACAATGGCTTGCAGTTCTTTTATGGCTGCTTCGTGATTCTGTAATGCATTTTCATGCCGCGAAAAAATAGGTTGAAAATGCTCACAAATTTGAGTTTTTACGTCATTACAGACCTTTTGACATTTCGATTCGATGTTATGTAACTCAGTGGTTAAATCTTCACGTGTTTGTTCAAGTGTAGTGTCTAACTTTTGAAGATTTTGTCCCATTGCGTCTAACTGTTGCTGTGTTTGTCTCTGGTGTTGTTCCATTGTGTCTAACTTTTGAAGATTTTGTTCCATTGTGTCTAACTTTTCAAGCTTTTGTCCCATTTGTTGCATTAACTGTAATAACAATGCACTGGTGTCTGAAACATGTTCCTCAGTGCTTTTCGGCAGTGAATTTGCACCGGCAACATTCACATTTTGACAAGCGGAAAATGTGTCTTGACTCATTTGAGAAAACGGTGATGACCCAAAACCTGAATCTACAGTACTTGCGATATTGTGTTCTGTCGTTCCCGATTCCTGAGGCGAGCTGTTGCGGACCAATCGATCGATAACGCTTCCCTGTTCACTAATTGTTTCACTATCCATGCCATTGTTTGCCGCCCGCTCCATTTCCCTATGCACAATTACCAAATTACTACTTTGAACATCAGTTAATTCATTACTCGGTGGCGCTAACACACTGCTTTCATTTTCACTGTCATTTCTCAGTTTACTTTGGAGCCTAGTATTACGTTTTTCACACGCCATTATTGTTACAGTATTTCACACGACAACACAGAAAAACACAATTTGAAGATCAAAAATAAGAGAACACATTAACATAACACTGAAAATAATATCTAGTTAATTGCAAGCGCAGCTGCGAAATACTTAGTGCAAATCTACATGCATGCCACAACTGTTTTACTATACAACAATGAAAGACTGCAACTACAAAGGAAATTCTCTCTATAATTACGTGCTAGCAATAAACAAAATCTACACTAATTACACAAACTACAAGAAAAAAATCAGAAGATTCCAGTGAGGTATCCTGGCAGGGTCGCCATATGAAACGTCCCCTTTGAACAATTTATACACGACTGTGCTTAAACTGACACACAATATTTTGTTAGCGCAACGCAATCTGACTTTCAAAATTCCCTACAAAAGAATGGCCCTGACTAACATTAAACTATACCTTTCACAAATCACTTACCTCACAAAAATCTTCGCTGCTCAAGCTACTGCAATACAGCGAGCGCCACTACTGCCAGCTAAATAACAGATTCAAACTACTGAAGGCACTAACTACTGATAGGGGTAGTTAGCAAATGAAAGATATTAATAGAGAACAAACAATGTATTTACCTTGATATCATCATATATAAATATAGCAGTTCATGACAAATTACAAATCTCCGCCATCTCTCTCCCCACATCCACCACTGCTGGCGGCTCACCTCCAACTGCGCAACGCTACGCGCTGTTCACATCCAGCTGCCGCTGCCCAACACTACAATGGCAGACAACAATGCAAACTAGCCACAGACTGCACACAGCACAGCCAGTGATTTTCATATTGAGCGCTACGTAACGTTGCCAATAAGAAAACATAAACAGCCTACTTACATAAGAACCTAAACAGCCTACTTACATAGAGAAAACATAAACAGCCTACTTACATAGAGAAAACATGAACAGCCTACTTACAATTTAGATGACACATCTGTATAGTGCAGTGCTAAAAGTGGCAATCGACCCTGAATAAAGAAAAAATGTGAGGTTATTTACACGAGTACTGAAAGAAATCCGCTAAATTTCGATTACGCGGTAAGTCACCCAACTATTAACCAAATATTTAGGGATTACAATCGAAATAACTTAAATTGGAATGATTATATACATAATGTTGTGGGAGAGCAAAACCAGAAACAGTGATTCATTAGCAGAACACTTAGAAAGTGCAACAGGTCTACTAAGGAGACTGCTTACGCCACGCTTGTTCGCCCTATTCTAGAGTATTGCTGTGCGGTGTGGGATCCGTATCAGATGGGACTGACGATGACATCGGAAAAGTTCAAAGAAGGGCGGCTCGTTTTGTACTATCATGAAATAGGGGAGATAACGTCACAGACATGATACGTAAATTGAAGTGGCAATCATTGCGACGGGACCTTCTCACGTAATTTCAATCACCAATTGTGTCCTCCAATTGTGAAAACATTCTGTTGGCACCCACCTACATAGGGAGAAATGATCATCACCATATACTAAGAGAAATAAGGGGTTGCACAGAAAAATTTAAGTGCCGTTTGAGTGTGGAACGGTAGAGAGAACGCTTGAAGGTGGTTCATTGAACCCTCTTCCAGGCACTTTATTGTGACTAGCAGAGAAACCATGCAGATATTGATGTAGATGTACCTAACACTTAAACTTGTATTCGACATTGAGAAATTTGTCTTTTTCTAAAATTCTTTGTCGCAGCTGCCTGTTTGTGTTTTACATGCTCCCTGCTTCGCCCATAGTCATCGATTTTGCTACCGAAGCAGCAAATTTGATTGACTGCTTTGAGTGTCTCATTTTCCAACTTCCTCACCATTACTTAATTTCATTCGCTACTTTCTGTTATGTTTGTTTTACATTTCTGAATGTGTATCGACTGGGAGAGCTTATCATTTGATCGTAACGGAGTGTTACAGTGATTGTGCATGTTTCTTAGTCACTTAGTTGCAGGGGTAGGTTGTCTAGTTGATAATATAAATAATAATAAATGGAACAGGGAAAATCTATAGTAAGTGAAAGGCCTTGAACGAAATTTAACATGAAAGCGTGTTATAAAACGAAAATAAACCTAAATTGAGATGGGCCGTAACACAAATTTACTTGCATACTCACGTACGCCAACTACTTGGCGAGCTCCCTGCCACCTGTAGGCCAGGTACCACACATGACAAATAAATAAAGAAAGTCCAAATAATGACATAGAAAGACTACGGCTACATTGAGAGCTACAAATAACGTCGAGATTTGAACACCGAAAGTGATAAATGCGAGCCACAGGAATCCAGGTACGTTATCATAAACGTGAGTAGCACGTTAATGCTTACAATATTGTTGCTGACAGCGGTAGCGAATGCGGCTGGCGTAATCAATGATACTGTACGATAGCGACTATTGTAGTTGTTACAAGCCCCCGAGCACCTATCATATTACTCAACTGGTATCTGTCGCAGCACGTTGCTACCTCAAAGATTGTGGAGAGACTACCGTATTCTAAGATAGCGGTAACACGTAACAGCTATTCATGGAGAGACCAATCTTACATCTTCAAGCGACTGCATCCTACTGAGGCCCGGAAATCGTTACTCCGTGCTTACGTTACTTCAGGAATCGTCCGACACTACACTTCCGCGTGAGGCGGAGAGGCGCCCAAAGGCACCATAACTGAGGGAGGAGGTGTTACCGGTTGCTCCTGCCCCAGACCATCGGAGCGGCTCTGCGGTTTTGATGCCAAAGTTGCTGTGTTCTGTTTGGGCACCAATTCATCGAACTCACTGACAGTTGTGCCTTCATGCGCCGGTGTGATATTTGATCAGGTTTTTAAAGTAATGGTTCCAAGTAAAAGAAAGCTTTTCATCTTCAGTGATTCCAATGTCACTTGAATGATCAACAGGAAAAAATATTTAACCCCCTCCAGCCAATAGCCCGCCATGCATTTGTTGTTTGTTGGCAGTGACAATCAGTTTTGCTACTCAAAATGAGTGATTTAGTAAGTGAGCTTTTTAATTACGCATTTCATAGGTTCCGAGCTCGGTGTCAAATTTCGCCATCGCATCGGCATTGTGAATCTGTATTAAGTTCATTCCATTCTCTCTCTCTTCTCTCCTTCTCTCTCTCTCTCTCTCTCTCTCTCTCTCTCTCTCTCTCTCTCTATCCATCTCTCTTTGTTTCCTGCTACTAGAAATGGTGGCAAACTGGATAGCTTCACCACGTGCTGTGAATTTCTGTTCACAAAAGGTCTATAGCCTACAGATGTTCCTCTTATAACCTCTTTTCAACACACTATTCGGTCTGTTCAATTGATCTTCCATGTTCTTTGCCCTCTCTAACAGATTTACGAAGCCGTCAGAAAACCACAACTTTTTACACCTTCTCCCCCGAGCTTCAATCCTCTTTCCTAATCTATCCATGTTTTATGTTTCACCACCTGCTTAATGTATAGACGGAACAAAGTCGATGGGAGACTAAAATCCTGTTTCACTCCCTTCTCAACTACTGCTTCATTTATATATCTTTTGACATTTTTAACTTCAATCTGATTTTTGTTCAAGTTGCATATCGGAATCTAGCCTAAAAAAAATATAAAAAGAAAGAAGACTCAATCTAGCAAACGAACAATAAAGCATAATCATTAAAATTAAGACCATAGAGACAAAAAAATTAGAATGATAAGAACTTAAATAAACTGAACCATAGTCTCCATATACTTTAGTCTTGCTACCTTCAGAATATACAAACACGAAGACCTCCGAACAGGCCTTGAAGGCCCAACGGCATCGACCAGCTGCTTGTGAATCTCAGCCCTTAGGCGTCGCCAGCAGCGGATACAGAGGGGCTTGTGGTCACGCACGCTGCTCTCCTGGCCGTCGTCAGTTTTCCTGTCCTGTTCCGCTACTTCTTAATCAGTTAACTCCTCAATTGGCCTCGGAAGGGCTAAGTACACTCCGCTTGCCAACAGCACTTCGCAGACCCTGGACGGTGCCCCATCCAAATGCTAGCCGAGCCCGACACCTCTTAATTCAGGTGGTCTGACGGGAATCGGTGTTACCACTATGGCGAGGCTGCTGGCACCTTCAGAATAACAGAGAGTATTTCAGTCGGCATTGTTAAAACGTACGAATGTGGAGCCTCGTGGCGATAACATTTCATTCAACGTTCTCTTGTTTCCAACTGTTTCAAGTTGTCAAAACTTCACGACCTTTCCCTCCAGCACTCATGGCCACTGTCAAATGGAACGATTTCCTATAGGCTACTGGTAAGCCATTATATGCTTTATTTTCCGGCTGTGATGCCACTGGCTGTCACAACATTGCCATATCTGGGCATACATTTACTCGGCGCTCGATGCGCACGCGCACTTCAACCATGCGATCGCAAAAATCCCATGCCATGCTGAGCTGCAGGTGGCTGTCTCTTTCAAGGGTGTTCACAGTGTATTTTATTGTTTATGTGAGTCACAACAGAGATTTCGTCTCTCTTGATCCGGTGACTGTTTTCTAGACCTATGTTCAGTTAAAGGGGATTCTCCTGGGCAGCGTAAAAGATAAAACCTCAAACTCTCCATCCTGCATTCTTCTACAGTCCTCCTTGTTTGTTTGACGTGAGAATGGTCAGACTTGCAAGGTACTTTCTACTGCCCACGTGTTTCGAGAAATGACGAATCCTTAGGGGATATCAGTTGCAAGAGGTCGCTTGCCTTAATCACAAATACCTGTCCAAGTAATGCTATATGTTATTATCTTTACATAAAGAAAAGTATTATCTTCTCATCAGTCTTAAAATTGTGAGCTACGCCCTTAATTTTTATACATGAAAGTAGTGAATTTACTCACAACAGTTTTGTTGCCTATGACTGTGGTCACTTTCAGAAATAACCACAATAAAATAAAAAAAGTGAATGATTGGAGGAGTATGACTGAGAGCAGTGGCATATTTAAGTTTACAAAAGTAATGACAAGTTTCTGTTCATCCATTTATAACTACAGTCGAGCTGATAAATCTTACACTAAAACAATCAAACATAAATCAGAAAAGGAATGGTGCTTGATTGGCAAAGCATTTATTGGGGCAGAAACTATACAAATTCCCAGCTGAATCCATCCCTTTCAAAACGCAATCAGACTTTTTTACTTGATCCACTGTGAGGCTGAATTCTATTCAGATGGAATCTACTACGACAAGGTACACCACAAAGTTTGGTTCACAGAGAACAGGGAGCTGTGAATATCATTTAACAACGCTACGCCGGTGCACCCATATATTACCCTTTCACCTTGATTGAGGTGGCAGCAGAAAACGGCACGCTGTGGGCGAAAATCAGCGCACTGTTGCAGCTATAATGTTCTCATGCGTCCCTGCCAATCTGCAAAATACTCGATCTGGATTTCTGGTTATCAGAAACTTCCCTATCAGAAACCATCCTATCAGAGCCCGGAATCCCGGCAGATTTCAGTGTCAGTTGCACCCGTTGGTCAACCAATTAGACTCGCAGGCACAACGTAGCAAGCTGGAATTATCAAATGACAAACTCAGGACAAGTAAGTTCACCATCGTGACACACGATATGTCCAAACCACAGCCGGTACAGTTGGAAACTACCACTGGTTCTTTGTTCACAACAAGTTCCAGACTACAAGTGTCCCCCATTAGAGATAGAGCTGAACTTCTCCACCAGGGAAGGCCCAGAAGAAAAGAAGGCAAAGAATCGTTATCACGCTCCACCAAGCCTCGGTACGGGAGCCGAATTAATAGCAAAAACGCGCATACATGTTCTAAAAATAGATCTAACTACCTCCACTCAATAAATCTCCCCATTTTGGTCTCCTGGCCTGGTAACCAACCCATACACAGCACTGGAGTTCCAACACTGGGGAAGCAAGCCTCTGCCCTTCATATTCTGAAGGGAGTCAGACAGAGACCCTAGATCTCTCTTGTCTGAAAAAAGATTTTGGACTAGGGGAGCATGGCAGTGTTCTGGCAGGAAACAACTACCTATAAGGGACCACAGGCCCTGATTTACGAAGAGATGTAATCTTTCCAGGTCGACCATTTCCAATATTGACAGAAAGCTGTTACGCGTCCCAGACTGTCGTGCCCATGTAGTACATGTTTTTGCCACTCACTAAAAGAACCTGGCGACCTCCTGGAGTCGGGAGGACTACAGTCTTGCCTCCAACAAACACGTGCACCAACCACTGTCTTTGTATCTTCCCAGCTTATAACACGAGAATGCTTGTCGTTTTATCACGTTACGCTGTTTGCACAAGAGCTCAGATTACAGCAATCTCTCTTAAATCGATTCTTCCACCCATTTTCGGAGAACTGACCGCCTTTGCGACGGTCTGTCGCCTGACCCAGGTAAAATGTTTTGCGAGCTAGCACACTCCTGCTCCGACCCTATGTGAGAAGACCGGAGTGCCACGGCCTGATGTCCTTCTGCAGGTAAAGATCATAATGTGCGGTTTACCTGAATCAGTCGCACAGCCAGGTCTCTGGACACAACAATTATGGTTCACAATCTATCGTTCTCCGGTTTTCCGTCGCCTCCGTTACGGTCCCTCGGATAGAAGTTCTCTACAGGCTATATTTGCAGTCATATGAATATTCTGCACACAATTTCTTTACGCAAAAAGGCATAAGCCACACATACCAAATGATTTATGATTTATGATGAATATTAATCTCACTGACAGTGTAGGTAAAGTGACAGAGTGGCGTGCAATCTTTCGCAGTAACTAAAGGATTTCCGAGTGAAGATCGATTTGGTGTATCTAGAGCAGGAGCTTGATTTGTCTGTCGTGGAGTCGCTGAACGGCAAAAATGCAAGTTTCCTTTCCCGATCGTCATCGTTAGTCTTATTGTGATTCTTGCTTGAGATCACTTCACTTACTTGGAGACCTTTGTAACTGCAGTTCCTGAATACCTCGCGCTAGATTGCTCAGGCTTCATGGCAGGTTAACGGGGTCTGACATCGTTCTTGCGTGATGTGCCAGTGTACAGGAAAATGTATTATCAAATTTGGATTCAAGTTAACGACAGAGCGGACATATTGTGATATTTTGCAGTACATCCGACAACTGTGCGGACATATTAATAGTCCACTAACATTCTCAAGTTCCCTAGTGCATACTTGTGTGGTGCCTCATGGAAGGGCGGTTCGAAGCCTGGCGGCGGGTGGAATGGTCATCACCAGTATTTAGTGGGCAAGGAGAAATGTATGGTCACTGAAAGGCGGTAGTAGATCACGTTTCACATGATTTTATAGTTAAATCTAGTTCTGCAGAATGACTTTTATCTGCCAATGGTTGCTAATATTGTTATCATGTTTGGAGGAAAGATCATCCTAGGAACAGAACTGATTGATTTTTATCTTGATTCTAGTAACATATGAAATCAGCGTCCCATTTGTCATTAACTACTTTGCTAAACATCGATGACTGCTAGACTATGTGAGTGTAGGTGTAATTGCATAGGCTTACACATTAGTAAATTCTGGTGGAATTTCTTGGTTCATCATTATAACAGGGTCTGAGAAAGGTGGTTGAGTCTAATCACCCGAAGATGACTTTTGGCGCCAGGTCTGTCTGCCCAGATGGTCTTAACGCAGCCTTACGATTGGTTCCTTCAGACGCTCGCGCAACGAAAGTGGTTGTAAGCTATTTACGCGTTTAACCGATGGAAAATAATAATCAAAGGAGCCAGGTGTTGTTTCTCCTATCTTCTGATTGGTGGAGACGACTAAGGCCACTAAAAACTACTTCTTGTCGATTAGGTAGTTTGCCACCACCAAGTTTCAAATGGCTCTGAGCACTATTGGACTTAATATCTGAGGTCATCAGTCCCCTAGAACTTATAACTACTTAAACCAAACTAACCTAAGCACATCACACACATCCATGCCTGAGGCAGGATTCGAATCCGCGACCGTAGCAGTCGCGCGGTTTCGGACTGAAGCGCCACCAAATGGCTCTGAGCACTATGGGACTCAACAGCTGTGGTCATAAGTCCCCTAGAACTGAGAACTACTTAAACCCAACTAACCTAAGGACAGCACACAACACCCAGCCATCACGAGGCAGAGAAAATCCCTGAAGCGTCACCAAGTTTCTTTCTGTCTCTGCGCATGGAGGCGAGCCAGGTTGTGCTGTGTTCAGAGTAAGGCAGTCGTTTGGCTGGAGTTTGGTAAGTATGACGTGTTACTTCTTCGTCTGCCTGCAAGGTGATACTTGGGTGAGAGTAAATTCGCAAGTTTTCATGATACTTTCCTTAGTTAACTTAATCCTCACAACGAAGAACAGTTTCTCCTTAAGGAACCGTAGTGTTAGGATTTGGTACGTGTTAAATATTTACTGAAGATTTGCGTATGAAAGTGAAGTTGGAGTCATCCTAGGTACTTACACTTTCCCCCTTGTGCATCCCAGCAAGCCCATGTATTGTAAGAGAGATGCTAAGAAGCATTTTGTGAAGTTCATTCCCTCATCGTTCGACCTGAATATCGGTACATAAATTTCAGTTGCATGGTTTCTTTGTGATAGAACATAGTGCCAAATTTAATTGACATTTATATGACTTCGGATGGATTGGCAGTCAGAAGGCATAGCATGAAAAACATTGTTTAGTGCAATTCGAAACTCTCGACAACAACACAGCTCATGTTACAAAGCGAAAGCTCGACTCACTGGAGACCCAGTTACCAATATGCAGACGTATTCGATATGTCATACGCAGTGAGAGCTTTTCAACGTGAATTGTTACTAGTGTTCTTGGTGAAATACGAAATCTTTTACGCCATTGTAATTTGTGCAGGGATTTTGGTCGTCTTAAATTTTAACATTTGCTAAGAGATTAAGTTGTTGCTTTACGCTGTAAGTTTGGTCAAATAAACCTCATTATTTCGCGATCATTCGAGAATTCTACTGAACAAGTGCCCATAGCTCCTAAGGTATGTATTTTTGAGCCCATCTTCACTGGTCTTTTTTCTTGTTACGTTTCACACTCTCATCTCTGAGGGTTATCTACCTTTGAGTCTTAGTAACAACACTAACGGTGCATCTACTGCACTGTCAGACGTATAAGAACGATTTTCGCTTGTAATTATCGACTTTGTCGTTTCCCGAGCACGATCCCTTACATCAAAGTGATAGATTTATCAACATGCATGAAAGTATGTAACAACAGCAAGGAATCACCCCGTCTAGTAATTTCGATACTTTTCGTGAAAAGCATTTTGAGGTTGTCGAAATATTTCAGTGGAAACACAAAGTGAAAATACCACGACTGCAATTGCTAGATTTACTTAGCAAACAATGCTTTATTTGCTATTAATGAATTAAAACTTAGATAATGATACACTGATAAATCTTGCAATACTTTGTCAAGACAAAACCCAATTTCAGTTTCGTAATCCTCTGCCCAAACGGAATCTTTTGATGTACATCAAGGTAACATCAATTTTGCCAGCTTTCACAACTATAGAAGTCGCTGTGTTTTCAAGATGCCGCTGTGTTGCTTTTCTTAGCGTGAATTTGGCGATGCGGACACAGCGATAGAGCTGAATAAATCTCTCTCGTGTTTTTTGCTTTTAATTTTAGCATCGAGTAAATAAAAGTTACGCAATTTCCTTTTTTTCTCTTTCTGTGATGTTTATACTAATAAGTCAAGTTGTCGAATGTGGAGCTGCAAGACTGGACAACAGACGATCACTAGACAAGTGCACCCACGGGAGCTGTGAATTTGTTACACTGCAATATTAGTGGGGTTCACATATCGCCATTTCGAATAAAATATGGTTACATATCTACATATCCACATTAATACTCCACAATCCACATTTCAGTGTGTGGCGGAGGGTACATCTGGTACTGCTAACTGATCCCGCCCTTCCTTGTTCCACTCTCAAAGAACGCGTGGGAACATTGATTGTCGGTCAGCATCTTTATTAGTTCTATTTTCTCCAGTTTTCTCGCCATGGTAATTTCGTGAGATGTGAGTAGGAGGAAGTAATATGTTGTCCACCTGTCACAGGCAAGTAATCTCTCGAAATTTCGTTAGTAAAACTCTCCGTGATGCTCAACGCCCAACTTGTAGTGTCTTGCGACTGGATTTTGTTGAGTATAACACTCTTTTACTGGGTAAACGATCCCATGACGAAACGTGCTTCTACCTTGTAGGGGTCTCATATTGGTTAATAACACTCAAGAATCTGTCGATGAAGCGCCCTGTAAGCTACTTTCTTCGTGCATGAGCTACATTTCCTTGAGAGTTTACCTATGATTCTCAGTCTCGCATCTGCTTTCCCTACTATTTATTTAATGTGGGCATTTCAGTTAAGTGGTACTTCGTTGCTCCTAGATGAGGGGGGGGGGGGGGTATTTAAGAAGTATTGCAACACATTTTTTTCTGGAAACAGCTTGGTTTTATTCAAGATTCTTCTACACCATATTATTCCTCACTCTTTTGGCCTCAAAGCAGTATACTTCAGCATAATCTCCGTTCAAAGCGATGGCCTTACGCTATCTACTGCGAGGGTCTGTAGGCACTCATGGTACCATTCTACGACTCGATGTTGGAGTCAACATCTTCCTGCATCAATAACCATCCCCCCCCCCCCCCCCCACGTCCACCCATTACGTCTTGCAAAGAGCAAAGGGCATCCTTCTTTGGGCCAAATCCTTCATTGGGTCACCGATGGACGAATGTATCAGCACCAACAACAGCGAAATGTTTGATTGTGATCCGTCGATTACATCGAACGAGAGGGTACACACGTTGCCACACTGCAGAAGTGACAACTCAGTGCAGCCGGCCAACACGTGTGGGATGAGACAGGTTCGCGCGAGATTGTTACGACGATGGCAGACGCCTCGCCCAAAGAGTCACCGTGGTTTTGGCGTCGACAAGTCTCCGTAGATGTTCTTCAAGCACCTGCACATTTCTGGGATGCTCTGGTTTTGCGCCGAAAGAAACTCAATGACTGTTCTCTAACAGATCTCCGTTACAGACGCCATTTTGAAGGCTACGTATAACGCCGCCACATATCAGAACTTCATGAAACCATAGGAGCTGAAGCAGGAATATTTCACAACGTCCCACAACAATTTACGCATGTTTCAACAGAAGTTGGTCGAGGAAAGAGAGTGCTGCATTAGTTATTTTGTAGTAGAAACTGTTTCCAGAAACACCTCATCAAATGGTCCAAATGGCTCTGAGCACTATGAGGCTTAACTGCTGTGGTCATCAGTCCCCTAGAACTTAGAACTACTTAAACCTAACTAACCTAAGGACAACACACACATCCATGCCCGAGGCAGGATTCGAACCTGTGACCGTAGCAGTCGCGCGGTTCCAGAAAGAAGCGCCTAAAACCGCTCGACCACTTTGGCCGGCCTCAGTCTTAACACCTGTTCCTTAATCCTCCCTTTTAAAACTCCTAGCCAACTATTATCTTTAAGTGTAGCAAATTAAATTCCATATCGACAATGATGTAACTGTTGTTAATCCTCCGTAGGCAGATCGTTTCTGTCTTCTGTCGTTGCTACCTCTACAGGCAATTACATTATCTGCCAACAGTCTTAAACTGCGTCTGACTCTTTGTACTAGATAATTTACAAGTCTTTTAAATAGCACCGTCCTATCACACCTCATTAGGGTACTCCAGAAATTATATTCACATCGGTTGATGTTATTCCGTTGAGAGCAACGTGGCTAGCTCTCTCTGAAAGGAAGTCTTCAGTCTGATGCGATATTCAGTAAGCTCGAATTTGCTTCACTAAGTCCGCCTGCTTAGCTGAATGGTAACGTGCTTGTCCCCCATGCAGCAGGCCCGAGATAGATTCCCGGGCGGGTTGGAGATTTTCTCCGTTCGTGGGCTGGGTGTTTTGTTGTCCTCACCATCACTGCATCTTCATCACCGGCACGCGAGGCGCCCTATTTGGTGTCGACTGCAATAAGACTCCCACTTGGCGGCTGAACTTCCACGAATGGGGCCTCCTCGCCAGCAATTCCATACGCTCATTTCATTTCATTGTTTCACTAAACGGGAGCCTGGACGATAACAAATGCCTCCCTCACATGTTAGAGCATTCATATTTGGAAACGATTACTGGTAGACAGTGTTTGTTCTTTTCGCCTTGTAACAACGTCCTGTTGCCGCTCTGCGCCGGGTGGCAACAGCAAGTGGTGCCGGAGCGGGCACGGCACGGCCCAGACCCACATGGAGGAGCGAGACCCGGGCGCGATGCGCCCGCCCGGTGTTTTGCAAAGCTACGCAGTCCCGGCCAAAGCCGGAATCCCGCGCCGCACAGTCACCCTGCACTATCGACCGCGGATCGCGCATTCCCCGCCGGGCCTCGTGCTCTATGGGGCAAGGGGTGGGGGAGGGGGTTGGACCTCCTCACCCCGAAGCCACCGTGCCGTGCATCACATACTCGCCTCTCACCCCCTTCAGCTTTTCCGGTACCGCGGTGCGCGTTGCTAAGCCGGTTATCGGACGATTCGCCCCGAATTACCGCCTGCCGGAGATGGCGTCATTCCCAGGTGTTGCCCAACTCCAGCAACACTATTATGTACAACGATTTTACGCGTCAGAGGACAACAAGCCTTTGTATTGCTCTGCGGCTAAAAAGCCTTCATGTCTGCACTGTTGCACATGCTGGCGGAACGGCTGTGTCTACTGGTATCACCATCGCACTTCGTACTCACGAAGGTCCACTTCAGCACCACTTTTCTGATGTCTACAGCTATCCTATAATCTGATGATTCTCTTCGTGATGTAAAAGCGGAAACAGTCGTGACAATAGAGAAATACTGGACTGTTACACTACGGCACGATATCCCACGGCACCACTCACCGCCCCCCCCCCCCCCCGTCTCTCTCTCTCTTTCTTTCTTTCTATTTGTCGTCTATATCTACCTATGAAGACTATTCGGAATGTAAGTTTCGATCACTTGCAAAATGAAAACCACCGTTAAAAATACGATGAAGTTTTGCACAGACGCTTTCGGCAGTGTCTTTAGTATTCCCGTCTATTGCGGCACTTTGCTCTTTTAAATTCTGAGCGCTCAGTGAACACGCAACGATGGCTATAAAATAGCATCTTCCGCCAAGTATGAGGGCCTGGTGAGAGATTTCGCCTGATGTCGTACAGCCCACACAACATAAATGTTTCGTTCTTCATGACAATTCTCGGCTGCAGTCTGCAGGAGCAACGAAGAGACTCCTGCAGCGTTTCCGATGGACAGTGTTTGAGTAGCCACAACAAAGCCCGTAATTGGCTCGTCCTGAGTTTCATCTCTACTCATATGAATTGCTGGCTATGAAGACGTCATTTTGGCACAGACAACGAACTGTAGACGAGCGTAGAGAATTGGTGGAAAGCACAGGCGGCTGCCTTCTATGGCGAGACTTTGGAAAGTTTGTACAACGCAACGTAGATGTCTAAGTCTAGAAGTAGCTTGAAGATGTAGCTTACTGCTGAATTTAACATATTTGTTATTTTTCACTATCCTGTGCATTTCGTAACCGGTCGGAACTCATTTTCCGAATAGCCCTCATATATCATACCAAACTTCTATTTGAGTCGATTTCACCCATCATCTCTACTTTTCTTTGTGTTTTAAACGTTTTTCTTACTGATTTTGCGCGACGCGTCACTATTTTCTGTATAACAACCTCTTCTTCTCAGAGTAGGAAGTACTATGTTCTCAAATATTTGCTGAATATACTGAAATCTCTGTCTGCGCCTACAGTTCTTACCCTTTACTGCCTCTTCTTGTGCAACATACATTGATCAGCAAGAACATTACGACAACCGACCCGGTGTCGACATAAACCCATCCACGCGATCGCAGCGTCACATGCCACAGTCAGATACACGCACTGTGCGTGTAGTATCCGTGCTGTACGTGTGTGGAAGGGGGAATATGCGCGATGTATCTGAGTTTGACCGAGATTTTCATAGCCCGGAGGCTCGGCACGAGCATTTCGGAAACTGCACGCAATGTTGTGTGTTCGAAGAGTGTTGTGGTGATTGTCTTCAACGCGTGGTGAAATCAAGGTGAAACCTCGTCCAGGCGTCGTGTAATTGGGTAGCCATGCCTCGTTACAGCATCCGACATCTGTTGTAGGCTGGGCAGACTGATAAAAGAAGACAGGCGCTGAACTGTGGTGGAGTTAACATCAGGCTTTAATGCTGGGCAGAATACAAGTGTGTCTGAACACATAGTGCACCGAACACTCCTAACGATGTGCCTCCGTAGCCAATGACCCACGCATGTCCCAAAGTTAACACTACGTTATCGGCAACTGCAACTGAAATGGTCACTTGAGCGTTGGCACTGGACGTTGGCGCAGTGGAAGAGCGTTGCATGGTCTGATGAATCCTGATAACTTCATCAGGCCGATAGGATGGCGCGAATCCGTCGTCTTCCAGCGGATCCGCTCCTTGACGCCTGTAATACGGGACGAAAACAAGCTACCAGTGGCTCCATTATGCTCTTGGGAACATTCACGTGGGCAACCGTGAGTCCAGTGGAGCTCTATCAAGGCACCATGGTGGTTAAGATATATGGTAACTGCTTCCAGATCACGTTCACCCCTTCCATTTGGATAGTTGCGTTCTGCCTAGATGCTAGGCCTGTGATTCGCCGAAATGTGTGCCAAAAAGTGTGTGCTCTTGGCAATGTTAAGGAGCGAACGGCGAGAAGTTGAAGACGGGGCGAGACACAGACAGGACGAGTGAGAGATGCTATGGGCTGGTGGGCACACGGTGTGCAGCTGTACCACGAGGCGAGGACGGTGAGACGCAATGCGACTGCTTGCTGGCGTACTTCTAGTTAGGTCGCGATTAGAGCTTGTTCGTAGTCACAATTCTTTGTACCACGTGTGCACGTGTGGTACGTGTGTCATAAGCTAAATTCTTTACACGTCCCAATTTTAAGTTTACCAGTATGTTCGTTTCTTGCTTTAATAACTGTAACTCATATCAATTTTTCTCTCGCTCTGCTCTTGTGCTGCGCAAATGGGTTAGCGTAATTCGAAGTCGATCAGCTCCGCGAATCTCTGATAATGAGTAATAGCAGCTTCCTCTCTTGTTCTTTGACTTCAGCTACACTTATATTGGTTACGGCATGTAGTATCGTGTACAAGCTTATATAAATACTTTACCTTGTTCCAATACGGACACCCCCCATGCTGATCATTTTGTATGCTAGGTTATTGTCAGGTCTTCATTTCGGAACGGACCGTAGAATTTAGGAACATTGCTTGTTATGCAGTTCAAATTTCCGTTGTGTAAAGTTAACTGTTAATAAATCGAAAAGCTCATATTTAGGTGCATCGTGCAGCCGGCCTACGCTGGATAGTGGCAACACTGGGTGAGCGCCATACCAGGCCATTGATTCTGCTCCTGCCTCACCCTACATAGATGCATGTGCTCGGGAAACTACGTTTGTCACTTGTTGACTTAATTCATGACATGTATGCCCTATTTCACATGCAATGAACATTATGGTGACTGTGTACTCTCATCTTACCTGAACTAACATCACGATCAATGCGATATGTTCTACGGCCACCAATAACTACCGTTAACAGCAGGCCGCCACTGGCTGGAGCGGCAAGTGGTGCGTAGGTCCTTGCCACTGCGCATCACCCTACCACACTCCCTCTTACGTGCACGCCACTGCAGCTCACGCTCGCCTATAATCACCTTTAATAGCGGCGTAAATACGCTACCAAATAGTTCACGTGGCTCAGCCCACTCACGGAAAGACCGTGGTAGATTCTCCTCCATCTCACAAGTAACAGAATTTCATTTGAATTTCCGCTCGATAAGGGCGTCTCTGTCTCGTAAACCAACGAATCAACGTATGTAAACTCAGTGCGTCACGCATCAAACCTAAGGCACGGTGGCTCCACTACTATAAGAGCCAATCTTCCTCTTTGCGGTGTTTGTTAATTGGATGCAATCTCACGCCGTTTCTTTTCTTGGCTGTTGCTCCTTCCCGAGCGCACTAGGCGCTCGTAACAAACCAATTGGTGCTCTCGGCTACGTCAAATAATGGAAGAAAAGATTCAATATTTTCAACATGGCTGCACTACAGCAACTGTTACAGAATGGCAGGCGTAGTAGACAGCCAGTCAGTTGCAATAAATGGTGGTTTTCAGATAACGTTTAACATGGTTTCGACGGACTGAAGTCCATCTTCCTCTGAAGGACAACAAACTTCACACCAACTTCAGATTATTAGTCTGTCAGTATAGCGATCTTCGTGTGACATGTGTCGGCAAAGGCCTGCATGTCCATATGTAAGAATTAAGACTCCTAGAATCAAGGATCTGTCACATCGGTAAAAGCAATCTCTTAAAATAACGGCCCTTGTTAATAGCTACATGCTGACATAAACCTATTAATATGGTCTGTTTTATGGCATTGGTTTTACGGATGCGAAAAGCCCTTGATTCTAGGGGCCTTAACTTTTACATATGAACATGCAGACCATTGCTAACACACGTCATGTGGAGACAGCTTAACTGACTGATTCCTATTATGAAATCTATTGTCCTTCTGAGGAAGGCGGGTTTAGATTCGTCGAAATCATGGTGTAGATTAATTGAAAACCACCATTTATTGCAACTGGTTGGCTGTCTATTACACCTAATGAAAAGGTTTTTTGTCTGCAAGACTTCGACCGTACATCTTCTGATGAGGTCATCAGTCGCCTACAACTTAGAACTAATTAAACCTAACTAACCTAAGGACATCACACACATCCATGCCCGAGGCAGGATTCGAACCTGCGACCGTAGCGGTCACGCGGTTCCAGACTGAAGCGCTTTTAACTGCACGGCCACAGCGGCCGGCAGGTGTAAAAAACCTGCAGCCATTATAAATTATTTTCATTAGCCACCACCAGATTCGGGGACATAGCTCTACTTTAGATGATTATCTTCGGCTTTTCTTCGACATCATTCCTCCTGTAAACACCAATGCGTTAGAATTCTGCCAGTTCGTGGTGCATTTGGTATTTGCGCTGCTCTGTGTGATTTTCAGTCCCAAATAATAGTTATTTCACTTTCAATGACTTATTAACGGTTTCCACACTTTATTAAGTTTAAAAAATTGTCACGACGATAGACTTCATCATCCTTACTTCTTAAAGCTGTGGTGGTTGGCATGACAGCCAAAGAAACTTCGGTCAGTAGTTGGAGTGATGGGTTGTTATTCTTTCCACGTAGATTAAACCCGAGGTTAATGAAAATTCACTCTAACTTAGTGATCCAGAAGCATTACTCCTTTTTTCGTATTCTGTGGCTGCTAAAATACTTACACTTCATCAGATGCTTCCTTTGAGGAAAGTCCTATTCGCTTTTGAACTACAGTCCACGCACTATGGAAAATACACACAGAAAATAAAATTCTAGGTGGTATCAGCTTCATTAAAATACATTGAAAACAACTTTGTCATCTGTTTTAGCATAAAATCAATAAGCGTCATAAATTTCACATCATCTTTGAATGAAGAAAAATCTCTAGATTATAAATTTTCAGGAACGTATTCATATCATATGAGCTGTTTAAAGGATATAAAGGTCAAAGAGCCTCTGTATAGCCGTATGAGGACAGTTCCAAAACCGTTTAATTTGACAAGCAGAGACACTAACATTCAAGCATTCGAAGTGGCACAAAACTCAAAACACTGTTCCTTGAAGTTTGGTACATGGCTGCTACTCATATATTCAAGTGTTTACCGCTGTATCTACATAAAGGGAACTGAGAAAAGCGGAAAATACTATGAAAATTTGAATAGAAATGGAAGACGCCGATCTCCATGCCATTAGAAAAGAAAATGAGTAGCAACGTGGGGGAAGGTTGGATAACCAATTATCTTCAGCTCATAAATGAGCAAATGATTCAGTACCACATCACTCATTGGAGTCTCGTGTTTATTCATTCCACGACTACTTCATTATTTTGGTGATTACTTTTATCCAATCACTCATTTAAATCATTCTACATTTCATCTGTTACAACATTTTAAACGTGTTATAAGACAGAGTTTTGTGGACGGAAAATTGAATGTATCTATATATGTACTGAGTGACTGTCTGCTCTACAAGTTATACCTTCAGTATCTGTTTTGACAAATCATCCTTAGGTCACTAGAAAAACAGCATCCTTAACACAGAAATCCCGTCTTATAAATCTCCCTAAAGTTCTACGACTTATGTTACTCCAAGACTAACCGTTGGTAATATATGCTATGTTAGATAAGCTTACAATTCACTGTTGACAAATACATGTTTAAGCAACAAATCCAGTAGAGTCCAGTATCATCCTTGTGAAACTGCTGACTCAAGAGAAACTTATTTTGTAGTTATAAACTTAGATCGGCAGTACCATATAGCTTCAAGATGGAAGTTTCCTATTTGACAAAGTGCGTGTTCTAGGATGTTGTACAATTGCTTTTGTTTCAAATTAATATCTCATCAGTACAATTTTGTTACGTATTGCCATTTTCAATGGCGAACCATATAAATGTGAAGTATCAATAGCAGCAATGTTATGGAACAGGGAATGACCATCAACTAATAAAGGTTTCACGTGGTTGACAAACACGAGGCGAGAGCACTACATGCTAAATGAACTTCCATATCATTTGTTCCGCAGTGCCTCTGGGAATGACACATGACGAAATAACGTTAATTGGAAAGAAATATCTATTTGTATTAAAACTGACTGCGTGTGTCACCTGGATAAATACTTGTGATAAATGGCATCGGACAGAGCGTGCAGTCGGAGCACACACTTTACCGTGATACGTGTCAGCCGCCCACAGCTGTGCACGTGTGTACGCCTTCGGGCATCTGAAAACGTATGCGTGTGCAACTGAAATGTGTGTATGTGTGTGTGTGTGTGTGTGTGTGTGCGTGTGTGTGTGTGTGGAGAGATAGAGAAATAGTTAAAAAAGAAGAGGAAAGAAACTAGGGGATTCAAGATGGACATAACGCTGGAACATGCATACTCTAGGATGATCTGTAGAGGATGAAGAGGTTTAAGAGAAAGAGCA
Organism: Schistocerca serialis cubense; assembly: GCF_023864345.2. Lineage (NCBI taxonomy): Eukaryota > Metazoa > Arthropoda > Insecta > Orthoptera > Acrididae > Schistocerca > Schistocerca serialis. The sequence goes on from NC_064641.1 coordinate 523,104,355, forward strand.
TTGCTAGTCGGTGATATTGGCGACGCCAGAAAAGTGGCCGACAAAACAACAGGCAGTTTCATTATTATGGAAATTTGCTGCACAAATGCTCGTTGCTACATAAATAAACGGTGAAGCTGTAGCCCCATAATTTCATGGTAGGTGTAGTGTGAAGGATAGCATGCAAATTCTGCAAGTTTAATTAAAGCTGACCATTAATCACACGTAATTTCGCAGCCCGCCCGTCAATCGAGTCTCCAGCGACCCACACTAACAAAGCCACTCGTATCCTCACGTCGTGCTGCAGTTCACGCCGTCAGATATAAGCCACAGTAAACAATCATCCCATACTCAGGTGGCTGTTGCACTCCCCTATTTCAGCATCGCACAAAAGCTCCGAGCGGAGTAACTCTCTACGCTCCGTTTCACTTTAGTTCCTTTAACTTCCGCTTTTATTTCTGCATTTGTTAGCTGAGTTTTGTGTAAATTCGTTGAGACGTCTTTCAGAAATAGCACAGAATTTCCCACGTGACATATATTGTAAAAAAAGTGTATTACTTAAGAGAACTATTGCTGTTGCGTTGAAGATATGTCATGTAATGATCACTTCTTCGTGTCCCAAACCAAAGTCTTAGTCATTACTCTGAGCATTAAAATTGATATAAATGTTTAAAATTGTATAGCGGATCAATTTTGAACAAACGCAATCAAATATCACAAGGACTCGTAGGCGGGACTTTGATTCCCTTGCCTTGTCTGAAACAATTAGAACAACGGAAAGCAACATCGTTGTCATCATTATCACCATCCGCTAGAGTTTACAACCTCTGTTCTGGGTCTGGCTGCAACGTAAGACTCTCTCCTATTCCAGTCTTCCCACCATGTTCCTATTAATTCACTCCAGCAATCCATCTGTCTTTCAGTCTTCCTTCAGGTCTCTTGCGACTGTTGTCATTTCACAGGCCTGTCACGCTATCCTTGCAACGTACGTTCTTTTTAACATACCCGTACCATCTTGGTGTTTCCTTTAGTCTCCTGCATTTCATTCTGCTCACCTGCCTTTACTTCGTTACCCACGTTTCGCGTGCATACGCGAGTACTGGAATTTAAAATTTCGGTATAAAATTTGCCTGGTTTTGGTGCAACAGCCTTTCTTTATATTAGACTACTTAAACTATGCGGAACGCACGGGCGTGCCTTCCACTTTCACCAACCCTCTTATCATTTTTCTCACTATCTTCTATTATCCTACCCCATTGTTTCAAACTTTCCACTGTCATTAACACTTTAATGCTTGAAACCACTGTTACTCTCATCTTATTCCCCATTCTCACTTCACACTTCTTTGCATTTATTTTCATTACTTTCTGTCTCAACATATCCTCCTATATATTCAGCCTTTCTCTCCCCTCTACATTCGGACACATCATTAAATTATCTATTGATACCACTGCCATCACATTTCATCTCCTATTCGTGCTGCCATTCCTGACATTATTCAATCCATTATCCTATCCATAACGTAGCGGCGTGCACCGAAACAGATCGACGTCCGTCAATATTGTTCTTTATGGCTCCGAAAACATGGAAACGGCATGGGGAGAAACTGTGACTGTGTGGAGGAAACGTAAGGGCTCCCCAACTAAAGGTTTCGCAACATTTGGGTGGGCACCATGATGCAGCAGAAGGGTTCCGTTTTCACTACACTGAAAAAGTTTCGTTTGAAAGTCTTTACACATCTTGCTTCGGAACGGAACGCCTGGCATGGTTCTGTAGGCAACAGCAAAAATTTTTCCATGAAGGTAGCGACCGTCTTGCTTCTCAGTGGACCAAGGTTATTAACAGCTATGACGATTACATTTTAAATAATAACTGTTTACTTCCTTGTATTAAAGTTGTCTCGTTCCAACTTGCCTGCCTCTCATATCAATTTATGAATGCAGGGTATCTCTCCTAAGATTCGTAAGGCACATCTTCTACGGTGTTCCAGCAGACAATTGCAACTTCTTTTAGGCGATGTGTAGCTGGAATCAGCCAAAACACATAATAGTCATCGTCTTTCACGCGACGTCCAGTGTCGTGGGAAAAGTGTCAGTTTATTTCCCGTTGCAGACAAAGTGATTTTTAAAGCGGTATTTTACGTGCCCATTCAGCAGAGTGGTCCCAGATTACTCTAACTGGAGGATACTCCTTCAAAAGGGCACGTAAAATCCTGATTTAAAAATCGTTTTAACGCGAAACAAACCGACGCTTTCTGTTGAAACTGGGAGTCCCATGAAGACGTCACGTCATTTGAGCTGACTCCAGCTACATAATGTAAAAAAGGAAACTGCAAACATCTACCGAAACATTAGAGGAAAGGCGCCCAAAAGCTCTTAGGGGAGAAACCCGGTATACGTGTGGATCTAACTTACGTGTTGCTATATGACCACTTACCGCTATCTGTTGCATTATTTCAGTCATTAGTATCGCTTTCGGAATGCGAGAATTGTTTCAGTGGTAAGGGTATGCCCGATATCGTATCCCATATTTTAAATATGAGCTACTATACCTCGTTGCAAACGGGGCATAAACACCAAAAACTTATTTCCGTGTTGGTCTTGCTGGAATAATCTTAGTTACCATATAAATAATAGACAATACAGGTAAGGACGTAAAAGAAGTGTCATAATTTTTTACAATTAAAAAAAAGTAACTTTAGATGCTGTATGATTGGATCCTTCAGTTGCTTAGTTCTTAAATTGTATTATTCATTGTGTAAAAAACGAGAGAGAAAATACTTCAGGAATCCACATGCACATTCACGACTGCATAAACCACAGCCTGCTGTGAGTTTTCGAAAGACAGTGTTTGATATTTACAAAGATGTATCACATTTTCTTTGATGTACACTTCTACCATCAAGAAATTTTGCAGTCGTGGTATAAATATTTTTATGACTCTGCTAATTCCGTTAACGGAGACGAAGCACTTCCTGCGATCACAGACACACTGGTTGAGTTTCTAACACGATTCACTCACTAGAAAAACAATGGTTAGCTCACTTCATCGATGCTTTATAGAAATTTCGTTGACTTACCTATATGTGAAGGAACTGTAATTCTCCATCTGGTAAATCTCTGAATGATAATGATCAGAGATGGTCATAATATTAGCCAGAAAATCTTGTACGTTGCGTGTCCGCAGCTTGTATGTTTTTGAAAAATGAGATCTTGTTACACATCTGGAGCACCACGTCAGTTCCGTCAGCAGTGGCATACACTACCTACGTCTACATCACATGACTTGTCCCCCGAGGGTAAAATGTTTTTGCTGGCGAACAATAAGTATGGCTGTTTAACGTTTCACAGTAAGAACTTGTACAAACAGCGATCTGTTTATCTCACGGATACACGTGGTATTAACCGGCATAAAGTTTTAAATGTGACACACGTCCTTTAAAGTGGACACAGACTGAGTTGGCGCAGTGGCTGGTACACTGGACTCGCCTTAGGGAGAAAGGACGGGTCAAATCCTCGTCCGGCAGTGAAATTTGGAACTTTGGCTGGCTTTTTGTTGTACTGATTAATAGAAGTGGCTGACCCACAGCTATTCAAGCCTGCTGGAAGTTCGTATAATTTTCCTCTTTCAATTCAGACGTGCACATTGTTCACCATCGACGATCGGCTAAACGCACGAATATCATTCTCTCAAACACTTTTGAAGTGCAACTCATGCTGGACACCGAGGGTATTCTCTATCAGATATTTGCCAGAAGTTAATTGACACTCCGTAGTTACACAGGTGAAGTCGACAAAGTCGATGTAGTGGAATTACACGTAAGAATGTGTGCAAGGAACGGATTGTGATAAAGGGAAGCCAGACGATGTCTGCGAATGTGCTGTGCACTGCAGAAGCGGGCATTCTCTGCTGAAGGGAAACACCGCTCTACATTATTGAAGACGTTTAGCCGTTTAGCACGCCACAGCAAGCGATCATGAATCTTTAACTGTATAATGAGATAATCACACAGCCCTGTGCCAACCTGCCTCGCTTAATCCCTTGTGCGGTGGGGAAGGTGAGCATCGGACGGTCGTTTCGGTAATTACACGGCGCCAGTGCCGGCTGCCGGCTGCCGTTCAGCGACTAGCCCGACCTGGCGCTCCCTCATTGTGGCGCCGGGCGGAGAGCGCTTTGTTCTTCGACGGGCGCTTAAACTATTAACGGTCGCGAGGAGGCGCACTGTTAATCACAGGGAAAGCGGCCCGCGGGTGCCGTTCTGGGGCCGGCGGATCTGGCGAAAAATAGTCCGCTCGTATTTCACTCTGCCCTGTTGTGGTAAATGCACTGCAGCTACCTCCCATCACGTTCTCTTCCACAAGAACCAGGGATAAGTTAACTACATTTGTGATACTGCTCCATAATCCACAAATTTTATAAAAATGTTCTTATGTATATATTTATGTATTTATGTTCCACATCTCCATCTAAACCACTGTACCAATTTCAACCAAATTTGGTACACATACTTCTTGGTATCTGGAAAGAAATACTGTATCGGTAAGAAAGAGAACATTCCTACTGTTGTGGGGGCGATAATGTGGAGAAAGAAGGCGGTCGAGCCGATGGACAGAAAGAGAAGGAGGAGTACGAAAAGAACAGTGATAGAGAAGAGGAGGTGATGGAAAGATTAAGGGGAGAGGAGGACATGGACAGAGAGAGAGAGAGGAGACTAGGAAATGCACAGAAAAAGGAAAGAGAGAAGATTGTCAGAGAGATATGGGAGGAGGAAGTGAACAGAAAGAGGCGAGAGGAGGCGATGAACAGGGATATTGTGGCAGGAATTGATGGAAAGAGGGAGAGGGGAGTAGGAGACGGACAGAGGGAGGGCAAGGAGAAGATTAACTAAGAGAGGTGACAGGTGGAGATGGCCATACAGGGAGTGAGGAGCAGACAGAGGTGGAGGAGCAGATGGATTTAGAGGAGATGGACAAAGAGAAAGGCAGGAGGTGATAGATACAGAGTACAGAGTGGGTGTGAAGGAGGTGGACAGAGGGAGGTTGGTGGACTGAATGGATAGAGAGGGTGGGAAGGAGGAGGGAAAAGGGAAGGAGGACATGGATTAATAGGAGATTGGAATGAATACACATACGGGCAATGCCAAGTACTCAGCTAGTATACTACACAGGGTGTTTATAAATTAGTTAGACAAAAGTAAACTCTAGTTGCGAAATCGATAAATAACTTAGAGAAATATTTGATACGGCCCTGGATGAAGTATGTCTTCAAGTTTTATTCATGCCTAAGACTATTAGCTCTCGAAGTTTTCTCTAGGTGCCAAGTCCGAATAAGTTATTACAACAGCCATCATGGAATCATATAACGGTGGAGAACGTGTGCATTGGTGTTTATGGTTTCATGGGCCCAAATACGGTATTACAGTTCAGAGATAATTCAAGACTAAATATAACGTCACCTCACAGATAAATTGTTAATAATTAATACATTCGTTTTGCCGAAACTGGCTATGTACCACATAGAACGCTGGGTGAAGGTCGGCCAGTAGTCAGTGATGCAGCAGTTGAACAGGTTCGGTACACTACACTCGTGGTCCGGGTAAATTAAAGACAGATGGCCTCGTGTTACGGTGTTATTTTCGAGCAAGATGGCGTGCCACCAAATTATTATCATGAAGTTGTCGCGTATCACCTTAGGAAAAGCCAGCTTGGATTGGACATGGTGGAAAAATATTTTGGCCACCACAATCACCAGATTTAACCCGAGTGGACTTCTGTGTATGGGAATGCATCAAAGACAGAGTGTTTGATCCTCCGCTCATGGAAAACGTAGACGAGTTTCGACAGTGAGTAACACAAGTAGTTGCTACCATACATCAAGACTAGCTTCATGGGATTTGGTCGGAAACTGACTACAGATGGGACATTTATCGTGTTACGAAAGGTAGCCATGTTGAACGTTTGTAAATGGAAATTGAACAAATACTGCATTTCCTGCTGTAACAACCATTTCCGTAAATTAATTATCTTTATCACATTCAAAGACTGGTTTAGTATAACTAATTATTCAACACCCTGAGTAACAGACTCTTTCCGAAGCGAAAGAAAATTCAATACACGATAAATACGACATGATAATTGGCGTTTGTGCGCAGTCGCCCAAAGCAGGAAGGGGTAACGCAATCTAAATTTACCAAATTTCACGACAGGTTTCTTATTCAGAAATCGCGCGTTAATTTTATTTGTTTCTAGAAGATTATGTTGTGCCATGTGTGGGCATAAATCGTATACCAGCACATATCGGAAGTCAACAGCAGAGGTTTCGTTACCGAACCGATTGGTTCGCAAGTTCCATTACACATTGTACTATATCTGTGGTCCCACGCGACGTCGGTAGCGCCTAGGAGAACACGTATTAAACTTCCGGACCGATTAAATCTGTGTGCCAGATGGGGACTCGAACCAGGAAGGTTTGTCTCTACCAACTGAGCAATCCAAGCGATACTCACGACGCAATCTCACAGCTTTACTTCCGCCAGTACCTCATCTCCAACCTTCCAAACTTCACAGACATTCTCCTGCGGAACTTGTAGAAGTAACGCTCGAAATACTACCGGAAGTAAAGCTGTGACAAATGGTCGTGAGTCAGGCGCGCATAGCTCAGTCAGTAGAGCATATTGACCCAAAAGGCTAAGGTCCTGGTTTGGACTCTGGAATATGGTACCAACATGCTAGGAAGTCTCATATCAGCGCACACTCCACACGAGAATGAAAATTTCATTCTAAGAAAACATATTGTTCGCTCAAGCGTGCAGCATCCTAACATCACATAATTTGGGTCAGGAAACTGGCTTGTTTGCAGCAAGTGGAGTAACCACAGCCCTCACGATTACATTTTGAGCACCATGAACTGTCAGTACGGCACTCATTATTACGGCATCCCAAGATGCAGCAGCAAAGAGACGCGCTCCAACAGTGATGCGTCCGATGACATCACGGGACACATGGATGACACCACATAATCTTTCCAGACTATTTACACTTCTGCTTACAGCACCGTGATGGGCATATCTTTGCTTGAAGGGTATGGTTCCTGTTAGTAGAACTCTTTTTTGGATAATTGTTTACATTTCCCTCCGTGTGCGCCACAATTCATATCATTTTCATTTAGGCCTTTCCCCACTCCATATTTTCTTCTTAGTGTTTTCCACATCTTCGTTTCCACCTGTGGACAATAACTTCACAAAATACATTAAAATTCTGATAGGAACACTTACTGACTGGGCGTGGATGTGTAGTGCTTAAGATCTTCACATAATCCACAGTAATTCCTTCAGTGTACTTGCATATTTCTTTACGGTCTTCCTTCTATTCATATAACCCTTACGTTAATAGTTCTGGGTACACGCATTATGGGGTGAGTTAGCAAATGAGGAGGTCCGTGAATACGGGACAGGTGATGCATTGCAAAGGCTGGCGGAACAAACCACGGTGGGGGGATAATGGTCACACTGACCTGTACAGTATAAGAGGGGGAATAAATAGCATGTAGGGTGTCCAACTCCTTGCAAGAGGATGTAAATCACTTCGACACATGGAGAGCAGATTGATAGCAATTCTCTATTTACAGGAACATCTGCAGGCTGCAGGAGATGGTACTCTGACAGTGGGTGGTAGCCGCTAGGAGCTTCTTCAGAGATATTTTTGGGGAGATAAACATCTCCTGGATATACTAGAAACTTGAAAACACGGCACTGACATACTTAGCAGACATGCACTGGACCAAAGTCGGGTACTAGCTTCACAAAAAAATGGTTTAAATGGTTCTGAGCACCATGGGACTTAACATCTGAGGTCATAAGTCCCCTACATCTTAGAACTATTTAAACCTAACTAACCTAAGGACACCACACACATCCGTGCCCGAGACAGGATTCGAACCTGCGACCATAGCGGTCGCGCGGTTCCAGACTGAAGCACCTGGAACCGCTTGGCCTCACTGGCCGGCACTAGCTTCATAGAAAGTTTTTTTTTAACATTTCATGTTACGCCACTGCGGGCTGAATGAGGATCACATGAAGTTTTAGTAGTGAGGTCACGAAGACGTAACACTTGGGGGAAAGATTTTTAGAAAAGAAGTGAAGACATTGGATTCATCGATTTGTTGACTGCTGAGCGGAAACTTAACAAATATGACATTGGCATGGACGATAGAGGATATTCGGTTGAGGATAAGCTGCAGCTGTGCTCTCAAGTCACAGAGCTCCTGTTTTCCGTTCTGCTCACGGTGCATCTAAGATTATGGTAAGTATCGCTTACAGATTCTGTACATTATGACAAGTGAGAGCATTGTAGCTCGAGTGCAAACAGCTATCATTGGCCGATATTCGTCAATGCTTCCTCAGATTTGTAGGATTCTTCGTTGTAGGTTCCAGACAAACAGTCACTGTGATCATCATAATCAGGTTACGGTACATAGTTCACACATATAGAACCGAGAATTTATACATTTGTATCACTGACTTTGTCAAACCAGAGCTTTAGTTTGTTGTATTCATAGCAAGCATTTATCTTTAGTTAATTGTTACAACCATTTCCTTTAAATGATACGGAAAGAAGGAACAAAAAATAACACATGAGTTTTACTGACAACATGACTCGTGATTTATATGTATTTGACGATGCTGGTGCTGATTCCGCATTTAACATTTGACGATGCCACTATGGCTGCAGCACATTAGGATTTCGTTTTTATGAAAGAGATCTGATGATGGACATTAAAGACCGAAACCAGTGATCTGTTAAACAAAAAAATTTGTGATCATAGGCGTAAATTCAAGGAAACTTATTACATATACGGCTCACTGTGTTTTTTCGCGACGATTTCGCAGTTTGTGGAACACAAAAAATGATGCAATATGAAAGAAATGTGAAATGAAACGGATACTGGTAGATGTGATGTACATGTACAGGCAAAGAAATCATTGTAATTTCTGAAAAATTGGATGTCGTCAAGAGAAAGGGCGCCATAAATTGAACAAGTCAATATTGTGTGGATCCACCTCTGGCATTTATGTAAGCATTTAGTCACTTTGGCATTGACTGATTGAGTTATTGGATGCCCCCCTGAGGAATATCATGCCAAATTCTGTCCAACTAGGAAGTTAGATCGTCAAAATCCCAAGACGATTGGGGTGCCCTGCCCCTAACGCTCGATACGTCCTCAATTGGAGGATATCCAACGGCCTTGCTGGACAGGGTATAGTTTAGCAAGCATTCTGACAGACAATGGGAAACCCCACACATACATAATGGCTACAGAGTAACTCCAGGAACACTTGTGAGTTTAAACACTTCCGCTGGCCACCAAACTCCCCAGATATGAACATTAGTGAGTATACCTCAAATTCCCTGCAACGTACTGTGCAGAAGAGATATCGACGCATCGTACTCTTACAGATTTATGGATAGCCCTACAGGATTAATGGCGTCAGTTCCCTCCAGCACTACTTCAGACCCTAGTAGAGTCCATGCCAAGACATGATGCGGCACTCCTGCGTGCTCACGGGGGCCCTACACGATATTAGGCAGGTGTACCAGTTTCTTTGGCTCTTCAGTGTAAAAATGATACGTAGCCTATGTCTGTCTGAACGTTTATTACATTATCATGTAAAATCGGAAAAGGAATTTCCGATATTGTTGCAAACAACCTTCCAGCTTTATATACACTGATAAGTCACATTAATGTGACCATTTGTCAATAGTCTAAATAATCACCTTTTGCTGAACGAGACATACAGGAAGATAATCAGCGAAGTTCTGGGATGTACCAACAGAGATGTGGTGCCACGCCAACTCCACTGCCATGGCCAACTGTGGTAGGTTCCTCAGTTGAAGATACACGTCGAGATCAACCCAGTTGAGGTGGTCCCACAGACTCTCGGTTGGGTTTAAATCCAGAGAGTTTCGTACCCAGGGGAATACGATAATCTCATCCCGGTGCCCTTCGAACCACACTCATAAACGACGAGCTGTGTGACCTGCAGCTTTGCCTAGCTGGTAGTTCGCATTGTGCCAAAGAAAAACAGACTGCATGTAGAAATGTAAATGGTACCCAAGGATAGATGCGTACTTGTGCTGATCCATTATGCCCTCCAAAATGATGACAACACCCAGGGAAAGGTACGAACACATTTCTGAGACCGTAACACACCCACATGGTAAAAAGTAATTCATTTCAAAATTCCACAGGTCACAACTCAGTTTACGTGCATTTCCAGCCTCCATCGCTGATGAACAGCAGTCGGCATTGGTGCATATGCCAGGCAACTGCTTTGGTGACCCATGTGCAGCAACGTTCACTGAACGGACGTTGGGGAGACACTATTGGCAGCCATTCGTTCGTCTGGGCAGTCAGTTGCTGAACGGCTGCACGTCTATTCGCCCGTAGATAGCCGTCGTTGAACCCTGTTGTCTATGGTCCGTCGTGTACCGTATTTGCTTAGGTGCCAGTTTTGGACAGCGCAGATTTGCGATGCATGGTATACTTTGAACCACGGCAGCACGCGAACAGATTACAAACGTAGCCATATCAGAAATACTTCTTCCATTGGCCCGAAAGCCTTTCCAGCGTTAGATAGATTGCTCTGTGGTCCTGCGTTACACATTACGAGAACGATTGCATTTCCTTGGTGTCAGCCTGCCACGCTTTAGAACCCTCCACTGCTAGTCCTACCTCCTGCCGTCTGTGAGTGGTTACTGCATTTGACGGCGAACTTAACATTCGTCCTAACCTTTATTAGAGTATTGAGTGAATGCTTACCGTTAGTTTGGCAAATCCTACATCGACTAATTGGCGATATGTCAAAACCTAATTTGAAGAGTGTGCAGAAAAGAAGAACACCTTGAATGAGTAGAGATAGGACGTTCATATTCACAGGACAATTGTATTAGTATGCTCTGCAGAAATTTTAGTCACCTCGGTTTAGCATGTGTCCTGTTCGGGCACAGAGTTCGCCATGGAACCTGGTAGCTTGTTCCTCGCGTGATGGCATCGACTCGTATAAGGTGCGAGTGGCGTCCTGTATTATTGTCATCCCTGCTGCATTCACCTGGTTCTATAGTTCGTATGTCGTGGTTGGCATTGTGTCACAATACTGCAACTATCGTTTCACCATATCCCACATATTTTCGGTTGGCGACTCGTCTGGTGATCTAACGGGCCAGGACAAACAGTTGACATCCTGGGACACCAAGAAGGCACGTGTTTATGCAGCAAAATGTGGTCATGCAATGTCTTACTGAAAAAATGGCGTCTGGGGTGCCGCGCAGAAAGTGTATGGCTACGGTAGCAGGCTGCCATTCTGATATGTCACGCTGGTCACAGTGCCATGGACACGTACCATTTGTGATTTGTGGCTGTACCCAATAGCAATCCACATCTTAAGGCCTTGAGTTGGTGCTGTACGTCTTGTGCGAATGTAGTCACTCTGATGCCGTTTCCCCTGTCTGTTGTGAGCCAAAATGCTGCCTTCATTTCCAAACAAACAGAACCTGGATTCGTCCGAAAACCTATCCCATGCCATTCCTGTCCCTAGTGACGGCGTTCCATACATCATTGCCGTCTAGCACGTTTCTACACATACGTCAAAGATAAGAGGAGAAGTAGACTACGTGCACATTACCCATGCCGTAATCAACGGCGACAGATTGTCTCTCCTGATAGTGTACGATGTGTTACATTGTTCCACTGGTGCGCCAGGGCGGAGGAGCTGATGAGGCGTCAATCTTCTGGAGCGGGGGGGATGGAGGGGGAGGGTACGGGCTGACCCATCTTATCACGTTCTATGACCTTCCTAGAACCATTCTGCACACAATCGTTGCACTTTCTAAACACGAGCTGCAACTTCCCGCATTGATGCCTCAGGTTCAATCATGCCAACAGTGAGCCCTCTTTCAAACTCACTGATTTGACGGTATGGTTCTTGCATACATCTGCGCATCCTGCATGTCGTCTCAAGTCACCTTAGTCCATTACCTTCGGTTTATACTGACAACGAGAGCTGCAGGCACATTTTACCTGAAGATGGTATTGTGCCGCAATATCGATGTTAACCTGGAACCCTCAGGCCGACATGGTTCAAATGCTAATCATTTCTGCAGAACATATTTTTGTACATGATGTGTGAATATGAACGTCCTGTCTCTAGTGGTTCAAGGTGTTCTGTTTTTTTCTTAACATGAGTGTATATGTATACCACATGAATTAAATGATCGCATGTAAAAAGCTAATTTGGTGAGTATAGGACTTATATATATCAGTTGTGTTTTATAGTTTCATTTCGAATGTTTATATTAATTACAGCTACCGCTGCTTTTTATAAGTATGATGAAAACAAAGGATACAAATAGTAAACTAAAATTTCAAGACAACGTCCCCCGCACTAGTTCCAACTTGTATCTAAAATTTACATTTTTGTATAAATTTTTGCGCCTGTTATTAGTTGACGCCACGATTACGCATAGATTTCAATAATGGCCTTGAATATTGTCTACAAAGTGTAGCGTTTTTGGTAAGAATATTTTTAAGAATATATTTTGAGGCTTTGAAGTTCTTAATTTTTATTTTCTGTACTTTTTTGTTGTACAGCAAACGCCTGTTCCTCTAATGCTAATTGTAGATATGTGATGATGGTGATAGCCCGTACAGGTTAACAACGTTCAGGCATCTCGAGCAGTCGTGGTACAGCCTGTGGTCGCCCAGGTGAGGCCGGTGTTTAGGTGAATCACAACACGATACACATGTGTCCAAGGAAAATAATTTGACTGTACTGACATAATTCTAGCACTAAGCACCTGGAGGGTACCAATACATACACAGAGGGCATGCTGCCCGAAAGAGGAGCGGAATGGTACGACTAGATCGCACGAGTGCTGGCTGAGGAGAGAGCGACCGGTCGGAACCCCAGCCCACTTACACGTCTCCCCTCTGTCACCCACGTGACTATTCTCGTCCCTCTGACTGGCTGGCGGGACTGATTTAGACGAACGTGACTGCAGAAGGAACGCTCTCCCAAGGCGTTATCCAGCGGCAGTACCTACTGTGGAGATTTGTGCGCGTGAACTGGGCATGGGAATGCGGACGCCCAGCCGTGGTTCTGCACAGACAGCAAAAACTTTTAAACATTAAAATTGAAGAATTTAAACCATGAGTATAACTGCTTTTCCTCTCTATCGATCTGTTCACAACGAACAATGAATACAAAATATATTATACCGGTTGAGAGGGTTTTATTCACAAAATTTTCCCAAAGACCGCAGACTTGTATAGGAAATTCATTTCCTTTTGTTATTTCTGTGAAAGAAATTGATAATTTGTTCAAGATGGCAGCTACTTATGAAAACAGCTTTGAACAGAGCGTCATATTGATAACAAGACATGCAGGGATACAGAAAACCTTGCTTTTCTGACGGTAGTAACGGCGGTAGGACAGGAAGCCTCTTAAGACCGAGCGTGGTGGCGCACTGGTTAGCACACTGCACTCGCATTCGGCAGGATGACGGTTCAGACTGACATCCTGCCATCCAGATTTAAGTTTTCCTTCAGTTCCTTAAATCGCTCCAGGCAAATGCCGGAATGATTCCTCTGGGAGGGCAAGGCCGATTTCCTTTCTCATCTTTGACACAATGCGACCTTGTGCTCAGTCTTTTAAGTCTTTTATGGCATCGAAGTCGACGGGATGCTAAACCCATTCTTCCTTAGTTCTTTTGAAACCTCTGGGACAAAGAGAAAGTGGTCAGTTTCTGTGGACCAGGAAGTGAGGATTAGCAGCTGGTCCCCCCATAAGTTTTCGCTGTAGGTATTCGCCACTATGCTGTAACTAAGTTCATCTGTTCATTAATTAAACCTTAGTTTAGTAATGTCGCCTGAATTCGATAGCCACTTCGCTCATTTGGCAATCGCGAATATGTCTCGATGGGACAGGACAGTAGCAGTCTGACTGTGAGAAGAATCATCAAAATCTTCCCCATATTTCGTAGCTTTCATCTGGTCGTCATGGTTCTGCATCCGTTCTCCGACGTAGTTATGGGTATGTGTATCTCTAGTTCACTAATCGTTCTCTGTGTTGTCCTGTAATTGTGTTGTCTGTGGTGACTTCTCTTGGTTAAACAGTACCCAGTTCTGTTCCTTTTTCAGAATATATCTCAGATTCATATTTGCTAAATCTCTTATTTATTTTTGTTCGATTCCTGCCACCTTTCTCCAGTATCCATAGACGTCAGTGGGTACCGGCAAGTCGGGACGAACACTTGCCTTCCCGCTGTCTGATACTGGATAGATGGCTACCTGAAATCCCGCAGGCCTATTAATATCTATCCTTCACGCGAATCGGGGCACGCTCCTTTCATTTATATGGACTATCTGCCAGACATTTTAGGTGTGCTGGCGCTAAACCGGCGACCGATTATAGGATCCGTTTTATCTCGCTTCTCAGTGTCGACGCTATCTTGACGGAGCGAGTCAATGGAACATCCCATTCAGGGCGCGATCCCCGACATTGGCTGAACAGTTAAGCCACTCCACCAATGGCCTGTGCCCTCAGCCAACGGTTGGGTCGGACAGAAGCGAGGTCACTGTCATACACTGCTCCTGTTCCTTCGCTGTGGAATAACTCTGGCACGCCCCTCCAGAGTCTGTGGGGGATGTCAGCCTTCATAGGAGAAATGTGAGGAATTAAGTTTTATCAACGACTTCGAAGATCTATAAGATTCCTTTCCTCTAACAGAGACTGCAAACCAAGCCGTCATCCAGCGTCTAAGATTCGCCTCGCGTGTCACTTGTCGGGCAGTTGTGGTTCCAGATCTCTACCAGGAAATCGTCAGCAGGGCCCGCAGATGAACCAGAACTTGGTAATGCAAGCCCCGTTGAGTAACTGGATTTAGTAAGCGACCACCAACTGTAAAATTTGTGATTGGGGGTCACAAAGTCCAGCTGGAAGGAAATGTCAAGGCGGTCATTTCAGTTCACCTACTGCTCACTTGATGAGATGCGACAGCTGCCCATCACAGTACACCGGACGAGTTTCTGTCAGGGTGTCGGAAACCCAGTAGAGCGGTGTTAACATGAGGTAGGTAAATTAGCCCGATACACTGAAATGAATGACTATCTAATTGTGAAATTTTAAGGCATAATTAACAATTCGGTTTATGATTCGACTGTGTTCTCCTGTAGAATTAATCTACAGCACTCAGATTTCAGTGCCATTCGGAGCAATTTCAGGTCTGCACCAGCTGCATGATACTGCTTAGGATGAGAAGTCAGGCGCAGCTTCTACGTAGATACGTGGAAAGAAGACGATACGGAAGGAGTGGCATGATAGAACGGTCGAATCACATTGCCTCAATTTCGGGGCCTTATCGTTGTTTGGAATCACACACTGTCTGATCACATTGAAAGAAAGTAGCTAACTTCTGTCTTTTGTTTGATGGTCGTTATAAATTCAGTAAAATCGTAGGTGACCATTCACACTTACTATAAAATCTGGATAAAGGCGTTTCCGGAACGTATAATATATGATAAATAGTACCATACTCAGTGTGTGAGCATAGGGGAGCACATTCAGGAAACCTGCATCTCCAACCGTGACAAGGTCCTAGTGGAGACGGTTTGCCGTTGCCTTCCTCCGACTTGTTACGAAGTGTCAAGTGTATGTCTGTGTCGTGTAGATGACTTTGATGACTGTTTATACAGTGTTCCGCTGGGTTTGTGTTGCTATGGATGAAAGGATGGGAGACAGTTAAACTCGGTCCCGGCACGTACCCTCGTAATCGCGAATAGCACTGAGCCGTGGCTCGCGATTTATCAGTCGTGACTGTGGCGAGTAAGTGTTGTTAGCTCTTGGCTGATAGGTGTTACCGGGGGCAGGTGTGGGTGGAAGAGGCGTAGATACAGTGGCGCACCTGTGCGGATAGTGCGCTCTCGCCACTGTGCTCTTAGAGCGCTAACACATGCTGGTACCTTGGTGTGTGAGCGCCGTGTTTTGGGCAAGAACGCTCAGCTGTGTTGCCTGGTTTGCTGTAGTGCAAGAGAAAGCAACTGCTCACTGTCCTGTCAAGGGGCCTCAATACAACGGGTGAAGCGAGAACGGCATGGCAGTTGAGCCGTATGTTCAAACTTGCACTCGGTCATATTGTGGTTCCTACCATGGTAACCGACCAGCTTGTTTCTATCGGACTGCGTCTGTGTTTCAATGGTGAGCTTTTTCCTTTACTAAGTCCTCTCAAGAAGTTATCCGCTTCGTTCTAGAGAGCCTGCCAGTCAACACCATTTTGGTTTCCAATCTGTCGTAACGTGGTTTATTAAAATTTCCGTGTCAGTGAATTGTAACGTTATTTGTATTTAGAATAATGTGTAACATCAAGTAATTTATATTCCGCTGCCTTGCACATAGGGAAGTTGGTATATAATTTGCACCGATGATGTTAATCTGTAGTTGTTTGTTCAGGCCTGAACAGTTGCAAAATTATTCCAACCAAAATACTTTAAAGTTTGTGGCTTGATCACCTGTGGCATTTTTGAAATAGTTTAAATATTGACATCAAGTTATAAGTACTTTCGGCTTTTGAAGTTAGGACGGGTTAGTTTATTATATGTGTGTAGTGACTGTGTTTTTTTCTGATGTATGCATTTCGTGTGCTACAGGTAGCTTATTTATTCTACTGTGAAAGCTTTGAAACCATAAGCGATTACATTACGGTTTTATTTGCAACAAATGTCATTTGAATAAAGTTCACGAATGCTTCACCAAATGTGGACGGTGACATTCGACGCTAGCCATCCACTTTCCATATCAGAACTTGGCCTGCTCATATTGGTAAATATTGTTCGTACTACTGTAAGACCATGTAAGTTTGTGTTGTGTGATACAATCGGATACGACTGTGACACGTATCGGCATTTAATAAGGTCTGCTTCCACCATAACTTTCAACTGTCGATACTCGTCTTATTTTTTCTCCGTTAAAATAACATTACGTAAACAAAAAGAGATGTACATGTTCCATAGACACTCTGTCATTCTATTTGCACATTCTTCCGCAATATGTGCAAAAGCTATCTGCAGTGATTAAGAGTGACGACTAATAGCATCAATGGTGCTGGGACATTTACTTATGTGGCCACGACTTCGATGCATCTGAAAGTATGCTCATAAAACGTGATGTAATTAAGAATCCATTCTCGATACAGCTTATTATACAGATTGCTTCTCTTTGTTTACCACAAATATATCTCAAGATTTAGGAAAAATTTGTATTTCGAATAACATAAAAAATTGTCTACGTATTTGAAATCGTCCTCCGCTAGAGGATGCTGCATTGCAGTTTCAAATTCGAAGAGCTCGTCCACAAACGGAGCATCCTCCGCTTCAGTATGACAATGTCACACCACACACGACCACAGCGACATCTGCAACAGTGCGACGCCTTGCCCTCACTGTCACTGATCAGCATCCATGCTCCCCCGACACGGCCGCAGACGATTTTCACCTGGGTCCAGAACTTAAAGAATACCTTTGAGGACTTCACGTTGAAAGCAGGAGTGGAAGCAGAGGTGAGGTGATTCTATCAACCAAGTCAAATTTTCAACCCTGACGGAAGAGATATTTGTTCGTCACCAGGATGACTACATTGACAAATAAACATAGAAGTGTAGAATAAAGATGTAGAATGTTAATAATGTTAGTTTTATTTAAATAGCTTTAACAGTTTTCACATAAGATATTCAGAGGCATTACTTTGTAAGCCGATGTAAAATTATTTACAAATTATAGTTTCTTTGGACTGATATGCGCCGGCCCGTGTGGCCAAGCGGTTCTAGGCGCTTCAGTCTGGAACCGCGCGACCGCTACGGGCGCAGGTTCGAATCTTGCCTCGGGCATGGATGTGTGTGGTGTCCTTAGGTTAGTTAGGTTTAAGTAGTTCTAAGTTCTAGGGGACTGATGACCTCAGATGTTAAGTCACATAGTGCTCATAGCCATTTGAACCATTTTTTTGACTGATGTACACTCTCATTATCGTTTCAGTTCCTTTATGTACACAAATGAAGTAAAATAAAGGATTAAATAATAAACTCCGCATAAATTGTGATGATAGAGCAGTTTTGGTAGTTTATTCAGAAGAAGTTATTTCCAGAAAAAAATTAATTCTGGTATAGGTGAGGCGAAGGATTAACGAAAGAGAAGACGAAAAGAGATATGTTTGTTACAGTAGTCATATTAATTGACAAAACATCATCCAACTCTGAGACAACGGGCAATGAAGCACTCTGCTGAAATATCAGCAGGTGTAGGAGTCACTTTCTTGTACTCAGGAAAATCCTCCGTCACCAATTCAGAACAGGGGGTTTAGTAATACACATAAATTTTTAACTGTTGTTATTTCCAGTGGTTTTGTCCAACGGCAGGTCCATTTTTCTCTACTGTATGACAACTGTAGATAGCAAGTAGCATTTATCTGGAGCGTTCGAGATATGCCACTCAGAAGAAGTATTTCGCTCGCCGAAGTGGCTGCTGGCGTCGTTAGGAACTTTGCCGGATGAGTCGTTAAGGAGTTTCAGGTCGTTTCAGAAAATCCCATTCCAGTCGCACAAGTTTGTGAACAATAGGAACGCGCCGTAAATTACCTTAAAGCTCAAGGTCATAGACGGCTGCAGGTTCTCATTCCTGTTGTCTTCCTGTATTGTCAAGTGTTACTGTCGCCACATGCTGTTAACAGCTTAAATTTGAAATGAAGGCATGCCGAAATTTGATTTTCACACGGAGTAATTAACCGTTCAGTTTTACACAGAAGAAATTTCTGAAGTATGGAAGCGATCTAAAGATGAAGCTCTCGAATGAAAAACATTTTTATTTGACTTACAAATGTAAACCAGGCAGGACACTTAACACCGGTACTCGATACGAAATAGGTTTCTGCAAGAAGAAAGAACAGTAAGATACTCAAGGTTCCTTCTGGCCCTCGTGCAAGATGGTGTGATATTAGCGTGTCCTACACCGTGTGTTTCCTGTGATAGAGAAAGTAATTACGACCACAAAGTCTGCATGACAAAGGTGTGGCATCTAACTGGCTAAATTGTGTCTGTGTCAGTGAAGAGTTGCCACGAGAAACAACATTATTTTGGTTCTTCCACCTAAGTTTCGAATAGCTGACAAAAGGATTTTCTCAAACTACTGAGTAGGAGAGATCCCTTTATAGGGATCTCCCGGGGTAGTGTAGTACCTCTGTAATATCTCGCCAGTCGGTGGTACTAGCTCTCCGCGGAATTTTATACTACGTCCTGCTTATGTCCCAAGCGTTAATCGAATGTCTCATAAGGTAATTTGCTGTGTTGTTTTGTAACTAACGGGAAAATCGAATTTGTGAAGCGGTGAAGTAAGGTAAGGTAAGTTTTATTGTATCATCAAATGCGATTTAGTTAGCTGCGTCTTTCACTTAAGTCTCTTCCGCCTTTCGAGATTTTGAAATGTACTAGATACCTTGTAGCCATCTTCTTCTGCCCATTGCAGCGTCTAGGGCAAGATCGGACCGCTTTTCTTCAAGGGGACTGCTTTGCGCAAAACGTGTCACTAGATTTTTCTCTTGCAGATAATTTTAGTGGCTATAAATCGACCACGCAAGACTTCACAATAATGATGGAGTAAAAAAAAGAAATGAGGTAAGCTACTAAAGCATCGACGAGTGACGAAAAGTACTGAAAGAAAGCAAGTAAAATATGTAGTACTTCAAGAATGACATTGAAGAGACAAGCCAACAATATAAATCAAGACGCAATCCAAGGCAAAAAAGTTCTGTTTTCACCCCCGTGCTGGAGAAGGAACTAAATGATTGTAGGCCGGCCGAAGTGGCCGTGCGGTAAAAGGCGCTGCAGTCTGGAACCGCAAGACCGCTACGGTCGCAGGTTCGAATCCTGCCTCGGGCATGGCTGTTTGTGACGTCCTTAGGTTAGTTAGGTTTAACTAGTTCTAAGTTCTAGGGGACTAATGACCTCAGCAGTTGAGTCCCATAGTGCTCAGAGCCATTTGAACCATTTTTTTGAGATGATTGTATTTAGCAAAGGTAAGCAATATTCTTTATCCTTACTCTTAAAAATGTCACAGATCTAGCATGTCAACAGGCTGAGAGAAACTAACTTAAACATCCTTTCAACAGAGAATCAGGTATTGCTGAAGAAGACTGGTTCTGGAGATTCAAGAGTTGTCTCCCAGAACTGACACTGCGATCACCCGAAGCGGCATCTATCACTAGAGCTGAGAACTTCAACAAGCCTAATGCAGATAAATTTTTCTCGATATTAAAAACCCCCTTGGGTGAAAATCACTTTCCGCCCCATCGCATCGTTAATGTCGACGACACTGTTCTAACTACTATCGAATAAGCAAGTAGAGGCCATTACATAATCCGAACGTGGAGTTCTGTCCACAGCAGTCATTCAGTCATTTGTATTTCCCTTTGAGGACATTTCATCCCCCCCCCAATTCCCCCCCCCCCCCCCAATGATTGATTGCTCTCGCATCGGGATGAAAACCGAGCTGGCTGATGGTGCTCCATCAGAAGCATTATTTCGTCATCTTTTGACCATTTCCTAAGGACCCTACTGTTCTGATGTTGGATGGTCACATGGCAACACGAAGAAGAAGGAGGCGGAGGTTCAATGTGGAGGCTGGCCGTGTGGCATTCCCCGCTCTGCCTGTGAGTGGACATGTGGCCGCTCCTTCAGCAACGTCCGAGCAGGCACACGGGGGGGAGGGGTTTATTAGTGATTGGGAGCTCCAATGTTAGGCGGGTGATGGAGCCCCTTAGGGAAATAGCGGAAAGGTCGGGGAAGAAGGCCAGTGTTCACTCTGTCTGCTTGCCGGGGGGTCTCATCCGAGATGTGGAGGAGGCCCTGCCGGCGATGATAGAGAGCACTGCGTGCACCCGACTGCAAATTGTTGCTCATGTCGGCACCAGTGACTCCTGTTGTCTGGGTTCAGATTTCATCCTCAGTTCATACAAGCGGTTGGCGAAGTTGGTGAAGGCGGAAAGCCTCGCTCGCGGAGTGGAATCTGAGCCAACAATTTTTAGTATCGTTCCCAGAACCTATCGCGGTCCTCTGGTTTGCAACAGACTGGAAGGCTTAAACCAGAGACCCAGACGATTCTGCGGAGATCTGGAGTGCAAATTTCTTGACCTCCGCTATCGGATGGAGAAATGTAAGGTCCCCCTGAATAGGTCAGGCGTGCACTACACGCAGGGAGCAGCTATGTGGTAGTGTAGTACGCGTGGAGTGCACAAGTGGGTCTTTTAGGTTAGAGAATTCCCTCCCTAGGCCCGACAAGGAGCCTTCTGAGACGCGACAAGGTAGTAGTAGGCAAAACGCAACAGGGAATAACAGTTTTAATGAGGTCATAGTAAACTGCAGGAGCGTCTATAGAAAGGTCCCAGAACTGCTGTCATTAATAAATGGTCACAATGCCCACATAGTACTAGGGACAGAAAGTTGGCTGAAACCAGATGTAAACAGTAATGAAATTCTAATTGATGGAGATCCGAAATGTGTAATAATTTGGGTGAAGTTCACGGTTAAATCAAGCTTAAACATGGTAACTGGATATCTATATAGGCCCCCTGGCTCAACAGCTGTTGTGGCAGAGCACCTGAAGGAAAATTTTGAAATTATTTTGAGTAGTTTTCCCGACCATGCTATGGGTGGCAGGGACAAAGAATCCAGAGAATTTTTTTTAGGTGCATTATCTGAAAACTACCTCGAGCAGTTAAAGAGAAACGACGCGTGGCGATAACATATTAGACCTTCTGGTGACAAAAAGACAGGGAATCAGCGACCATAAAGCGGTCACTGCATCGATGATTTCAGCCGTAAATAGAAATCTTAAAAACGGTAGGAAGATTTTTCTGTTTAGCAAATATGACAAAAAGCCGATTTCAAAGTACTTGACGGCTCAGCACAAAAGATTTGTCTCAAGTACAGATAGTGTTGAGAATCAGTGGACGAAGTTCAAAACCATCGTACAATATGCATTAGATGAGTATGTGCCAAGCAAGATCATAAGAGATGGAAAAGAGCCATCGTGGTACAACAACCGAGTTAGAAAACTGCTGCGGAAGCAGAGGGAACTTCACAGCAAACATAAACATAGCCAAAGCCTTGCAGACAAACAAAAATTACGCAAAGCGAAATGTAGTGTGAGGAAGGCTATGCGAGAGGTGTTCAATTAATTTGAAAGTAAAGTTCTATGTACTGACTTGGCAGAAAATCCTAAGAAATTTTGGTCTTATGTCAAAGGGGTAGGTGGATCAAAACAAAATGTCCAGGCACTCTGTGACCAAAATGGTACTGAAACAGAGGATGACAGACTAAATGCTGAAATACTAAATGTCTTTTTCCAAAGGTGTTTCGCAGAGGAAGACTGCACTGTAGTTCCTTTTCTAGATTATCGCACAGATGACAAAATGGTAGATATCAAAATAGAAGACAAAGGGATAGAAAAACAATTAAAATCGCTCAAAAGAGGAAAGGCCGCTGGACCTGATGCGATAACAGTTCGATTTGACACAGAGTACGCGAAGGAATTTGCCCCCCTTCTTGCAGCGGTGTACCGTAGGTCTCTAGAAGAGCGTAGCGTTCCAAAGGATTGCAAAAGGGCACAGGTCATCCCCGTTTTCAAGAAGGGACGTCGAACAGATGTGCAGAACTATAGACCTGTATCTCTAACGTCGATCAGTTGTAGAATTTTGGAGCACGTATTGTGTTGGAGTATAATGATTTTTCTGGAGACTAGAAATCTACTCTGTAGGAAGAGGCATGGGTTTCGAAAAAGACGATCGAGTGAAACCTAGCTCGCACTATTCGTTCACGAGACTCAGAGGGCCATAGACACGGGTTCCCAGGTAGTTCCGTGTTTCTTGACTTCCGCAAGGCGTCCGCTACAGTTCCCCACAGTCCTTTAATGAAGAAAGTAAGAGCTTATGGACTATCAGACCAATTGTGTGATTGCATTGAACAGTTTCTAGATAACAGAACACAGCATGTCACTCTCAATGGAGAGAAGTCTTCCGAAGTAAGAGTGATTTCTAGTGTGCAGCAGCGGAGTGTCGTAGGACCGTTGCTACTCACAATATACATAAATGACCTTGTAGATAACATCCGAAGTTCACTGAGGCTTTTTGCGGATGATGCTGTAGTATATCGAGAGGTTGTAACAATGGAAAATTGTACTAAATGCAGGAGGATCTGCAACGAATTGACGCATGGTGCAGGGAATGTCAATTGAAACTCATTGTAGATAAGTGCAATGTCCTACGAATACATAGAAAGAAAGATTGTTTATCATTTTACTACAGTATAGCAGGTCAACATCTCGAAGCAGTTAATTCCATAAATTATCTGGGAGTAGGCATTAGGAGTGATTTAAAATGGAATGATCGAATAAAGTTGATCGTCGGTAAAGGAGATGCCATACTGAGATTCATTGGAAGAATCCTAAGGAAATACAATCCGAAAACAAAGGAAGTACGTTACAGTACACTTGTTCGCCCACTGCTTCAATATGGCTCACCAGTGTGGGATCCGTGCCAGATAGGGTTGATAGAAGAGATAGAGAAGATCCAATGGAGAGCAGCGCGCTTCGTTACAGAATCATTTAGTAACCGCGAAAGCGTTACGGAGATGATATATAAACTCCAGTGGAAGACTCTGCAGACGCTCAGTAGCTCGGTATGGGCTTTTGTTGAAGTTTCGGGAACATACCTTCGCCGAGGAGTCAAGCAGTATATTGCTCCCTCTTACGTATATCTCGCGAAGAGACCATGAGGATAAAATCAGAGAGATTAGAGCCTACACTGAGGCATACCGACAATCTTTCTTTCCACGAACAATACGAGACTGGAATAGAAGGGAGAACCCATAGAGGTACTCAAAGTACCCTCCGCCACACACCGTCAGGTGGCTTGCGGAGTATCGATGTAGATGTAGATGTAGAAGAATTTGGACGCCATTATTCGCGCAGTGGAAACAAAGTGAAAATTATTACAATTCCGCCTCATTGTAGCCATAAATTGCAACCACTGCATGTGTCATTCATGTTTCCATTTCAATCATTTGTGCCACAGAGAAGTTCCTCCGCAACAATCCTGGGACGAGTAGTGACCCAATACCAAGTGAGCAGACTCTTCGGAGAAACATATCTGAGGGCAGCAATACCTATAACAGCCATTAATGGATTTAAAAAGTCTGGCATTTCTCCTTTTAACCCTGATGTTTTTGAAAAAGGAGATGTTGCTGCCCCTTAGCGTACTGACAAACCTCTTATTACTGAAGAAAGGCTTATGTTTTCCAGTTCTGAAACCCTGAAAATTGATCCAGTTCCATCTGCATATCATGATAATGCACCACATGTTCCAGCTGCAACGTCACCGCAGCCTAGTTCTTCTTCTTTTGGCTACTCCCGAAGATATCAACCCGCCACCCAAATCCGTTGAAGACCGCTCGCAGAAGAGGAAAACTGGCTCAGCTGCCATCCTAACAAGCAGTCGATCAACATCTGTTCAAGAGAAGAATTTGAAAGCATCCAAGCAAAAGGAAAACGGAATGAAGAAGAACGTGCAGAGCACAACAAATAGAGCGAGGAGGGAACTTCCTGTTTCACATAAGCAAAGGGAGACGAGCACCAAGAGTA
Source organism: Schistocerca serialis cubense (assembly GCF_023864345.2). Classification (NCBI taxonomy): domain Eukaryota; kingdom Metazoa; phylum Arthropoda; class Insecta; order Orthoptera; family Acrididae; genus Schistocerca; species Schistocerca serialis. The sequence continues at coordinate 523,129,063 of NC_064641.1, forward strand.
GCATAAGCTGTTCAAAGTATACCAGTAGCGAGGATGAAAATGAAAGATATGACGCTGAATGCATGTACTGCTAGGATAAATGGTCGACAAGGGCTGAAGGATGGATATGTTGTTCTTCTTGACGTGAATGGTCTCATGAAGACAGTGCTGCAGTTGACGATGACTGGGACGACTTCACTTGTGATTTCTGTACAGACAAATATTGGGAGTAAACTCATGGAACAATTATTGCGTTTCCTTAAAAGTGTGTTATGAACAATGTTAAATTTAACTTCAAAAAGTTATTTTCAAAAGTTTTCTTACTGATATTATTTTCGTTTCATTTAGTAACGATCTATAGGCATATATTGCCTTCATTTGTGTTAAAATTAATTACTACACTACATTATAGTTCCTTTCAAGGGAAGGAGCAATAATTTAATATTATATGCATTTTTTCACCAATGGACCACATTACTAAGCGTCCTGCGGCAGAGTGGTCATAGCGTAGCCATTGATATCATTGTTGTTGACATAAATTTCTTTAAGTTTATAAAATTGATAAAAAATTATTTTAATGTATATACAACAATAGTTCCAATGTTGAAGTTTGAGATGATAAGCCTGAACGGTCAACTATAGTGCTTTATTACTTAAGGTGACTACATTGTCCCGGTCTCCCTTACATGTATTCTAACGGTCCCATTAGGTGGACCCATTGCAGATTGGACAACTAGTAATAGGTTAGATTGCCAGGGAAAATTAGTGACGGTTAATCTAAATCTATATCTTCTATTCTTTACTAATAATAAAACTGTAAAAAGCTAATATCCAAAACTACCAGACGAGTTTTCATGGTGTTTTGAGAGATAACTTGAGGGTAGGTGGGAGCAGCGAAGTGGTATTATTTCACCAAAATCAGATCACGGAAGAAATATAATACTGTAATTATACTTTATCTGAAACCATCGTCTATCTGTTTCATCCCTCTGATCTTCGAAAGAACTACACGAAATTTCAGGGGTTTTCAGAGGTCACTTGAGCGTAGCCTGGGCTACCTATAGGTCTCATTTTATCAAAATGTCATCACGAAATGGATAAAGATATCATAATTTAAAATTTTATCTCGTTTGAAGTATATAACGCTACACAGGGAAAAAATTTACTTTTTAAAAAAATTTTTTCTCATTGAAGTTTGAGCTTAATCATATTACTGAAAATTCTTTTATTGTCTAATATGTTGTCATAATATGATTCAACATAATGAATACATTGCTTAAACAATCTCCATGTTGCTTCATCCATACTTCCGTACTAATACTTTACAAATTAAATGCAAACCAAATTGCTGAACCGATTTCACTGAATAGCTTGAACCCTGATACGCGGTAGACAAAACACAAAAGAATCGACTTGTAAGATTGTGAGGTTGAGGATGTAATGTATCCTTTTGTTACATTAATGAACGTCAGATGTGTCAAAGAGTTAATAAACTTGTGCATAACTTCCACGTTGTATGATGTACAAATCTTCAGTATCACGGTAGATAGATGCTTGCTCCTATAAACACCCCTTTTGTGACCACAGCTCGGCAGCTGTATGAGGAAAACTGTTATCTTTGCAACACGAGTAGCGTGTAAACCACTTGGCGTCAGAGATTCCAGTTCTTTCCCCCACTTCAGACACGTAACACGCTAGTTTCAAGGTTTCGTGTAAATGAAACTAAAAACTCAAACTTTTATTCATGACGCGAAGGAAAACTATTTATTCACCCACCTGCAGTCCAAGCCCAGAGTAGCGTTTTCAGTAGCTCGTGTCAACTTGGGAGCTCCGTTGTGCACGTCTCCACGTCTGCATTATACCGTGTGCTACACGGGATTCCTTGGTTACGCTCGGCGAGCAACTGCAAAAAATTGGAACTGTGTGCTGGAGCGGGAATCGAACCTGGGACCAAGCTTAAAGCGGGCAAGTACTCCATCGACTGAGCTATCCAAGCACAGTTCACTAACTCGGTAGGACCTCTGTTTTGCTGTTAAAACTTCACGAAAATCTCCCGCACATCTTACCTGACAGCTCTCTTGTGAAATGGATGTAGCGGAGAAATGGCTTGCAAAGAGACCGCACGAACTTCGACACACCGATTTGATTCATACAGACACGGTGTGTAGGGCAAGACTACGACCTCAGCATATATAAAGAGCAAGACCCAACTTTCAACTGTTTTCGAGGAAAACGAGTTTGAAAATGTTGTTACTGTTTATTTAAATTGTATGGTCGTTGGTAATCGAGCAGTCTGCAGCCGAGGGAAAAGTGCCTAGTCTCGTAAGCGCAAGGTCTCTGTAACGAATATAGCTGCCGGTGCTTCTTCTTGTCATTCCCACGTAATTCTAATACAAGATTTATTATGACTTTGCACATTTTCCGCGTTTGATCACTCATTTATTATTATGTTAATCATTATACTGAGAAAAGGAGATAACATTTTCCTTTTTTCGTAACTAGATTTGAAGTAATAATGCATACACGGAAACATTCAATGAAATCAGTACAGTAATTTTTTTATATTAGTGTAACAGCGTTTGTGCAAAGTACCACTACTGGCCATTAAAATTGCTACACCAAGAAGAAATGCAGATGATAGACAAGTATTCATTCGACAAATATATTATACTAGAACTGACATGTGATTACATTTTCAAGCAATTTGGGAGCGTAGATCCTGAGAAATCAGTACCCAGAACAACCACCTCTGGCCAGTACAACGGCCTTAATACGCCTGGGCATTGAGTCAAACAGAGCTTGGATGGCGTGTACAGGTACAGCTGCCCATGCAGCTTCAACACGATTCCACAGTTCATCAAGAGTAGCGAATGGCATATTGTGACGAGCCAGTTGCTCGGCGGCCACCATTGACCAGACGTTTTCAATTGGTGAGAGATCTGGCGAATGTGCTGGCCAGAGCAGCAGTCGACTATTTTCTGCATCCAGAAAGGCCCTTACAGGACCTGCAACATGCGGTCGTGCATTATCCTGCTGAAATGTAGGGTTTCGCAGGGATCGAATGAAGGGTATAGCCACGGGTCGTAACGTACACTGTTCAAAGTGCCGTCAATGCGAACAATAGGTGACCGAGACGTGTAACCAATGGCACCCCTTACCATCACGCTGGGTGATATGCCAATATGGCGATGACGAATACACGCTTCCAACGTGCGTTCACCGCGATGCCACCAAACACGGAGCGACCATCATGATGCTGTGAACAGAACCTGGATTCATCCCAAAAAATTACGTTTTCCTATTCGTGCACCCAGGTTAGTCGCTGAATACACCATCGCAGGCGCTCCTGTCTGTGATGCAGCGTCAAGGGTCACCGCAGCCATGGTCGCCGAGCTGACAGTCCATGCTGCTGCAAACGTCGTCGAACAGTTCGTGCAGATGGTTGTTGTCTTGCAAACGTCCTCATCTGTTGATTCAGGGATCGAGACGTGGCTGCACGGTCCGTTACAGTCATGTGGATAATATGCCTGTCATCTCGACTGCTAGTGGTACGAGGCCGTTGGGAACCCACCGTTTCCATATTCTGCTATGAGTCATTGGATCTCGACCAACGCGAGCAGCAATGTCGCGATACGATAAACCACAATCGCGATAGGCTACAATCCGACCTTTACTAAAATCGGAAACGTTCAAATGGTTCTGAGCACTATGCGACTTAACTTCTGAGGTCATCAGTCGCCTAGAACTTAGAACTAATTAAACCTAAATAACCTAAGGACATCACACACATCCATGCCCGAGGGATTCGAACGTGCGACCGTAGCGGTCGCGCGGCTCCAGACTGTAGCGCTTAGAATCGCTCGGCCACTCCGGCCGGCGTCGGAAACGTGATGTTACGCATTTCTCCTCCTTACACGAGGCATCACAACAACTTTTCACCAGGCAACGCCTATTAACTGCTGTTTGTGTATGAGAAATCGGTTGGAAATTTTCCTCATGTGAGCACGTTGTAGGTGTCGCCACCGGCGCCAACCTTGTGTGAATGCTCTGAAACGCTAATTATTTGCATATCACAGCATCTTCTTCCTGTCGGTTAAATTTTCATGTATGCAGCACGTCATCTTCGTGGTGTAGAAATTTTAATGGCCAGCAGTGTATAATGTGAAACCCACGAAGCACTACACGAATCAGGATGGTACTGATCGTAGAGACATGGAAAACAATAGCACACTGCGATATATATCGCACGTATAACGTACACCGACGGTTTGTAACTGTTCTTTTTTTAATGTGTCTGTTAAAAAACAAACTTGGTTTATAGTCGTGCGTGGACGACTGTCGGTGGAGCACTCGTCCGCGAAGGGATGAGATCCCAAGTTCGAATCCCGGTCCGGGACGTGGTTTTAGTCTTCCAGGATGTTTCAGATCACCGCACCCTCGACTGTACAGAAAAATCTCATTCTGCAGACCTTAGGTAGCTCGACATTCGTTGACTTAGTTGGGTTTTGACGATTTAGGGGTTTGCAAGTTGGGGGCTGGTAAAAACTACCAGTCCTCTACAACACTACTTCTCTCCTGCAGGTGAAGCACTGTAGAGTTTTTTTATGTTTTACACCTTTTCTTTGTATTAGTTGACATTGTTATGGTCAGAGCTCTCTGGTCAATATTGCAAGTTGTTGAATGGTCTTCGCTTGTAGGTCTTTATAGTCTGTTTCTGGTGAGCTACCGCTTTAAGAGTAGTGACGTAAAAATTCCTTGGTATATTAACTCACCAGTACAAAAATCATGAGTGGGACCACAGACCACGCATCTGACTACTATAAATAATGATATGCTGCTCTGGTTTCCAGACAGCTGGTCAGATAAATAACAAAAATAGACCGAAATTTATAGCCATTATCTGCGTCTTCAATCATGTTAACCACAGTAGTTCCCTAGAACTAATAAATGCTCCCTATGAATCTCTCGCACATTCTTACTGGTGTTGAACGCCAAGTCACAGGCTCAGACAAAACAAATATGGCGATTTGATACATTACTGTCAGCCTCATACAATGAAACTCTGTCAGAAGGAAGCTGCGCTTATAGGGTTCGGACAAAAATATGGATACATCGCGATAAATACCTGCTGGAACACAGATGTAGGTGTTCTTCTGTGCTTGACTAGGCACAGCACCTATGAAATGTGTTCAATAATTCGTAGGGGGCAGTCGTGGGCGGAACAGTATAGTGCGTAGTTGTGAGTGCAATATGTTGAAGCTAAGTTCTAACATTCTGCGTGGTGTCTGTTTGTTCTATATCGTGTCTCCCCACCACTTTCGCGCAACGACGCTCTGAGCGTGTTTTTAGGGAATTGACTAGTTTGAACCTGGGACCTGTTGCTGGTAAGGAGACGCCAGACCACACATGACATGTAGAATTCAGATGAGTTCAGTGAGACTAGCGATGATATAACCAAATACTTAATGATTTCAGCGTCAGCTGCACTGCGCTCCCTGTAAAAGAATCTTAATACTAACTAAATTTAGTGGAAGGGGTTCAAGGCTTTCCAATTTTTAGTTAGCTGGTAAAATAACGTCGAAAAAGCAGTTAAGTTTACCACTGGAAATTTTATTCTACTCACAAAACATTGTTTATAAATTGCACTATTGATAAAAGGAAATGTTTTAATACAGTATGGTAAAAACCGACTGCGTTCAACAAAAATGTGAACGAATATTCCCTGAATGGGTTTCCAAGTTCTACAATGGATCGAAGGATGACCTGTGCCATATCGCATCTCTAATCTAGGTTTAAATTAAGTTTCAAAAAAGAGAAAACTATCAAAATGGTCTACAGTGACCCTCAATTATCTTTAATTACTTATCTAACTTGTCGTAAATTACAGTGGCTGATGTAGCTTCTCAATAACTATATAACAGAAAAATCATCGCGTTTCAGATTTTTACTTCAAGTGGCAAATGTGAACACCATGAGCTTAATTGACAATCGACACTAGTATTACGCAGAACGGGGGTGTAACAGATGAGACTTCAGCAGTTCTGAGTAAAGATTTATGCGCTGTTATGCGGCATCGCGTGCGTTCATTACCTTGTCGCTGTTCGTCAGGGGGCGGCGGGCAGCTCTTGTCTCGGAAGCAACTCTTCCCTAATTTCTCCTTACTACAATTTACCGAAGTTGGTTGGCTGTGTTTTCATCTGACCAATCAGGGTCTCAATGTTAACCTTAAGCTCCGCCTACAAAAATTCTGTCTATCCAATGAGAAGCGTTATACTTTTCGTGGTGGGGCAATGTTTTTAAAGTTTGCAACGCAACAGAGACGCGAAAAAGTCTCACGCTGAAACTTGCAGCTGGTGTAGTCCTTTAGTGTTATTGTAAGATCTATACTGTTCTTCTGGAAGGCTCTAGCTTTTAACATGGGCTGGGGGGTGGTCCTAACGTAACACAGACGCGAAAAAGTCTCACGCTAAAACTTGCTGGTGGTGTGTGGTCCTAGCGGTTAGCTGGCTAAGTGGGTGTCCGTCCCGTATCGTAGGGCCTTCCAGCTTAACACGGTTCTACTCTCGGCTTCTGTTCTCGTTTCTCCCCTCGGAACTGCGTCTGTCTCACGGTGGGAAGGTATGACATGCATTTAGGCATTCTTGTGTTAGTCCGTGGTATTCCAATTGCTCACTCGCTACTCGTATTACTTTGGTTAATTTAATGTCACGATTTATTCGGAGCTATGTGACATACTACTGGATTTGCTTATCATGTCAGGGTTTTCATGGAAGGTGTTGGATTTACCTGACACCTTACAAAGTGACTTTGAACATGTGATAATCGCAGTATTTTTATAATGGATGCTTCCATAATCACGGTAGCCGAAGGTTTTGGTGTTTCAAGAGACACCACATCGAAATGTATTCCGCATGCGTGGAATGCGGAAAAAACATCATTCACTAAGTCACAACACAGACGAAAGTGTGTGTTGAGTGTGATCACCACCGACGGTTATTGCAGAGGATTGTGGTGAAAAGTAAGACTGTAAGACTGTAAAAGTCACAACAGAATGGAATTCGCACTCACAAAATCTGTCAGCTCCAAACTAACATAAAGTGGAGCTCGATAAGCTGGGAGCTGGAATTCCGGTATCAGTCATCAGTGATCTTAAGACCCGTATCACGAAAACGTAGTGACGAAGCAATAAATTTAGGACTGTGGAACGATGGAAGGAAGGTATTTGGACAGATGACTCTTTTTGTGCATTGTTTCCTACTTCTGGGCAGGTTCACGTACAAAGAGTGAAACATGGTGTGGGCTAACAACTTGGGCGCTCACGCGTAATCTACAAGGTCGCACTACTGCCAGGGATCATGTGACCATATTGGCTGATCAAGTTCATCCCATGGTACGATGCTGGTTCCCTAATGCCGGTGCTGCGTTGCAGACGACAGGGCCCCTCTTCACGTCATTTTCCATGACTGGTTTTGTGAGCACGAGAATAAATTGTCACATCTCTCCTGGCCATCGCATTCACCAGATCCCAATATTAATTTTGGAGAGTAGGGTGGGCAATAGCTAATCACCTTCAATATCTTTAGCTGAACTTGCCATTATTTTGCAGGAAGAGTGGCATACGATTCCTTGAAAACCACAACGGTCCTGTATTTCCATTCCGACAGGTCTTAAAGCTGTTTTGAAACCTTCTTCACAAAACCAGAGAAATAATATCGAATGGCTTCGACATATGTCACAACTGGAATCATAAAAGTCATACAAATACTTGATTATAACAGACCCCACGAAGGGATTTAAGTTGTTAATCCACTCACAATGTGCGTTTGGAGCTGGAAGAAATTATAAAACATGGTGAAAAGGCAAACACCCTCTGCCACGCACTTCACAGCGATTAGCAGACTATGCATGAAGATGTATAAATGCTATCCACGTTACGTATAGCTGCAACGGGCACGTTACCAGTGTTGTAACGGTGACCAGAGCGGTCGCGGTGTAGCAATGACGGAAACGCGGTGGGAGCAGCGGAGCGTCCCGCGAGCAACAACACAACGGGAGAGGACGGACACGACCAACGGAGGACGTTACGACACACCAAGAACAGACAACAGAGTAGCGAACCAAACAAGACAACCATGTCCACTTGAATAGAAACACGAAAGTCAATACGCTGTCTGAGGCGATATGTCCTGAGACGCACGCGATGTTAGACTGCTGGCTGAGCGCGAGGCAGGCGCTTAAGTACGCTATCGGGGGCGCCGCTATTGGCCACTGGGACCACGTGTTCCACATTGGCGCCCTCACACTAAAAGCGGGCCAGGAGGCGCGCGCCGCCACAGCTTTCGGCGCGATGGTGCAGAGACCTCTGTGGGTCTTCGACGTCCATGACGTCTGGCGCGGATTCAAATTCCGCGGCCTGCGGTACCAAAACCACAGTAAAGTAATAAATAACTTTGGTGCCGCAGGTACTAGAGGTACGTTGAATAAATTCTTGTGGTATTTTGCGTCCCATTAGTTGAGCTATAAACACTTCTGCCTTGAGCACAGTTGGTAAGGTGCCGTTTGCCCTCTGGTCTGAAACTTGGGAGAGGAGGCCACTGTTCAGCCGTCTCTGGTCATAGCGAGGGTCCTCCGCCAACGCAGGTCCACCTGAGTGCACTCAATACACCTCTAACATCAAACATAAACTGAACGTCGGCATTTCATATGGCGGGATGTCGAATTATTCATGAACTATCTTTCTGTGAAAGGTGTAATTACATGTACACTCCGTTGTACACGTCCCAATTTTACTGTGTTTTGCATGTTAGCTTAGCAGAACAATATATTCACTGATATTCCAATTAATAGTTAACTCGTTACCGTCTGGGTAGTTGGCTATTGCACGCTTATTCGAACGGACATAACTTCCAATAGCCTACAAAGAGATAGAGTCGATATTGACTATTATAACTTAGGACATGGGGATGAGGGGTACACTTAAGGTGGACGGTCAAGGCCCCTGTAATTGTTACTCCTTAAGCAACAACTACCAAATTCATTGTTTATTCAAAACAGGTAAGAGACAATCAACGTGCGCATCTTTTATAAAATATTGCAGGTATCTTGCTTCTCGAGCAAGACAGCAGATAACAATTACCAACAGACTTAAGGATATGACCAACAGAGATTTCAAATAAATTACAGTCTGAAGCTGATTTAAAGAAATGGTACAATTTTTTATAATAATTTGCAGTGTCAAGCTGATTTGCGAAAAGCATCAGTTCGTTTGGAACCCCCAAAAACCCAACCACGTGACTACAATTACAATTCATACTCAACAAATTTAAAACCTCTCTCTTTTATTTAAAAAAAAACAGTGCATGAAATGGGTTACGTTTATTAAATGGGCAGTGACCGCAGGCTGCCCTGGGCTAAGTGACTTGACTTAAATGTCGGAAGCAGCAGACCAGCCGTCCAAACAATACCTAAACTCTGGGACCCAACCGGGAGTCACTTCCCATTAGACGGCACGCCACAGCTTCTGTGCACCGATGCGGAACGTGGCGCCGCACCCACGCACTCCAACTTGGAGAAACTGGAACACAAACAAACCGCAGAAGACCGGCAAACACCAACCAAACATCAATAAATAAACGTTAAGAATTTGATAAACAATGAAATGCACAAACCAATTACTGTTGAGTAAGTGCATTCATTGCAATTTTTTATTTATTTATTCATTTTTTTAACAGCAATATACCAGGGACGTCACTTGATGGCAATAACCCAAAATCACACGCACGCCTTCGTGATAATCTGCCTTTTAATAGACATCCAGCAAGCAAATATTACTGCTGGTCTGCATACAGTCACACAGACTCTGCCGGCTGCTCTTACTTCGACAACACGTGTATTAGAACCAACCGACCAACAAATACACCCACTGCAACGCAAATCGTTCGACGAAAGGTACCAAAACCACTTACACGTACGATGGAGAGCGTTGTTCGAGAGAAAACAGGCACCAAAGCAATGCGACGAGCAGCGCCCGAAGTTGACATCAGACAGGTCCACCACAAACTCGCGACCGTCTTGCAAGGTAGACCGGCCACGCCAACGCTGGCCCAGCCCGCGTGTTTGCTGCGTCGTCCCCTCAGGCACGTCCTAGCGCCTCGTAGCGAGTCCGACGACCAACTCCCCTACCGCAAATAAATACCCGCTGGCAGATTACAACAGGGGCAAAGAGCGTAGTAAAGGCGGGTAATCGATAGTCGTGCCAAAGAGCTGGTGTGCCAGAAAATCACACCACGGCTCAGCTATATTTTGTTTTTGTATGATTGTAATGTTCTCTTCATTAACCAGAGTTTGTATCATCTGTAAAGTAGTTTTTTTACGCAGTTATTTCTAGTAGTCGTGTTTTCCGAGTGTGTCCTTCAAGTGGGCGTGAAACTATTTATAGTAAACTATCGATAACGGAAATCTGTCGAAAGAAGTGAAACGTTAAATGAATTCTGCTCATCCGATTTCAACGAGAGAGAAATATGTGCCTGAATTCAGTATTCATCGTATGTCTATTGGCAATGAATGACCTGGTGGGCATACCAGAAATTTAACTACAAATTGAAATATCGAGGAGATGCATGATGTAGCATTCAGAGATGTTTGACACAGCTGTCGCATTACACACATCATAAGGAAAACTTTGGTGCACTTTAGGTGAGAAACGTGGTACCCAAAAATACACAGAGGTCGACTCTCAGAATGAACTTGTGCGGTTAGGAAGTATCAAACTAAAGTTCTTAGTCGCTTTCTTGCCTCGGTTGACACCTGCGTCCACAAGACCGCTCTAGAGACGAGGCGGCTGTTTTAACTGTTAGGAAGAGGTCAGCGGCGGCAGTTCACAAGAGCGGAGTAGTCAATTTTGTTTGCCGAATTCCACAGGGAGCAATGTTCCTAGGGTGAAAAAAAGACACCGTCTTGTTAAAAACCCTGTTAAAAGTTAAACAGTAATAATACACTGTTCTACGAGGGTAGCACCACGTATACATGGCCTTAATAGCCAATAACGGAAACAAGATCGCCAAAACAAAGAAAAAGCTCTTACAGCTCTTTAAAAGAGACAAATGTCACGAACTTCATATATCTTTATTCTTCTTTTATACATATTTCTCAAGGTAGTCAGTCTGGCGGGGACACATTCCTCCCAACAGGGGAACAGTTTGTGGATAGGGTCGTTATAGAATGTTTGGTTTTGTTGACGAAGGCACAACATGATCACTGCTAGCAGCGGTCTTCGTTATCAAACTGAGTCCTCTAAGTTGCTCTTTAAGTTATGGAAAAAGATGAAAATCGGTTGGGTTCAAGTCGGAGCTGTACGGAGGATGATCTACGACTGTGAACCGAAGGCTTCGGATTGTAGCAGTTGTAACACATTACTAATGTCACAATCATCTTCCATGGATTTCAATTGGGGACAAGTTTTCTGCGGCAAGTTTCCTGCGGTTGAAAGTCGATTACAGCGCCATGTTTCTCTCTCACCGGTACAGCTACGTTACTCACCGCCTTGGTACGTGGTACAATTCGGAGCTCCCTACCGGCAGTTGGTTGCCACTTGCGTCGGCGAAGTGGGGAAGTCGACCGAGGAATATGCACGGCATGTAATGCCTAAAGCGACATTGAAAACAGAAAAGAATAAAGAGACATCAATAAGGTAGCCGAGCACCAGGCATCCATAATCCTCCAAAGATAACGGTCAGGACCCAGCAAAACGACCGAATGGATTCAACCGATTACTCAAATACAATATGTGGAATGAAATAAGGTGTTTGAGAAAGATGAGCGTTTACTAGGACACCACAGCCCGTCAGTGGTTCGAAAAATATGAAGAGAAGCCAAATTTTGGGATAAATTCCAGGCCGAACTGAAGGAAACATTTGGTGACAGTCAGCACCAACAACGGAAAAAAGGGCCCAACAGTCAAACATACCGAATGGTTTTTGCCCTAGGCCAAATAGTGATTCCAAATATGACAGAAGCCAATAAAATCACACACTTGGCGAAAGTAGTAGCAAAAGATATGTACGAAACTCTTCTGGAAGAACGTACCAAAATGAGTCGGACGGAAGAATTATGACTGGCTGACGAATGTGGTCTTTATGATAGTCTTGGAAGACCACCATGATCTCGCCTCTCTCATTTGCAGATAATAAGAGACGAGGTACAGTACTGTACAGCAGCCAGAAATGTCGGATCGAGCACACAAGAGACAGCAGCCATGAATGTCGACCCAATCCATCAGGAGGTAATAGAGAATGTTAAAGAACAGGTGTTTCAATCTACACCAGTGTCCACCAAGTCGGACTTACTCCGCAGCCAACAAACGGTTAGCCAGCATCCGATCAACACAGGTAGAACCAACTCCTACGTCAACCATAACGTCCTGTAGAAAAATAGACATATGGAGGAAGGAAGATGTCACATCAGTGTGTTTCCACTGCTGGTGCCCTTGACACATTTACTTAGTTAAGTTCAGAGAGAAAAGGCGAGCCAGCCGCTGTGGCCGAGTGATTCTAGGTGATTCAGTCTAGAACCGCGCGACCGCTGCGGTATCAGGTTCGAATCTTGCTTCAGGCATGGATGTGTGTGATATCCTTACGTTGGTTAGGTTTAAGTAATTCTAAGTTCTAGGGGACTGATGACCTCAGGTGTTAAATCCCATAGTTCTCAGAGCAAGTTGAACCAGAGAAGGCCAGTTTCCAACGACTTCTGCGCTGCCATATTCAATCCGGTGCACTGCAGATGATTATAGTCAGCCTTTGGGATGCTGCCCGTCAAGTACTCTGCACGAGATCACATCCCATCACGCCGTAGCTGTACCCTGTCGGTGCACAGAGGTACCAGCCGCTTGACTAGCAGCCGACTTCTGGAAAGCTAAGCGAGGCGACCAACTACTGATTTGGGGCAGCCACAGATGCCAGTACTCCATTCACGACAGTCACCAACATGTTATGAAATCTGAGAGACGGCATGATGGACAGCGAACGTCTCTGGGTGCTGGTCGACTCATCGTCGACTCTGTGAGGTATGCTTATCGTCGTCAAACGAAGAAGAGTACATTCCGTGCTAAGAAAGCAAATACGATAAAAAAACGCAGATGGAAAATTTCAATCCAGCAGGGACATGTTCTGCAAGATTGACTAACAATGACGGATCACAGTCCTTCGAATTCGTCGTTTAAAGGGATGTGATTATTCTCAGATGGGACTTATAGCAGACATCACAAGCAGCCATAGATTGTGAAAGATCATACATATCTCTAGGTTGACGAATACATTCCAACAAGCGCACGTAACAAAATTTGTTCTGGGAAGTTATTCGCCACCGAAGGTGTTGTTATCCCACCAACATAAACGACATGAATTCCAAGAGGTACTCAGTTAAACTGTAAAACTTTTGTTGACTGCAGAAAGCTATTCACGCTCACAAAATAAATCCACGTGCCAGTGACGATTGTAAGTGTTGTAGGTAGTAAAGGTCAGCTTTGGATTATTAATTGTCACGAGCGGTCACAATTCGTTCCTAAAGGAACGTGCATATGGACAGCCGAACCAGCCCAGGAAAGGGCAGCTTAGTGTGATCGACGAAGAATCCCACTGTGATTCCACTGCCGACGTCGCAGGGTAGGCAGCTAGTATCGAATTGCCAATTTGATCTTGCCTAGCCGGTCGCTGTGGCCGAGCGGTTCTAGGCGCTTCAGTCCGGAACCGCGCTGTTGCTACGGTCGCAGGTTCGAAACCTGCCTGTGATGTCTTTAGGTGAGTCAGGTTTAAGTAGTTCTAAGTCAAGGGGACTGATGATCTAAGATGTTAAGTCTCATAGTCCTTAGAGCCAGTTGAACCATTTGATCTGGCCTGACCGATAAAAATTATCACCAAATGACCGCCGGTCTGCGTCACTTTTCGGAGAAAGTGAAAGAAGATTAGAATTTGACGTCTCATCGAGAAGAAAGTCATTACAGATAGAGTACAAACTTTAATGTGGGAGGGATGTGAAAGGAAATCCTTCTCAATGGATAGATCTCAGCATTTGCCTTAAGCATTTTTGCGAAATTATGCGGATGGCTGGACAGGGATCTGCACCATCGTCTTCCCAAATGCGTGTCCTGTGTGCCAACAGCTGTGCCACCAGCCCCAGGGCAGTTTTCAGATGCCTTAAAAATTGAAGTGACCAAAATGCAGACCAAGTGGCGTACGACAAACCAATATATCAACACAGGATCATCTACCAATCACTCTGTTGTCGTACAGCGTGTCGCAAGCATAATAACAGATAATAGGAGGAAGAGGAGGAGAAGATACCACCATTAAATCTTCAGAGACTGCTTGGGTCTTTCCTTGGAATCCTGTGAGGAAGGATGGAAAATGTCGTTTACGTGTTTACTGCCAACAGCTGAACAAAACCTGTTGTCTGCCCGTTGGTGCATATTGATATCGTCCTAGACTGCTTTAAACAAGGTACACATTTCTCAACTATAGACATGCAGACAGGCTACCGTCAAATTGAGGTCGACAAGGTTGACTGAGGAAAGAGCGTCTTCATGACTCCTGATAGCCTCTATGGGTTCGAATATATTATCTTTGGACAGTGTAACACTTTGTCCACCTTCGAACTTATAGTGGACTCTTTGTTTCGACACCTGAAACAGTCGATGTGTCTTTGCTACAGGGATGACACTATTATTTTGTGAAGATATTTGAAGAACATGTAAGCTGCCTGACAACCGTGTTGAAGTGTTTTCAAGTGCAGGCCTCCATCTGAATCCAAAAAGTGCCTTCCCACAAACGAAGAAATAAAAATCTTGAGACACCTATTAAAAGGAGATGGAGTCCATCCTGATCTAAAGAAAAATAACAGTAGTTTTCAAACACCCCAGCACATTGTGATGTGAAAGGGCTTTTAGGAATAAGCTCATACTACTGCCAATTCATAAACTATTTCTGCACCAAGGCCAGTCTTGCAAAATCTACCGCTAGGAGATTCTAAATTTTTCAGGACATCCAGAAGTAACTAGACAAGAAGCTGCAAGATGACATCATTGACCCTTCAGAGGGTGCTTGGCCCTTTCAATTGTAGCTTGTGAGGAAATATGTAAAAATTCGTTTATTTCTTGACCGCCAAAGTTCTTTCCTTTTCCTTAAGGAGGCAGTAACATGTTCTGCATTCCTAGCATTGTATGACAAGAATGCCGAGACAGAACTTGACACCGACACTCGCAGTTATGGAATAGGTGCAGTTATAGAGAACATTGAGGAAAGGCGCTGAAAATCTGATAGCTTATTCTTCCACAGTACTCACCGAGATGAATTAGCCTACAATAAAGAGAGCGAGTGCCTTTTAGTTCTTTGGCCCATGAAAAGCTTCTTTTCGCATTTATTTCGTAAACCGTTCATTTCTGTGATAGAGCACTATTCTCTACGGCAGCTGAAGAGCCTGATGGATCTGTTAAGTATACCAATCTGCTGGGCACTGAGGCTGCAGCATTAAAACATCACAGTGGACGATAACAGAAGGGTGTCCACCATCTTTCAAGGAATCCCTTGACGGAATCCAGCAACCTGGACGAGACCTGGGTGACCGATTCTTTAAGTAACATTGCACTACCGCAAACCATAGCAGCCTTAAAGGAGGAGGAACCGCCGAAAGAGAATTCCACTTAATAAATGGAGCACTATATAGGCGGAAGGGTAACTATGACCCAACTGAGCTGTATTGGCAACCCTTCATCCGCTCGTCTACAGTTGAGAAGTTCTTCCACAGCACTCCAGCATCCACACACCTGGGATTCGTGAAGACTGAAAAATAGTCGACAAACGGAAAAGATGAATAGTAGTATCACTAACTACCTCACTAACTATATCCTGTCAACAAAGCTGTACCGACTGCCAAAGCTCTGGGAACTGCGAAGTTCCTTGTAAGAGACATCATTTGAAACATGGAGTACCCGTGTGATGGTCTCTGGTCATGGAACACGTTTCTAATCGAGACTAATATCAGAGGTGTTTTCAGGTTGCGCCATCACTCACCACTGCCTGCCATCCACAGAAAAATGACCTCACAGAATGTTTCAATAATACGTTGACAGATATGCTCTCTATGTTCTTTGATATCGAACACGGAGATTGTGATACAATACTTGCTAACAACAAAGCAAAGCCGGACACTACAGGCTTCACACAGTTGTTTCTTTTGTGATGCCACGAGGCCAAAACGACATTGGAGACAATGTTCCTGTGTTATCCCGACAATACTTCGATTCTCGGGATGAATACGTCAAACGCCTCATCAACAGGACTTATGGCAGTTGGATCGCTTTGGTTCCAGGACGCCAAGGAAGACGACAGCGCTATAAGACAAAGCTCTGGCTAGACCTTCATGGCCTGGGAGATTTGGAGTGGGCTTTTACACCTTTGTGGAAAGTGGAACTGTTGGAAAAGTTACTAAAGAGCTACTTTAGTCTATATAGTATCCTTCATCGCTTGCCGGACGTCATAAGTCAGATATTATGACAGCCAAAAAGACAAAAATGTATCGACGTAGTCCATTGCTTCTGTATGAAACCTCTCTGCAGTCCATATCAGTGATGGGAGCTTCAAGGCAACTGAAGGCGCACTCGACGATCGAGAAGCTGTGACGGACGGAGCTAACTTGGATTCCTATCATAATGAATATGATGTAACAACGCCATCATAACGTGAGGATCCGCCAGTGCCCCCGTATTTACGAACAATAACCAGAACTAAAGCCACAGTGTGGTAATCACTTTTTCCTCTTTCCGACAGCGACTCTTTTCTGATGAGGAAAGGGCAATGCCGTGAGCTTTGGAGCACGCAGTGCAGATATGTCTGAAAATAGAATGGCACAGTTCCAACCTACACATGATGTACAAACCCTGTGAGCAGTGGAGGGAGAAAAGAATTACAGATTCGGTGCATGCTGTTCATAATATAACAGTGACGTCTACTTCATTGTGTTCAAAATTCTACGTGGCCTGTGAGATAAAATAAAAGCATAATTTAATAACTAAGTTTATTCAGCAGTTAATTACTCAATGTTTTCCGCCCGAATTATCAAAACGAGATTATTGTTCTGTAGGTTCACATGCGAGCTGTCACGTAAACAGCTAATAATTAAAACAAAAGAAAATTAAAATATTGACAACTTAAAGAGAATTGAATAACATGTTACACTTTTCATTAATACAGCGTTCGTGGCGTCAGTCAACTTCGTTTATTAGTTGCTGCTATGGATCACTACCTAGCGATCTTTCCTCTCTCATTTTTTCATACCCCTGTGGTTTTACGATATGTCATTTTCGAATAATTTTAATATCTGTGTTTGGGTTAATGAAATACATTTCTCCTCCATTACCAATAAATACGTCTCATAATCACAAGCTTCCGCAAACGCCGTCAAATTCATTAGATGATTTCTGCTGCTTAATCCATTTATACTGTGAAATATTCCAGTATATCGGGCTCTATTAAAGGTGCCTTCGTAGACGTTAAACAATACACTACTGGCCATTAAAACTGCTACACCACGAAGATGACGTGCTACATACACGAAATTTAACCGACAGGAAGAAGATGCAAATGATTAGCTTTTCAGAGCATTCACACCAGGTTGGCGTCGATGGCGACACCTACAACGTGCTGACATGAGGAACGTTTCCAACCGATTTCTCATACACAAGCAGCAGTTGACCGGCGCTACCTAGTGAAACGTTGTTGTGATGTCTCGTGTAAGGAGGAAAAATACGTACCATCTCGTTTCCGACTTTGATAAAGGTCGGATTGTAGCCTATCGCGATTGTGGTTTGTCGTATCGCGACACTGCTACTCGCGTTGGTCGAGATCTAATGACTCTTAGCAGAATATGGAATCGGTGGGTTCAGGAGGGTAATACGGCACGCCGTGCTGGATCCCAACGGCCTCGTATCACTAGCAGGCGAGATGACAGCCATCTTATCCGCAGGACAACCATCTGCACGAACAGTTCGATGACGTTTGCAGCAGCATGCACTATCAGCTCGGAGGCCATGGCTGCGGTTACCCTTGACGCTGCATCACAGACAGGAGCGCCTACCGTTGTGTACTCAACGACGAACCTGGGTGCACGAATGGCAGAACGTCATTTTTTCGGATGAATCCAGGTTCTGTTTACAGCATCATGATGGTCGCATCCGTGTTTGGCGACATCGTGGTGAACGCACATTGGAAGCGTGTATTCGTCATCGCCATACTGGTCTATCACCCGGCGTGATGGTATGGGGTGCCATTGGTTACACGCCTCGGTCACCTCTTGTTCACATTGACGGCACTTTGAACAGTGGACGTTACATTTCAGATGTGTTACGACCCGTGGCTCTACCCTTCATTCGATCCCTGCGAAACCCTACATTTCAGCTGGATAATGCGTGACCGCATGTTACAGGTCCTGTACGGGCCTTTCTGGATACAGAAAATGTTCGACTGCTGCCCTGGCCAGCACGTTCTCCAGATCTCTCACCAACTGAAAACGTCTGGTCAACGGTGGCAGAGCAACTGGCTCGTCGCAATACGCCAGCCACTACTTTTGATGAACTGTGGCATCGTGTTGAAGCTGCATGGGCAGCTGTAGCTGTACAAGCCATCCAATCTCTGTTCGACTCAATGCCCAGGCGTATCAAGGCCGTTATTATGGCCAGAGGTTGATCTGGGTGCTGATTTCTCAGGATCTATGTACCGAAATTGCGTGAAAATGTAATCACATTTCAGTTCTAATATTATATATTTGTCCAATGAATACCAGTTTATCATCTGTATTTCCTCCTGGTGTAGCAATTTTAATGGCCAGTAGTGTAGATGAATCTCTGCAAACTTTCACAACAGGACTCTGTCGCAGACTCAAAAGTGTTTTTTATTCAGATGTATCACTCATCATAGTCACAAATTCATTGATATTGATTTCTCTGATATTGAGTGTTTGAGACTAAGGTATGTTATAAGGTGGCGATAATATCCTATCTGACTTCTTGAACTATGACGGAACTGAGCTCATTACTGTACATCGACCGTAGCAATCAGCAAAGACGAACGCTTTCGGAATGGCGAACTATTGTAGTTTACGCTTTAGCTAGGAGAGTGAACATACACCACTTTTTTTGGTATTGACATTCATTACTTCGTTTTAGAGGCTTTAAAAGGTAGGTGCTTTGATATACAGCTACATCTACGCTTATACGTGTGGTAAATGTGAAGTGAATGGAAACTTTGTTGTTGTGCCATGTATTATGGCTTCTTTCGATACCATTCACGTGCTTGACGAGACAATCAGAACATTATAATAGCATCGTCAGCGTGTATGATGTTTAATACATGGAGATGACAAATTTTAGGGATTATATACAACTGTACGAAGAATTTGTATTAAGTTGTAAGTAAGCTGTTTAGGTTTTTTTATTGGTAACGCCACCTCTGTATGAAAATCACTGGCTGTGCTGTGTGTGGCTGCTTTGCATTGTTGTAATACTCGCCATTGTAGTGTTGGGCAGCGGTAGCTGGATGTGAACAGCGCGTAGCGTTGCGCAGTTGGAGGTGAGCCGCCAGCAGTGGTGGATGTGCGGAGAGAGATGGCGGAGTTTTGAAATTTGTCATGAACTGCTATATTTATATATGATGATATCAAGGTAAATACATTGTTTGTTCTCTATTAATATCTTTCATTTGCTAACTATCCCTATCAGTAGTTAGTGCCTTCAGTAGTTTGAATCTTTCATTTAGCTGGCAGTAGTGGCGCTCGCTGTATTGCAGTAGCTTGAGTAGCGAAGATTTTGTGAGGTAAGTGATTGGTGAAAGGTATAGTTTACTGTTAGTCAGGGCCCATTCTTTTGTAGGGATTATTGAAAGTCAGATTGCGTTGCGCTAACAAAATATTGTGTGTCAGTTTAAGCACAGTCATGTATAATTGTTCAAAAGGTGACGTTTCATATGTCGACCCTTAGCCGAGGATACCTCACTGGAATCTTCTGATTTTTTGTTGTAGTTTGTGTAATTAGTGTAGATTTTGTTTATTGCTAGCGCGTAATTGTAGAGAAAATCTCCTTTGTAGTTGCAGACTTTCATTGTTGTACAGTAAAACAGTTGTGGCATGCATGTAGATTTGCACCAGGTATTTCGCAACTGCGCTTGCAATTAACGAGACATTATTTTCAGTGCTATGTTATGTGTTCTCTTATTTTTGATCTTCAAATTGTGTTTTTCTGTGTTGTCGTGTGAAATACTGTGACAATAATGGCGTGTGAAAAACGTAATACTAGGCTCCAAAGTAAACTGAGAAATGACAGTGAAAATGAAAGTAGTGTGTTAGCGCCACCGAGTAATGAATTAACTGATGTTCAAAGTAGTAATTTGGTAATTGTGCATAGGGAAATGGAGCGGGCGACAAAAAATGGCGTGGACAGGGAAACAATTAGTGAAGAGGGAAGCATTATCGATCGATCGGTCGGCAACAGCTCGCCTCAGGAATCCGAAATGACAGGACACAATTTTGCAAATACTGTAAATTCAGGTTTTGCGTCCTCACCGTTTTCTCAAATGAGTCAAGACACATTTTCCGCTTGTCAAAATGTGAATGTTGCCGGTGCAAATTCACTGCCGAAAAGCACTGAGGAACATGTTTCAGGCACCAGTGCATTGTTATTACAATTAATGCAACAAATGGGCCAAAAGCTTGAAAAGTTAGACACAATGGAACAACACCAGAGACAAACACAGCAACAGTTAGACGCAATGGGACAAAATCTTAAAAAGTTAGACACCACACTTGAACAAACACATGAAGATTTAATTAGTGAGTTACATAACATTGAATCGAAATGTCAAAAAGTCTGTAATGATGTAAAAACACAAATTTGTGAGCATTTTCAACCCATTTTTTTGCGGCATGAAAATGTATTACAGAATCATGAAGCAGCCATAAAAGAACTGCAAACTATTGTTCATGAAAATCACAACACCTTGCAAGCTAAAATTGACTCAGTTGCATCTACCGATTCGGTTACGCAACTTGCAAAAACTCAGGAAAACTTAAAGGACACAGTAGATACTCTGAAACTTGGTTCAGAAAAACATACAGAGGAAATAATTTCACTATCGGATAAAGTAGCCGAACTTTCAGATCAGTTCACTAACTTATATACAAAGGTAGATGATGATCTGAATAACACAACACCTGTAGCCTTCACTGACACTGAAGAGTATGTAGAAATTAGAAAATTCAAACAAAATCAAAATCAAATCAATACACAGTACAAAAGAGAAATCCGGGGAGTGCAAGATCAGTTTGCACAAGTAGTACAAGAATTACGTATTTCAGAGGACACTCGCACCCCAATACGGGAAGAGGGACACAGAAATACGGAACAGCCACAAAATAATAACACAGCGCATTTCGGAAATTATGAAAGAAATTGGCAATGTGCACCGAATTTTGAGATTTAACAGCCGACACGACGTTACAATGACCGACATGCGACTCGCCGACATGAGGATTTTGACTATAAGCTGTTCATTACTACACGTAAATTCAAAACATTTAAGAATTCCGGCAACGACATTCATCCACAAGCGTGGCTCCATCAATTCTCTCATTGTTTTCCTCCCAACTGGTCATTGGAGCACAGGTTAGAATTTATGTGTGGCTATTTAGAGAACGAACCAGCTGTAAGAATGCAATCGGTCATTGACGATTGTCACAGTGAAGGAGAATTTTACCATGCCTTCCTCTCAGCATATTGGTCTCAAGCTACACAAGACCGAGTAAAACATGGCATCATAATGATGAAACATTTCGAACAATCTGAATTCTCCAGTCTTGTGAAATATTTTGAAGACATGTTGCACAAGAATCAATACCTGTCAAACCCATACAGCCCCTCAGAACTCATCCGCATTTGCTTAATCAAATTACCTGAACATTTACGACATATTATTTTGGCAGGACGTTACAAAGACGACATTGAAGCTTTTCAGGGACTGTTACAAGAACTGGAAAGTGACACTGACAATCGCGGAACGCAGGAGCACAACAATTACAGATCACATCAGTCGCAATTCCGCGATGAAAGAAATAATAACTGGACGCGACAAGGCTATTCTCACAACACAAATCGTGACCGAAACAGACACCACCCGTATTACAACCATTGGCAGAGTAGTAATAATTACAGGGAAAGATCGCATTTCCGTAGTAATGTCTATCATAGAGACAATCAGAGAACCAGACAATTTGGGAACCGAAATAATTATTAAAAAGGGAGACAGAATAACTTTAGACGCAACGGTCCAGCGCGCAGTTACGATTCAGGGAGTAATTCTCCACCACGTGACCGACAAGGAAGAAACTACGGAATCTACCGACATGACGACAGACGATGTGATCGTAACGACAGACCTGAATTGCATCAGAACTGGCGGGATTTAAACAGGGCAGTGCCCTCTCGTCACAGTGAATTTGTAGAAGTTAGGTCTCCAAATCCCAATAACGGCGCGTGCCAACAAAGAGACAGACAATGACTCACACAGCAGGCAGCCGCGTGCGCCCGCTGGCTCCGAGAAAAATAACATAAGACGTTAGCCTTGAGAAAAATTTTAGCATTCTTTACCGATGTACCATATACCACATGATGATTCCACTGAAGCTGAAACTCTGCGTACTAGGAAGAGTAAAGGTTTACACCACATTTCACATGTAAAACCGTTTATTGAAAGATAATCTGCTTTTTAACTTTGTCTTTGCCATAAAACTTTTCACTTCACATTTCTAGGATGCATTGTCAGACTTAGAAACTGTTACCATGCAACAATGTTTGAAGTTAAATATCCAATCAAGAACCAAGACAACTTATTTAAACAGAAATTACGAATGCATTGTTATAGTAAACAGACATCACAGTGTTATTGTGTGTGTACATTCTTGCTTGTTAGTTGCACGATTACATAATGACTATAAGGCTTACATACTTAGAACATATACTGGCACTGCTAATAAGATTTTCATGCAACATTTTGGTTTACTTGAAAAGACATTCTTTATTTGAAGTACTTTCTGTTGGATTAAAGATGACTTATCAATTGGTTTCTTTGACAGCTACACAATTATATCACGACGCTACTAATGTGTGACACAATTTACATTGTTGCTTTTGTGCTGTATCTGCTTTATATCTGCACAGTTTTTCTGAATTCTTCTGGAAAGTGAAACATGTTTTAGTAGTAACGTTTGTGGTATAGCTACAATGAGACTGCCTTTTCCGTAGCACAACAATACGTTACAGCACAGTACTTTCTTCATCACAATAATAAGCGTAATAACTACGATATCTATACACAAAGCATTTCACTTTTGTTTATCATGAGGTAAGTACATTGACTTCTGCAGAACTTAGCTTTCGGAGGACGATAACTACGACACTTCCACAGAGATTATGTTGCAACAAGACGCACATTTAGCGCTACAGGAGACGTATTTGAGTGATTGATTTTGTACTTACAATATATATTTTTAAAGATATTTGGAGTACAATGATACAAAGGTTTTCCGTGATACATTTAATTCCATTGCTGTAATCTGTAACACCTGAGGGTATAATTACATTAATCCTCAGGGGGGTACACGCTTACTTTGTGTACCATGTGTGTGGCAACCACAAGGAACCCTAGCTAATATGGTATTTGCTTATACAACTTTACACATCGGTACCATATTTCTCCAACACAGAATTACACAGCCACCTGATCATTTAACTGAGAGATAAACTTTTTTACTATGTCAGTGACAGATGTTTACGTAATTAAACAGTTGGATAACTTCACACTTACGAAATTGTATTTTGTCTGTACTTTGAGAAATGCTCATATTTTTCGGAACTATTGTGATACTACGAGAGCTTTGAATGATGTATTTGGTATGAGATCATGATTTTTAAAGTACGTTTGATGTAGATGACACTATTTAAATGAGCAGAGAATTCTTTTTAGGTTTTGAAATTATTGGAGGAAGCTACGACGATTTTGAGATTTGACTGAGGTGTTATGATGTTATTATTACGACGACGATGTGTATTATGCTGCTGAGGTATGTTTATGATTAATAGGCTGATGCTATATGAGTTATTTGATTAAGTCACATAGCTGTTATGATGAAATATTGAAGAAGTGTCGACGAATAAGGTAAGGAATAATGAGTAGTGTTTAGGGACTCTGGTTTGTGAAAAAGGTTGTTGGAAACGAAGATTCGTACTTTAAGAGTTATGAAATGTGTGTAAATGCGTGAATATATCACAACACCGGCGAAAATTTTTGGACACTGTTATATTTATAGGGTTTTGTTTCTACACATTTGCAACGCAAATTCTCGACCCGTGAAATTTTGTATATGAGACTGTCACAGTAGCGGGAACTGCTGTCGTAAATATTTCCGTAAGAAAGTTAAGTGACCACCTGCACATAATGCGTCTTGGGCACGCAGCTGTGTCAGACGCCGGGAGAACAAGTCATTAGTGAATGCCTCATCAGAAGCACAGGCAGAATAAAAGAAAGGGGAGGCCATTGTCCTCGCTATTGACATTTCCCTGTTGAAAGCATACTGTGGAGCTCGTAATTTATGATATTTACTAAAATGCCTAATGAGATGATTAGAAACATTTTACATCTATTGTCTTTGTAGTTAAGAGATTGCTCATTTTGTTTAATATCTGGTTTCCAGCTGTGTTGCAGCATTGGTTTTATAAATTAAACTTAAATGCATCTGCTAATGTGAACACTTTCTGTCAACAGATTTATTAAATAATTATTTTCTGATCCACATTCTTCGAAAAAGGAGCTCTTGGAATGGAGAGAACAATAAGAAGGGACTAATAACAGTAACTGCATCTATAATTTTCTTTTCAAGTACTTGGTAATTTCTTTTGTAGAATAATTTGTGGTGCACCACTTTAATTACTTAGACATTAAGATGTGATTATACATTTCCTTATCTGCATTGTTATCTTAAGTGTACTACTTTTTCTGCTTGAGCTATGTCATGTTTAGATATAAGCTGCTGTTTGCCAGGCATAGTGTTACTGAACTTTAATTAGTGTTACTCTGCTAAGCCAGATTTATTTTATTGTTTGCTGCACATTGCCTTAGATTAGTTGTAATATTACAATTGCTTTGCAAATTTCTTAATGCTGCTTGCTTCGCAAATCTGCGTTTCTTTTCATTGCCGTTTATATTAATTGTTTTATGTGCTGCTGCATTGCCTCGTCCCTTAGTTTAGCATCTGAGCTCAGTAGATTTAAGTTAGCTTAAGAGGGGGTAGACTATATAGGAAACTGACTATGGAGAGTAGGTAAAGAATGCATTGCGAAGTTATATGAAAAATATTTGGGCCAAAATGAGTATTGTACACTGAGAAATAATTATTTTGAAAGAAATATGAACAGAGTACAGAAAGCAGGCTTAGATAGGACTTTTTGGGAATAATGATGAATGAAGGGAGATCTCCAAGAAGTAGAGAAAGTTTTGTTTGCAAAATACTGCAGTAAAACAAACCCTGTCCTTTCCTTTTGTATTATTATGCTGTGTGTTTGTGTACCCTTGTGTATTTGTGTACTTCCTGTCTTTATGTGTTTATTTGATAAGACTTATGTTGTAGAATTTTTCTAATACTAAGCTACATTCACTATGATGAGGAATACTGTTATCCTCAAATATAATTTGCATTTATAATATGTTATTTTCTTTGTAAAGATGTTTAGACATTATTTATTCTGTTTTGTGTTAATGCTCATGTGTGAAGTTGATGTTTCGAAAGTTATTCTGATATTTTATGTATGTACTCATGTCATAATTCCTGTAACACTGACGTATATGTCTATTTCTATTCTTTTGTAACGCCTGTTTTACTACAAATGTTATCTGTATTGTTATGTTCTTTAATGATGTATTTTGTACCTTTTTAATTGTATTCTCATGTTATAAAATTGTAATTGTCACCAGTTCATGATATTATTAACTTGTAAGTTACATTTCACTGCACACGTTTCTGTTGGTCATAGTATATGGACAATATGTGAGAAGTAAGGACTGTTAGTGTTTGCACATGTGTTAATAATTCAGCAAGGGACAGGATAACAGCATTGTTGGTTCTAAGGACAGTTCCGAAAACTTTGTGAGTGCACAAGTGGTGGTTTATGGACTTGCTATATCATCCGCAAGACTCTTCAATGGTGATTGTGCACCTGCACAGTCACAACAGATGGCTGCTGGTCATCTCTACCAGGACTACAGTGGGCCTGTCCACACTTTCTACAAGGACTGCAGTGGGTCTGCACCTCTGGTGGCCCACCAATACCATACTCTCTACCAGGACTACAGTGGGTCTGCTTTGTGATGACCTACCTACCAATATTCTTCAAAACGTCGAATGACTCTGCTGTGGGTTTGCTCTGTTGTGGCCCTTTACCTGTCTGCATGTCAAGAGTCAGTACTGTCTTTCCGTTTGAAGGACAACACTACTTCTTCAAGACTGTGTGGAAATCCACTACTTCCGTGTGCATTTTCTTTTACTGCTCAGAATTTGAGAAAAACACTACTATTTTACCATGATGAACGATCAGGACTGTCTTTATAGACTTTGAGAAAATTTGAGCTTTTGACCAACATTGTATCAATAAGTGTGTGCATTTGATTTCTTTGTTATTGTAATTATGAAAAATGTTTTCAAATCTGTATTGGCCACTGCCCAATCCAATTTGAAAATTTTTTGTGGGGAGCATGGGGGCTATGTAAGTAGGCTGTTTAGGTTTTTTTATTGGTAACGCCACCTCTGTATGAAAATCACTGGCTGTGCTGTGTGCAGTCTGTGGCTGCTTTGCATTGTTGTAATACTCGCCATTGTAGTGTTGGGCAGCGGTAGCTGGATGTGAACAGCGCGTAGCGTTGCGCAGTTGGAGGTGAGCCGCCAGCAGTGGTGGATGTGCGGAGAGATATGGCGGCGTTTTGAAATTTGTCATGAACTGCTATATTTATATATGATGATATCAAGGTAAATACATTGTTTGTTCTCTATTAATATCTTTCATTTGCTAACTATCCCTATCAGTAGTTAGTGCCTTCAGTAGTTTGAATCTTATTTAGCTGGCAGTAGTGGCGCTCGCTGTATTGCAGTAGCTTGAGTAGCGAAGATTTTGTGAGGTAAGTGATTGGTGAAAGGTATAGTTTACTGTTAGTCAGGGCCCATTCTTTTGTAGGGATTATTGAAAGTCAGATTGCGTTGCGCTAACAAAATATTGTGTGTCAGTTTAAGCACAATCATTTGTAATTGTTCAAAAGGGGACGTTTCAAAGTGGCTACAATTAACGGATGCCATGCCTCGTAAACATAGGTTATATATTCATTTAAAATTTCAGAGTGCTCTGGAAATAGCAACAGTTGAACGAAAAGTTTCTTTCGGAGCAATATACAGTCAGAAACGAAAAACTGATAAATTTAACCTCAGGGCCCATTCTTTTGTAGGGATTATTGAAAGTCAGATTGCGTTGCGCTAACAAAATATTGTGTGTCAGTTTAAGCACAATCATTTGTAATTGTTCAAAAGGGGACGTTTCAAAGTGGCTACAATTAACGGATGCCATGCCTCGTAAACATAGGTTATATATTCATTTAAAATTTCAGAGTGCTCTGGAAATAGAAACAGTTGAACGGAAAGTTTCTTTCGGAGCAACGAAAAGTGATGTGTTCACGCCGGCCGCGGTGGTCTAGCGGTTCTAGGCGCTCAGTCCGGAACCGCGAGACCGCTACGGTCGCAGGTTCGAATCCTGCCTCGGGCATGGATGTGTGTGATGTCCTTAGGTTAGTTAGGTTTAAGCAGTTCTAAGTTCTAGGGGACTGATGACCTCAGATGTTAAGTCCCATAGTGCTCAGAGCCATTTGATTTGATGTGTTCACAAAACTGTAAAATCCTAGACAAGGATGCGAAAAGAATGTTCACAACTCCGAGTAACAACTAACGACAGCATTTTAGAAAGCCACGAATGTTCATCCGCACTGTCAGCAATTGTTAAGAATGAGCGACATTTAAAGCAAGTTGGTACCACGTCAGGTGTACTGCTACTTTGCCCGTCCGGTTCGCCGTGCAGTCTAACGCACTGCTTTCCGGGCGGCAAGGCGTGCCGGACCCCAGCACGAATCCACCCGGCGGGTTAGTGTCGTGTGCCGGACCGTCTGTGGATGGTTTTTAAGGCGGGTTTCCATCTGCCTCAGCAAATACGGTCTGATTCCCCTTGTTCCTCCTCAGTTACACTATGTCGGCAATTGCTGCGCAAACAATTGCTCCACGTACGCGTACACCACAATTACTCTACCACGAAAACACAAGGGTTACAGTAGTCTGGTGTGAGACGGTGCCAGGGTGGCCCGCTTCAGGCCGAACCGCACAATATCCCTGGGTTCGGTGAGGGGTGGCGGTGGGGTGAGTGGATTGCTGTAGCCTGCTGTGGGGTTGTGAACCACTGAGATGGCTACGGGGAGGGGGGGGGGGGGGCGACGAAGCCACTCCTTCGTTTCTAGGTCCCCAATTCCGTACAATACAATACTACAACATTCATAAAAATTGTCTCATGTCTGATTTACTTCGTTCCACCTATGCTACTTGACTGCTTCCGAAAATCTGTTGGAGAGTAACTTTATAATTGAAGTCATAGCCGTGATTGGCAGCAACAGTTGATGTAGGCAGAGATGTATCAACATGGAATCATTCTTCTGACTATTTTTCATGTCTACATATTTATTTCTCAACTTAGTCACCCATGAGACACTCATTTCTCCCAAAGAGAGAATGTTTGACTTGGCTGACGTAGCCACAGCTTCATCTGTATTCACTCCGCTTCATTACTACCTAGGAAAAGTCCTTGAAAGTGTTCTTGAAATTTTGGAAGCAATCGAATAGGTCCAAACCCGGACTGAATGGAGAATGATCGATGACACTGAACCCAAGGCGTCGGATTGTTGCAGATGATGTAGCGCTCGTGTGCGAATTGACGATGTCATACTGAAGGAGAGGGTGCTGAATGCGAGGAACAACCCTTAGAATTCGGGTCTTGCAGTATCTTTCATAGTTTATGTGGGTGCCTTTAGGTATGAACATCAAATGCATCAGACTTTGAATATCCGAAAACACTATGAGCGTGGCTTCGCCTGCTCATGACAAAATTGATCTTGTTGAAAGTAAACGTCACGAACACATCGCAGTTAAGGCGAAAGTCGCCAGCCTTTAACAGATCAGAAGAACAACGGCTGCTGTCAAAAGTGCTGGCTGTGTTAACTAGATGTGATCATCGTATGTACCCAGCGGCACCACATACGATCCCGCTAAGTTCTGGGAAAATGTAACTACGAAGAATACAATCTGGGATCATTCATTAACCTCGGAGTCTCCAAACATGGATTTATCCATCGTGATGCTGTACATAGAACTGGGACGAGTATGTCAAGAGGACGTGATTCTTTTGTTGGTCGAATATTGCTGTGTGGGCACCATTGTCAGAGTTGTTCCCTCTACCGCCACCTCAGTAGGAGCCGGAACTACATTCGCTCTTCTGACAGTCCGTGTTGTTCCTAGCCCCGGACGTCGTCGCACTGTCCGTGTGGATAGTCGCTTTGCTGCAAGCAACACCAGTATGTGGCTCAGTGTCTAACGGGCAGTCGAATGAGAGCGAAACAAATTATAAAGGTAAATAAACTGTTTATTATTTCAAAAGCAATCACCGTTACATTCCATACATTTATCCAACTGTGAGACAAGTCGGTCAGTGAATTCATGGCTAAGGACCGTTGATTGTATCCAGGTGAGCACCAGAAGCAAATCGACTGCCACGAACGTCTTTCTTCAGGGGTCCAGAAATACAGAAGTCGTGTGGAGAGCGATAGCAAGTTAATGAGGAGTGTGTAAGGGCCTCACAGCTGAACTTCTGCAACATAGTCGAAACAACGTATATGCCCACACACCTGTAAACAAACATGGTTCCAGAAGTAAACGCCAAAATTTCTCCGTGAATATTTGACCGTCTTGTCTCACCATGCAATAAAGGTACTTTTGAGAGTGAGCAGTTTAATTAATTTTTCCCATCTGTCTCGTTTTCATTTTACTGTGCGTTATATAATTCATTTTCGTCGCTAAATAATATTATTTACGATTAAACGCTTCTGATGACACTTGATACACTGTGTCCCGTTACGCTTTATACTGCGAAGGTTAACCCTTGTCGCCACTTAATGTAGTCGCATCCGTAATTATATGGGTCTGCCGGAGAAGAGGCTTCAAACCAGTTACAAATATTGCTACAGCATCTGAGAAACCAAGTATGGCCTCGGTGTTTTGTATATATTGCAGAATTGCAGTCTCCCATTAGTTCATCACCACCTCCAGACTCTCTCTGTCTCTCTCATCTCCTACTCTCCCCTCTTTCTTTGCATCTCCTCCTCAGCTCTCTATCCAACTCCTCCTTTCCCCTTCTGTGTCCAATAAACCATTATTAATGCCCCCCTCACACCATTATTAGTTGGTGATTTGTATTGTCGTGTCGTCCGAAGAGCACAGTGCCAAAGCAATGTTGGCGCCGTGCAACGAAATTACAGAATAGTCGTTGCATGCTGTACTAGGAATGACAAACGCTGGCATGGCCACACCTTCTAGAGTTTCTCTTAGCTACTGCAATGTCTCGTCCACTTACGGCTGAGCGGACCAACGCTTGGCAAGGTTTGCAGTCAACCAGCAACAAGACAGCATCGTCGTAGATAGCCCACAATGGAATTAAACGTCTTAGGAACTACGTGAATGTGAACAGTATGTCAGTTATTCTTCAGGTCAAGAATCTTGTAAATTTGTCTCTACCTACGATACTTAAATATTCACAGACAGCTGTTTATGCTCTGAACATTCTTTTGGAAATGAATTGTAGAAAGTAGTAAATTTTCAAGTAATATAATAAGATGAACAAATATTTTATATATTTTATTTCCGCTCAATGTCCTGCCGAACAAGCCAAAGAACCAAAGGACCCACCGTTCTGCCGTCGAGTGTATTTTCGTCTGCAGAACATTTACTGCGATAGTTTTTCTTTCCAGTTAGTATTATCGGTACCACGTTTGGATGAAATCGATCCAGGGGCTTACGAGAAGAAGTGGAACATATTGCTATGTACCGTATATAGTTTATATATGCGCGCGCGCGCGTGTGTGTGTGTGTGTGTCTCACACTTACGAAATTATTCTTTGGCTGCAGTGCTCTTTCTCGCAATCTGGTTGACATACTGAACAGCACAAATCAGACACAAACTGCACTTCATATTTTTAAAAGTATTCTAAGTCAAGTAAACGCAAGAAATGAATGGCATGAAGACGTTATCGATTATTCCTATGCCACCCTTTTCCTCCACACCCCCACCCGTAGCAGTAGTCGTAGTGAATCCTACCCCAACAGTGTTTTTACATAGGTAATAAGTCAGGTACCTAACAAATTTGGTTGGAATTTCTCCAGGTGTGTAGAGTTATTCTGCTATGTCACCCCAGTTTCGACACCATTCCAATAACATGTAAGTGATTATTAAACCCACAGTGCCTCTTTCCAGATAGTATGTGACCATTGAACTCCCGACTCTTTAAAGAAACGAACTCCGCGGTGTGAAGCCATATGACATGACTGCCACATATGGCTCTGCGATTTCTTACAACACAGTCACGATTACGGGATCCTTAATTGTATGAGCTTAGTACATTTTTCCTCACAGTGATCAGTAATCGAAAGAAGGAAGTGGTGCAGAAAATTAAGCAGCTCCTTAAGATCGCGAAAAGATTTTTCACGGTGATTCAACAGCAAGCAGCTATCGCCTTTTGCGTGGAGACAAACTTTCACCGAAGTGGTCCTGTTTCTTGAAATGTTGATTGCGGACTGTTACTGGCGCTAATCCATTTCCTAAATACACAGATGCCGCTGTTTGCCATAGTGTATCACTAGGGTGAGGGGGCTTGAGGGTGAAATTCCCTCTTCTGTTGGCGCACCAAAGAGGAAGCCGCTTACTAGAAGTTCCCAGATCTGAGGGAGTTCCAAAACTATGGGCTCGAGAAACAAAGCTAATGAGCCCACCACCAGACAGGGTGACGTTGCTGCTGATCGATGAAAAGAGACTCCTTAAAATAATTACCAACCTCATGAATCATAATGATGCTTTTTGAAGTGTTTGAGAGTAAATTTTCAGCTGCGTTCCCAACTATTTACGTAGAAAAGAGAACATATTGAGAGAGAATAAGTTACTCTCTCACCTATTTTTCGCATACGGAAAATTATTAAAGATTTTATTACAACGTGGCACACCTTGAGCAAGTCTCTAGAAAGGTAACGGGCTGAGCAGACGCTGATGGTGCGTGGTAGGGCCCTAAAAGAATGAGCCAATTATTTTCAGCACATAGCAACGGTTTGCTAGGAGCTGAAAATAATTGGTGGAGAACCCATCCTTTAGTAAATCTTGCCGGACAGGCCCACAGCCGTACAGGGTAGACAGAGCAGCTTCTTGTGGAGACAGGACTCCAGTAGAACAATGCCGTAATACCTACCACAGTGCCAGCAGAAAGGAACACGTCTAAACAGTGGAGTTATAAACAAGGCTTTGTGTGTAATTTCTTAGACTTTCCCGGCGATTTGATGACATCTCTTGGAAATCGGGTTTTCTGCCGGATATCAGCGTCTTCCAAACACGATATTTCGACGTCATTACTTGACGGCATACTGCAGAAAGGTGACTATGACCTGAGGATCCGGCGACTTCTCGAGGACCCGGCCTACAAACGACTGGAACAGGATCCAACAGACAGGGTGGACAGAAAAACCAAGCTCTGCTGAAGGAAACTGGCTGGCCTGAGAAAGTTATCAAACAACTGAAATCCAAGGCACCAGTACCACCCAGACCCTATGGACTACCTAAAATCCACAGAGGGGGTGTACCACTACGACCCATTGTGAGCAATATTTGGGCAGCCACCTACCCAGCTGCAACATATCTCAAGAAAATGTTGGCACCATATGTGGGGAAGTGTGCACACCACATCCGCAACTCACGGGACTTTGTGGAACGTCTTAAAAACCTAGGTTTCTCAGATGCAGACTTAATGGTCAGTTTTGACGTGCTGTCCCTGTTCACCAGAGTGCCCCTAAAGGACATACTTGACTTATCAGTGAGAAGTTTGATGGAGCTGTGCTGGATCTGTTTAAGCATATTCTAACATCGACTTACTTCCTATGTGGAGGTCAATTTATGAACAGACTGAAGGGGTGGCGATGGGTAGCCCCTTGTCACCAGTAGTGGCCAACCTGTTTATGGAGAAGTTCGAGGACGAGGCTCTTACAACTGCCACTTACCAACCAACGTGCTTCCTGAGATACGTTGATGACACATTTGTCATTTGGCCCCACGGTCGCGAAAAACTGGAAGACTTCCTGGACCACCTGAACTCAAGGCATCCGAATATTAAATTCACCATGGAGCTACAAAAGGACGGCCGGCTTCCGTTTCTGGATGACCTGGTGAAGAAGAAGGCGGATGGCACCTTCAGCCACAGTGTGTACCGAAAACCAACACACACAGACTTATACCTACAGGCTGACAGCTGCCACCACCCAGCACAAAAGACCGGGGTGCTTAGAACACTCGTACCCCGAGCCAAGACACTGTCTGACTGACAGCCTGGCAGGGGAACTTAAACATCTTCAAAAAGTGTTTGCTAACAACGGATTCTCATCCAGGGACATCCGCAGAGCTCTACATCCCGCCAGACGTCAGGATACACCAGAGAATGAGCAAGAAGAAAAATCAAGAAGTTGGCATTTTTACCGTATGCCGGTTCTGTTTCTGCCACGATCAGCAGAATACTAATGAAACATAACATCAAGAGTGTATTCTGCCCACCTAGCAAAATCAGGGCTTTACTTGGAACAGTCAAAGATGACCTGGGCTTAAGGAAGCCTGGCATTTGCAATATTCCTTGTGACTGCGGTATGTCCTACATTGGCAAAGCGACTAGAACGGTGGAAATCAGATGTAAGGAACACCAGCGACATACCAGGCTAAGGCAGGCCACAAAATCAGCAACAGCAAAACACTGAATAGAGCTGGAACACTCCATGGATTGTGAGAACACCAAGGTCATGGTACAGACCTCCAGGTTCTGGGATTGTGTCATCACTGAATCTATAGAGATAAAGATGGCACAAAACTTGATTAACCGGGAAGCAGGATACCAGCTAAGCACCGCATGAAACACGGCATTTGAACTGCTGAAGCAATACCGGAGAAAATATGTTTCCAACACCAACAACGAGCCTCAGACATCCGCACACTGCGGGCACGAACCAAGAATGGAACACCAGGAAGCCTCAGCCGCAGTCGGAGGCGGCCAGAGTGGGCGCGGACGGAATAGAGCGGCAGGATGGAGCGACTCGCGGGCGCGGACCGACTAGATGGTGGTGGTTGTGGTTAGTGTTTAACGTCCCGTCGACAACGAGGTCATTAGAGACGGAGCGTAAGCTTGGGTTAGGGAAGGATTGGGAAGGAAATCGGCCGTGCCCTTTCAAAGGAACCATCCCGGCATTGGCCTGAAACGATTTAGGGAAATCACGGAAAACCTAAATCAGGATGGCCGGAGACGGGATTGAACCGTCGTCCTCCCGAATGCGAGTCCAGTGTGCTAACCACTGCGCCACCTCGCTCGGTGGACCGACTAGAGAACGGCAAACAGAACACTAGGCACCAGGCAGGCACAAATATGCGACCCGGTCCAGCAAGCAGCCAGTGAAGACGTCAAGTAATGACGTCGAAATATCGTGTTTGGAAGACGCTGATATCCGGCAAAAAACCCGATTTCCACGAGATGTTAAGGCTTTGTGTGCAGAACCACGCATAATAAAAATTCACAAGTTTTCTTGTTCGCCGATAGTGCAAATAGGCCAGTGAACCACTTGCCTCGGCTTCTTCGGTTGTGTAAGGAAACCCTGGCGTCTGAGAGACGTGTGGAGATAAAATCCTATTTACATCTCAATTCAACCACTAACAAGCTCCAAAGCACAGGTGATTTATGTAAAGATCTATGAGATTGTATCTGTTCGCTTGTTGCCGTGGGAAGAGACACGATTTCAGAGAATCACCTCATCCCCCTCTGCAAAAACTTAAAGAAGCCAGTAATTGGGGGTTATTTTTTTTAGAGACGCAGTTTTCTTAACTCTTGCCCTGGTTCGACGTGAATTTGTGCTGTCGTCTGGGAGGGGAGATTTAGCACCTCTAGAGCCCCGTGATTGACTCAACATGATGTGAAGGAGGCGTCGTTCGTCAACTTTGCAAGAAAACGGAATTTTTTTTCGGGAGAGGTGCAAAGCACTCTAGTGCGGGGCTTTGGTCTGGTAAGCCCTTTTGGTTGAAGCTCTGGCATGTGTGGTTGATTCTTGGGACGTGTCCTGAGACTGAGTAGTTTAGGCTGGGGGGGGGGGGGGGGTTGTGGTGAAGTTCTTATGTACCGACCATGTGACTTCAAATGTCTCGCATTACTAGTTTGTGGTTTACCAGTCTCTACGTTTTGTATCCTTGTGCACTCTGTTGTATAAGTGAGCCGAATTGGTCCTTGGTATGGCCAGCGAATGGGTGTGTCACTCACTGAAATCTGACGTGATTTCAGGGCCCTGGTAGAGAGTAAATTGATATCCGTCTGCCTGATCACTACACCGTGAGAATTTTGCATTTCTTTGGTGGCCGCGATCGATTCACAGGTGCCGCCCCCACGTCTCACCTCCCCCGCCGCACACATCTCGCCAACAGCAGGTCACATCGCTGCACGAAGTACACAGGGCAACGTACTACCGCTCCGGCATAGTCGGGCGTACAGATCTCAATCGCCACTTGCTCTCAGCTGCACCTATGTAGAGAAACTTCAGTAGATTTCATGAACCAACGTCTGCTCAGCAACAGATCAATTGAGCTTGCGTTATCCCTATTTTCAGGGCCAGAGTACTTGACTCACTGATCACCTAGTTAAACTGGCTTTGCCGCCCAGGATCCACCAAGTGGAGTAGTAAATAACCTGTCAGTTGTTTAGGATATCCAATCTATAACTTTTTTAGTATAATTTGTGTCTGATTTTAAAAAATAAATGTGTTTAGTCCACTAAATCTTGCCAACATTCTAAGTCATTTAAATAGTTCCACCAGAGTTATCTTAAATTATTGGTTCGTCATACTGGCTGCAGCAGTCTATCTACCATCCGAGTGGAGTTCAAAATTTTTGGGGATTCTAAAGAGAACTTCGTTTTTAGGATAAGATTCGCCTCCCAGCTCGTGTCGGCTAGTAATGGGCGCCCTATCAGTGTACTTCAGCAATGTAAGTTGTAGCCAGTAGCATAATGCAGCTTCTGAGAAGCACGTGATTCATTTGCTTATGCGTCTAGAATGGCAAATTATCTAGCTCAAAAAAGTTTCTCGTTTACGTTGCTTTCTTGAACTCGCTAGATGTGAAAGTCTTATTTATTATACTTCCTGCAGTTTTCCAATTAATCCTGGGTGCATTATTCTTTAGTAAATGAGAATTTGATGTGCACCGAGCATCCCCACCCGCTATCCAAATCACCCCAGTACGATTCAAATGTATGGCTACGATGTAAATGAAAGGGAATTTGTGGGAAAGATTGCACTGATGTATAAACCGCAGCTGTGAGCCTTACGGTAAATAAATAAATATGACAGTAGCTTTGAGAACAAATTTGTACAGGAATTAAATAGAAATTAAGAAACATTGTCATTTATTGAAACTTTTGTTGGATGTGGGTTATCACTGAACAGTCACAAGTAAATTAAATATCTCTCTTAGAATAAATACGTCTAGAACCTGAGTTTACGGAAATAAATGCAATAAACTGCTAGGGTGAGTGGTATGGATCACAAAAGTTTGGATATTACTCTGGTAATGAGGTTTCACACAGAATCAAACTGAATATAACTGCAGGGTCGTTCTGATTGTGATGACTGCATCGTTTTGGTAAACGTGGTAGACAAGCATGCGAGGAAACCCAACAACAAAGTATGACCGATTAATATTAAATCGCGTCTATTCCCTACATGTGTGGCTTGCTCGCCATATTATTCGTAAACTTACGCAAGTTCAACGGCGTCGAGGTCAGATAAAGTGGCGGAGAGTGATGGTCCCCTAAGTACACGTTGCACCAGCTTCTGCCATGCTGCCTCCTCCTCAAGTGTCTCCAAAGAAGACTCCGTTCCTTTTGTCTCGGCAGACGAGTCCGTGCTTTTCTGTTTTTTCTTTTTGTTTCTAAATACTTGCGCCCCCGGATGTGTCCTCGCGATGCCGCCAGTACTACTGGAAAGCCAATCTAAATGAATGTCTCAAGCTATGCCAATCTTCTAAAAGTGGCGCGCTCATTATGCAGAATAGTCTAATATTTCCCGGGAAGTTGTTAGTGCCGACTAGTGGTACCAACAGCCACTCTCGTTTCATCCTCTTCCTTAAGAGGTTGGCCGGCCGCGGTGGTCTAGCGGTTCTGGCGCTGCGGTCCGGAACCGCGGGACTGCTACGGTCGCAGGTTCGAATCCTGCCTCGGGCATGGGTGTGTGTGCGTCCTTAGGTTAGTTAGGTTTAAGTAGTTCTAAGTTCTAGGGGACTTATGACCTAAGATGTTGAGTCCCATAGTGCTCAGAGCCATTTGAACCTTAAGAGGTTGTTTATTGTCAAGTTCCTTGTCGGCATTCGGATATTTCCTTTGCTGGAACTTTGTGTTTTGTTAGGCTAGTCTTTCATTCTTTTCTTTTCCATTGAGAGGTTTTCTCGCTGTTTCCTATTCTGCTCTTCGTTCTGTAGCTGTTCCGATTTCTTGTATTTGTTGCCCATGGGTGTTGATGTGTTCGTTTTGTGACGCCTGCAGCTTTGCATAATTGTTTTCTGCAAGGAGATGAAGCGCACGGTGAGGCGTTCGATGCCTGCAGCAAAGTGTAGGTCTGCCGGGGGGAAGAGAACTAAGACGTGCAGTGCTCGTCTAAGCTTTCTGTCTTGAACTTTCTGTAGTCGGTCCGTCGTTATCTGGCTGCGTACCACCTTACAGTTCACCCATATTTCGGTATAGTTCTAATTAGATTTCGATAGACGGCTATACTTGTTTATGGGTCGAGGGAACTGCTGTAGTTAAAGAGTGGGTACAGCACCTGCATCCTGCGGAGAGCTTTTCTGCGAAGCCTCCAAGTCAGGTTCTCATCAAATGAGATGCGTCTCGTAAAGTTCCTCCAGAGGAAAATTTGGCCCTTCAGTTGCAACAAATGGTAAGTTGTTCTGGGAGGATGGTCTGCATTTATCATAATGTCTGACGAGCATCTTCTCGGTGATTTGATGGAGATGCGCCATTGCTTCCGTCAGTTTTCCGCTCTTTTTAGGGCGATTTGTAGACTTCTTGTAACCAGGTTCCTGTTAGTCAAACAGGAGGAGAATACAGTCTTGTCCGTATATTGAGCAGTAAGCGTCTTTAGGCTGTACACATTGGAATGGACGGGCCCCACGGCCGAACTTCTGGGCGTATCTGCACTGATTCTTCTCTGGTCGACCTTACCTATTCATCGTAACCACAAAAGTCCTAACGGAGAGACAAATATTCAGTATTTTTACGGTCTTCCCCGGAAAGTCTAGAGTGTACATTTTGTTTAGTAGCCCAGCGTGCCACACAGTCAAAAGCTGTTCCACGAAACTAGTAACACAAGCCAGCGATAGCACTTTCTGTAGCTGCTTCAATCATACTCATATTTTATGGAGGCCTAAATATTTTTACTGAATGCCCAACAGAATTCTCAGTCGTATTTGCTCCTGTCAGATATGAAACTGTGTAGACATAAGTTGGGGGCGCTCGTATACTTCGCTGAGTGTTTCCAGTAGACCAACTGATCTGTTGCGAGAACGTCGGGTTTTTTCCTGGTTTCTCGATAGCTATGACGTCCACCGAGACGGGATTATTTGCGATCGCGTAAGGTCGTTGAATATGTATGTTAAGTTTTAGACAGCCACTGGCGAGAAGTATTTCTGTAATTCGTTTGTTAGCTGATCGTGTCCAGCCACCTTCCTGATCGGCAGAAACTTGATGTAGTGTGTCACATATTCGGGACTGAAGAGTTGCAGCAACCAGAAACGTGGCCAGTTGTAGTCGGATAGTTTAGACGTGCTGTATACCGTTCCTCTGTTGGGTGCAGTTGCTTTTGAAATATGACTGCTAGCACGTTGGCTTTGTCAATAGGACTAACCGGCAGTCCACGTTCACCATGCAGCACCATGTTTTCAATAGTGGTCCTGGCGATGCGCCGGCAAGCGTCAAAGTCTGTCCTAATGGTGGAATTTTGCTCTTCCCAGCTTATGAAGCGATCTAATCTTGCCAAGGAGCCCTAAGTGAAACGCTTTTACCACCTGCTACCCAGAAGCCACACCCCCTATTATGGTGTTCAGTAGCGGTTTGGATACGACTTGTAGAAAGTATGGTGCTCTCGCGGAAGTGTTGGGCCGGCTGGGGGGCATGCTGATATAAGCGCCGTCAGTTACTAGCGCATTGGCTATGTCCATAGGACTGACCAGCAGTACACGTTCACCATGCAGAGCTATCATTTTCGCACTTCTTTTTGTTTCCCACATTGTTTTCAATAGTGGTCCTGGCGATGCGCCGGCAAGCGTCAAAGTCAGTCCTAATGGTGGAGTTTTGCTCCTCCCAGCTTATGAAGGGATCTTATCTTCCCAAGGGGCCCTAAGTCAAACGCTTTTACCACCTGCTGCCCAGAAGCCCCCGCCCCCTATGATGGTGTTCTGTAGTAGTTTGGGTACGCCCTGTAGAAAGTATGGTGGCCTCGCCGAAGTGGTGGGTCGGCTGGACGACCACGCTGCTCCAAGCAACGTCAGTTGCTAGCGCGTTGTCTATGTCCTTAGAACTGACCGGCAGTCCACGTTCACGATGCAGACATAGCATTTTCGCACTTCTTTTCGTTTCCCACCTGTGTTTTCAATAGTGGTCCCCGTGATGCGCCAGGAAGCATCAAAGTTGGTTCTAACGGTGGAGTTTTGCTATTCCCAGCTTATCAAGCGATCTTATATTGCCAAAGAGCCCTATGTCAACGCTTTTACCTTCTGCTACCCAGAAGCCCCCACCCCCTATGATGGTGTTCAGTAGCAGTTTTGATACGCCCTGTAGAAAGTATGGTGGCTTCGCGGAAGTGTTAGGCCGCCAGGAGGGCCATGCTGATCCAAGCAACGTCAGTTGCTAGTGCATTAGCTATGTCCATCGGACTGACCAGCAGTCCACGTTCCCCATGCAGAGGTAGCATTTTTGCACTTCTTTTTGTTTCCCACTTGTGTTTTCAATAGTGGTCCTTGCGATGCGCCGGCAAGTGTCAAAGTCGGTCCTAACGTTGGAGTTTTTCTCTTCCCAGCTTATGAAGCGATTTTACCTTGCCAAGGAGCCCTAAGTGAAACGCTTTTACCCCCTGCTACCCAGACGCCCACGTCCCCTATCACGGTGTTCAGTAGCAGTTTGGATAAGCCTCGTTGAAAGCATGGTGGCCTCGCGGAAGTGTTGGCCTGCTGGAAGGCCATGCTGATCCAAGCGCCATCAGATGCTAGCGCATTGGCTATGTCCATAGCACCGACCAGCAGTCCACTTTCACCATGCAGAGGTAGGATTTTCGCACTTCTTTTTTTTTCCCACCATGTTTTCAATAGTGGTCTTGGCGATGCGACGGCAAGCATCAAAGTCGGTAATAATGTTGGAGTTTTGCTCTTCCCAGCTTATGAAGCGATCTTATCTAGCCAAGGACCCCTAAGTGGAACGCTTTTACCACCTGCTACCCAAACGCCCACGCCCCCTATCACGATGTTCAGTAGCAGTTTGGATACGCTTTGTAGAAAGTATGGTGGCCTCGCGGAAGTGTTGGCCCTGCTGGAGGGCCATGCTGATCCAAGCACAGTCAGTTGCTAGCGCATTGGCTACGTCCATGGGACTGACCATCAGTCCACGTTCCCCATGCAGAGGTACCATATTCATACTTCTTTTTGTTTACCACCTGTGTTTTCAATTGTGGTCCTGGCGCTGCGCCGGCAAGCGTCAAAGTCGGTCCTAATATTGGAGTTTTGCACTTCCCAGCTTATGAATCGGTCTTATCTTGCCAAGGAGCCCTAAGTGAAACGCTTTTACCACCTGCTACCGTGACGCCCAAGCCCCCTATGACGGTGTTCATTAACAGTTTGGACACGCCCTGTAGAAAATATGGTGCCCTCGCGGAAGTGTTGGGTCGGCTGGAGGGCCATGATGATCCAAGCGCCGTCAGTTGCTAGCGCATTGGCTATGTCAATAGGACTGACCATCAGTCCACGTCCACCATGCACAGGTAGAATTTTCGCCCGTCTTTTTGTTTCCCAACTTGTTTTCAATAGTGGTCCTGGCGATGCGCCGGCATGCGTCGAAGTCGGTCTTAACGTTGGAGTTTTGCTCTTCCCAGCTTATGAAGCGATCTTATCTTGCCAATCAGCCCTAAGTGAAACGCTTTTACCACCTGCAACCCAGACGTCCACGCCCCCTATGACGGTGTTCAGTAGCAGTTTGGAAACACCTTGTAGAAAGTATGGTGGCCTCGTGGAAGTCTTGGGCCGGCTGGAGGGCCATGCTGATCCAAGCAACATCAGTTGCTAGCGAATTGGCTATGTCCATAGGACCGACCAGCAGTCCACGTTCACCATGCAGAGGCAGCATTTTCGCACTTCTTTTTGTTTACCACCTGTGTTTTCAATAGTGGTCCTGGCGATGCGCCGGCAAGTGTCAAAGTCGGTACTAATGGTGGAGTTTTGCTCTTCCCAGCTTATGAAGCGATCTTATCTTGCCAAGGAGCCCTAAGTGAAACGCTTTTACCCCCTGCTACCCAGACGCCCACGCCCCCTATGATGTTGTTCAGTAGCAGTTTGGATACGCCTGTTAGAAAGTATGGTGCCCTCACTGAAGTGTTGGGCTGGCAGGGGGGTGCATGTTGATCCAAGGGCCGTCAGTTGCTAGCGCATTGGCTATGTCGATCGGACTGACCAGCAGTCCACGTTCACCATGCAGAGGTAGCATTTTCGCACTTCTTTTTGTTCCCACCTGTGTTTTCAATAGTGTTTCTGGTGATGCGCCGGCAAGCGTCAAAGTCGGTCCTCATGGTGGAGTTTTGTGCTTCCCAGCTTATGAAGCGATCTTATCTTGCCAGGGAGCCTAAGTCAAACGCTTTTACCACCTGCTACCCAGAAGCCCCCGCCCCCTATGATGGTGTTCAGTAGCAGTTTGAATACGCCCTGTAGAAAGTATGATGGCCTCATGGAAGTGTTGGGTCGGCTGGACGACCATGCTGATCCAAGCAATGTCAGTTGCTAGCGCATTGTCTATGTCCTTAGGACTTACCGGCAGTCCACGTTCACCATGCAGAGGTAGCATTTTCGCACTTCTTTTTGTTTCCCACCTGTGTTTTCAATAGTGGTCCTGGCGATGCGCCGGCAAGGGTCAAAGTCGGTCCTGATGGTGGATTTTTGCTCCTCCCAGCTTATGAAGCGATCTTATCTTGCCAAGGAGCCCTAAGTCAAACGCTTTTACCACCTGCTACGCAGACGCCCACGCCCCCTATGATGGTGTTCAGTAGCGGTTTGGATACGCCTTGTAGAAAGTACGGTGGCCTCGCGGAAGTGTTGGGCCAGCTGGAGGGTCATGCTGATCCAAGCAACGTCAGTTGCTAGCGCGTTGGCTATGTCCGTAGGATTGACCGGCAGTCCACTTTCACCATGTAGAGGTAGCCTTTTCGCGCTGCTTTTTGTTTCTTACCTGTGTTTTCAATAGTGTTTTTGGCGATGCGCCGGCAATCGTCAAAGTCGGTCCTTACGGTGGAGTTTTGCGCTTCCCAGTTTCTGAAGCGATCTTATCTTGCCAAGGAGCCCTAATTCAAACGCTTTTACC
The DNA here is from genome assembly GCF_023864345.2 of Schistocerca serialis cubense. Classification (NCBI taxonomy): domain Eukaryota; kingdom Metazoa; phylum Arthropoda; class Insecta; order Orthoptera; family Acrididae; genus Schistocerca; species Schistocerca serialis. Next base: position 523,172,139 of record NC_064641.1, read on the forward strand.
ACCTGCTACCCAGAAGCCCCTATCCCCTATGATGGTGTTCAGTAGCAGTTTGGATACGCCCTGTAGAAAGTATTGTGGCCTCGCGGTAGTGTTGGGTCGGCGGGAGGACCATGCCGATCCAAGCGCCGTCAGTTCAAGGAAGTGCTTATCTCCTCAGAAAAACCATCAGCCATCCTCAACGACCGTGGCGGAACGGTTTACAGTCCCCTCTAATATAATGAGCAGCCCTCCGTCTCCCCTGTTTGTCACACTTTTTATGGAAGATTTCGAGGAGAGATCGCTTGAGCCAACTGCCCTGTAACCAAATATTCTCCGGAGTTCCGGAGGTATGTTGACCATACTTTCATTGCGTGGCCTCATGAAGAAGATAAAATGATGGAGTTTCTTCACCAACTCAACTGAATTCATAACATTTGGTTCACAATGGATGTTTTGGTTAAATGAAAAACTGACGGCTCTCAAGAACATTTAGGTCATCGTAAGCCCACTCACACTCCTTTGGCATGCAAACGCCATGTTGTCATTACCTGTCACTAACAATGAGTGTGCTTAGAAAATTCGTACACAGAACTAACACCATCTTAGATGTAGATAGTTTTAACAAAGAGATGGCCCACATAAGTAAAGTGATTAGAAAGAATGGATATTCCACCCAGCAGATTAACAGGGCTCGCGCAGTTAATTCAAGAACCAGGAATGTTTCTTTCTTTTGTGGTCAAGTTTAAAACAGCATAAATCCTCTGCAAAGTTCAAGTGAAAGTTATTTTCCGCCAATCATGTAAGATTACACACCTTTTGGGGTCGCCGAAGGACGACTTGTTATTGCGGACTGCCGGAATTTACGAAATATCTCGTTACCAAGATATGGCTTACATAGCACAGACCACACCCATTGTGAAAAAATGCTGCACTGAACATCAACGTGGCATTCGCTTTATGCAATCAAGCAAGTCCGCTATTGCCGAACACTATTTCCACAGGACATTCAATGGAGTATGATTTAACTGTGATTCTAACCACAGCTACATCTTTTAGGACTCCATCATTAAATAATCCGTGGAAATACGCCTGGCGGAAAATCTCAAGAATCATGACAGCGACTACCAGTTGGACAGTACATGGGACCCCATCTCCTCCACCTTTTTTCTAATCGAAGACAACAGATTGCGCCAACACCCACGGCCAACAGTAACACAGGGGACATATGAGTTCCGCGCTTCCACCAGCGAGGTCGCTGCCCCCTGAATTTCGACGCATGTGTGGAATACTTGCAGCACGCTATATAGGGCGGAACAGAGCAAGTCTTCTTCAGTCTCCGATGGCTGCCCTGAAGATGACTGGCAGGTGCCCAGTCGAAATATCGTGCAATAAATTAAACGACAGCAGGTTGCAAGCCCGAAATTTGTTTGAACACCTTTCCTCCCCTGTTCGATTCAGTACCCGATCGTTATATATTCGGTTTATACATTTACTCTTTAACATTTTTCTGTATCATTACGTCTCTAAAAATGTCCCTGTCTAGAGTGTTAGTCGTCTACGTTCCACTTCCATTCATGGCTACAGTCCATAAAAAAGCCTTCGAAAAAAAGACTTCTAATGCTTAAATTTTAATTCGATGTTAAGAAACTCCTCATCTTCATAGGTGCTTTCCTTACTTATGTCTCTATTCGTAACAGACAGCCAATTTTGTACAACAGGTAATTAATTTCTGCAGGTGATGACGTCCTTCATGACATAAAAACTGTGAGACGAGGATCTTGACGCCGAACATGGCTAAGTTAAAGTGTACCAAAATTAGAAAATATCAACATCGAATGAAAATTCTCTCTCTCTCTCTCTCGCTCTCGCTCTCGCTATCTCTCTCCCTCTCTCTCTCTCTCTCTCTCTCTCTCTCTCTCTCTCTCTCTCTCTGTCCGTCTGACGCTGCATTCCAGCTCAGTGGCTTTGTAACACTATGTTATATGTTATATAACACATACCTAAGACACCATAATATTACGCAACACTGGCGTCGGAATGACGTAGAGGTTACAGCGTGGCACCTGGTTGAAACAAAATGTCCGTGGCTGGAATTGGCTGAAACGAGTCTTCAAGAAGTCTGGTAACGGGGCCCACAGTGAAACGTCATGTCTGTGGTGATTGTCGTCAATTGTTGAGAAATATCATTACAGCATTGTTAAGATTCCGGTGTCGCAGGCAGGTCGATAGTGCTGTTGCATATGTCCGATTGAAGTAATTGAAGTGGTGGCTGTGTTTTTTTGTGTGGTGGTATGGAGTGATCTGTAGGTAAACTAGTGACCTTAATGTTTGTTTTTGGTCAAAAATAGGCAAATATTTGGCGTGAATACATTTAATTACTAATATATACTGTCTTTTTGTCACGTCCACTGTTGAAATGGTCGTACCCCTGAAGTGTAATGACCGCACCGTGGTTAACTGAAGTAGGACGACTTTCTGCTCTACGAACAAGTAAAACAATTTCTCTATCTTGACGCAAAGGTAACAAGCAGCTCCGTATGGACTCATGAAAACGAACCCAGTGTTTAGCCATATCACAGCCCAACTCTTGAACTCTTGACACCTTGCGGGTTTATTGTTTATATTTTTTTTCCTTTGAATGCTGTTAAGGGTAATACACGGCACTAAATCTACAGTGATATATATAGGATTTAAACCGTAGGATTTATTACACTATCATGCAGGAAGTTTAATTGCCTAACAAATAATGTTCCTAAACGCTAATGTTTATTATGAAATGCACAGTAGACATTAACTTAGAAGTTGCATTGTGTCTAACCATCATTGTCTCGTGGACACAGCCGTACAGCGTATTCACATCAACCAACACTATCTGCGAGGCGTTCAGCCTGTATCTCGTCCCGTCATCAACTGCTCCGTTCACTCCCTCTACACCTGTGAGAAGGCGCACTTTTTGGCGCACCTTCAGGCCAGTAACTGTTCTTGCTTCTGGGCGACGCCGCAATCAGCTCGTGTCAGAAGGGTTCCCTATGGATTTCTTCTCCACCTTTTTTAACGGACGGACTCTCTCGAAAGATCTCGAAACTTCTGCCATGAATTCAGTGGCGGCTGTTGTGTAAGAGCACAAGAGCACGTGAACCCCCTAACACTTGACACCCTGAGGACTTACTGGTTATTTTGTCTTTGAATGTAGTTAAGCGTAATGCAGATGCGGTAATCTGAAATATACGGCACTAAATCTACAGCGCTATGCAGCATTGCTACTCTTCTAGACTCCGTGGACCTTGGCGTCACGGTCGCAAACACACCTTCAGCTGGGCTCGTTTTAAGGAGCATTTGCGCATGCGTAACTGGTGCGACGTAATTGCCTAACGGCACAGTTTTTAAGATCCGCTGTGTGCACCATTTAAAACAAGAACCCCAAATTTTGTTATTTAACAGACAATTTAACATCAGGCGTGCATTTCTATATCTTACCACTCAACTACAAGTTTAAATCAATGACACCAGGTGGTAGCACACTGCAGCAGAATATATCGCACTAGAAGGTAACACACTCTGCAGTTGTACCAATTCACTCACTATATAATAAAATTATATCGGACATCATTATATGTTTTGCTGATAAAAAAGCCTGTTTTGTGGGATCCTGAATGAGATATATTATGTTAAGTTTTGGATCTTATCATGCAATAATCTTCGAGGCGATGAAAACTATAAAGTAGATCACCGATGTTTGTTAGACTGTGGCAATGAATCATGCTTCTGATATCTGTCGATCTTATGATCGGTCATGTTTATCTGTGCTGTAGGTCCACAATGTATATATGAACATTCACGAAAAACTGTCTCACTGGTTTCTCTGATACTCACTTAAATGTAGGATCAACAACGGTGTGCATTCAGCCCTTGTGATTCCAAGAGCCTCATTTGTATTCTAATCAAGTGACCATGTTAGCAGACAGTACTACCTGAATGTAATCATTTCTACAAACAGTCTATTGTGATTGGATTTGGTTGTTCACTGTGCAGGAATAAGCTTTCGTGTACAGTATCGACACGAATTCTGCTGAATCCCTTTTAAGCGTTAATAGAAAAGATGATTGCCAGGAAAAGTTAGACACAAAGAAACTAGGGCCTCCCAGATCAGATCCGATGACTGAGAAAGAGACGAAATTAAATAAGCATGGCTATAAGTGAACATTTCACGAAGAAGTGTATAATTAGCGTAAGTTGTGAGGCGGCAATCTAAGAATGTTTGATTTTCAGTCTGGAAGTTAATTCGTCAACTAATATATGTGCATTTATTAGGAATCTTGTACATTTGTCCGAAAAAATAAAAAGCATGAAAACTCCCACTTACACGAAAATGCGGAACGGGGAATGGCGAAAACCTTACCATCATTTCGTTCTTGCCCTAAACTGGACTTAATTGTGTACAAAACAACAATATTCCAAAAACATTTTTATTAACATGATTGTTATTATTACTGTTATTATTATTGGCCTTGGCTGTAGTTATATAAATATGTTGATAAGCCTAACTACTATACAGTAGATGCTATTAACTTCACACTCTCATATTTATTTGTACCTAAAAATTTCTGAACACCCGGAATGTATACTCACGACCAGCCATTCCCCAAACCTACATCAGTGGAAAGGCACACCCATGAAATCGGCGGGAAGGATCTTTATACATACGTGCCCGAGATGACGTACACCGAGACGATAAGGCTGTGATTACTTGCTTGTTCTTCGATTCGTTCTCCCCCCTCCCACTCCTACCAACCCCCAAAACTCTCCCCCCTCCCGCCCACACAACCCTGCTACAGTCCTGTGCATTTCAAAGTTTCATCCTTCCGTTTGTAAGCTTGGAGAGATTATAAAATTCGCCTTAGCAAGGCAGGGAGTGTTTCTGTTGAGGCTGCTGACATTACAAGGACAGTCAGGATTAAAATAAAACATATACACCACTTCTCATGGCGTTGGTCTGAGTAGAAAATGAAAATTATAAAATACCGGATCTATTTCACAGGCTGTAGTCTAATGAAAGATGCACTCAAGTAACTGGACGTCTGTCAGTTTTATCTCCAATAGTTGCAAAATGGAATTTATAACTAATGTTGTGGAAAGTATTAAGTGCACAGTGCACTGTGATGTGAGAAACCACAGCAATCATTAAAAGTCAGTCCTCAAAAAAGTTAAACTGTGTGCTCTCTTCTGCAAATCAAGCAGTTAAGGATTTCCTAAAAATATCGCCATTATTACTTTATATACGCCGCTCCAGGGCAAGCTCACGACAGAGTGCTTCCACTGCAGTGCAGGGACACCTCTGAAGACGCAAGATTAGATGAATTCAAAAAAACCGCGAAATGTTACGGATTTGCACGTCGCCAACTACAAGCCCGAGTGTACAGTCATTCTATTACAACTAGGGGCTGGGGCACGTCTTGCAAATAGTCAAGTCAGCTGGTGTTTAAACCAGCCGTTTTCATATCAGAATTGTGGACGTGTTTTTGTCAACGGTTCTATATGTATTCCGGGGTGCTGTATCTGTTTCGCAAAGTTGCTGCCTACAGCAGTTGGTTCCACAAGAAAAATGGAAAATACATCCAAATTTTCGCTTTTTTCTCAATTTTTCTCATATATGTAAAAAGACGTGGGTTTTTCGAAGATGAACACTCTATACATCAATGTTGAGAAAGTTTCCTACAAAATACACTGATCGGGTTTGGTTTTTGAGGAGAGATGATGTTGCCAAAGCGCACTGAAAAGCAGCGAATTTTCGGCCCTTTTGCGAGAACGTCACCAAAGCCACTTTCACTTTCTACAACTTGTAAAATACAAACATCGAAAACTGTTTTTCATCAACCCGGTCCCCAGAACTCCTGAAGATAGACGTTGACTGTGGATAAGGTATCGCAGACTCAGTCCCTTTGACTGTTCAGAGGTGTCACTAATCCCGCCCAAAGAAGTAAGGAACCATGGATGAGCAGCATCTATTAGACGGAGGGGGTCCGACAACCGATCAATTCTAGTCATTTCACCAGGAAGGAAGTGTACGGATCGTGTTGTCTGTAGTTCAACCATGCCTAGATGGTCAATAGCGCAGTTACATCGCGTCCGCTTTGTTACTTTGTGGCAGGAAGGGCTCTCAACAAGGGAAATGTCCAGGCGTCTCGGTGTGAACCAAATCGATGCTGTTCGGACATGGAGGAGATACAGAGAGACAGGAACTGTCGATGACATGCCTCGCTCAGGCCGCCCAAGGGCTATTTCTGCACTGGATGACCGCTACCTACGGTTTATGGCTCAGAGGAAACCTGACTGCAACGCCATCATGTTAAATAATGCTTATCGTGCAGCCACAGGACGTCGTCTCACGATTCAAACTGTGCGCAATAGGCTGCATGATGCGCAACTTCACTCCCGACGTCCAGGGTGAGGTCCATCTTTGACACCATGCAACGCGTTAGAGATGGGCCCAACAACATGTCTAATGGACCGCTTAGGATCAGCAACACGCTCTCTTCACCGATGAGAGTCGCATATGCCTTCAAGCAGACAATCGCGGAGACGTGTTTGGAGGCAACCCGATCAGGCTGAACGCCTTAGACACACTGTCCAGCGAGTGCAACAAGGTGGAGCTTCCCTTATGCTTTGAGGTGGCATTACGTGGGGCCGACGTACGCCGCTGGTGGTCACGGAAGACGCTGTAACGGCTGTACGATACGTGAATGCCATGCTCCGACCGATGGTGCAATCATATCGGCAGCTTATTGTCGAGGCATTAGTCTTCATGGACACAGTTCGCGCCTCCATCGTGCACATGTTGTGATTGACTTCCTTCAGGATAATGATATCGTTCGACTAGAGTGGCCAGCATGTTCTCCAGACATGAACCATATCGAACATGCCTGGGATAGATTGAAAAGGGCTGTTTATTTACGACGTGACTCACCAACCGTTCTGAGGGATCTACGCCAAATCGCCGTTGAAGAGTGGGACAATCCGGACCAAAGATCCCTTGATGAACTTGTGGATAGTATACCACGACGAATACAGGCCTGAATCAGTGCAAGAGGACGTGCTACTGGGTATTAGACGTACCGGTGTGTACAGAAATCTGGACCACCACCTCTGAAGGTTTCGCTATATGATGGTACAACATGTAATGTGTGGTTTTCATGAGCAATAAAAAGGCGGAAATGATGAATATGTTAGTCGCTGTTCCAGTTTTCTGTGCAGATTCTGGAACTTTTGTGTCTATATACGTTAGCAAGAGACTCCTACACCACATGAGAGTACATCAAATTTGTTGCAAGATATTTCTGCACACATTTAATTTTCTCATAATTTCGGATCGAAAGTTTTGATAAATGCCTCCTACGCGCTACGGCCGAATGACCCACCAATCTAGCCCTCACTGGCGCTGTACTTCCGGCGCATTACGCTTAAAATTGATTGTTTTGATTGATCTGATGGGAAAGCATGTCTGATGAAAACGTTAACATACTTGTTTACAACATGTTGAATACATGATACATAATAGAGAGATGAATATAAAATCTGTATGTAGTAATATGCATGTATCATGAAATAAGTGAATGTCGAGCCCAGGATTAGGTCATGACTTCGAGTAGGTTTTCCATCTGAAAAAGGAAGGCAACATATAGTGGTATAATACGGATACCAAAGGCAAATAAGTTGTATAATAAACTGTCAATTTATAAAAAAGTACCTCTACTGATGTCATGTACGTTAGGCTGGGGATGTTTATGGGGCACTTGGGGGTCAATGTGAAGGACCAATGGCCAACGGATGGTCCAGACTGTCAAGAGGCTGTGTACGTTCCAAGCTGAACAGTGAGCAGTTGCTTTTCTTCAATTGAAAAAAACTGTGAATGAATGATTAATGTTATCAGGTTACCTTCCATTCGGAAAGTGGGTGCACTCAACGACTGTTATGCGACTTATAAATTATAGAGCGCAGCAATCAGGCGTCCTTTTTTAGATTTGCGTAATAAAATCTAAAAAAGGATGACTGATTGCTGCACTCTATAATTTATAGGATTAATGTTATGACAGAGGAAAGTATGTTAGTAAAGATGCATAATGCTGCAAAATATTACATCAATTAATACCTTATGTGGCCTCAGCTTCTTAGTTAGTGGTAGTGAAAAGTTCTGAACCTTTCCGTCTTCGTCTTCGTCTCCTACATGAAAATTTTCGTTGGTATTGGAACACCACCTTGCACGTTCCTGGACTGTTACGTGCCAAACAGTCCTTCTTGCCTACAGCCACACTGACCTTAGCAATCTGTCTTGCATTCGGAAGAAGCCTTCCGAGAGCCGGGGCTTTCAGTGTGGTAATGGGAGCCACCTCATTTTGCTCAAGAGAAACCACCATTCGACTGGGCTAGAAGGCAAGAAGAGCGTTCTGGCTTCCTTAAAATGAACTGTTTGCTTTATAGCTGTTATGTTTAGCTCGCTGCAGGGTATTCAGCTGATAAGCTGGCTGCACCTCATTCTCAGCCGGCAGACAAAAAACCACTGTGCTCGTGTAGGCGCGCTGTACTGGGCGCTGTACGTGTGATCAGATTACCGCAGCCGCAGACCGGTGCTTGTCGCGGGCGGCGCCCAGGGAGCGCCGCTTATCTCGGCCGCTCACACTCAGGCACGCCGGGCAGCCGCAGCGCAGCGTGAGGCGCGCCCTGCGGCGCTCCCATTACCGCAGCCAGTGGCGCGTGAGGTCGCCGCCGATCACGTGACGTGGTGCCGGCGTCCATCATGCAGCCCGCCCTCAGCCTGTCCCGCTCTGCGAACAATGCTGCTCGCGCTGAGTGATTTGAACGCAGTGACGGTGGCAAACAGAGCGGACGAAAAAGGGACAGGTATGGGGCAGGGCAGGAGGGAGGAATACAGGTATAGCATCTAGAGTCGGCGCCTATTACTTGAATGTAACTAAGTGTTGCAGTGATTACTACGATCGATGCGTCTGCTGTGATTCAGATGATTTTGGTGAAGGACGTCACATCCCTCTGATAATAGCCAGAGGGGTTTCTACTCACGTGCTGATTTAATGCCCATTGAATGTGTAGGGTCTCTGAACCTTCATATACTTGCAGAGGGTGTAGTTGTCTAGTTTCCACAAGGATTTCAGTTGAATGTGTATAGGTGAAAGTTACAGAAACTGAGAGGCCTTTTTGCAAGTTAAATTACAAATAATGATTGGTGCTTAAATCTGTAGCGTTTTTCCGTAAGTTTAATAAACGCTGAATATACAGATAAGTCATCAATAATATATAATATCCTTCACTATTTGCATCAGTCTACCAACGCTGGATAGCTTTTCCGTTTCGCAGCTGTAAGGATCACGTCGTTTTGAGACGAAGGACCCCTCGAGCCACGTTCGGATCGTTTTCATCCGGAAAGGAAGTTCCGAGGAGGAGGAGGAGGAGGAGGAGGAGATTAGTGTTTAACGTCCCCTCGACAGCGAGGTCATTAGAGACGGAGCACAAGCTCGGGTGAGGGAAGGATGGGGAAGGAAGTCGGCTGTGCCCTTTCAAAGGAACCATCCCGGCATTTGCCTGAAGCGATTTAGGGAAATCACGGAAAACCTAAATCAGGATGGCCGGAGACGGGATTGAACCGTCGTCCTCCGGAATGCGTGTCCAGTGTGCTAACCACAGCGCCACTTCGCTCGGTATAAGTTCCTTGAAGGTTGTTCGATAGAGAGTGAAAAAGGTGAAACTCTGATCGGAAAATAAGGTGAATAAGGTGGGTGCGGAATGACTTTCCAACGCAGCTCCTGCAAAGTGCAAGTCATTCGACGGGAACGCGGGAGGGTTATCGTGGTACAGCATCACCTCAAGGAGTCTTCCTGGACAGCATCTCAGTATTTGACAATAAATGTCAGCAGTGATGTTTCCACCTCGGAGAAGCAATTCGTAGTACACCACAGCGTCGGTGCTCCATCAGATGCATAATGTTATCTTTTGTAAGAGTACATGCGCCGAAGTCTTTGCACGGAGACTTGCTGCTTTGTTTCGGCTCAACGACTCCTTTCTTTTCCTTATGTCACCACTAACGATACAGGACAGGAAAGGTCGCTGTTGCTCGCGAGACAATTGATGACGAGTAAGCAGAGACGCGTTAATTTTTGTAATTATGGCTTAGAGCACGTGGTACCCGTAAGCCCTATCCAATGCCACGTTAACGTTGCAAGATGGTGCAATCATCTCATTTCATCATATCTGGCCGTTTTTAGGTACAGTGACGTGGATAATAATGGATTAATACGTTTAAATGATCTTTATCATACACTGAAAGTCTTCCTAAACGTTCAGAGTTATTGATGTCAAAATTATCCTAAAACGAGAAAACTACTTTCTTGCTGATCTTTATCCAATGGCATTATCCCCATACATGCCGTACATGTTTCTGGCTTCCTCCGCTCCTGACACCCCTCTGCAGAACTCGAACAGACGAATGTGTCAGAAATATTTCTATTTCTCCACTTGCCGCCCCATTTTCTAGCGTCTACAATCCCACTCACTATCTGCAAGTGAGGCAATGGCAAGATGTAAACTCAAATAGCAACCGTGAGCTACAAATAAAAAAAGCCAGTCGGTAACTATATCCAAAGCAACCGGAATATCAACATACAAAACAAAAACGCTACCAACTTATACACCAACCTAATATTTTGTATCCGTGATACCATGAAAAGAGTCAGCCTTGTTACAAACAGAGAGCATCAACATTGACGTCCATGTAGATGGCGAGCTTCTGTGCTGCTGTAGGCCAAAAATAATCGATGACAAAGAAATGAAATTTTATGAAGCAGTGTAATTTTTGGGACCCTGGTGAGAGAGTAAAATGCGGGAATTTTACCCCGATCATATTAATGGCCTACTATGGGAGATGAGGCGCAGCAGGAGCAGAAATGCAAGATGCAACTGCCGTCGTAACAGCGGATCTGGGTGCAAGTACGAAAATTCCCCTAATGGTACGTAAGCGAGCCCTGTAAACGCTAAAATATACCGAATGGTATTCATCTAAACATTAATTACCGAACAAACGCGGCACTGCTTCCATGTGTTGAAAGGAGAGCAGGGCTAAGGTGGCGGCCACTTCCAAAATACTGATACTTACGAAGCGGCATGTCTGGCATCTCCGAAGAACTGAGGACAACTGGTCTGAAAGTTGATCTCGTCGGAATTTTCCTAAGACGAGTACCTTCACACATTTCACTTTCGCAATATGAGACAAGATACCCCGTACCATCTTAACGGGAGAAGGAAAAGCTAACGGCCCTGTAGCCCAGGATGCGGGCGTGAAACGGCCGTTTGAAGTTTAAGTTACCCGGCCCGAATGGGTGCCAATTCGTCCAGGAGACACCATACTGGTGTGACTGCGCATCCACGTTCCTGCTGGACATTTTGTAACTAACGGCTAGAAAACTCAAGGCAACCTAAATGTAATAGCATTAATTAACAGATGAACAGGACAATTATTTAGCACCCGTCACCTGATAGTGCATGTGGAAGGTGTGAATACGGTGGGGTTAAATGAACGTCGAAAATTAGCATTAATGCTGAAACCACGAGTTTTCATTAATGATATCTTTAGTTAATTGAATAACAGGGCCATTCTGGGTACCGATCGTCTCGTGGTCTCGCCGGCAATGTAAATCACAAATCAAATTACCCTAATTAGCTTTGTCTCACCCTTTCTCTCTCTCTCTCCCTCTCGTCCTGGAGAAGGCAGACTTTGTCGCAACGCCGCATCTGGATCTGCACAAGAAAAATCTCTGTTACACAGACATACTGGGGGCGTTCAGTAAGTAATGCAACACATTTTTTTCTGAAAGCAGACTGATTTTATTCAGGATTCCAATACACCATATTTTCCCCATTGTTTAGGTTACAAGACACTATTTCTCATCGTAATCGTCTTTCAGGCCGACGGCGTTACGCCATCTTACTGTGAGGGCCTGTATGCCCGAACGGCACCACTCTACGGGTCGACGTCGGAACTAACGTCTTGTCGCATCAATAACTGCCCAATCATCCACGTGCTACTCCCAGTGGAGTGCATTCTTCACTGGCCAAACAGATGGAAATCCGAGCCGTAGGGTGGGCGAGGAGGAACAGCTCAGTGATGTTTCATGAGCTCCTCTCGGGTGCGGAGACTTCTGTGAGGCCTTGCGTTATCATGGGAAAGGCGAAGTCCGTTTGCATTTTTATGGCGACGAACACGATGCAGGAGTCAGAGCTGTGTGCGGCCGGCCACCACCTACCACAAACAGGCAACACTGGTTTGTGTAAACACATAGATTTCTTGGCGTAGAATTCTAATATGCAATAAAAATACAAGAGGGTTGGTTAGTTAGCACAGACAGATGTCCCCTTTAGTGACACATTGACAACAGAACCAGGAGATGGTTCAAATAGCTCTAAGTACTATGGGACTTACCATCTGAGGTCATCAGTCCCCTAGACTTAGAACTACTTAAACCTAACTTAGGACATCAAACTCTTCCATACCCAAAGCAGGATTCGAACCGGCGACCGTAGCATAAGCGCGGTTGCGGACTGAAGCGCCTAGTACCGATCGTCGATAGTGGCCGACAGGTCCAGGAGATATCCGTATAATAGCGGCCTGCAATGGCTGACGGGCTAAGGGAATCTGCATTTTTCCTGAACGGGGCTCGCTTATGACATTGTGTACCCTATTTTGGGTAAAGTTTGATCTATTTGCTCGTACCAAGATCGTAGCTACACTCCTGGAAATGGAAAAAAGAACACATTGACACCGGTGTGTCAGACCCACCATACTTGCTCCGGACACTGTGAGAGGGCTGTACAAGCAATGATCACACGCACGGCACAGCGGACACACCAGGAACCGCGGTGTTGGCCGTCGAATGGCGCTAGCTGCGCAGCATTTGTGCACCGCCGCCGTCAGTGTCAGCCAGTTTGCCGTGGCATACGGAGCTCCATCGCAGTCTTTAACACTGGTAGCATGCCGCGACAGCATGGACGTGAACCGTATGTGCAGTTGACGGACTTTGAGCGAGGGCGTATAGTGGGCATGCGGGAGGCCGGGTGGACGTACCGCCGAATTGCTCAACACGTGGGGCGTGAGGTCTCCACAGTACATCGATGTTGTCGCCAGTGGTCGGCGGAAGGTGCACGTGCCCGTCGACCTGGGACCTGACCGCTGCTACGCACGGATGCACTCCAAGACCGTAGGATCCTACGCAGTACCGTAGGGGACCGCACCGCCACTTCCCAGCAAATTAGGGACACTGTTGCTCCTGGGGTATCGACGAGGACCATTTGCAACCGTCTCCATGAAGCTGGGCTACGGTCCCCCACACCGTTAGGCCGTCTTCCGCTCACGCCCCAACATCGTGCAGCCCGCCTCCAGTGGTGTCGCGACAGGCGTGAATGGAGGGACGAATGGAGACGTGTCGCCTTCAGCGATGAGAGTCGCTTCTGCCTTGATGCCAATGATGGTCGTATGCGTGTTTGGCGCCGTGCAGGTGGGCGCCACAATCAGGACTGCATACGACCGAGGCATACAGGGCCAACACCCGGCATCATGGTGTGGGGAGCGATCTCCTACACTGGCCGTACACCACTGGTGATCGTCGAGGGGACACTGAATAGTGCACAGTACATCCAAACCGTCATCGAACCCATCGTTCTACCATTCCTAGACCGGCAAGGGAACTTGCTGTTCCAACAGGACAATGCACGTCCGCATGTATCCCGTGCCACCCAACGTGCTCTAGAAGGTGTAAGTCAACTACCCTGGCCAGCAAGATCTCCGGATCTGTCCCCCATTGAGCATGTTTGGGACTGGATGAAGCGTCGTCTCACGCGGTCTGCACGTCCAGCACGAACGCTGGTCCAACTGAGGCGCCAGGTGGAAATGGCATGGCAATCCGTTCCAAAGGACTACATCCAGCATCTCTACGATCGTCTCCATGGGAGAATAGCAGCCTGCATTGCTGCGAAAGGTGGATATACACTGTACTAGTGCCGACATTGTGCATGATCTGTTGCCTGTGGCTATGTGCCTGTGGTTCTGTCAGTGTGATCATGTGATGTATCTGACCCCAGGAATGTGTCAATAAAGTTTCCCCTTCCTGGGACAATGAATTCACGGTGTTCTTATTTCAATTTCCAGGAGTGTATTAGTGTCGGTATGGCTGATCACTCGTACGATCACGATAGCCCAACGACTCACCATTATGTAGTTCTCTGCCTAGTCTCCATAGACATTCTGCAAATGCCAATGAGTATCTGAGATTCTCTGGTTTCTTGTCAAAAAAACCCAATGACAGCTCTCTGCTGGAGCGCATTTCCGTTGCAGAAGCCATTTTCTTTGCTACGTCTGGCGCCGTCACCTATCGGAACCTCATGAAGCCATAGGTGCTGAAGCGGGAATATTGCACAATGTCAAACAGTAAATTCCGTATTTTTTCAACCGAAATAGGCCGATAAAATGTGTTGCATTACTTATTGAACACCCTTCGTAGAAATGAACAAATCTTACAACATTCCTTAAGAAGTTCCTTTGAGGTAGTGTGCAACAGTACGATGAATAATAAAACAATAACGCGCGTAAATTTCGTGTAATTGAACAAGGTTTGCTTCAGAAATAAAGTCATCGGACAAAATAATCAGTCGCATCAGCACCCATCACGCTAATACCATGTAACACAGCCTTTACCGTTGATAATGGCCTCATGTCCGTGAGGAAGAGAGAACGCAAGATTCGCCAAGTACACCATATTCAGCTGCAGCCTCTGACTGATGACTGGATCCACAAGAGCTACCATTTTGTAGGCAAGCTGACTGCTCTGTTTCACCAGTTGTTCCAAACAATCGCAGGCATTTTCTGTAAGACTCAGATCACTTGATAAAGCAGACCGCTCAAGGAGTGATAGGGCGCCTTACTTTTCGTCAACCGAGCGAGGTGGCGCAGTGGTTAGACACTGGACTCGCATTCGGAAGGACGACGGTTCAATCCCGCGTCCGGCCATCCTGATTTAGGTTTTCCGTGATTTACCTGAATCAGTCCAGGCAAATGCCGGGATGGTTCCTCTGAAAGGGCACAGCCAACTTCCTTCCCCATCCTTCCCTAATTCGATGAGACCGATGACCACGCTGTCTGGTCTCCTTCCCCAAACCAACCAACCAACCAACTTTTCGTCAGACCAGGAAAGTATGATCGCAACCTCTGACGCAGTTTTCCTGATGTGTTTATTTACATTAATTCTTTGTTTTCTTATAACTGATACCATTTTTCTTACCGGGAAACTGTAAATTTGTATGCATATAAGCATTGTACACGTAGAAATTTGCTTCGGTGCTACGCCTAGAGGTATTAATACTTGTGCAAAATCAGATGAACCAATAGCTGAAGACAAGCGAAAGGAGGATAATACAAATACGCTCTACCCGAGATTTTCTAGACATCGAATGTATCAAGATAAGGATTTGAATGGCACATGAACTGTTAGTGAAAAAGGTGTATGAAATTGGAGTAAAGAGACGGTGATTCTAAGTGATGAAAGTTGTGGAGACTCCACAAGCGAGTTATGAGCATACGAGTGCTCTACGTGTGAACTGTGCAACAAGTGACGCAGGAATGCTGTTTACCGAATTACGGTGAGGTATTATTTGTTGTTTAATGTACTCTTGCGATGGCATAGCGCAGCTAACTCCTTGATGTGTTTTATCTTTCCAATAAATGATCGTGACCCTTCAGTTATATATCATGCATAGCGATTAAATATTGAAAATCGAGGATTCTAAGTAAACTCAAAGTATTTGTCACAACTTCACACTCCTTCCCCTAATACTCTGAACTCATTTGCACCCTTCAGAAATGCTGTACCATTAAAGCCGATTTGTTGCCCAAGAACGTCGATACGGTAAGGTAGTTATTACAGCGGATAATCGGGTACAATGAAGGAGAGCGAAAAAATCAGAGAAGGCAAAGCTTGGAGCATCACCTCATAAGTCAACAGATAGAAGACACTTCTTTGCATATATATTTGGGCATCTACAAACACTCACACGGAAACTGAACAAACACACAGATCCGCATGCCCATTCAGAGGTTAAAGATCAGTTTATATACAGACCGAACTTGTATTTATGAGTTCCTCTTAATATTTCACGAAACAAAAAAAATATATATATATACACAGGGTGAGTCACCTAACGTTACCACTGGATATATTTCGTAAACCACATCAAATACTGACGATTCGATTCCACAGACCGAACGTGAGGAGAGGGGCTAGTGTAATTGGTTAATACAAACCATAAAAAAATGCACGGAAGTATGATTTTTAAGACAAACATACGTTTTTTTAAATGGAATCCCGATAGTTTTGTAAGCACATCTGAACATATAAACAAATACGTAATCAGTGCCGTTTGTCGCATTGTAAAATGTTAATTACATCCGGAGATATTGTAACCTAAAGTTGACGGTTGAGTACCACTCCTCCGCTGTTCGATCGTGTGTATCGGAGAGCATCGAATTACGTAGGGATCCAAAGGGAACGGTGATGGACCTTAGGTACAGAAGAGACTGGAACAACACATTACGTCCACATGCTAACACCTTTTTATTGGTCTTTTTCACTGACGCACATGTACATTACCATGAGAGGTGAGGTGCACGTACACACTTGGTTTCCGTTTTCAATTACGACATGTCAGGCCAATAGATGTTCAATGTGGTGGCCATCGTTTGCTGCACACAATTGCAATCTCTGGCGTAATGAATGTCGTACACGTCGCAGTACATCTGGTGTAATGTCGCCGCAGGCTGCCACAATACGCCGGCCGA
Source organism: Schistocerca serialis cubense (assembly GCF_023864345.2). NCBI lineage: Eukaryota > Metazoa > Arthropoda > Insecta > Orthoptera > Acrididae > Schistocerca > Schistocerca serialis. The sequence goes on from NC_064641.1 coordinate 523,189,003, forward strand.
AGTGGCCGAGCGGTTAAAGGCGCTACAGTCTGGAACCGCACGACCGCGACGGTCGCAGGTTCGAATCCTGCCTCGGGAATGGATGTGTGTGATGTCCTTAGGTTAGTTAGGTTTAACTAGTTCTAAGTTCTAGGGGACTTATGACCACAGCAGTTGAGTCCCATAGTGCTCAGAGCCATTTGAACCACTTTTTTTTATTTTTTTTGCCACAATACGTTGTTTCATATCCTCTGGGGTTGTAGGCACGGCACGGTACACATTCTCCTTTAACGTACCCCACAGAAAGAAGTCCAGAGGTGTAAGATCAGGAGAACGGGCTGGCCAATTTATGCGTCCTCCACGTCCTATGAAACGCCCGTCGAACGTGTACCTCTCCCCTCATGGTAATGTACATGTGCGTCAGTGAAAAAGACCAATAAAAAGGTGTTAGCATGTCGACGCAATGTGCTGTTCCAGTCTCTTCTGTACCTAAGGTCCATCACCGTTCCCTTTGGATCCCTACGTAATTCGGTGCTCTCCGATACACACGATCGAACAGCGGAGGAGTGGTACTCAAGCGTCAACTTTAGGTTACAATATCTCCGGATGTAATTAACATTTTACAATGCAACAAACGGCACCGATTACGTATTTGTTTATATGTTCAGATGTGCTAACAAAATTAACGGGGTTCCATTTAAAAAAACGTAGGTTTGTGTTAAAAACATACTTCCGTGCATTTTTTTATGGTTTGTGTTAACCAATTACACTAGCCCCTCTATTCACGTTCGGTCGGTGGAATCGATTCTTCAGTATTTGATGTGGTTTACGAAATATATCCAGTGGTAATGTTAGGTGACTCACCCTGTATATATATATATATATATATATATATATATATATATATATATATATATATATATATATATATATATATATATAATAAACATTCTCGTAGCTGCTATAAGTGGCCGAGCGGTTCTAGGCGCAATAGTCTGGAACCGCGCGACCGCTACGGTAACAGGTTCGAATCCTGGCTCGGGCATGGATGTGTGTGATGTCCTTAGGTTAGTTAGGTTTAAGTAGTTCTAAGTTCTAGGGGACTGATGACCTCAGCAGTTAAGTCTCATAGTGCTCAGAGCCATTTGAACTATTTTTGAAATAAGTTGTAATTTTCACGCAACCCTGCAATCCTCGCCCTCCAATCACGCGTCAGACCGACCCAGAGACGGAAAAAGCAGCCCCCTCCCTTTCCCAAGACAGCCCCCCACAGAAGTAGGCTCGTGGACAGAACTGTAACATGCCCCCCCTCCCCCCCCCGGCCCCCTCAATCTCAAGACAGGCCACGTAAAAATAGGCTGGATAGAACTTTGAGCCATGCAATGAACCAGCCTGCTGAAAATACGCTGAATAGAACCACAAGCCCCTAATGGGATATGTCCTAAATACACTGCAAGTGGTAGTGAATACCCAAATCTAGAGAGGTATGAAGTAGCTCCCTCTAAATATCGATTCCCCCTGAGACAGATCCCTGTGATGAACTTGTTCACTTGAACCACGTAGCTCATTCTTAATGCTTAATGCAAATTAGAAAAACATTTAAACTAAAAAATCAGACCCCAACCGACTAGCGGCGCAGCCTAACGTGCTGCTTCCCGAGCAGGAATGCGTGCCTTCGTGCCTTCCCGGTACGAAACCGCCCAGCGGATCGCTGTCTAGGTCCGGTGTGCTGGGCAGCCTGAAGGTGGTTTTTAAGGCGGTTTTCCATCTGCCTCAGCGCATGCGGGCTGGTTCCCCTTATTCCGCCTCAGTTACACTGTGTCGGCGATTGCTGAACAAACACCGATTCCACGTGCGCGTACATCATAATTACTCTACCATGCGAACATTTGAGATTACACTCGTCTGTTATAACACGTTCCCTGGAGGAGGGTCCATTGGGGACCGAACTGCAGAATAACTGGGTTCGGTGTGGGGCGGTGGTGGGGTGGGTGGTCTGCTGTGGCCTGTTGTGGGGTTGTGAACCACTCAGGGCTACGGCGGGACGAAGTCTCTCTGTCGTTTCTAGGTTCCCAGTTTAATACAATACAATAAATCAGACAGCAGAATTTCATTGCCTACAAACATTAAATACCCTATGGGAACAAGCCCAGCGAGCATATTTACACGAACATAACTTTTGTACATGCTAAGTTTTTTAAAAAGGGGCTGAGCCCTTTCAGTTTTAACCCAGTGATCTCCTTGGACGCCAAGGTAGCGGGAACGCTAAAGACTAAATTATTCATATCATCACGAAGAGCATTTACTTGCTTCCTAGTTCTTTTTTTTTATCTGGTAAGGCCTGGAAGAAGGGACAGCTCGTTCCTAAATAATTCACAAGATGGGCAAAAATATTTAGATAAAGTTTAACTACGTAATAGGTACAAACACACATTTCTTAGATACGATGTTTGGCTGATATTACTTGGAAAGAGGACTGCCCACGATGATTTTTAGGAAGTTTTGGTCATAAATATAACTGAAATTGCGAATTTGATAATGTACTCAACCTCTGTAATATTGATATATTAATATTCTTTGTAAGGCTGTGTTTGAAACCAGAGAGGTAGAGTGGTTAACTTTGCTTTGTCGGAGTAAGTCAGAGAGTAGCATTAGCTGAGTGCGTTGGATAGTCTGCCAGCGTGATTGGTTTAAAATGGGTGGACTCTGGCCTGTTACGCAGTGCAGGCAGCAATATTTAAAACGGACTCTGAAATAATATGTTTTGAGGAAAGATAGTGAGCAAATGAGATTACGTTGGCGGAAGAATGCGAAAAAATTATTTTTAAGGTAATCCAGTTTTTTTATATTTGTAACTGTTTAGCTTCTCATTGTTAGAACATTGCGTATGGCTGAAGTTTGCTGTATATCTTTTGTAATGAAACATATCTGGTCTTACAGTTGAAACAAGTGTCGTGGGAGGCAATTGCACACAGGACATTCGTTAAGAAATGAACCGAAAAGCCAAAGAAACTGATACATCTGTCTAATATTTTGTAGAGCCTCCTCGAGCTCTCAGAAGTGCCGCAACACGACGTGGTATGTCTGCTGTAGTGCTGGAGGGAATTTACACCATGAATCCTGTAGAGCTATCCATGAATCCGTAAGAGTACAAGGGGGTGAGATCTCTTTTGAACAGCACGTTGCAAAGCATTCCAGATATGCTCAAAAATGTTCATGTCTGGAGAGCGTGGTGGCCAGCGGAAGTTTATAAACTCAGAAGAAAATTCCTGGAGCCACTCTGTAGCAATTCTGGTCGTGTGGGGTGTCGCAATGTCCTGCTGGAATTGCCGAAGCCCGTCGGAATGCACAATGGATGCATGCAGATGATCAGAGAGGATGCTTACATACGTGTCACCTGTCAGAGTCGTATCACTGCAACTGCACACGCCCCACACCATTACACAGCCTCCACCAGCTTGAACAGTCCCCTGCTAACATGCGGGGAACATTCATTCATGAGGTTGTCTCCATACCCGTATACGTCCATCCTCTCAATGCAATTTGAAACGAGACTCGTCCGACCAGGCAACATGTTTCCAGTCATCAACAATGGTTCTCACGCTGACACTTGCTGAAGGCTCAGCACTGAAAACTGCAGCAGTTTGAGGAAGGGTAGTACTTCTGTCAAGTTGAATTATTCTCTTTAGTCGTCGTTGGTCCTGTCCTTGCAGGATCATTTTCCAGCCGCAGCGATGTCGAAGATTTGATGTTCTAGCGGATTCCTGATTTTCAAGGTACGCCCGTGAAAAAGTCGTACGGGAATATCTCCACTTCATCGCTACTGCGGAAATGCTGTGTCCCATCGCTCGTGAGCCGATTCTAACACCACGATCACTTAGATCTTGATAACCCGCCTTTGAAGCAGCAGTAGCAGATCTAACAACTGCGACAGTGCCGTATTCTGCCTGTTTATATATATCTCTATTAGAATACGCGTGTGTACATCAGTTTCGTTGGCGCTTTAATGTATTTTGCTACCTTGACTTTGAATAAGAACTTTATGAGAAGATCTATTGTTGTTATGGCTTAATAAAGCATAGTTAAACTTGGAGTTTTTCGTCGTTTATCAGTTGTTAAGACTAGGTCCTCATTTTCATTTACTTTCATGACTCTCTTTGCACCCTCACATTGCACATGGTGAGTTATGAGCTGAGAAGCATGATGCAAATCGGTAACACACCGTCTTGCATTGCACATCGCAAGTTTCACATCATTAGTCCTAACAGCAACAAGCTGCAGAGCAGACGAGGGTTCAGTGCACACACGTAGGTCAATAAATTTAATGCCATAGTCATGTCAACTGTAATGCACAATGAATGGCAGAGGATATTTGTGAAAATATTGTCAGTATCAGTTCAGAGGCTTACTAGCAGCAAAAGAAAGTGATACCTTTGTGAGTTTTGAAGAAGTTTTATAAGAAAATCCGGTCATTACTTTGTGTGCTCATTTACTTGTGTAATTACAATAAGAGTTGTGGTGCAGTCAATGTTTGCAAGACTAAAGTTGGAGATTAGCAGTATTAAAGGCCAACATTTTAAACTGAGTAATTTTGTTTTGCAGTCATGTAGCTTATGGAAATTCCACTGAAAGTAGATTGCTTTCTCGCATACGTACTGTTTGATGTACCAGCTAATATGAATTTCTCATCGTTTGGTTCCACATACTTCCGTTAAAATGTAACTTTTCAGTTAGTCCTTTTACTCTGCACTGAGATTTACAAACTTCGATATCAAAGATAACGTACGAACATGAATTTAAATATGTAAGTAACTTTCAACTTCATAGCTTCGGTCATTGCATCATACAAAAAGTACTTTACATTACTTGACTGTGTGTAATCTACGCTTTTTATCTGTCATTACTCGACTCAGTTTTGAAAGATAAGTGAAATGAGCTAGCTGGTAAGCACAGCCTTTCCATTACGATTTTTTTTGCAGTTAAGGTACATTAACGGTCTTTGTTCCGACCAATGTAACGGGTCAGACCGCATGTGAATTTTCCCGTTTCTACAGAACAATGGGCTTTTTGGTTTTGTTTTGCAATTAGTGCCACTGTTTCTCTATCGTATTTCGTTCCAATCTTTAACGAGCTAAGTGCTCCCAGGGCAGAGGAAATAAAGGCAGGCTTTTCAAAGCGAGCATCTAGGAACACTGATTCAGGAATTAATTTTGTTCCTTTGATATCACAGTGTCCCTGATTTTCTTTAGCAGCTTGTTGCACACTTGTTTGTAACACAATGAAAACTAACGAAACGATTTCTGTCCTCCGCCCTGACGCAGTTTCTACTGTTCTGAACTAGAGCCTGAACTGCAGTGATTTTGGTCTTCCGATTAAATGTAGTCGACACTCGGGAACTGGAACCAGACTGAACTACGTGAACTATTGGCACAGTTTGTGTCTGTTGTTCCCAAGCAATTCACACAGTTCGGAACTCGAGGCTGAAATGAACTACCGGAACGGTTTCGGTCTTCCAGTGAGATGCTACTCGCACAGTCCACGGTTAGGAGTTCAGAACTACGGATGCTTAGGTCCTAGGAGTATAAAGGACGGGTAGATCCCTGCATGAGCATTCTAACTTCCAGTAGGTAGAGAAAGTGAGGTGTAAAAGAAGGACAGTTCAAATAAAGACCAATCCGTACAGTTCCCTTCCTGCAGTAGTTCTTCTGAACTATTTTGATCATGAAGTACACATCGCCATTCAAATCCATAATTCAAAAAGCCTTTTAATGATAATCATTTTGTCGTCAGTAACGAACTCACGTGCGACAAGCAGTATAATATCAGTAGTCAAAGCAGCTGATTATATGTAGGGGTGCACATGTTTCCAGGATGCGATCTGTGGTTGGTGGATAGGAAATGTTCAGCCAAGAACTCTTGGTATTTTTATTCCACATTGACCGGTTTTGACAGAATCTTGCCGTCAGCATCGTATCTTTGGTATTTCTTACTGACATGTATACATGTATCCGATTTTGAAAGCTGGATTCAGTCGAAACAGGTAGTATAAAAATACCAAACGACCTTGTGTGGCCGCACGGGACTAGCCGAGCGGTCTCAGGCGCTGCAGTCCTTGACTGTGCGGCTGATCCCGGCGGAGGTAAATTTAGGTTAAGTAGTGTGTAAGCTTAGAGACTGATGACCTTAGGAGTTAAATCCCATAAGATTTCACACACATTTGAACACTTTTTATCATGGCTGCAGAAGATTTCTTAACTATATGAAAATTATGATAATTGTCAGTTGCGTGTGCGTTTGCATGAAACATAATATTTGCGCTATGAATTAAATTGAACCACTAATGTGAGAACAACTATAAGAAGAGTTAAGTAAGGAAGTAAAAGACATTGGCAAAGCCTTTGACATTGTCGAGTTCGACATTTTACTTGCTAAACTTAACACCTTAAATTTCTCTCCAGGTACAGTCCAATAGTTTCGCTCCTACCTGGCGTGGCCCCAGTAGGGCGTCATGTTTGGCACCATGGAGTCACAAGTCCAAATCAGGTCCCATTGGCTCTTCCTTCAACGGAATAAACGTCTTCTAAAAAACTTTAAAGCAAAACGTAAGTAAATGTGTCAAAATTGCGTAAAAAGCAGATACACGGGACATAGAGATTTTATCGGAATTTCCAAATGGATATACAAGACGCACCTGTGATGCGAGCAAACCAAAAAATATTTTAAGAAAATTGTTTCTTTTGTAATGTAGAGCCTATAGACTCTTTGTGATCTTTCTGCTTTGTGTCTTATCGCCGCGCGGATTGTAATGTCTGGATGATTTTATTTTGCTCTGTCAGTAGAAGGACTGTACTGCTGGAAATTAAGAATTTGTTCTCTTTAAAATTTAGCTTATGTTTCTTAAAGTGATACGTGATTTTCCATTGTTGGCAGCCATTACTGCCTGGATTACTAATTTGTTTAAATAACCGTCGAAGTGGCCAACTTATTCAGACAGAAACTACGTCGTTACTCACGACAAGTTATTTCGAACGTACTACTATTAGTATTATCCGGAATTTAAGCAAATTTTAGATGACACAAACTGCAGACTGATGAGTATGTTGCAGCACTGACGCAGTTAACAGTTCAGTCTTCTCATACAATGAAGGCTTTCACGACCGGATGTTTCAGCTGCCGAGATTTCTTCCAGGTTGTATGGCCGTCGTCCATAGAACTCTTCTATCCCTGAAATTTCGTCCACAGCTACGTTGGACATCTTTGGAGGTCCTCCTGGTTGTGCTGAGTCTTGCCGACGATGTCCAACGTAGTTTTGGACGAAACGTCAGGGATAGAAGAGTACCATGCACCACCGCCAAATAACCCGGAAGAATTCTCGGCAGTTCAGTCTTCTGTCAAAAGTATTAAATGTTGTCTTCGGGTTTCAGCAAAAGCTATACTAAAACGCAACACATATACAGGACCGTATTTTCCTTGTAAACAAGAGGACGTAGTGCTCTTTACTGGAAAGTTGCTGTTATGAGGATAGGGTAACGTCTCACTTAGATCATTCATAGCCATTCATCATTGATGTATCATCAGTCTTGTCTTACAGCAAATACCATATTATCCCTATGCAAAACTAATGAAGACAGCTATCGAGTATTTCCGTACTGACATAGAGCACTATCGAAATTGGCACAGAAAATAGTGTTACAGCAAAATCCAATCAAGGCACAAGCGGTCCTGGTAGGGCATACTAGGCTCATTTACACTAAATATCACGAATCTCTGCCATCTTTAATGTTAAATGATACAAATACCAACCTATCCCCACAGGTCGGCGTGGCCGAGCGGTTCTAGGCGCTATAGTCTGGAACCGCGCGACCGCTACGGTTGCAGGTTCGGATCCTGCCTCGGGCACGCATGTGCGTGATGTCCTTAGGCTAGTTAGGTTTAAGTAGTTCTTCGTTCTAGGGGACTGATGGCCTCAGAAGTTAAGTCCCATAGTGCTGAGAGCCATTTGACATTTAGCCAACTTGTCTCCCTCCGCAAACAATCTTGGAGGAATAATAAACAAAAGATAAATTAGGCTGAGCACACAATGGCAATGAGCAGCATCTCTCAGTGACCTACAAATATATAAAAAGCTCTTCCCTTTCGACATGAAAAAGAAGTATAAATGCTTATACTTTCAATTGTTGATTACAGCTATGCTATTCTGCTCTTTGTCAGGAAAGACTGGTGATGAACGCCTCAATTCGATATATCTGAGATGTTTGACACTGATCATATTTCACCATCTTATACACAGCTAACTTGGCTATGTGAAGACAAGAACAGAGATTTCCATACACATCGTCTCCTCTATAGTCTTACGAACCTATAAAGACGCTCATTACTCTCAACCTTAAGACTGAACAAAACCGTCCCAGTCAGCCGCTTTTTCGTAGTATGTAAGGGGTCCGTAGGCCCTTACTATGATTTTGCACTCGGCACAGGTCGATAGGGCAAACAATCGATAGTGTGTCGTGTTGCGAGAGCGAGTGTAGAGTTGAGTTAGTTCCCAGGTTGCGGGCCGAGCCGTGTGGAGGCCTGTTGCTGTAATGCAAGAGTTTACCGACAAAGGGAGTGGGCATCGCCGCGGTTTAACCCCTTTGTGTTAGAATAATACGGGAAAGTGCAGAAGTATAATTACGATAGTGATCAGTGATATTTCTGTGCCGATATTTGGGTTTCGCGTCTACCGCGCCGGCATCATTTGGATTGCAGTGTTGGATTGCAGTGTTGGATTGCAGTGTTGGATTGCAGTGATTGAATTTGCGTGTGACGTTAATGAATAGCGAGGAAGCCTGTGCTGAGATTAGCCGTAATTAAATCTGTATGACGAAGGCAGTGTCTGTCTCCTTCCTTTTGTATTTTTGAGACAAATATAGGTCCTTGATTAGTTAAGCTGTGTTGGCGTTTCTTCTTGTCACTGGACATTTCATTATTACAGCATTTGAGAAGGACAAAATGGAATGTAACAACTCCGTAGCAGTCAAATCCGATTGCCAGCCCCATTAGGTACAAGGTCACATTAATTAATATTTATTTGGGCTGCTATCAGATCCCGATCGAGCGGGTTACATAAATCGGAGGTGTTACACCCTTGGCTTACCGTGAAAGGACAAGTGCAATTTTCGGACGAATCGTAAAGAACAATAGGTAATTTCACCTTGCTTAACGCAAGAAAATATTTTTTTTTCAATTTTGGATCGAGACAGATTATAAACTTTCAAATCGCGACAAGAATCAGTGCATTTTTGAACAATACGAAGTAATCGCATTTTACGATTGTGACTAAACTGTTTTTTCTCGCCATATTAGATAAGTATAATAGTGTCAATAAACTGTGTTATAATGTGCAAATGCGTAAATCCGCGCGAAAAACTGTGAAAAGTGAACACTAAAAAAAGACACGTGTGAACATTAATATAGCAAAACGAACTAAGAATTTGGCGCTAAGACTCTTACCGAAGTGTTTAATAGTAATATTGTGACTGGAATTGCTTTTTGAATAGTGGAAATCGGACAGTTTCATGTGGACCCATAAACTGTTATGTGGACGACAATTCATGTGGCGACGCAATTGTTGAGTGACGTCAAGCAGACCCGTGTAGCAGTTGTGCCAAAGAGCTTCGATCTGCGAGGTGATTTCACACGTCATCCCAACTACCTGTGCAAGGAGTAGTTCTAGCACAGACGCACTACACCGATGGTCTTCAGCGCGACTTCGAGACACCAAGCGCCGACCCGGCATCTAGCGGCCGAACTACAAACTACGCCCGCCTGCAGCGCCAAGGAGCGGCCGACGGAGAATTATGACGACTCGCCACAGATCTTCAGCGCAGCTCCGGCGGCAGTACAGCGCCACGCCCACTTCAAACGTCAAAACATCGCGACTCGTGGTAACGTCAGTTGGTGAGTGAAGACGACTGGTTGGCATAACATTAAATTGTAGTGTGCAGTCTTTGCGGTAAATAAACAATTGTAAACTAAATTACACATTAGGAAAAGTGCCCAATTACAGTAATTTCCGAAAAATTTGGGAAACATACTCTGAAATATAGCATACTTATTTATGCATACTGCATTATCTAAATGGTAATTATACAGATATTGTTTTTGGGGATTTTACATTTATAGATTTTATGAGTGGTGTGATTTATCTAATTTTGAACATTTTACATAAGCTGTGTATGTGAGAATTGATATTTGAAATTATTAGTTTTTGAGAGTTGTTATGTTCAGTATTCATACGTAGTGTATCAATTTGGGATTAACTGAAGATACTGCAGTTACTGTTTGATTAGTTTCGCGATAATTAGGAGTGTTTTGGGTTACTAGAGGTTATTCTGTATTACTTGCCTGTGCATTAAAAATAAACCGAACATGTCTACTGAAGATAAGCAGGTTTGTGAGGCAGTAGTTGAAAGGAAATGGATAGGACAGGAAGACAGAGATGATTCAGGAATCAGTGGTTATGGATTGTCATTAGATAGCCCATTAGCACATTCAACTAGTTATCCCGAGACACCGGGACAAACGACGAGAAATAAGTCAGTTTCAGAGGGTGCCGATGTGTGGTCAGTGTTGGCAGACTTGCTAAAGGAGCTTAAGGAAACTAGAGAAGAGGAAAGAATATCCCGAGAATCATTAGAGAAAGGTCTCAGAGAGTCAATAGAGAAATGTTTACAAGAAGCTAGAGAAAGGGAAGAAATATTTCGCAAATCATTAAAGGAAGATTTACAAGAAACTATAGCACAAGAGATCAAAACATCGCAGATGAAGATGCAGTGTAATCTGAAGAAGGAAATGCAGGAGTTACAAGAACGACTGAAGATGGACATCGACGAGAGAGAGAGGAAGCTACAGAAGAGCGTAGACCAAGTCCAGGGAGACGTGGAGAAGATGGAAGGAAAGTTGACAAAAAAGATAGAAGAAACTAAAGCCGAATTGGGAGAAAGGATCGCCGAGGTGATGCAGATGCAGAAACAATGCAATGATGCAGTTAAGGGGAAAGGAGACAGACAAAACCAACTGCCTGTCAATCTGAGAAATGCTATAGCCATGCAACGAGAAGAGGATAACAAGAGGGTTGCAATGGAGGTCAGGCAATTACAACAGGGAGTGCAGCAATTGAAGAGCAAGACAGAAGAAATTGATAAACGAATTAGCAATGACACTTTAACCCTTGGGGAAGGTAGAGTCGTTACCTTGATGAGCAGTGATAATCGGTACGTCCAAAATAATACAGGGAAGAAATTTACACCGAAAGGAGGGTTGCACCAAATGATATTTATGAAACGGTTAAAAGGAGTTTTCCCAACACATTTTAAAGACTCAGACAAGATTCAATTTGCAATAGATAGGATGGAAGATGAGGCCTTCACTTGGGGAGTCAGGAAGAAGGAAGGGACTACTAGTTTTGATCAGTTTGAAGGGGAATTCTTGAAGAAATACTGGTCCAAAAGTCATCAGTGTGCAGCAATTGAGGACCTACTCCACCGCAAGTCACTTAGTACATGGAGAGGAACATTGAGAGAGTTTGCCGAACATTTATGGGAATTGAACGAGACCTTGGAACATCCCCTGAGTGATGACGTAATGATATCAGCGATAAAAAGAAGAATGAGCCGGAGAATGCAAGAAACTGTATCTGGGAGCCTAATTAAAGATAGGGAGGCCTTGATGGAAATACTGGAACAGTTGGGATCTGTTCGATCACAGGAACACAATCAAGCTAATGATCAAAACCGAGGGGGAAGTAATGACCCAAGGAATCATTTTGGTAATTCGTCTAATTATAGAGGAAGAGGTGGTGGCCATAGTTAAAGGAACCATGCTGGTGAACGGCAATGGAGAAATGATTGGAGAAGGAGTGAAGAACCAAGAGATCATGAGAGAGGATGGGATAGGCGAATGAATGACACAGTGCATATAGAAGAGGTGGAGAGACCGGAAAACTGAATGACGCTCCAGATGAGGTCCAGTCAGGAGTGAGAGCTACAAGGACCAGAGTAAACCTACTAAGACACGACAATGGTGGAGATCTGAGAGAAGATCTACTGGAGGAAAGAAGTAGGATTCCCAAAGAACCCATACTACCCATGATAAGGATCAAGCTATGTGGACTGAATATCGAGGCGTTAGTTGATACATGAAGTGAAGCATGTGCAGTGTCCAAGAGGTTATATGAACAGGTACTAAAAGCAAACATTAGCTTGCCTAGTTTCCCGGTGAGTGGAGTGAGAATTGTGAACGCGTTGGGTGCAAGGAGTAAACCTATTAAAGAACAAGTGTTGATTACCTTCGAGATAGAGGGAGAAGAATACGAAGCCACATTTTTGGTGGTGGCTGGATTGAACACATCAATTATTTTAGGGATAGATTGGTTGAATGAAGTTGATGCAGTAGTGAGTTTTGATGAAGGTACTATCAAGGTCAAAGGAAGAAAGGGAGAAGAGATTAAAGTTTGCTGAGGGGAGTGCAATCGAAGAAGAGGAGGAATTCAGAAGAATAAATTTGTATCATGAAGAGGAACCCACCATGGGATATGGGGAAGAGGAACTAGGAGAAGAAGTGTCGATATACCTTGAGGGATTAGCACGAGAGGATAGACATAAAGAGGATAAGATCAGTAAAAAGTTGGAGGAGATGACACACCTAGATGAGGGGACGAAGAGGAAATTAGCCACAGTATTATACAGGCGTTGTAAGGTATTTTCTCAACGGCCAGGTATCATGAAATGGGTGGAGTGTACACTAAAGATAAAGAACCATAAACCGTTCAATATAAAACAGTATTCCATTCCCCTGGCGAAACGAAGAGCAGTAGATGAAGAGATACAGAGGATGATGGACCTTGGTGTTACAGAAAGGGCCAACAGTCAATATAACAACCCCCTATTTGTTGTTGATAAGAAGGATGGAAAGGTGAGGATAGTTTTGGATGCACGAACAGTGAACAAAATCATCGAGCCACAGCGGGACAAACCTGAGACTATATAAGAAGTTCCGAGGGGCAAAGGTGCTTAGTAGTATAGACTTAAATGCTGCTTACTGGCAAATACCATTGACCACAGAGTCCCGCCAGTATACAGCGTTTACTTATGGAGGGAGGCGCTATCAATTTTGAGTGTTGCCATTTGGGCTTAATGTGTCAGTGTCTGAATTCATAAGAGTGGTGGATAAGATACTAGGCGAGGAGTTACTTAAAAATGTCACTGTCTACGTGGATGACCTCTTGACAGCAAGCGAATCATGGGAAGAACATTTGAATAGATTGGATGCAATCTTGGCAGCTTTTGAAACCGCAGGGGTAACTGTAAACCTGGACAAGTCGGAATTTGGCAAATCAAAGATAAAATTCCGGGGCCATATAATATCCAAGGAGGGTATCTATCCTGATCCTAGTAAAATGGAGGCTATTAGAAATTTTCCGACCCCCCATAGTAAGAAACAGTTGCGAGCATTCTTTGGGGTTTGTGAGTTTTATAGATAATTTGTCAAAGGATCTGTACTTAATGCCCCGAGTATGAGAGAATTGACCAAGGCGAGGATGCATTGGCATTGGAGTGCAGAGTGCCAAACCGAGTTTGAGAATATCAAGGAAGCACTATATAGTGCAGACATATTGTACCACCCGGATTTTTCCAAGGATTTTTATTTAGGAGCAGACAGCTCTGACTATGGACTAGGAATACATTTGTACCAAATGGAGAGGAGCGGAAATGGTGAGAGTGTAAGAACAATAGCGTTCAGTAGCACAAGTTTAAATGCTTGGGAGAGGAAATATTCGATTACTGAAAGGGAGGCATTGGCAATTGTGTGGGGGTGTAAGCGTTTTCGGTATTATTTGGCCGGGAGGCATGTGAAAGTAGTGACTGACCATAAGGCCCTTACATTTCTGACCACAAGCAAGTTGAGGCATAGCAGACTAACGCAATGGGCCCTGGCATTACAGGACTATGACTTCGAGATAATTTATGAACCAGGAGCAACACATATAATACCTGATGCTTTGTCGAGATTACCAGCTGACTCGAGAGGAATGTTGGTGGACAGGCCAGAAGGAGAAGGAGTTAGAATTAACCTGATGAAGGGAGTACAGTATGAAGAATTCATAAAGAAGTTCCTAAAGAATGTGCGCAGGGAACAGAACGAGGATGAGAAATTAAAGACAATTAAAAACAAATACAGGTGTGCAGGAGAGAAAAGAATTCGCACATTTTATTATATTCATAATTGGATACTTTATAAAAGAAACAAGGAGAGTGAGGAGAACTGGAAACTCTGTGTGCCTCACCATGTGGTAGAAAAATTAATTTGGTATATGCACTACAGTAATGAGCATTATGGACCGAAGAAGTGTCTGGAAAAGTTGAAGTTAGACTGTGCATTCAACAACATGGGAAGGCGTATACGTAAGATACTGAGTACATGTGTCACCTGTCAAAAATCTAAAACGACTACAGTACAGCACAAAGGATATATGCATCCAATTGTACCAACAGTAATTAAGGACATAGTTGCAGTAGATCTCTTTGGGCCACTTCCTGCCTCACGAGGGAATTACACAAATCTTAGTAGTGGAAGAACTGGTTTCCAAGTACACAAAATTTTACCCGTTGCCGAAAGCTACTAGTAGAGCCATCATTAACCATTTTAAGAAAGACTATTTTCAAAAGGTGTGTATTCCTAAGCGAATTTTGAGTGATAATGGGTCATAATTTAGGTCAAAGGAGTGGACAGAGATGCTAAATGAGCACAGAATAGAGCAAATTGCCATTTCTAGGTATAGGCCAGCTTCTAACCCTACAGAACGAACAATGAAGGGATTGAACCGTTTATGCCGAACATACTGTCATAGGAAGCATGGTTCATGGAAAGAATATCTGGAAGAATTTGAGCGGGTCAGGAATCACCTCCCACATGATTCTACAGGGTTTGCACCATGTGAAGTATTGCTCAATCAAGAACCCGATAGTATTTTTCCTGAGTTGCTAGCCTACCCACCTGGAAGTTCATTGACTTGGGAAAGGAAATTGGAGCTAGTGGAATTAAGTATGAAGGAGAAGGCTAGGAAAAGACAGAAAAGACACGACAAGCTAGTGAAACCGATAACCTACCGAGTGGGAGACTTGGTACTAGTAAAGGTTCATGCAAAATCAAAGAAAATAAGCTCTGAAATACATAAATTCAACCACGTTTATAAGGGACCATACAGGATTATAAAAGTTGATCATCCTAACACTGTGGAGTTGGAATATGCACGGACAAAGAGAGTGCATGGTAAGGAATATGTGGAAAACATAAAAAGGTACTACTCACACGAGAACAGGGATAACCCAGATGAGGAAGGGGAACTCAATTAGGGCAAATGTCTGAGATGAGAGTGTTCATGCTCCATTGATGTAGTTGGGTAGGGCATGTTTAGAACATTTAGTTGTTAAACGGACATTTGAAAAAGGAAAATGTTTATTTACATTGTGTTTTCTGATGTATTATAATTAGAATTGCATATTTCATATCGACAATTACCTGAGAATGGGTATAAAACCTGTAACAACTAATTTGCAGTATAATAATTCATATGTCATGTATTCAAGTAATAATTTTTGATTGTATGTTGTGTGTTTCATTCAATATTGGACTATAGAGGACTATTGCTGTTTGATATAAAAAATTGTAATTTGGATAATGCCATGTTTGTGAGATGTAATAACCTTTTGTAGAATAATATTGTGGAGACAGCCCACTACCGGAGTCGAGGGATTATTTGGTGAATTGTAATTTCATTAATTATTTACACTATGTGTTTTGTTCAGATGTAGTAATATCTAATTCCCTTGCCGATTCATTTACGCCAGTGGCTCCAAAGAAGTTTTCGAGTGCGGGGATGTAAGAGGTTTGTAGGCCCTTACTATAAGTTTGCACTCGTGTTGCGAGAGCGAGTGTAGAGTTGAGTTAGTTCCCAGGTTGCGGTCCGAGCCGTGTGGAGGCCTGTTGCTGTAATGCAAGGGTTTACCGACGAAGGGAGTGGCCATCGCCGCGGTTTAACCCCTTTGTGTTAGAATAATACGGGAAAGTGAAGAAGTATAATTACGATAGTGATCAGTGATATTTCTGTGCCGATATTTGTTGTTTTGCGTCTACCGCGCCGGCATCATTTGGATTGCAGTGTTAAATTGCAGTGATTGAATTTGCGTGTGACATTAATGAATAGCGAGGAAGCCTGTGCTGAGATTAGCCGTAATTAAATCTGTATGACGAAGGCAGTGGCTGTTTCCTTCCTTTTGTATTTTTGAGACGAATATAGGTCCTTGATTAGTGAAGCTGTGTTGGCGTTTCTTCTTGTCACCGGACATTTCATTTCATTACTACAGCATTTGAGAAGGACGAAATGGAATGTAACAATTCCGTAGCAGTCAAATCCGATTGCCAGCCCCATTAGGTACACGGTCACATTAATTAATATTTATTTGGGCTGCTATCAGATCCCGATCGAGCGGGTTACATTAATCGGAGGTGTTACAAGTACCAGGAACTATCCCCTCTAACGACATCCGCCATCCCATTAGAGCTTCAAAAGACCGTTAAAGACATATCAACTGAAGCAACAATAACGTCGACGTGAGCACTCATTACATCGTCACATCCTTCTTCACAAGATCCTCCTCATTTCAGAGTCCTCATAGCTGGAGCAGTGTCCTTACGTTTGTTCCTCTCTGAACTCGCTAAGCCACACGCAGACTCTGGGCACCCAAAAGCATATTTCGTATCTGCCAATCATTATTATGAGTTTTTTTCAGCGGCAGTAATAGTAGTAGAAGTAGTAGTATTAGTAGTAATACTGGTAGTTCTTTGTCAGACTACATATTCGCATTATCCACATATAAGTTCAGTTATGTTATTATTATCTGCCAGACTCATATTTTCTTTATTTCTTAGGTAAATAAGGGTTCTGTACGAGTGAAACTCTGGTCCGATGAAAGAGGGGTCCTGAAGGTCTTTATCTCATGTGATTAAAAAAAAAAAGGAATAAAATTTTGAAGTTAACTATTTAAATTAATTTTCATAAAAATTATACTTTTTAATGTTAAATTTTCTATTAGGTACTAATCAGGGCTTCCTGTTTTGAATGGTACTCACACCACATCTTACAGCGGGTAACTTGCGTAGCTCAGGCAGTGACAAAATTCAGCGGCGAGAATGGTATACAAATATAACTGCTAAAAATTTAAGACATTCTTGCCCTATTTGAAGTATTTTTATCACGGTATATCACTGTGAACATTGATGAAAGACAACGTTGAACCTAAAGTTAGTCCTTGTGAAATTTAATTAAAAAGGAATCTGTTTTCTACACTATTTTTCTTACCTGGGTCACACTGGATAACGCCGAGCAAACGCGCGTGAAGTAGCGCGTCTTGATAATAGAGCCTCAAAAATCCATTGAGCTACAGAAAGGTGCAGTGCGTTCTGTGATAACATCACTATCTTTCGTCGTTCATTATTTTTGATAATAGTTTTAAATAAACTGAAAATTAAGCCACTCTTGAGATGTGGCAATAACTCTGTGAAAAATGAACTCGGTGGCAATCTCATATCATTCGAATTAATAAAATGTAATGAAACTTCAATAACAGTTAAGATTTCTCTGAAACCGGGCAACTATACTGCAAGAATTACAAAAATTAAACTTCACATATAGTATTTTTCCTTAAACAAAATTATGTTGCCGTCGGTGAATCACACGTATTCAAAGAATTTCGTCGTCAACTCGGGTGTACCAAGTACACCATCAAAGAAAACTCGTCGATGTTTGTGTTGAACTAAACACGTTTTGTTGAAGATACGGAGCATAGACATTGTATGACTTGTATGAAAAGCTAAAAGATTTCTGATCTGGATGCCTGACAAACCACGAATGCTGCATTATCAAATCGCTGCTACAAATAAAACAAACTTAATCATTATATGTAATCCATTCTTATAAAGTCTATAATCGTACCAATGTAAAAATTAATTCTTTCTTTCTCCACGATAAATCTTCCATTACTCCACAGTAAATCTCTGTTATTTGCTGCTTTTTGCAGCTAAACCAAAACTCAGCTGGTCAAATCTAACACCATAGCTGGACTGCCTATCTCCTCTCCTCGTGATCAACAGATACATCTGGCGCGTATCTACGCAGAACAATGATCACTTCTAATTCATCTCTGAGTGGTGTAGCTTCTATCTCTAAGCTGGGCGCCTACGTCTATAAGCAGTTGAAACCTTACGACAGTGATTCCAAACATCTAAATTAAGAAAAATTCTAACCAAAATTTAGACACACACTTTTCCTTTTCACTAGGCATCTCCGGCTAGAATATTGCAGGATAAGATTTTCAATGAACTACGATTAGACTGCAAAATTCGGTAACGAAGTTAAAGAACGAAGTACGAAAGAAGAAATAAAGAAATGATAACCGTAACAGCATAAAAGGTAGCATGTTCCACAGCACCTACAAACTGTTTTCAGTTGTCATGCACTGGTGCACTAACAGTCCCTGACGAATTGTTTTAAATTACTGTGCACAGACGCACAAAGAATCCATGACATTTTGGTTTCAATTACTGTGCACAGGTGCACCAGCAGCCGTATAAACACCACCGTGTCCAAAGCATCAGTAAGAAAACAAATGTAGTAATGTCATCTGCGGTGGCTCGTCGATTTGTGTCTTGAGGTAAACATATTTTTTCGGAGATTCACTGCATAAACATTCTATGAGTTGTATCACTGTATTGGATTATTTGTGAGGATGAAAAGAGCAGACTCAGAGGATGCAGAATTGGTCCATAAATATTGCACTGACAACTCAGAGCCAATTTGTTTCACAACTGTACAGTAAAGGTCCGTAGTATGGCGGGTACGCAGCAGTGTGAAATAATTACGTTAATCCAGTTGCGACCTAACATATCGTCATTATATAAGAACGCCCATTCGATGCAAAGGTATCTCATAGTGCAGAAGAATATTTTCATGAAACTCCTGGCTCAGCATATAACATCACAGACGAACATTGTTGTCATAAATGAGTAAACACGTAAGCTAGAATTGGAACTGAAATAAGTGTTATCACAAGATTACCCAAACGACTACCAGTAGGTAAATTTCCATAAGAGAATTAGTTAGATGATTCCATTTCCATGGTGCCTAACGGCTACAGCTGAACACTTGGTCTTCCTAACTGTAGCCCCTGTGGGCAAACCAGTTGCATCTTTACCTGGAGCTCCTCGTGCTTTGCGTACTTGGGCTATGAGCGGCTTTGTTTAAAAGAGCTAGCTAGATACAGTCGCAGGGTCGAGCTGTGCAAACATGCTTTCATGCCCCGCAGCTAATTCTCTGCAACTACTCGCCTGTAGCTGTGATCCTGCAGTGAAATAGTCTATGCATCTGCTAGAACTGCGAGTTAATAAAACACTCAGAAATACAAAAGATAAATGAGTAATTTAATAAGAAGTCTTCTATTCTAACGTCTGTAATTGACGTGGACGACAGAGAATTATGTTGTATAATGTTTATTCAAGAAACGAGATCTCAAATAAACTGATAGTGGTCCTACGACATTCAGTTAAAATACGTACAGAAAATACACTTACCAAATGAAATAAAGTTAAGTTGAGGGCGTTACGAAAAAGGTAGTAAAAGCCTCAAAATAAACTGTCATTACTGACTGGCGAAAACTAAGTTCACTTCGTCATCACAGTACACGAAAGTTCCCCTTGCTCAAAATAGTTCAGAGTTCAAAATGATGATTCACAAATTAATACGCATGATAGGAAGAACAGTAACTCATAATTTATCTATTCTCAATCCCGTAAATCAAAGGGACAAAATTTAGAATCATGCTACAGAGCAAACGGGTCTCAATACAAGTAGCTTCGAAAGTTCAAGTATGGTAGAGGCGTTCACGGTCACAATCAATCACCTCCACAGTAGGGTACCACTCGTTACCACAGGCAGATCTACCTTCTTTGAGAACTCGGGTAGAATGGTCCAGAATCGTTCCCTTGAGCTCTTCTACTGAAAAATCCCAGTTTCCACTCGAATTTAGCAGTGTTCCGCCATTGCCAACATACATTGGCTGCAGGGTGTCCCCATCAAATATACATCGTTCTTATGAGTAACAGACATGATTTGACTCATCTTGACCACTTTCCCCCACTAAACTACTACAAAAATATTTAAAGAAAGAAATATTACAAACATTGTCACACTCAGATAATTTAAAATAATTATAAATAAAGGTCTGTCCAAAATAAATCAGCCACCATTCTGCTGCAGGTGCACCAAAGATAGACGAGTACAGATTACTGCTAAATATTATTTAAACAATTAATTACACCTTCTTGATAGAGGTGGCTTTTAGTTCTCCTTTCAATTTTGGTGTCCGCTAACACATGCAACTGACGACTTTCAAATTAGCTTAGTATTTTAAAAGCACTTGGAACAAACATTTAAGTAAAGTTACTGGCACAACAGTAGAGTATTCATTAAATAAAAACACAAGTATGACAAAATATGAGGTATTCATTCTGCTTTCATTTGTTGTGTAAACACAGAGGATAGGGAGTCTGCAAACATTTGGATATAGAGAAAGAGGTACAGTCTTAGACATAAAAACTGACCGCCGGACGGCCGCCACAGAGACTAAGTCCGAGTCGTTCACTCAAGGTGGCCAATAAAACTGACCGCCCCTGACAACTCTAAGTCCGGCCATCTGCACAATCTGACAACACTGTAAGATGCGGAAGTGTCAAGAGGAAGTTTTGTCTACTTCCGAGATATTGTCGGACTGTGTGAGCCGGTGTCTAGTGGAAACCGTCGTGCATTCTAAACTTATGGTCGCCAGTACGCGTCCAACTGTATTTTTTTTTTTCGGCACTCGTCTAAAGTTATGAGTCTGATTGAACATCGAACGTAATTCGCTTCATATTCTACCCACCAGCAATAACAAGAACTTCCAGAAACAATTCCGCAGGACAGCTCATGTCTGCGTCGTGGTCAGAACAGCTTAACGCTCGAGCGTTTCCTCGCGCTGCAGCGGCTACCGGCCACCGGCCAGACAACACCCGCCGCCTGAAATCCGGCGCCGCTCAGGTAAACGCGGCGCGATGCTGTCAGTGTATGTGTCAACTGTAATTTTCGAGTTTGAAGTTCTAGTTATCATCTTAGAGTTAAGCATTGGATTTTGCGTACCTGAAAATCATGAGCTACGCTTTGTTGTTGTTGTGGTGTTCAGTCCTGAGACTGGTTTGATGCAGCTCTCCATGCTACTCTATCCTGTGCAAGCTTTTTCATCTCCCAGTACCTACTGCAACCTACATCCTTCTGAATCTGCTTAGTGTATTCATCTCTTGGTCTCCCTCTATGATTTTTACCCTCCACGCTGCCCTCCAATACTAAATTGGTGATCCCTTGATGTCTCAGAGCATGTCCTACCAACCGATCCCTTCTTCTGGTCAAGTTGTGCCACAAACTTCTCTTCTCCCCAATCCTATTTAATACTTCCTCATTAGTTATGTGATCTATCCACCTTATCTTCAGCATTCTTCTGTAGCACCACATTTCGAAAGCTTCTATTCTCTTCTCGTCCAAACTAGTTATCGTCCATGTTTCACTTCCTACATGGCTACACTCCATACAAATACTTTCAGAAACGACTTCCTGATACTTAAATCTATACTGGATGTTAACAAATTTCTCTTCTTCAGAAACGCTTTCCTTGCCATTGCCAGCCTACATTTTATATCCTCTCTACTTCGACCATCATCAGTTATTTTGCTCCCCAAATAGCAAAACTCCTTTACTACTTTAAGTGTCTCATTTCCTAATCTAATTCCCTCAGCATCACCCGACTTAATTAGACTACATTCCATGATCCTTGTTTTGCTTTTGTTGATGTTCATCTTATATCCTCCTTTCAAGACACTGTCCATTCCATTCAACTGCTACGCTTAAGCATTGTAAAATTGAGTCGCAAGTGAAAAAGGTGTAACATCTGCAACACATTATTTACTTTTATTATAACAGAGGGATGAATGCAGAGGAGCAGCTAGAAAGATTTGAACTGTGTGTGGAGCGAGTGCTTTTGGGAAAAATACACCAGAAAAAGACATTCTTGTTTCAACAAAGATCGTTCTGGCATTAATGATTTTCCACATAAAGGAGAATGATTTTCCACATAAAGGAACTCTCGACTACTGATATACAGGGTGTTACAAAAAGGTACGGCCAAACTTTCAGGAAACATTCCTCACACATAAAGAGAGAAAATAAGTTATGTGGACATGTGTCCGGAAACGTTTACTTTCCATGTTAGAGCTCATTTTATTACTTCTCTTCAAATCACATTAATCATGGAATGGAAACACACAGCAACAGAACGTACCAGCGTGACTTCAAACACTTTGTTGCAGGAAATGTTCAAAATGTCCTCCGTTAGCGAGTATACATGCATCCACCGTCTCTTGCATGGAATCCCTGATGCGCTGATGCAGCCCTGGAGAATGGCGTATTATATCACAACCGTCCACAATACGAACACTAAAAGTCTCTACATTTGGTACCGGGGTTGCGTAGACGAGAGCTTTCAAATGCCCCCATAAATGAAAGTCAAGAGGATTGAGGTCAAGAGAGCGTGGAGGCCACGGAAGTGGTCCGCCTCTACCCATCCATCGGTCACCGAATCTGTTGTAGAGAAGCGTACGATCACTTCGACTGAAATGTGCAGGAGCTCCATCGTGCATGAACCACATGTTGTGTCGTAATTGTAAAGGCACATGTTCTAGCAGCACAGGTAGAGTATCCCGTATGAAATCGTGATAACGTGCTCCATTGAGCGTAGGTGGAAGAACATGGGGCCCAATCCAGACATCACCAACAATGCCTGCCCAAACGTTTACAGAACATCTGTGTTGATGACGTGATTGCACAATTGCGTGCGGATTCTCGTCAGCCCACACATGCTGTGAAAATTTACAATTTGATTACGTTGGAATGAAGCCTCATCCGTAAAGAGAACATTTGCACTGATATGAGGATTGACACATTGTTGGATGAACCATTCGCAGAAGTGTACCCGTGGAGGCCAATCAGTTGCTGATAGTGCCTGCACACGCTGTACACGGTACAGAAACAACTGGTTCTCCCGTAGCACCCTCCATACAGTGACGTGGTCAACGTTACCTTGTACAGCAGCAACTTCTCTGACGCTGACATTAGGGATATCGTCAACTGCACGAAGAACTGCCTCGTCCATTGCAGGTGTCCTCGTCGTTCTAGGTCTTCCCCAGCCGCGAGTCATAAGCTGGAATGTTCCGTGCTCCCTAAGACGCCGATCAATTGCTTCGAACGCCTTCCTGTCGGGACACCTTCGTTCTGGAGATCTGTCTCGATACAAACGTACCGCGCCCCACGGCTATTGCCCCGCGCTAATCCGTACATCAAATGAGCACCTGCCAACTCCGGATTTGTAAACATTGCACTGACTGCAAAACCACGTTCGTGATGAACACTAACCTGTTGATGCTACGTACTGATGTGCTTGATGTAGAGCAATGAGTCGCATGTCAACACAAGCATCGAAGTCAACATTACCTTTCTTCAATGGGGCCAACTGGCGGTGAATCGAGGAAGTACAGTACATACCGACGAAACTAAAATGAGCTCTAACATGGAAATTAAGCGTTTCCGGACACATGTCCACATAACATCTCTTTCTTTATTTGTGTGTGGGGAATGTGTTCTGAAAGTTTGACCGTACCTTATTGTAACACCCTGTAAAGACTTGAAAGGGAACTAGTCTGAGCCACGACAGATACCTTCCGGGAAATGTTCGGCTTGGATACTTTGTCACCTGACAACTAGAATGTGCAGGAGCCCCGTCATGCTGTAGCATCATACGCATTCTTGTAGCCAAAGGAACCTCTTACAATTTACGGTGGAAGCTCATTTTCAAGGAAGTGTAGACAACTGGGTCCTGTAAGGACCAACATACGAAACGAAAATGCATTGAACCCAACTATATATACTCAATAAAAATTGGACACATGTTATATGGCATTTTTTCTGCAATTTGTCTATACTGCAACTTCCTACAATATTTACTATTCCTCCTTAAACACGCTGAATAACTACTCAGGTCTCTACAGGTCATCGAAAGTTTTCAGTGATAGACGCACGTCATCGTCCGAACCCTCGCGGAAATACAGTGTGGCCGCGAGCGAGTCGAATAATGGACGAGTGTGTGTGTGTGTGTATGGGGGGGGGGGGGGGTGGAAGGTACTGCGTATGTGGTATGCAGCAAAGATGGGAATCCGCGTCTGACGAGGAGCGTGGGTAGATAGGTGCTGCAGAGAGGTTGGCTGCTGTGTCCCGATAGTGCCCACCGTCGGAGGTTCAAGTCCTCCCTCCGGCATGAGTGTGTGTGTTGTCCATAGCGTAAGTTAGTTTAAGTTAGATTAAGTAGTGAGTAAGCTTAGGGACCGTTGACCTAAGCAGCATGGTCCCATAAGATCTTACCAAAAATTTACAAAATTTTAAATCCAAAATACTGCATCTCGGTTCTTACAATAGTGCAATAAGTGCGCACTAGGTAGATGTAACTGAAGACAGACTCCAACTCAGATTGTGGTTAAGGGCGAATCCCAAGCTCAGCGGTAAATTAATGTCATCGGAGCCTTGTTGAAGGACCATGACATGCGATCGTTAGACCGACTACAGAAAGTTCAGTTTATAAATACATACATACTTAGCAAAATATATCATGTCGCAGCAGTCTTACCGATACTGCAGGTCACCGCACATAAAATACTAGCTGCAGCGTGTTGGTATACGTGGAAACAAAATATCTTCAATGTATCCTTCCACACGGCGTCTTTGCGGAGGCAAAACGGAGGACTTGGAAGTAAAGACGTTAAATCTAGATGTGACGCACTGTTTCTAACTCGTGCTTTTAAATTAATGCATGTTACCAAGACAGGCATCACGAAACTTCTGTTCTTCTCGTTAGATCCTGAGGATAGGAACGCTCCTGTTAATGTAGCACATTTAGATGCTAGCCTATATTACGTCCGAAAGTACTATGTCGATTGCAGCTGTATAAGACATCTACCAGCTCAAACCAACAGTAGAACCGTCTATGATTATATTACAAGGCATGGTCTTCACAACCAAATTCAGGTAAATTAACCTACTAAAAACTGGATGAACGTCTGGAAAAATATCAACAATAAAATTCTACCAACTAGAGTTAGTGCCGTGCGGTACGACGAAACGATACCCACAGCGGAAAGATTATGGAAAATCAAATTGTGACCATCTCCATACTGCGACAAATGTCGGCTTGTAGAAACTGTAGCGCACATGTTCTTTTGTGAAACTAGAATCAGAACCGCAGAAAGTCATATACCGGCAATTGAAGCTTTGCAAACCGACTGGAAATGTTACCCGTCCGCAATGAATAACAGTTTTTCGTGGCTTCTGGGACAGTTGTGTTTTACGTGTTAACAAACAAAACTTCGAACTTAGAAGAGTACATGTTTTATATTGCAGAAGAACATTTTGAGCTGAAGGAGAATAACAAATATAAGGAATGGTTTCAAAATGTTTTGTCTATTGCTTTATATGGGCTACAAAGATGTGGACAGTTTTATTGATTAGAAGCAGAATACTATTCTTTCACTTTTTTTATTCCTGGATTCTTCCTTTACGTTGGTTCTAAAGTCAGAACTGCTCTAATTTGGCAAAACCCCTCCGGCTCCGAAATTGTTTTCATTTATTGAAAAATATTTGGCTTCCTTACAGACCTCATATGCACCCAGTGCATAATAACTCAAATTGTGAATGTGTTTCTGAATGAATGTTTGTCATGTATTTTTCCGTCACCCTTTTGACTGTTATAAGTTATGTTCTACAAGGAACGCACGCCATTGGAGGCAGCAATCTGTAATTTATTTTACCTTAATTACTACTTCAATTTTGTTCTACAATTTAAGGCACATATTGGAACAAACATGGAACACACAGGAATAATGCAGCTACTCAGGTATGGGGGAGGCATTGTGGCCAGGTCTCGGATCTTCGACCCCTGCCCTCTTTGCCTCCGCCTACCTGGTGCTGAACGTCTTCTCAAGCTTACAAAAAAAAATAGTGCAGTGGTCAGCGCGTCTGTGTAGTAAGGAGGTGGTCCAGGTTCGAAGCCCGGTCGGTCACAAATTTTCATGTGCCGTCGTTGCTTTATTTCAACGCACTGTGACAGTGTGGACGTCGGTCCTTCCATATTTAAGATGCAATTGTTTTTTGAAACAAGAGGTGATTTTCGAACATTTGTCTCGCCATCAATGTAACGGGACTTCACCGGCATCCAACCCTTAGTCATCGCTTTGTGACGGCGCTAACCCATGTCATATACATGAGAATCAGATTGTAGCGCATGTTTAGTCAAATAACGAATGGTCAGTATATAATTATTTACGAACAGTAGATGCAGGAGTGCAACGTAGGGTACCTGTGTAATGAGTCATTCGAGCTACATAGAAAAGGGTAATATTTGTTAAGCAATTCACTGCAGGATTAATGTAACACCCGCACGATGATCTCTGTTGTCATATCGTATCATTAGCAGCTCGCGGATGGAGTACTATGTTCGTTAAATCGGATTCCTCAAGCTGATACCAAATAAAGAGAAGCGAAGACGCCACCAAACTATCTTTACTTAAGTAGGAAGTCATCGCTGAATTATGTGCGCCACCAATAACGTCACTGTAAGCAGTTTGACAACACCACCACCACAACTACTGACGACCTGTACCATTATCAACACAAAGTTGTAAGTCGCAGTGATTACAGGTTGCTGATGTTTGCCAATAATAGCGTCAAGCGCCTCATGAACGTGAAGTTCCATTTGAATTTTGCCTAGGACGGAGAGAATCCTAAATAACAGAAATAGATCACCCAGCGAAGGGAAGAGTCGACGTTTTGTCTCAAGTTCTTGCAGTTTGGTATTAATGCAGTTCACGATGGTTTCACAATAATGGGTTCTTTTCGCTATCGGAATACGTATATGGAAATTATCAAACTGTAATTTCTAGAACGCTCAACTACCTAAATAACACGTCATTCTGGATTGAATACGACTCTGAAAGTGAAGTTAATTTGACGTTTCCTTCCATCTCCTGACGTATTACTGAATGAAGTCTGAAGTCCACGCACAGTTGTGTTGCCTGCCGCATGGATTCTGTGAAATGTTGTGGCAGTTGGCAGTCATTGCTGAATACAGACATGTGCAAATATCCTCACTGCTCTAGGGCAACTAGTCTTTGTTGCATTTTTCACATATTGTAATTAGCACAATAAATTAAGGCTTATTCTGCTGAAGAACTTGATGCCCACAAGTCCTTAAATAAGAATCTCCGAGCGGTAGTAATGAATGAAAGGAAACACTGTTGGACAAAAGAAATGACAGCTCCCTGCTTTTTGCTTTTCCGATAGCACCTACGATAAGAATCTGGTATCATATTATGCCAGAACACTAAAAACTGTTTATTTTTCACTTCATACTAAAACAAAAGCTATGATATGAAAAGAGGAAATTACTTATATGCTTCTCAGTTACTTCAGTTTTTCGTGTTTTTTTTCTCACTTCATACTAAAATAAGGGCGTTGATATGAGAAGACGAAATGAAATATACGCTTCCAAGACATAATATTTCCTTGTGTGCTACTACTGCATGCATGAAAGCTCTGCAGTTAATTTTTGCGTCATAGATAAATTTTGGTATCATCTCACATTACTTTGTGACAAGGTTCCTATTTTCTTGGGATTCAAATAGAGTGCACATTTCATCACCGGTAAATATTCTGATGACTAATGATACGATACCCGTTGCAATTCCTCCTTGGCACTTGTGAGTAGAGTCTCACGTTGGTTACTATAAGAACACGCAGGCAGTGATGTCCGCTCACTGCAGTAAGAGCCAAGGTGATTTCTTTCTGTTTCTGACGAAGTGTCTGCTGCAGTGTCCACGCTCAGCCAACATAAACAAATCGCGGCGGCATTGGGCACTGCTAGTCGCTGCACTTACGATCCGCGACAACAAGAGCGCACTGTCTCTCCTAACAATATTATGGAGTTAATACATCTTACTTACTTAACGTAATATGCAGGACGTGGGTTGGGTAAAAATTCAGTTTGTAACTTACCATCGCATTAAAATACTTTAGTCATATTTGATGCAATATTTATTGTTGGTTGTGCGTGAACACGAAAACACACACACACACACACACACACACACACACACACACATACACACACACACACACACACTAACAGTCATCGATTTCAGTGAGGGTGACGACTACTGTGTGTTGGACAACACATGCTCCAATAAATTCCTCAGTTGGCGTCGAGTGGATGAGATTTTTCAATTACTTTGCATTGCAAGAATTGTAAGGAGGAGACTGAAAGTAAATGGACTTGTATGCTAAAGAGCTGCGACAAAGCAATGCTTGACCGATTATCAGACAATTGCCCACATGGGTTTTGTGGACAAGTATACTTTTAGTAACCAACCCACCCAACCTCATTACGTAAGATTTCTCGAAGGCGTAGGGGCATTGATTTCATTAAATCGTCGATACTGTAGCGTCATGGTTTACTTCCCACAATACGTTTTCCATATTCGTCCAAAGGTCGGTTGCGTTCGTAGGTCCACATGGCAATGACCTTGTTACCTCTGCCCACGTATTCTCTATCTGGTTGATGTACGGTGACTGTGGAACAAACGGCAACAGCTTTATCCTCTCTTGTGCCTGAAACCAATCTTGCACTGTTCTGCTATGATGGATGGGGCTCTGCTTCTGTAAATAAATTGTTATCTCGTTACTTCATATTTTTATATTCAAATAACGTATTTGTAATAAGCACATTGTGTTAATATTTTTGATAGTGTTTAAGAATTCAGGCCCTGTCATAGATAAGTGATCCAGATTCAACAGTCCGATTAAGAATGTGGTTTACTCAGTCTATCGTGTCATGAGAGCCGTAGTCGGATATCCACATTAAGACTGACTGGCTGAATCCGATTCGAACGATTTGAAATCGAAATGAAATTAGAGAAATCGGATAATTTGAACGTCTGTATTGCAACAATGGTGGGCACATAATCCCTTTGATGGAGTAACATTTGGCAACTGTCTAAGACAAGGTGAGAAATATGTCTACCAGCACCAATGTAACGTAATAATAACCCACATTTATATGATGGAATTATTGAATCGAACAATACACATCTACTTCAGTGGTGGGAAGATGCACCATATTGGATTTGCTGATGACATAATGATAATAATAATAATAATAATAATTATATCCCGTATGGCGGATAGGTCAAAGCCTCCCACATATGGGTGGTAGCGAGGAAATCAAATACTTGGGGTGAACCATATACTAACGCAATTCTGAACGGCTACTCATGCCGTTGAACACAAAACCCAGATACGTCTGAGTGAAAATCACCGGTACTCGGGTCACCGTCTGTTAGTTCAATGAGCTCCGCTGAAAATATTTTCTTCCAAAGGCTTCAGCACCTTCTGGGCCTGTCTGGTCCTGGTATCACCCAAGCCATACCATTGAAATAGAAGCAAACATGAACTGTGCAAGCAAAGTCAACTTTACCCCAGGTGGTACACAACCCGGCCGTCGAAAGGCGGCAGCTGGATTGTCGGATTCTGGGGAGTCCAGGCTAGCACGGCAGAGAATATAGGAGATCTCTGGTAAATTTCCCTACAAGCATAAAACATGCATTTGCAAACTAAACATCGGTACATTGATCCAAACGCGAAAACTAAATAATCTCACATAAGAAATCCACCGACGTAAAATTCTCTTCCTTCCTCTTCAAGGATGACGACTAACTGACAATGAAACCTTGCATTACGGAAACCACCGCATCTTCAAGAGCAAAATACAACAAAAGGTAGCGAAATGCGCACCAATCTTCGGCATGGCATTTCTCGAACACAGATCTAACATCAACTCTCTCAAAGAAATCTCACCCATCAACAATCGACTTATGACTATGCTCATTCAGAGGACCAATTAAAAATATACACTCATCAATGCACATGCCCCCACCAACATCGAAAATAAAAAAAAACACCGAAAATGTCTGTAACACACTCGAAAAAACTATGAGCAAAATTCACCAAGAGACGTCAAAATACTAATGGGAGACTTCAACTCTCTATTTGGGACAGAAAAACCTATAGAAAAATCATTGGTACAAATTCAACACACCGAAACACTTAACACCAATAGCACACCTCAGACTGACATTTGCCAACAATTCAACCTCAAAATGATGTCTACCCACTTGACGAAAAGACCAGTTCTCAGGTAACATGCTTGGTTACCAGAAGCAAGGTGCTTTCGTTTGCCTTTCGAGACTCACTGAAAGCGAGATTTATAATTCTTTTGTAGCAGAGCTACAAGCAGGCAGATACGAACTCAGTAAGGGTGTCGTAAGACAACGCTCCAGCAAAATTCGTCTTGCTACTTTTAGTACCTTTTAGAGTCAGAGAGAAAACCTTACGGTACTGCCAAATTCATAATGCCACTTATCTTTTCAGCCGAGATATTTTTTTGTGGATACATAATTTTATCTATGAACTGCCACATTTTCATAATACTTGCAAATGGTACAGGAAATGAAGTAAATACGGGCCTTTTTGAAGTTAGAAGTCGGTAATATCCTACTAGTTAGTGTTAAAATAGGCGTAATCGTCTTACATATACTTAATGCTTTATTATGATAGACTGCCGTCGTGATGTTTCTGTAGTAAGCTGAATTCAAATTCTGTTAATACAGTGAATATTTTAATTGGGTTTTCCATTAGTTTACTGAACGCAACAGTAATCATCAAAGAGAAATTAATCAGCAGCAGAATTTTCTTTCACGATATTTAAAACAATCTGACAATGCTAAAGTAGTTTACAAATTCCACGCCGGTAGAAACCTACTGCTTCTAACGATGTCATTAAACCATTGTAGTTTGAAGAGTATTTTCGTCTACAAATGAATTGCCTTGACGGTGGATCGATCAAGAGCGGGAAACGTGAAATTCTACGAGTATATGACGAGAGGGACAATTGCTTGAGAGAGGACTTCCCTATCAATACAAGTGCCTGAGAGACGACTTTCCTATCAATCTCCTGGATAGTTTTGTTTCTCAAATCAACAGAGTGCGTTATCATGCAGTAGCAAAGGTGTTGTAGCTTTGTCGGTCGATTTCTCTTACACTGCGACCGAAATGTGTCTCAGTTGTTGGCAACAAATTCCTGCTGTGATGCACATACCCCTTGGTGCACAATTCGTAGCCCAAATTACATTTTTGGAGCTATCAGATGTAAACTATTATGTTCGCAATACCCTTTGCTCGTGTTTACGTCTTTTGGTGGTACTCAGCCTTTCATTTCTTCTTAGGAAGTTAACGATAAAGGCATCATAACTCGTCACCAGCAACAGTACTGCATAGGAATGCCCAATGAGCGACGTGATGACGTTCAATAATCGTTGATTTTTGTTGTGTTGCAGATGTTACACCTTTTTCCACTTGCGACTCAATTTTACAATGCTTAAGCGTAGTTCATGATTTTCAGGTATGCAAAATCCAATGCTTAACTGTAAGATGATAACTAGAACTTCAAATTCGAAAATTACAGTTGACACACACACTGACAGCGTCGCGTCGCGTTCACCTGAGCTGCGCCGGATTTCAGGCGGCGGGTGGCGTCTGGCCGGTGGCCGGTAGCCGCTGCAGCGCAAGGAAACGCTCGAGCGTTAAGCTGTTCTGATCACGACGCAGCCATGAGCTGTCCTGCGGAATTGTTTCTGGAAGTAGTTGTTATTGCTGGTGGGTAGAATATGAAGCGAATTACGTTCGATGTTCAATCAGACTCATAACATTAGAAGAGTGCCGAAAAAAAAAAAAAAAAAAATACAGATGGACGCGAACAGGCGACCATAAGTTTAGAATGCACGACGGTTACCACTTTTTTTTTTTTTAAATGAACCGCTGCAGGAACAGGACGACTGGTAGGGCAGGGGTCGACACCCGAAGCCTGGCCATCCCGCCACCACGCCCAAGCAACGTGTTCCAGTTCGAGGATCGAAGGATCAGAAAGAGGATGTACTGGGTTTGTCGATGTTGTTTTATTTATTTAGTTCCTTAATTTTTATAACATTTTCAATTTTTTTATTTTATTTTTCATTTTGTGTTGTATTTATAGATTTATTTTTGTTTCATTACAAAGAAAGATCCTACAACTGCCGTAGCCGAGCGTCCGAGTCGTCTTCTCGTCTGTTGGGAGGGGTTCCCCCCTATCCCGTCCGTAGAGGATCAATATGCTTCAAGATTCTTCTTCATTTTCATCGTCTCATACCCGGAACGCCCCAGTGAGCAGGAGAATCCTCAAATAATGAACCTAAATAATTTGCGAAATGAGTTCTCTACTTCGGGTGGCCGCTGAAAGCTTCATGTGTCGTAATCAGTAGGGACCAAAAGTCGAGTGTGCCTTTGGGAGCATCGCAGAATATGTAGTAAACGGACATGCCTTTTAGCCAGTTAACGGCGTTCGTTCTGGTTGATGGAAAGTATACGCCGTCGGGGTGCAATACATCATCAGCGGAGATAGACTCCGGCAATCGCCGCAAGAGTAACGCCAGCATGGGCTGCGTCAGTAGCCAGCACTCGCTGGTCGCGGTACACATCAGACGGTGTGCATCCGAGTCAACGACTGAGCATGTCGGACACAAGGGGTCGTCCGTCAGATGTATGGAATGTAACCTCTGACGAGTTACGAACTTCCCATTCACAACCACGTACCACAATGAACGCACCGTCGTAGGTAGAAAAGGCGTGTGTACCGCTCGCCACACCGTGTTCCAGGCAACTTCAAGATGTCTGTAGGCGACCGTATTTACAGGTTGCTGCTGTTGATAGAGGCGATAATAGTCTTTTGTGCTGGGCTTCCGTGTCGTCGGAAGTTCTGACCGTAAGTAGCTGAAGTCAATCAAGAACTCTCTGATGTGGGTGAGTGCCGGTGAAATGTGTCCTACAGAAACCGGGGGATGCAGAGAGTGTGGTGCCACTTTCGCTATGAGGGTGCCCGTCAGAGTGGCGTGGGCAGAGGTCCACATGCGACGCATAGTGTTGAGATAAAGCTATCGCGCACGGTTATATACATGAATTAAACCGATACCGCCCGCCCGCTGCGGCAGTGTCAGGGTGGCGTGTCAGACTTAAAAACCAGACCGGTGCTTACGAAATGTCCATATGCTGCTTGAAATCTGTCGGCCATCGTAGCCGTCAAGGGAAGGATATGCGTAAAACAGTTCAGTTTTCAGACAAGATAGGTGTTGACATAACGTGTTCTGAGGAGTATATCCAAGCGACGCAGTTTGTTGTCCTGCAGCAGAGCACGTGTCTGGTGTAGGAGCCGGCGGTACGTAGAATTGCACTCCTAAACACTTGAGTACGGGCATCCTGTCAAAGGGCACCGCCGTTGTGTGGAAAATCCCCCCTCCGACAACCATGTATTTTGTCTTCTTCACGTTGATGACGCTCCCAGCGACCGCCCCGTACTGGCGTAGCCACTGTAGCGCCATATGCATTTCATCCTCTGATCTGTCCAGGAACACCACGTTATCGGCGAATGCACCACAACGAAAGGTCACGTCCCGTAAGGAGATACCAGTTAATCGCTGCCGTAGACCATGTAAAGCTGGTTCA
Organism: Schistocerca serialis cubense; assembly: GCF_023864345.2. Taxonomy (NCBI): domain Eukaryota; kingdom Metazoa; phylum Arthropoda; class Insecta; order Orthoptera; family Acrididae; genus Schistocerca; species Schistocerca serialis. The sequence continues at coordinate 523,222,847 of NC_064641.1, forward strand.
AGCGCTGCAGCAAATAATATACCCGACAGGGGGCACCCTTGTCGCACTGACCGTCCAACAACAATGTGACCAGACTGATAACCGTTGACCATCATGCGGGAGCGCGCTCCGTGGACCAGTCGATGGACCACCTGTGCAGACTCCGGAGAGAGGCCCATGTGTTGCAAAACTGCGCGTAAGATGCCGTGGTCGACGCGGTCGAATGCGTGGTCAAAATCCACGGCGACAAGGGCGCCTCGTATTTAGCAGGCCGCCGTCAAAGCAATTACGTCGCGGTATGCTCCTAACGCCGTATGAATGTTGTTGACACCACCTAAACATGTCTGATCGGTGTGGATGGCTTTCCCGATAGCGGTGTGGAGACGCGCGCGGAGGATACGGGCGAAGATCTTGTAGTCGTTGTTGAGGAGTATGAGTGGGCGAAAGTCCTGCCATCTACAACCACCATTCGGTTTCGGTACTGGGATCTAGATGCCTTCTGTGAATTCTGTGGGGACAGTGAAATCAGGGCGGATCAGGTCTTGAAACATTTGGAGCCACTTGGCACACATTAGGTCGTAAAAAGTGCGGCAGAATTCCAGGGGTAAACCGTCCGGTCCAGGCGACTTGTTCGGTGCTCCACGTGCCAAGGCCGATGTCAGCTCGTCGAGTGTAATGGGCAACAGCAGACTATCATCGGGTGCCACGTCCCGTGGGGCGGGAAATCGTGCAACAACTCGTCATAATCACGTACATTTCGCTGATCTTCCATGTACAAGGTCCCATAGTGTCTGGCGAAGCCGTGCGCGATGTCCGTTTGTGTCACAGCGCGGCCGCCTCCTCCGTGTTTACCGCCGTAATGAGCTGACGTTTGCGGTGGCGCCTCTCGCGCACAATGTGATACACTGACGCCGTTTCGTTGGGGATACAGTCTTGCACTCGCGCACGGATGCGGACACCTTCTAGCTGCTCTGTCCTGATGCGAAGTAGACGAGCTTTGATGCTTTGTACGGACATCTGACGTTCGGGAGACGGCGGTTGCGCCACCATCTCACGTAACGCTGTATAGTAAAATTCGGATGTTGCCCTTTGCCAGTTCGCTCTATCACGGCCGTAGGCCATCAAGGTCTTTCGGAGTGCAGGTTTGACACATCCCAGCCACCACAGCAACGTGGAAGCACACATGGGCAGGTGCCTAATGCATCGACACCACGTGTCAGTGACTGCTCACCGACACGCTTCCTCGCGAAGGAGGGAGACGTTCAGCGTCCACGGGCCCCTGCTGCGTCTTGTGAGTTGTTGGGGTAAGGTGATAGCGCAGATGTACGCGAGATGGTCCGTGAAGGCCATCGGCCAGAGTTCTGCCTCACGGGTTGCTGTGCGGAGGGCACGCGAGACGTATATCCGGTCCAGACGACTGGGAGAATGGCTGGTAATGTGCGTATATCCACTCTGGGTCCCATGATGTAAGAGCCATGGGTCGTGGAGCGCGAGGTCGCGTATGAATGCTTGTAGAGTCGGGCATGGGACGTAATGCGGTATCTGGTCCTCGGGCCGCAGAACACTGTTAAAATCGCCGCCCACTATGTAATGGTCCTTATTTCCTTGCAAAAGTGGGGCTACCTGCTCCGAATAGAAGACATGCCTGTCACCACGGTGCGAATTACCGGAGGGAGCGTAGACGTTAATGAGGTGGACTGCGCCAAGTGTGAGTGCGATGCCTCGCCCGTTCGACTAGTACGTCACGTCCGTCGCGTCTATGCCATCTCGGAGAAGGATGGCCGTTCCTCCTGCGCCATCACCTGTGGGTAGGCTGTAGATGGTGTAGCCATATAGGTCTAAACGCATCTCCTGGAGAACGGCAATGTCCAAGTCTGCCGCTATGATCATGTCGTGTAACATGCGGGTCTTGACAGTGGAGTGGACACCATTTACATTGACTGTTCCCACACGGTATGACTGAGACATATCAAGTGGCGGAGGCAGTGTGCCGGTGCAAGCCCACAGTGATCTCACACACCACACAGCCATCCATCTGCATGCTGTGCATCACTGTGCCATATGAGTCCCTGACTGGCAGAGCCATCCGGGCTCAACGTCAGCCATGGGCTCTGGTGGAGATATCGATGGTTGCTGTGCATCATCTGCCTCCATATCGTCTGCCCAATCACCAAGAGACGATTGTGATGTCATTGGTGGCTGGTCGCTTTCACAGGAGCCCACATTCTGGGAGTCGACGCAATGCGCCTCGTTTTCTGAGCCACCAAATTCAGGAGAGTGTTCCTCGTCTTCAGGCACCTTCTGGTGAATGATGCCACTGGAGTCCATTGCAATTGTGGACGAGTCATGTCTTCCGCCGGCTTCACATCCCTGTCCTGTTCTTCAGCTGACAATTGCCTCTTCTTGTGTCGCTTCGCGTCCGAGATTCGACATCCACTGGAGGGCGGGGCTCAACACAGTCTCGGTCGCTAGGAACCCCTGTGTCCAATCCCGACAGTGATGGTGGCTGGGTGCCCACGAAGCTGCGGTGGGGAGAGGCTGTAGGAACCTCAGCACCGTTGGGCTGCGGCGTCGTCGATGGCGCTGACTCTCCAACGGAGCTGGCAGCGGCTTGAGGAGGTAGCAGGTTCTGATCATCCATCACATCATGTCGTGCCGCCTCCACGTATGTTAGCAGGAGAGAGGTCATAGTGGATCTTTGGGGAAGTTCACTGCAGGGCACCTGAACGAGGCGGCGCTGCAGACACTCAGTTCTAACATGGCCCTCCTGGCCTCAGCCCGAGCAGGTCCTCGGTTGTCCATCATATATAACAATTGCGCGGCAGCCACCAACGAAAATATATGATGGAACGTGCTTCTTAAGTTCTATGTGCACTTGTCGTACCCCGTTAAGGACAGGGTACATTTCGAATGTGTTCCATTTCTCCTCTGTGTGGCTCAGAACTGTGACGTATCGCCGCAGTGCATCAACGACTAGGTTGGCAGGAACTTCGAATGGTAGTTCAAAGATGAGCACGGTACGCACCCCCAGACCAGCATGGTCAACTCCTACCACGCTCACATTACCGTCTGTGTGACAGAAGCGAAAGCTGTTTGCAGATCGTTGGAATAATCTGTCGCAGGCCGCTTCGTCAATTAGTTTGAGGTACACTGTGCTGGCTACAATAGACAGATGAATGCCTATCAGTTCTTGTGGTTCTATGTTCATATTCTCTCGTAGAAACCATGCAATTTCATGGGCCTTCGGTCTCGTGTACGATACGTTGAACGTTAGTTTGATTGTAGCTTTTTGATATGAGAATGCCATGGCGGGTCGGTACAGGTACAATAAGGCAATACAACGACGCGACCGCGCGCTAGCGGGTAAAAAACAACACTTGCAGAGCACTGCCCGGCGCGCCGAGCCCGTTCGCACAGTATCACGGGTGAAAGCCGACCGACTAGACCACGGGCTCACACAGTCCAACAATATCTCGGAAGTAGACAACACTTCCTCTTGACACTTCCACATCTTACAGTGTTGCCAGATTGTGCAGATGGCCGGACTTAGGGTTGTCAGGGGCGGTCAGTTTTATTGGCCGCCTTAAGTGAACGACTCGGACTTAGTCTCGGTGGCGGCCACCGGCGGTCAGTTTTTATGTCTAAGACTGTACCTCTTTCTCTATATCCAAATGTTTGCAGACTCCCTATCCTCTGTGTTTACACAACAAATGAAAGCAGAATGAATACCTCATATTTTGTCATACTTGTGTTTTTATTTAATGAATACTTTACTGTTGTGCCAGTAACTTTATTAAATGTTTGTTCCAAGTGCTATTAAAATACTAAGCCAATTTGAAAGTCGTCAGTTCCATGTGTTATGGGACACCAAAATTGAAAGGAGAACTAAAAGCCACCTCTATCTAGAAAGTGTAGTTAATTGTTTAAATAATATTTAGCGGTAATCTGTACTCATCTATCTTTGGTGCACCTGCAGGAGAATGGTGGCTGATTTATTTATGGACAGATCTTTATTGATAATTATTTTAAATTATCTGAGTGTGAAAATGTTTGTAATATTTCTTTCTTTAAATATATTTGTAGTAGTTTAGTGGGGGAAAGTGGTCAAGATGAGTCAAATCAAGTCTGTTACTCATAAGAACGAAGTATATTTGATGGGGACGCCCTGCAGCCAATGTAAGTTGGCAATGGCGGAACACTGCTAAATTCGAGTGGGGACTGGGATTTTTCAGTAGAAGAGCTCAAGGGAACGATTCTGGACCATTCTACCCGAGTCCTGAAAGAAGGTAGATCTAGCTGTGGTAACGAGTGGTACCCTATTGTGGAGGTGATTGATTGTGAGCGTGAACGCCTCTACCATACTTGAACTTTCGAAGAGACTTGTATTGAGACCCGTTTGCTCTGGAGCACGATTCTAAATTTTGTCCCTTTGATTTAGGGAATTGAGAATAGATAAATTATGAGTTACTGTTCTTCCTATCATGCGTATTAATTTGTGAATCATAATTTGAACTCTGAACTATTTTGAGCAAGGGGAAATTTCGTGTTCTGTGATGACGAAATAAACTTAGTTTTCGCCAGTCAATAATGACTGTTTATTTTGAGGCTTTTACTACCTTTTTCGTAACGCCCTCAACTTTATTTCATTTGGTAAGTGTATTTTCTGTACGTATTTTAACTGAATGTCGTAGGACCACTACCAGTATATTTGAGATCTCGTTTCTTGGATAAACATTATACAACATAATTCTCTGTCGTCCACGTCAATTACAGACGTTAAAATAGAAGACTTCTTATTAAATTACTCATTTATCTTTCGTTTTTCTGAGTATTTTATTAACTCGCAGTTCTAGCAGATGCATAGACTATTTCACGGCAGGATCACAGCTACAGGCGAGTTGTTGCAGAGAATTAGCTGCGGGGCATGAAAGCATGTTTGCACAGCTCGACCCTGCGACTGTATCTAGCTAGCTCTTTTAAACAAAGCCGCTCATAGCCCAAGTACGCAAAGCACGAGGAGCTCCAGGTAAAGACGCAACTGGTTTGCCCACAGGGGCTACAGTTAGGAAGACCAAGTGTTCAGCTGTAGCCGTTAGGCACCATGGGAATGGAATCATCTAATTAATTCTCTTATGGAAATTTACCTACTTCAATTATAGCTTATATATTTACTCATTTATGACAACAATGTTTGTCTATGATGTTATATGCTGAGCCAGGAGTTTCATGAAAATATTCTTCTGCACTGTGAGATATTTATGCATAGAATGGGCGTTCTTATATAATGTCGATATGTTAGGTCGCAACTGGATTAACGTAATTATTTCACACTGCTACGTTCCCGCCATACTACGGACCTTTACTGTACAGTTGTGAAACAAATTGGCTCTGAGTTGGCAGTGCAATATTTATGGACCAATTCTACATCCTCTGTGTCTGCTCTTATCATCCTCACAAAGAAACCAATACAGTGATACAACTTATCCAATGTTATTGCAGTGAATCTCCGACAAAATATGTTTACCTCAAAACACAAATCGACGAGCCACCGCAGATGACATTACTACATTTGTTTTCTTACTGTTGCTTTGGGTACGGTGGTGTTTATACGCCTGCTGGTGCACCTGTGCACAGTAATTGAAACCAAAATGTCATGGACTGTTTGTGCGTCTGTGCACAGTTATTTAAAACAATTCGTCAGGAACTGTTAGTGCACCAGTGCATGACAACTGAAAACAGTTTGTAGGTACTGTGGATCATGCTACCTTTTATGCTGTTACGGTTATCATTTCTTTATTTCTTCTTGCGTACTTCTTTTTTTAACTTCGTTGCCGAATTTTGCAATCTAATCGTAGTTCATTGAAAATCTTATCCTGCAGTATTCTAGCCGGAGAGACCTAATGAAAGGAAAAAGTGTGTGTCTAAATTTTGGTTAGAATTTTTCTTAACTTGGATGTTTGGAATCACTCTTTTAAGGTTTCAATTGCTTATAGACGTAGGTGCCCAGCTTAGAGAGAGAAGCTACATCACACAGAGATGAATTAGAAGTGATCATTGTTCTGCGTAGATACGCGCCAGATGTATCTGTTGATCACGAGGAGAGGAGATAGGCAGTCGAGCTATGGTGTTAGATTTGACCAGCCGAGTTTTGGTTTAGCTGCAAAAAGCTGCCAATAACAGATTTACTGTGGATTAATGGAAGATTTATCGTGGAGAAAGAAAGAATTGAATTTTACATTGGTACGATTATAGTCTTTATAAGAATGGATTACATATAATGATTAAGTTTGTTTTATTTGTAGCAGCGGTTTGATAATGCAGCATTCTTGGTTTGTCAGGTATCCAGATCAGAAATCTTTTAGCTTTTCATACAAGTCATACAATGTCTATGCTCTGTATCTTCAACAAAACGTGTTTAGTTCAACACAAACATCGACGAGTTTTCTTTGATGGTGTACTTGGTACACCCGAGTTGACGACGAAATTCTTTGAATACGTGTGATTCACCGACGGCAACAATTTTGTTTAAGAAAAATGGTATATGTGAAGTTTAATTTTTGTAATTCTTGCAGTATAGTTGCCCGGTTTCAGAGAAATCTTAACTGTTATTGAAGTTTCATTACATTTTATTAAGTCGAATGATATGAGGTTGCCACCGAGTTCATTTTTCACAGAGTTATTGTCCACATCTCAAGAGTGGCTTAATTTTCAGTTTATTTAAAACTATTATCAAAAATAGTGAGCGACGAAAGATAGTAATGTTATCACAGAACGCACTGCACCTTTCTGTAGCTCAATAGATTTTTGCAGCTCTATTATCAAGACGCGCTACTTCACGCGCGTTTGCACGGCGTTATCCAGTGCGACCCAGGTAAGACAAATAGTGTAGAAAACAGATTCATTTTTAATTAAATTTCACAAGGACTAACTTTAGGTTCAACGTTGTCTTCCATCAATGTTCACAGTGATATACCGTGATAAAAATACTTCAAATAGGGCAAGATTGTCTTAGATTTTTAGCAGTTATATTTGTATACCATTCTCGCCGCTGAATTTTGTCACTGACAGAGCTACTCAAGTTACCCGCTGTAAGATGTGGTGTGAGTACCATTCAAAATAGGAAGCCCGGATTAGCACCTAATAGAAAATTTAACATTTAAAAAAATTAATTTTTATGAAAATTAATTTAAATTGTTAACTTCAAAATTTTATTCCTTTTTTTTTATTAATCACATGAGATAAAGTCCTTCAGGACCCCTCTTTCATCGGACCAGAGTTTCACTCGTACAGAACCCTTATTTACCTAAGAAATAAAGAAAATATGAGTCTGGCAGATAATAATAACATAACTGAACTTATATGTGGAAAATGCGAATATATAGCCCTGACAAAGAACTATCAGTATTACTACTAATACTAATACTACTACTACTACTACTACTACTATTACTGCCGCTGAAAAAAACTCATAATAATGATTGGCAGATACGAAATATGCTTTTGGGTGCCCAGAGTCTGCGTGTGGCTTAGCGAGTTCAGAGAGGAACAAACGTAAGGACACTGCTCCAGCTATGAGGACTCTGAAATGAGGAGGATCTTGTGAAGAAGGATGTGACGATGTAATGAGTGCTCACGTCGACATTATTGTTGCTTCAGTTGATATGTCTTTAACGGTCTTTTGAAGCTGGGGATATAATTCACCTCTCTAATGGGATGGCGGATGTCGTTAAAGAGGATGGTTTCTGGTACTGTAAAGGACTACGAAAAAGCGGCTGACTGGGACGGTTTTGTTCAGTGTTAAGGTTGAGAGTAAACAGCGTCGCTATAGGTTCGTAAGACTATAGGGAAGACAATGTGTATGGAAATCTCTGCTCTTGTCTTCACATAGCCAAGTTACCTGTGTATAAGATGATGAAATATGATCAGAGTCAGACATCTCAGATACATCGAATTCTCTTGACAAAGAGCAGAATAGCATAGCTGTAATCAACAATTGAAAGTATAAGCGTTTACACTTCTTTTTCATGTCGAAAGGGAAGTGCTTTTTATATTTTTGTTGGTCACTGAGAGAAGCTGCTCGTTGCCATTGTGTGCTCAGCCAAATTTACCTTTCGTTTATTATTCCTCCAAGATTGTTTGCTGAGGGAGACGGTTTGGCTAAATGTCAAATGGCTCTGAGTACTATGGGACTTAACTTCTGAGGCCATCAGTCCCCTAGAACGTAGAACTACTTAAACCTAACTAGCCTAAGGACATCACGCACATGCGTGCCCGAGGCAGGATCCGAACCTGCGACCGTAGCGGGCGCGTGATTCCAGACTGTAGCGCCTAGAACCGCTCGGCCACACCGGCCGGCGTAGATAGGTTGGTATTTGTATCATTTAACATTAAAGATGGCAGAGATTCGTGATATTTAGAGTAAATGAGCCTAGTATGCCTTACCAGGACCGCTTGTGCCTTGATTGGATTGTGCTGTAACTCTATTTTCTGTGCCAATTTCGATAGTTCTCTATGTCAGTACGGAAATACTCGATGGCTGTCTTCATTGGTTTTGCACTTAGAAGCAAGTGGAGGTCATTGGGATAATATGGTATTTGCTATAAGACAAGACTGATGATACATCAATGATGAATGGCTATGAATGATCTAAGTGAGACGTTACCCTATCCTCATAACAGCAACTTTCCAGTAAAGAGCACTACGTCCTCTTGTTTACAAGGAAAATACGGTCCTGTATATGTGTTGCGTTGTAGTATAGCTTTTGCTGAAACCCAAAGACAACATTTAATACTTTTGACAGAAGACTGAACTGCCGAGAATTCTTCCGGGTTATATGGCGGTGGTGCATGGTACTCTTCTATCCCTGACGTTTCGTCCAAAACTACGTTGGACATCCTCGGCAAGACTCAGCACAACCAGGAGGACCTCCAAAGATGTCCAACGTAGCTTTGGACGAAATATCAGGGATAGAAGAGTTCTATGGACGACGGCCATATAACCCGGAAGAATTCTCAGCAGCTGAAACATCCGGTCGTGAAAGCCTTCATTGTATGAGAAGTTTGAACTGTTAACTGTGTCAGTGCTGCAACCTACTCATCAGTCTCCAGTTTGTTTTTTTTTTTTTTTTGTTTGTGGTTTTAGGGCGCAAAACTTCTATGGTCATTAGCGCCCAGCCCGTGACGTAGAAAACAGGAAAAAAAAAAACGAAATTTAAAATCAGCAGCAATGGAAACAAAGTCAGAAAATTTGAGAAACTAAAGGCAGAAGGAATGCTTAAAAGTCCACTATAGAAAGGGGTTGGTTATCCCCAAAAAAAAGCTTCAAATGACTGACGTCATTTCACTGTCACTAATAAACTGTAGAACGCGGTCAGCTGAGCGCGTGTCATCTGCTAAAATCGACGATAGATCAGGCGAGAGCTGTAGACGGGAGCGTAACGGATTAAAATAGGGGCATTCAATTAAAAGGTGTCTGACCGTCCACAGCTGAGAGCAGTGGGGACAGAGTGGGGGAGGATCACCGCTTAAAAGATGTCGATGACTAAAAAGACAATGCCCTATCCGGAGTCGAGCTAAAATTACCTCCTCCCGACGACGCGTTCGGGAGGAAGAGGTCCAGGCGCAAGGAAGGGCTTTCACTTCCCGCAATTTATTGTGGGGAAGTGTTGACCAATGCGCATGCCATAAATGAATAACTTGGCGACATAAACCGCTCCGTAGATCGGTAAACGGAAGAGACTGAAGAGCTGGCCGAGGAAGAGAGACTGCAGCCTTGGCCGCTATATCGGCCGCCTCATTTCCACAGATACCAGCGTGTCCCGGGAGCCAGAGGAACGCCACTGAGACGCCCCCCAGGTGGAGCAAGCGCAGACAGTCCTGAATCCGGTGGACCAGAGGGTGCACAGGGTAAAGAGCTTGGAGACTTAGGAGAGAGCTGAGAGAATCGGAGCAGATTACGTACTGTATCCGCTGATGGCGGCGGATGTAGTGGACAGCCTGGAGAACAGCGTAAAGCTCCGCAGTATAGACCGAACACTGGTCGGGAAGCCGAAAGTGATTTGGGGTGTCGCCAACAATATAGGCACTACCTACACCTAACGATGTTTTCGAGCCATCGGTGTAAATAAATGTGGCTTCTGTCATTTGTGCACATAGAGCAGCAAATGCCCGACGGTAAACAAGTGTAGGGGTACCATCCTTGGGAAATTGACATAGGTCTCTGAGCAAGTCGATCCGGGGACGGTGCCAAGGCGGTGCTGTACCCCAAGTTGTCAAGAAGGTTTTAGGAAAGCGGAAGGAAAGAGAATGGAGCAGTTGACGGAAGCGGACTCCCGGGGGTAGTAGGGAGGAGGAGCGGCCTGAATACCAGACATCAAAGGAGGCGTCGAAAAAAAGGTTATGGGCTGGATTAGCAGGCATGGAAGACAGATGGCTAGCATAACGACTCAGAAGGATTGCCCGCCGATTGGACAGCGGAGGTTCAGCAGTCTCAGCATAAAGGCTTTCCACAGGGCTGGTGTAAAAAGCTCCAGACACTAAACGTAATCCACGGTGGTGGATAGAGTCGAGTCGCCGAAGAATAGACGGCCGAGCAGAGGAGTAGACTATGCTTCCATAATCCAATTTCGAGCGCACTAAGGCGCGATAGAGGCGGAGAAGGACCACTCGGTCCGCTCCCCAAGAGGTACCATTCAGGACACGGAGGGTGTTAAGGGAACGCAGACAGCGAGCCGAAAGATAGGAAACGTGGGAGGACCAGCACAGTTTTCTGTCAAACATAAGACCCAAGAATTTAGCGACGTCGGAAAACGGAAGGTTGACAGGGCCTAGATGTAAGGAGGGCGGAAGAAACTCCTTACGTCGCCAAAAATTAACACAAACGGTCTTACTGGGTGAGAAACGGAAGCCGGTTGCGATGCTCCACGAGTGGAGGCGATCGAGACATCCTTGAAGACGTCTTTCAAGAAGGCTGGTCCGTTGAGAGCTGTAGTAGATCGCAAAATCGTCCACAAAGAGGGAGCCCGAGACATCAGGAAGGAGACAATCCATAATTGGATTAATGGCGATGGCAAACAGTACAACACTCAGCACGGAGCCCTGGGGTACCCCGTTTTCTTGGGAGAAAGTACGGGAGAGAGTAGTGTTCACCCGCACCCTAAATGTGCGCTCTGCCATAAATTCGCGAAGAAAAAGGGGCAGCCGGCCTCGAAAGCCCCAAGAGAACAGTGTACGGAGGATGCCTGTCCTCCAACAGGTATCGTACGCTCTCTCCAGATCAAAAAATATTGCTACCGTTTGGCGTTTCCGGAGAAAATTGTTCATGATATAAGTGGAGAGAGCAACAAGATGGTCAACAGCAGAACGATGCTTTCGGAATCCGCATTGGGCAGGTGTTAAAAGACTGCGGGACTCCAGCCACCAAGCTAAACGGTAATTCACCATACGCTCCAAAACCTTACAGACACTACTCGTGAGAGAAATGGGGCGATAGCTAGAGGGGAGATGTTTGTCCTTTCCAGGTTTCGGAACGGGAACGACAATAGCTTCCCGCCATCGCCTGGGAAAGGTACTGTCGGTCCAAATTCGATTATAAAGGCGAAGGAGGTAACGCAGGCTATGGGTTGATAAATGCAGCAACATTTGGACATGGATACCATCCGGTCCTGGGGCGGAGGAGCGAGAAGAAGAGAGTGCATGTTGGAGTTCGCGCATGGAGAAAACAGTATTGTAGCTTTCGCGATTTTGAGAGGAGAAAGCAAGATGTCGCACTTCCGCTGCACGTTTCTTCGGGAGAAACGCCGGCGGGTAATTTGAAGAGCTCGAAATCTCAGCAAAGTGCTGACCCAATGAGTTAGAAATTGCGACGGGGTCCACTAAGGTATCATGCGCGACAGTGAGCCCAGAGACCGGGGAGAAACTAGGCGCGCCTGAGAACCGTCGAAGCCGACTCCAAACTTCCGAGGAGGGAGTGAAGTTGTTAAATGAGCTAGTAAAGAATTTCCAGCTTGCCTTCTTGCTATCGCGGATGACGCGACGGCATCGCGCACGGAGCTGCTTATATCGGATACAGTTGGACAAAGTTGGATGGTGACGGAAAATGCGAAGAGCACGTCGCCGCTCACGTATTGCAGCACGGCATGCTTCGTTCCACCAAGGGACTGGAGGGCGCCGGGGCAATTCGGAGGTGCGTGGTATTGAACGTTCCGCAGCTGTGAGAATAACGTCGGTAAAATGTGTGACCTCATCGTCGACGCTGGGAAAGCGACGGTCATCGAATGTCGCTAGAGACGAAAAAAGTGTCCAATCGGCTTGGGCAAACTTCCAGCGTCGCGAGCGCATATATGGCAGTTGAGGCTGCAGTCGAAGAACACATGGAAAGTGGTCACTCGAGTGTGTATCATCAAGGGCGAACCATTCGAAGCGCCGAGCTAGCGGAACAGTACCGACCGCAAGGTCCAAATGGGATAAATTTGCCGTGGAGGCAGACAAAAATGTGGGGACCCCAGTGTTGAGGCAGACTAGATCCGCTTGGTGGAAGACGTCTAGCAATAGTGAGCCACGTGGACAAGGATGTGGAGATCCCCAAAGCGGGTGGTGGGCATTGAAGTCCCCAACCAGCAAATAGGGGGGTGGAAGCTGATCAAGAAGATGAAGGAGATCAGCTCGTGCCATTGGTGTAGACGATGGAATGTATACCGTACAAAGAGAGAACGTGTATCCAGAAAGGGAAAGACGGACGGCGACAGCTTGGAAGGAAGTGTTTAAGGGGATTGGGTGATAATGGAGAGTATCATGGAGCAGAATCATGAGTCCTCCATGGGCTGGAGTGCCTTCAACGGAGGGGAGGTCATATCGGACGGACTGAAAATGAGGGAGAACAAAGCGGTCATGGGGACGCAGCTTTGTTTCCTGAAGACAGAAGATGACCGGCGAGTAGGATCGTAAGAGGATCGACAATTCCTCCCGATTGGCGCGAATGCCGCGGATATTCCAGTGGATAATGGACATAGGGTGAACAGAAATGGAGGAACGTCATCAAGGGTGCTGTCAACTCAACGACTGCTCAGAGCTTGCGACCGACAGGATGGAATGGCATTCAGTCGAAGGCAGAAGATCCTGATCCATAGGTTGGTCAGGAGCAGCTCCTGCCACCAACGATCGGCCAGTTGACCGGCCACCAACAGTGCGCCTCGGCGACACAGAAGATGGCCGAGGGCGATTTCCGCCAGGTGGTGCTGTAGATGGGACACGCCTTGGCGGAGAAGGAGAGGAACTGTGTTTCTTCGTAGCCTTCTTGGAGGTATGTTTAGATGAAGGAGGAACCGATGGTTGTGAAGTTGCAGTACGTAAAAACTCTTCACGAGAATGCTCTTTTTTGGAAGACTTGGCGTCTGACTTTTGGGCTCGAGATTTAGCAGAACCCGACGAAGGGTGAGCCATAGAGTGGGCAGGCGAAAGAGGTGAGGTTGAACGGGCGATCTTTGCGCTGGCCGATCTGACGACCGTGGTACTAAATGTGAGATCGCAAGTCTGCGTGGCCGCCTCCTTTGTTGGCCGAGGAGAAGCAAGGACAGCGCTGTATTTTCCTTTCTGAGGCACGGTGGGCTGTCGACTGGCGAGTAACTTTCGAGCAGCAAAGGTCGACACCTTTTCCTTCACTCTTATTTCCTGTATCAGCTTTTCGTCCTTAAAAACAGGGCAATCTCGAGAGGAAGCAGCGTGGTCACCCATACAGTTGATGCAGCGAGGGGATGGAGGTGGACAAGCACCCTCATGGGCATCCCTGCCACACGTAACACATTTGGCCGGATTGGAACAGGACTGGCTGGTGTGATTGAACCGCTGACATCGATAGCAACGCGTAGGGTTTGGGACATAAGGGCGAACGGGAATTATCTCATAGCCTGCTTTGATTTTTGATGGGAGTTGAACTTTGTCAAATGTCAAGAAGACAGTGCGGGTTGGAATGATGTTCGAGTCAACCCTTTTCATAACCCGATGAACAGCGGTGACGCCCTGGTCAGACAGGTAGTGCTGAATTTCTTCGTCAGACAATCCATCGAGGGAGCGTGTATAAACGACTCCACGCGAGGAATTTAAGGTACGGTGCGGTTCCACCCGGACAGGGAAGGTGTGGAGCAGAGAAGTACGCAGCAATTTTTGAGCCTGGAGGGCACTGTGTGTTTCCAACAACAGGGTGCCATTCCGTAGCCTGGAACAAGACTTTACAGGACCCGCAATTGCGTCGACACCTTTCTGAATAATGAAAGGGTTGACCGTGGAAAAGTCGTGACCTTCGTCAGACCGAGAAACAACAAGGAACTGTGGCAACGATGGAAGAACCGTCTGTGGCTGAGACTCAGTGAACTTACGTTTGTGAGCAGACATAGTGGAAGGTGAGGAAACCATTGCGGAAGAATCCCCCATGATTACCGGCGTCTCCGATGGCGCGCTCCTCCCTTGTGGGGGCCCTCACCGAGGGCACACCCGCCTTAGGTGATTGTTCACACCTCAGGTCACACCTCCCGACAAACGGACGGAGGGACCAATCGGCACTTTCGGAAGGTATCAGCTCGGGTAATCACCCCTCCCTGGGCCTGGCCTTTACCAGGGGGTACGTACGTGTCCTACCTGTCTACCCGGGGCGGGGAATTACGCGTTACCCCGTCACCGGCTACGCATGGAAGTGCGTGGGTCGGCCTTCAGACACGCACAGGGAGGAAGAAAGAGAAAGGGAAAGGAAAGAAGAGGGGGTCTCAAACGCCGCAGCGGAGAAAAGGGTAAAGAGAAGAGGTAAGGAAAGGAGATGGACAAAGGAAGGAAGAAGACATACAAGCAAGGAAGAAGAAGAATGCGGTACATTTACAAGCGTCCGTCTCCGGACGTAGGCGCAAACCATACTCCCAGAGGGGGAGAAAGTGAAGGAATCAGCCAGAGGTGAGGGGGGGGGTGAAGACAGGGGATGGGGAAGGATGCGGAAAGGGAAGGTATGCAGCCCGGAAAGGAAGGAAGGCCACATTAGCTCGGGGCCCCGTGCTCGCTACGCACGTATCCACAAAAGAGTTGTGGATCCCCTGGGGGGAGTCTCCAGTTTGTGTCATCTAAAATTTGCTTAAATTCCGGATAATACTAATAGTAGTACTCTCGAAATAACTTGTCGTGAGTAACGACGTAGTTTGTGTCTGAATAAGTTGGTCACTGCGACGGTTATTTAAACAAATTAGTAATCCAGGTAGTAACGGCTACCAACAATGGAAGTCCCCATATGAAACAAATTTGGCCAATTTTGATTTTTACATAAGTAAAAGCACATCATTTTAAGAAACATAAGCTAAATTTTAAAGAGAACAAATACTTAATTTCCAGCGGTACTGTCCTTCTACCGACAGAGCAAAATAAAATCATCCAGATATTACAATCCGCGTGGCGATAAGACACAAAGCAGATCGATCACAAAGAGACTATAGGCTCTACATTACAAAAGAAACAATTTTCTTAAAATATTTTTTGGTTTGCTCGCATCAGAGGTGCGACTTATATATCCATTTGTAAATTCCGATAAAATCTCTACGTCCCGTGTGTGTTTTTTACGCAATTTTGCCACATGTACTTACATTTTGCACTAAATTTTTCCAGAAGACGTTTACAACGTTGAAGGGAAAGCGTATGGGAGCTGATATGGACTTTTGACTCCATGGTGCCAAACATGACGCCCTACTGGGGCCGCGTCAGGCAGGAGCGAAACTATTGGACTGTACCTGGAGAGAAATTTAAGGTGCTAAGTTTAGCAAGTAAAATGTCGAACCCGACAATGTCAAAGGCTTTGCCAATGTCTTTTACTTCCTTACTTAACTATTCTTATAGTTGTTTTCACATTAGTGATTCAATTGCATTCATAGGGCACATATTAAATTTCATGCAAACGCACACGCCAATGACAATTATCATAATTTTCATATAGTTAAGAAATCTTCTGTAGCCAAGATGAAAAATGTTCAAATGTGTGTGAAATCTTTTGGGATTTAACTCCTAAGGTCATCAGTCTCTAAGCTTACACACTACTTAACCTAAATTATCCTAAGGACAAACACACATACCCATGCCCGAGGGAGGACTCGAACCTCCGCCGGAATCAGCCGCACAGTCAAGGACTGTAGCGCCTGAGACCGCTCGGCTAGTCCCGCGCGGCCAGACAAGAGCGTTTGGTATTTTTCTTCTACCGGTTTCGACTGAATCCTGCTTTTAAAATCGGATACATGTATACATGTTCATAAGAAATTCCAAAGATACGATGCTGACGGCAAGATTCTGTCAAAACCGGTCATTGTGGAATAAAAATACCAAGAGTTAGCCGGCCGAAGTGGCCGTGCGGTTAACGGCGCTGCAGTCTGGAACCGCAAGACCGCTACGGTCGCAGGTTCGAATCCTGCCTCGGGCATGGATGTTTGTGATGTCCTTAGGTTAGTTAGGTTTAACTAGTTCTAAGTTCTAGGGGACTAATGACCTCAGCAGTTGAGTCCCATAGTGCTCAGAGCCATTTGAACCATTTGAACCAAGAGTTCTTGGCTGAAGATTTCCTATCCACCAACCACAGATCGCTCCCTGGAAACATGTGCACCCTACATATAATCAGCTACTTTGACTAGTGATATTATACTGCTTGTCGCACGTGAGTTCGTTACTGACGACGAAATGACTATCATTAAAAGGCTTTTTGAATTATGGATTTGAATGGCGATGTGTACTTCATGAATAAAATAGTTCTGAAGAACTACTGCAGGAAGGGAACTGTACGGATTGGTCTTTATTTGAACTATCGTTCTTTTACACCTCGCTTTCTCTACGTACTGGAAGTTAGAATGCTCATGCAGGGATCTACCCGTCCTTTATACTCCTAGGACCTAAGCATCCGTAGTTCTGAACTCCTAACCCTGGACTGTGCGAGTAGCATCTCACTGGAAGACCGAAACCGTTCCGTTAGTTCATTTCAGTTCAGCCTCGAGATCCGAACTGTGTGAATTGCGTCGGAACAACAGACACAAACTGTTCCAATAGTTCACGTAGTTCAGTCTGGGTCCAGTTCCCGACTGTCGACTACATTTAATCGGAAGACCAAAATCACTGCAGTTTTGGCTCCAGTTCAGAACAGTACAAACTGCGTCAGAGTGGAGGACCGAAATTGTTTCGTTAGTTTTCATTGTGTTACAAACAAGTGTGCAACAAGCTGCTAAAGAAAATCAGGGACACTGTGATATCAAAGGAACAAAAATTAATTCCTGAATCAGTGTTCCTAGATGCTCGCTTTGAAAAGCCTGCCTTTATTTCCTCTGCCCTGGGAGCACTTAGCTCGTCAAAGATTGGAACGAAATACGATAGAGAAACAGTGGCTCTAATTGCAAAACTAAACCAAAAAGCCCATTGTTTTGTAGAAACGGGAAAATTCACATGCGGTCTGACCCGTTACATTGGTCGGAACAAAGAACGTTAATGTACCTTAACTGCAAGAAAATCGTAGTGGAAGGGGTGTGCTTACCAGGTAGCTCATTTCACTTATCTTTCAAAACTGAGTCAAGTAATGACAGATAAAAAGCGTAGATTACACACAGTCAAGTAATGTAAAGTACAGTGTTCCTAGATGCTCGCTTTGAAAAGCCTGCCTTTATTTTCTCTGCCCTGGGAGCACTTATCTCGTCAAAGATTGGAACGAAATACGATAGGGAAACAGTGGCTCTAATTGCAAAACTAAACCAAAAAGCCCATTGTTCTGTATAAACGGGCAAATTGACACGCGGTCTGACCCGTTACATTGGTCTGAACAAAGAACTTTAATGTACCTTAACTGCAAAAAAATCGTAGTGGAAAGGCTGTGCTTACCAGCTAGCTCATTTCGCTTATCTTTCAAAACTGAGTCAAGTAATGACAGATAAAAAGCGAGAAAGCAATGTGTTTTCAGTGGAATTTCCATAAGCTACATGACTGCAAAACAAAATTACTCAGTTTAAAATGTTGGCCTTTAATACTGCTAATCTCCAACTTAAGTCTTGCAAACATTGACTGTACTACTACTCTTACTGTTATTACACAAGTAAATGAGCACACAAATTAATGACCGGATTTTCAGGTAAAACTGCTTCAAAACTCACAAGGTATCACTTTCTTTTGCTGCTAGTAAGCCTCTGAACTGATACTGACAATATTTTCACAAATATCCTCTGCCATTCATTGTGCATTACAGTTGACATGACTATGGCAATTAAATTTATTGACCTACGTGTGTGCACTGAACCCTCGTCTGCTCAGCAGCTTGTTGCTGTTAGGACTAATGATGTGAAACTTGCCATGTGCAATGTGAGGGTGCAAAGAGAGTCATGAAAGTAAATGAAAATGAGGACCTAGTCTTAACGACTGGTAAACGACGAAAAACTCCAAGTTTAACTATGCTTTATTAGGCCGTAACAACAATACATCTTCTCATAAAGTTCTTACACAAAGACAAGGTAGCAAAATACATTAAAGCGCCAACGAAACTGGTGTAGTCACACGTATTCTAATAGAGATATATAAACAGGCAAAATACGGCACTGTCGCAATTGTTAGATCTGCTACTGCTGCTACAAAGCCGGGTTATCAAGATCTAGGCGAACGTGGCGTTATAATCGGCTCACGAGCTATGCGACACAGCATTTCCGCAGGAGCGATGAAGTGGAGATATTCCAGTACGACTTTTTCACGGGCGTACCTTGAAAATCAGGAATCCGCTAGAACATCAAATCTTCGACATCGCTGTGGCTGGAAAAAGATCCTGCAAGGACGGGACCAACGACGACTAAAGAGAATAATTCAGCTTGACAGAAGTACTACCCTTCCTCAAACTGCTGCAGTTTTCAGTGCTGAGCCATCAGCAAGTGTCAGTGTGAGAACCATTGTTGATGACTGGAAACATGTTGCCTGGTCGGACGAGTCTCGTTTCAAATTGCATTGAGAGGATGGACGTATATGGGTATGGAGACAACCTCATGAATGAATGTTCCCCGCATGTTAGCAGGGGACTGTTCAAGCTGGTGGAGGCTGTGTAATGGTGTGGGACGTGTGCAGTTGCAGTGATACGACACTGACAGGTGACACGTATGTAGGCATCCTCTCTGATCATCTGCATGCATCCATTGTGCATTACCTCTCTTGGTAAAGTACATGTGCGTCAGTGAAAAACACCAATAAAAAGGT
Organism: Schistocerca serialis cubense; assembly: GCF_023864345.2. Lineage (NCBI taxonomy): Eukaryota > Metazoa > Arthropoda > Insecta > Orthoptera > Acrididae > Schistocerca > Schistocerca serialis. The sequence continues at coordinate 523,242,049 of NC_064641.1, forward strand.
GTTAGCATGTGGACATAACGTGTTGTTCCAGTCTCTTTTCTACCTAAGGTCCATCACCGTTCCCTTTGGATCCCTATGCAATTCGGTGCTCTCCGATACACACGATCGAACAGCGGAGGAGTGGTACTCAAGCGTCAACTTTAGGTTACAATATTTCCGGATGTAATTAACATTTTACAATGCAACAAACGGCACTGACTACGTATTTGTTTATATGTTCAGATGTGCTTACAAAACTGACGGGATTCCATTTTAAAAAAACGTAGGTTTGTGTTAAAAAACATACTTCCGTGCATTTTTTTATGGTTTGTATTAACCAATTACACTACCCCTCTCCTCACTTTCGGTCTGTGGAATCGATTCGTCAGTATTTGATGTGGCTTACGAAATATATCCAGCGGTAACGTTAGGTGACTCACCGTGTATATATATATATATATATATATATATATATATATATATATATATATAGTTTCGTGAAATATTAAGAGGAACTCATAAATACAAGTTCGGTCAGTATATAAACCGATCTTTAACCTCTGAATGGGCATGCGGATCTGTGTGTTTGTTCAGTTTCCTTGTGAGTGTTTGTAGATGCCCAAATATATATGCAAAGAAGTGTCTTCTGTCTGGTGACTTATGAGGTGATGCTGCAAGCTTTGCCTTCTCTGATTTTTTCGCTCTCCATTGTACCCGATTATCCGCTGTAATAACTACCGTACCGTATCGACGTTCTTGGGCAACGAATCGGCTTTAATGGTACAGCATTTCTGAAGGGTGCAAATGAGTTCAGAGTATTAGGGGAAGGAGTGTGAAGTTGTGACAAATACTTTGAATTTACTTCGAATCCTCGATTTTCGATATTTAGTCGCTATGCATGATATATAACTGAAGAGTCACGATAATTTATTGGAAAGATAGAACACATCAAAGAGTTAGCAGCGCTATGCCATCGCTAGAGTACATTAAACAACAAATAATACCTCACCGTAATTCGGTAAACTGCATTCCTGCGTCACTTGTTGCACAGTTCACACGTAGAGCACTCGTATGCTCATAACTCGCTTGTGGAGTCTCCACAACTTTCATCCCTTAGAATCACCGTCTTTTTACTCCAATTTCATACACCTTTTTCACTAACAGTTCCTGTGCCATTCAAATCCTTATCTTGATAGATTCGATGTCTAGAAAATCTCAGGTAAAGCGTATTTGTATTATCCTCCTTTCGCTTGTCTTCAGCAATTGGTTCATCTAATTTTGCATAGGTATTAATACCTCTGGGCGTAGCACCGAAGCAACAAAGTTTCTACGTGTACAATGCTTACATGCATACAAATTTACAGTTTCCCGGTAAGAAAAATAATATCAGTTATAAGAAAACAAAGAATTAATGTAAATACATAAGGAAAACTACATCAGAGGTTGCGATCATACTTTCCTGGTCTGACGAAAAGTTGGTTGGTTGGTTGGTTTGGGGAAGGAGACCAGACAGCGTGGTCATCGGTCTCATCGGATTGGGGAAGGATGGGGAAGGAAGTCGGTCGTGCCCTTTCAGAGGAACCATCCCGGGATTTGCCTGGACTGATTTAGGGAAATCACGGAAAACCTAAATCAGGATGGCCGGACGCGGGATTGAACCGTCGTCCTTCCGAATGCGAGTCCAGTGTCTAACCACTGCGCCACCTCGCTCGGTTGACGAAAAGTAAGGCGCCCTATCACTCCTTGAGCGGTCTGCTTTATCAAGTGATCTGAGTCTTACAGAAAATGCCTGCGATTGTTTGGAACAACTGGTGAAACAGAGCAGTCAGCTTGCCTACAAACTGGTAGCTCTTGTGGATCCAGTCATCAGTCAGAGGCTGCAGCTGAATATGGTGTACTTGGCGAATCTTGCGTTCTCTCTTCCTCACGGACATGAGGCCATTATCAACGGTAAAGGCTGTGTTACATGGTATTAGCGTGATGGGTGCTGATGCGACTGATTATTTTGTCCGATGTATTTATTTCTGAAGCCAACCTTGTTCAAATACACGAAATTTACGCGCGTTATTGTTTTATTATTCATCGTACTGTTGCACACTACCTCAAAGGAACTTCTTAAGGAATGTTGTAAGATTTGTTCATTTCTACGAAGGGTGTTCAATAAGTAATGCAACACATTTTATCGGCCTATTTCGGTTGAAAAAATACGGAATTTGCTGTTTGACCTTGTGCAATATTCCCGCTTCAGCACCTATGGCTTCATGAGGTTCCGATAGGTGACGGCGCCATACGTAGCAAAGAAAATGGCTTCTGCAACGGAAATGCGCTCCAGCAGAGAGCTGTCATTGAGTTTTTTTGACAAGAAACCAGAGAATCTCAGATACTCATTGGCATTTGCAGAATGTCTATGGTGACTAGGCAGAGAACTACATAATGGTGGGTCGTTGGGCTATGTAAATTTGACAGAAATCTCTTGCATGAAATTTGGTGTTCTCTCATGAGGTGTAGGAGTCTCGCTTGCTAACGTATATACACACACATTAAAAAAAGTTTTGCTTCAACTCGGTTCCGAGAGTTCTGGAACCTTTACAGAAAATTGGAATAGAGAATAACATATACATCATTTCCGCCCTCTTTATTTCACATCAAAACCACACATTACATAGTGTACCATCATATAACGAGACCTTCAGAGGTGCTGGTCCAGATTGCTGTACACAGCGGTACCTCTAACACCCAGCAGCACGTTCTCTTGCACTGATTCATACATGTATTGGTCGTGGTATACTATCCAGAAGTTCATCAGGGCATCGTGGATCCACATTGTCCCACTCCCTACGGTGATTCGGCGTAGATTCCTCAGAACGGTTGGTGGGCCACGTCGTAAATAAACAGAAATTTTCAATCTATCCCAGGCATGTTCAATATGGTTCAAGTCTGGAGAACATGCTGGCCACTCTAGTCGAACGATGTCATTATCCTGAAGGAAATCAATCACAAGATGTGCACAATGGAGACGCGAATTGTCGTCCATGAAGACGAATGCCTCGCCAATAAGCTGTCGATATGATTGTACTATTGGTTGGAGCATTTCCTTCATGTATCTTACAGCCGTTACAGCGTGTTCCGTGACCACCAGTGGCGTACGTCGCCCCTACATAACGCCACCCAAAAGAATAAAGGAAGTTCCTCCTTGCTGTACTCGCTGGACAGTGTGTATAAGGTGTTCAACCTGACCAGGTTGCCCCTAAACACGTTTTTGACGATTGTTTGGTTGAAGGCATATGCGACTGTCATCGGTGAAGAGAGCGTGATGCTGATCCTGAGGGGTCCATTCGACATGTTGTTGGGCCCATCTGTTACGCGCTGCGAGGTGTCATAGTTGAAAGATGGAACTCTCCCTGGATGTCGGCAGTGAAGTTCAGCACCATGCAGCCTAATGCACACAGATTGAGTCATAACACGATGTCCTGTGGCTGCACGAAAAGCATTATTGAACAAGGTGGAATTGCTATCAGGGTTCCTCCGAGCCATAATCCGTAAGTAGTGATCATCCACTGCAGTAGTAGCCCTTGGGCGGCATTATCGAGGCATGTCATCGACAGTTCCAGTGTCTCTCCTCCATGTCCAAACAGCATCGCTTTGGTTCACTCCGAGACGCCTGGACACTTCCCTTGTTGAGAGCCCTTCCTACCACAAAGTAACAATGCGGACGCGATCTACCTGCGTTATTGACCGTCTAGGAATGCTTGAACTACAGACAATACGAGCCGTGCACCTCCTTCCTGGTGGAATGACTGGAAGTGATCGGCTCTGAGATCCCCTCCGTCTAATAGGTGCTACTCATTCAAGGCTGTTTACATCTTTGGGAGGAATTAGTGAACAAAGGGAAGCGGGTTGATGCAAAACTTTTTTTGATGTGTGTATTTTACAAGTTGTAGAGTGTGGAAGGGGCTTTTGTGACGTTTTCGCAAAAGGGCAGAAAATTCGCTGTTTTTCAGGGCGCTGTGGCCATGATACGTCTCTCCAGAAAACCAAATTCGAACAGTGTATTTAGTAGGAAATTTTCTCAACTTATATAGTGTTCATCTTCGAAAAACCCACAGTTTTTGAGATATAAGAGAAAAATTGAGAAAAAAAGAAAATTTTGATGTACTTTGCACAACATTAGTTGTTGTTGTTGTGGTCTTCAGTCCTGAGACGGGTTTGATGCAGCCCTCCATGCTACTCTATCCTGTGCAAGCTTCTTCATCTCCCAGTACCTACTGCAACCTACATCCTTCTGAATCTGCTTAGTGTATTCATCTCTTGGTCTCCCTCTACGATTTTTAACCTCCACGCTGCCGTCCAATACTAAATTGGTGATCCCTTGTTGCCTCAGAACATATCCTACCAACCGATCCCTTCTTCTACTCAAGTTGTGCCTCAAACTTCTCTTCTTCCCAATCCTATTCAGTACTTCCTCATTAAGTATGTGATATACCCATCTAATCTTCAGCATTCTTCTGTAGCACCACATTTCGAAAACTTCTATTCTCTTCTTGTCCAAACTATTTATCGTCCATGTTTCACTTCCATACATGGCTACGCTTCATACAAATACTTTCAGAAATGACTTTCTGACACTTAAATCTATACTCGATGTTAACAAATTTCTCTTCTTCAGAAACGCTTTCCTTGCCATTGCCAGTCTACATCTTATATCCTCTCTACTTCGACCATCATCAGTTATTTTGCTCCCCAAATAGCAAAACTCCTTTACTACTTTAAGTGTCTCATTTCCTAATCTAATTCCTTCAGCATCACCCGACTTCATTCAACTACATTCCATTATCCTTGTTTTGCTTTTATTGATGTTCATCTTATACCCTCCTTTCAAGACACTGTCCATTCCGTTCAACTGCTCTTCCAAGTCCTTTGCTGTCTCTGACAGAATTACAATGTCATCGGCGAACCTAAAAGTTTTTATTTCTTCTCCATGGATTTTAATACCTACTCAAAATTTTTCTTTTGTTTCTTTCACTGCTTGCTCAATATACAGATTGAATAACATCGGGGAGCGGCTACAACCCTGTCTCACTCCCTTCCCAACCACTGCTTCGCTTTCATGTCCCTCGCCTCTTATAACTGCCATCTAGTTTCTATACAAATTGTAAATAGCCTTTCGCTCCCTGTATTTTACCCCTGCCACCTTCAGAATTTGAAAGAGAGTATTCCGGTCAACAGTGTCAAAACTTTCTGTAAGTCTACAAATGCTACAAACGTAGGTTTGCCTTTCCTTAATCCAGCTTCTAAGATTAGTCGTAGGGTCAGTACTGCTTCACGTCTTCCAACATTTCTACGGAATCCAAACTGATCATCCCCGCGGTCGGCTTCTATTAGTTTTTCCATTCGTCTGTAAAGAATTCTCGTTAGTATTTTGCTGACGTGTCTTATTAAACTGATAGTTCGGTAATTTTCACATCTGTCAACACCTACTTTCTTTGGGATTGGAATATTCTTCTTGAAGTCTGAGGGTATTTCGCCTGTCTCATACATCTTGCTCACCAGATAGTAGTTTTGTCAGTACTGGCTCTCCCAAGGCCGTCAGTAGTTCTAATGGAATGTTGTCTATTGCCGGGGCCTTGTTTCGACTCAGGTCCTTCAGTGCTCTGTCAAACTCTTCACGCAGTATCATATCTCCCATTTCATCTTCATGTACATCCTGTTCCATTTCCATAATATTGTCCTCACGTACCTCGCCCTTGTATAGACCCTCTATATACTCCTTCCAACTTTCTGCTTTTCCTTCTTAGCTTAGAACTGGATTTACATCTGAGCTCTTGATATTCATACAAGTGATTCTCTTTTCTCCAAAGGTCTCTTTAATTTTCCTGTAGACAGTATCTATCTTACCCCTAGTGAGATAATCCTCTACATCCTTACATTTGTCCTCTAGCCATCCCTGCTTCGCCATTTTTTTTTCATTTACTGCATTTTTATATTTTCTCCTTTCATCAATTAAATTCAATATTTATTCTGTTACCCAAGGATTTCTACTAGCCCTCGTCTTTTTACCTACTTGATCCTCTGCTGCCTTCACTACTTCATACCTCAAAGCTACCCATTCTTCTTCTACTGTATTTCTTTCCCCCCTCCTTGTCAATTGTTCCCTTATGCTCTCCCTGAAACACTGTACAACCTCTGCTTTAGTCATTTTATCCAGGTCCCATCTGCTTAAATTACCACATTTTTGAAGTTTCTTCAGTTTTAATCTACAGTTCATAACCAATATACTGTGGTCAGAGTCCACATCTGCCCCTGGAAATGTCTTACAATTTATAACCTGGTTCCTAATTCTCTGTCTTACCATTATATAATCTATCTGAAACCTGTCAGTATCTCCAGGCTTCTTCCATGTATACAACCTTCTTTTATGATTCTTCAACCAAGTGTTAGCTATGATTAAGTTGTGCTCTGTGCAAAATTCTACCAGACGGCTTCCTCTTTCATTTCTTAACCCCAATCCATATTCACCTACTACGTTTCCTTCTCTCCCTTTTCCTACTGACGAATGCCAGTCACCCATGACTATTAAATATTCGTCTCCCTTCACTATCTGAATAATTTCTACTCATGAGGATGTCAGTATCAGGAGAAAGAAAACTGGTGTTCTACGGATCGGAGCGTGGAATGTCAGATCCCTTAATCGGGCAGGTAGGTTAGAAAATTTAAAAAGGGAAATGGATAGGTTAAAGTTAGATATAGTGGGAATTAGTGAAGTTCGGTGGCAGGAGGAACAAGACTTCTGGTCAGGTGACTACAGGGTTATAAACACAAAACCAAATAGGGGTAATGCAACAGTAGGTTCAATAATTAATAGGAAAATAAGAATGCGGGTAAGCTACTACAAACAGCGTAGTGAACGGATTATTGTGGCCAAGATAGATACGAAGCCCACGCCTACCACAGTAGTACAAGTTTATATGCCGACTAACTGATGACAACATTAGCTATAAATTCCATTTTGCAACTATCTGAGATTGAACTGACAGACGTCCATTTACTTGAGTGCATCTTTCATTAGACTACAGCCTGTTAAATAGATCGGTATTTTATAATTTTCATTTTCTTCTCAGACCAACGCCATGAGAAGTGATCTGTGGTGTATGTGTTTTATTTTGATCCTGACTGTTCTTGTAAGATCAGCAGCCTCTGCAATAACAATCCCTGTCCTTCTAAGGCGAATTTTGTTCTCTCTTCACGCTTAGAAACAGAAGGATGAACCTTAGGAATGCACAGAACTGTAGCAGGTGGGAGGATGGGTGGTTGGGTGTGGGTAGCGGGGGGGGTGGGGGGGGTGGGGAGGGGTGGAGGGGGGGGGATGGGTTAGGGAGAGCGAATTGAAGAACAAGCAAGCAATCACAGCCTTCTCATCTCGGTTTACGTCATCTGGGGCACGTATGTGGAATGAACTTTCCCGCCGAATTCTTGGGTGTGCCTTTCCACTGACGTAAGTTCACGCACTGGCGGGTCGTGAGTATACATTCCGGGTCTTCACAAATTTTAGGTACAAATAAATATGAGAGTGTGAAGTTAATAACATCGACTGTATAGTAATAGCTCATGTCAGCGTATTTATATAACTACAGCCACCACCAATAATAATAACAGTAATAATAATAGTGATATTCCAAAATGAGATTTTCACTCTGCAGCGGAGTGTGCGCTGATATGAAACTTCCTGGCAGATTAAAACTGTGTGCCGGACTGATACTCGAACTCGGGACCTTTGCCTTTCGCGGGCAAGTGCTCTACCAACTGAGCTATCCAAGCACGACTCACGCCCCGTCCTCACAGCTTTACTTGTGCCAATAACTCGTCTCCTATCTTCCAAACTTTACAGGAGCTCTCCTGCGAACCTTGCAGAACTAGCACTCCTGAAAGAAAGTATATTGCGGAGACATGGCTTAGCCACAGCCTGATGATGTTTCCAGATTGAGATTTTCACTCTGCAGCGGAGTGTGCGCTGGTATGAAATTTCCTGGCAGATTAAAACTGTGTGCCGGACCGATACTCGAACTCGAGAGCTTTGCCTTTCGCGGGCAAGTGCTCTACCAACTGAGCTACCCAAGCACGACTCACGCCCCGTCCTCACAGCTTTAATTCTGCCAGGAGCAACTTTGACGCTTGCCGACGCATCGCTAGGACCGCTACTGAAAACACAGGTGGGAGACAAAAAGAAGCGCGAAAATGCTACCTCTGCATGGTGAACGTGGACTGCAGGTCAGTCCTATAGTCAAAGCCAACGCGCTAGCGGACATATTCCAAAAGCAACTGTAGCCACAGAGGCACGGGATACAACACGTCTCAACTGTCCTCCAACAGCTGGCCACGTTTCTCGAGGCTGCAACTCTTCAGTCCCGAATATGTGACACACTACATCAAGTCTCTGTCGATTAGGAAGGTGGCAGGACACGGCCAGTTAACAAACGAATTACTGAAACACTTCTCGCCACTGGCTGTCTAAAATTTAACATACGTATTCAACGACCTTATGCGATCGCAAAAATTCCCGTCTTAGTGGACGGACGTCATAGCGATCGAGAAACCAGGAAAAAACCCGACGACGTTCTCGCATCAGACCAGTTAGTCTACTGGAAACACTCAGCGAACTATACGAGCACCCCTAGCTTATGTCTACGTAGGTTCATATCAGACGAGAGCAAATACGACCGAAAATTCAGTTCGGCATTCAGCAAAAATAATTAGGCCTCCATAAAATATTAGTATGATTGAAGCAGCTACAGAAATTGCTATTGTGGGCTTGTCTTACCAGTTTAGTAGAACAGATTTTGACAGTGTGGCACGCTGTGCAACTAAGCAAAATGTACACTCTAGGCTTTCCGGGGAAGACCGTAAAAATACTGAATAATTGTCTCTCCGGTAGGACTTTCGTGGTTACGATCAATGGGTAAGGTCGACCAGAGAAGAATCAGTGCAGGTATGCCCCAAGGTTCGGTCCTGGGGCCCGTCCTTTACAATGTGTACAGCCAAAAGACGCAGCATATACATACTGCTCAATATACGGGCAGTATTGCAGCAATACTGCACTCTTCTCCTGTTCGAGAAACAGGATCCCAGTTACAAGAAGTCTGAAAATCGCCCTAAAAAGGGCGGAAAACTGGCGAAAGCAATGGCGCATCTCCATCAAATCACCGAGAAGACGCTCGTCAGACATTATGGTAAATGCAGATCACCCAACCACAAGACCTTACCATTTGTAGCAACTGAATGGCCAAATTCTCCACTGGAGGAACTTTGCGAGATGCACCTCATTTGATAAGAACCTAACTTGGAAGCTCCGCAGAAAAGCTCTCGGCAGGATGCACGTCCTGTACTCACTCTTTAACTGCAGCAGTGGCTAACGGGTAAAAATTCTAACAATCAAGGAAGTAAGGAGCCACTAGGATCGGTCGAGGAAGCAGGGCCAAGTGCTGGTAGAAGTAACGCAACACCTTACTCCTAATGCATTTTTTAAAAGTAGCTAAAATACGATATACAATCTGCCAAGATAATGAATATAGGGAGAATCAAACCTTAAGAAACTAGTTAATCAACAACTTAACATTGTACCGCGCAACTTAGTACTGCGTATGCCTTAAGGGCTGCAATCGCAAAGAAAGCCTGAAGGGCCAATTTAGCAAGAATACATATAACGTGTTCAGCCTGAAGGGCCAGTAAATTTGCAAACCAAAATTCACTTCCCTTTAAAATTTAAGATATAAAAGGCCAATACCACAGACAAAGAAAATATTCAAATATGAACGTATGAACAGAAGGTTTGAGCCTGAATAGCCACCAAAATAGTTCAAATGGCTCTGAGCACTATGGGACTCAACTGCTGAGGTTATTAGTCCCCTAGAACTTAGAACTAGTTAAACCTAACTAACCTAAGGACATCACAAACATCCATGCCCGAGGCAGGATTCGAACCTGCGACCGTAGCGGTCTTGTGGTTCCAGACTGCAGCGCCTTTAACCGCACGGCCACTTCGGCCGGCCCAAAATAGTTAACTAGACTTTAGTTAAAGAGCAGATTTTCCAACAGTTTAGGCAAGGCAGTGTGAAACAATAAATAGGCCTGAAGGGCCGTGCAACTTCCAAGTAAGGGGCCTGAAGGGCCAAATTAACAAGATAAGAAAATCTTAAAAATACGAACTGGAAAATAACAAGTGCTTATTAACAACTCGACCTTAATGGCCAGGTAATAAATGAAATTAGTCAAACAAATTCTGCAATAAGTAAGTAATGACCAGGAATTTATCAGTAAGCCGGCCTTAAGGGGCCCAGCACACTAACAAGGGACGTTAAGTATTAAAACTGGATTTCAAAGCCTTAAGGGCTGTAGAGCTTCCAAAAGGGGGGGCCTGAAGGGCTAATTCATCAAGGTACTTAATAAACAGCTCAGCCCGAAGGGCTGGCCGATGGTTAAGGTTAGGCAAGTTCTCAAAAATAGAGGGCAAATCAACAAATTTATCAGTACTCGAGCCTTAAGGGCCACAGTACATTTAGAATCCACACTAAGCATTAAGAACTATCATACAGCGAAGCAATTCCCTAAAACTTATCAACCTTAAATAAATCAATTGATACTATCCAGCTTAAAACCTACGGACAACAATACATGCATATATTTCGAAAAGGTAAACTTGCATAAAATCTAAATTTAAAATCAAACAATCGTACACCAACATGGCCAGCAAATTTACAAAAGTTTAACCACAGTTGCTGAGTATGAAATACAAGCAGCTGCAAGGCTCCAATCAGTCATCGTGCCCCAATATCATGATTTACAATCTTCAGGTAGTACGGAACAGGAAAAATACAAGGCGAGCCCCAAAGAGGAATTGAATGATGCCCTTCGATTACAAATCATTAAACGGCCGCGTAAAGCTACCACATTTCACCAACTGGCGTAAAAGCCACCAGCTCAATCGACACTGTTCATATAGGCAAACATACAAATAAAATTCTCTAACCCTGTAAAATTTTCAGTCTAAAAGGAGTGCGATAATAACATACGATATTTAAACAATCTTTAGGATAAACACATGCACCAACAACTTTTAAGGTGTGCACAGCCACGTACTTCACAAATTTCTTTTCTTTCTCTCACACACATAGAACGCGTAGGCTTGGAACTGACTACCAAATTGGTCACAAGAATCAATAGATAGCCACCAATACATCAGTACCTAATTAGACAGTCTCCTAGTGTGACATGATAGAGCAACAGTTCAAATTCAAAGCCTTTGATTCAACATGTTCTACTATCCTCGTTGTACAGCATCGACCATGCCCGGAGTGCCTACAGCAAATTTTAACCAAGCAATTCACGCTCACGTCGACGCCTGACCGAGGAACCAGCCCATCAGTTCAAGAACAACCTACACACTCGAAATCAAACTCCGCAAACGCAGTGCAGAACTATCATTCAACCTTTTCCTTCATAGATTCAGAACCGGCGAGCTGAACAGGTGGACGGAAAACACACAATGTCGGCGGCATCAACATAAAGGCAATAGCAAGTGAAAAGCACAACGGTAATAGCGAAATATACTCAGCTTCAGTCCCGGAGGAAAACCTGCCGCCCTCAGTGCTCAAAACATTCCCGGAGAAACCGTCCTCGGCGACTCCCAATATTCTCCGGAACAGCAACATCACAGCTCCTTATTTCAATTCTCTTCAGACAAGAACAAGCATAATCGGAGCTAACGCCTTCTCCAAGTCAGACACGCTATGCCGTAGAACCTCACGGTGGAATGAGCCGGCCGACACCACACAAACCACCGCAAGTCAGACAAAGAAGCACTTCCGGAGACGATGGCGTACTGCCACGCTTCACGACTCAGTCACTCCACTCCAGCGACTTAGAGGGCGGGGCATGAGACGCGAACAGACGGCGCCGCCACGCGGAAAAGCGCCGGCGGGAGGCCAAGGCGTATCTAGGGCGCGTGTTTAAACGAGACGGACAGAAGCACGTCTCACCCTCGACGCCAGAACAGGTTTAGTAACCTATCGAAATATAATTAGAACGATGCCGAAATAAGGGTGAACTGTAAGGCGGTACGCAGCCAGATAACGACGGACCGACTACAGGAAGTTCAAGACAGAAAGCTTAGACGAGCACTGCACGTCCCAGTTTTCTTCCCCCCGGCAGACCAACACTTTGCTGCAGGCATCGAACGCCTCACCGTGCGCTTCATCTCCTTGGCAGAAAACAATTATGCAAAGTTGCAGGCGTCACAAAACGAACACATCAACACCCATGGGCAACAAATACAAGAAATCGCAACAGCACAGAACGAGAAGCAGAATAAGAAACAATGAGAAAAACTCTCAATGGAAAAGAAAAGAATGAAAGACTAGCCTAACAAAACACCAAGACCTAGCAAAGGAAATATCCGAATGCCGACAAGAAACTTCAAAATAAACAACCTCTTAAGCAAGAGGATGAAACGAGAGTGGCTGTTGGTACCATTAGTCCGCACTAACAACTTCCCGGGTAACATTAGACTATTCTGCATAATGAGCGCGCCACTTTTAGAAGATTGGCAGAACTTGAGACGTTCATTTAGATTGGATTACCAGTAGTACCGGCGGCATCGCGAGGACACAACCGGGGGCGCAAGTATTTAGAAACAAAAAGAAAAAACAGAAAAGGACGGACTCGTCTGCCGAGACAAAAGGAACGGAGCCTTCTTTGGAGACACTTGAGGAGGAGGCAGCATGGCAGAAGCTGGTGCAACGTATACTTAGGGGACCATCACTCTCCGCCACTTTATCTGACCTCGACGCCGTTTAACTTGCGTAAGTTTACGAATAATATGGCGAGCAAGCCACACATGTAGGGAATAGACGCGATTTAATATTAATCGGTCACACTCTGTCGTTGTATTTCCTCACATGCATGTCCACCACGTTTACCAAAACGATGCAGTCATCACAATCAGAACGACCCTGCAGTTATATTCAGTTTGATACTGTGCGAAACCTTATTACCACAGTAATATCCAACCTTTTGTGAGCCATACCACTCACCCTAGCAGTTAATTGCATTTATTTCCGTAAACTCAGGTTCTAGACATATTTCTTCCAAGAGAGATATTTAATTAACTTGTGACTGTCCAGTGATAAGCTTGCACAGGATAGAGTAGCATGGAGGGCTGCATCAAACCAGTCTCAGGACTGAAGACCACCACAACAACAACTGATGTTGTGCAAAGTACATCAAAATTTTCTTTTTTTTTCTCAATTTTTCTCTTATATCTCAACAACAAAATACAGTGATCGAATTTGGTTTTCTGGAGAGAGGCCCTGAAAAACAGCGAATTTTTTGCCCTTTTGCGAAAACGTCACAAAAGCCCCTTCCACACTCTACAACTTATAAAATACACATTAAGCATTACAGAGCGTGTTTTTTTTAGAAAGGAAGAAGAAAGAAAAGTCATCTTTAGTTATTTGCCAAACTTCTAAGTGATAATTGCAATTTAATACCATGAAAGTTAAGTCCAAAGAAATGTCGGTCAGAGATAACTTTAATTTGGAAGAGAGCTGTAAACGCAACGAAGAAATTCAATGCGTCTGCAATACTCAGTCACGGAAAAAGGAAGTCGCTTGCTAGCTATCAAGTCATACGAGAGCAGCTCTTGCCATAGTTGAGCTAACGGAACGCGACGAGATTGTTTTACTTTCAAGAGTCGTTGTTGCGTGACATAGACGCACGGATTTTGTGAACTGATATTCAGACTAGAGACTTGAACCGAGATAGTATGCTGACTGTGTCTACCGAGTTGTTGGACTTTATTAACGTTAGTAGGCACTATTGGACTCAACATTCACATAAGTGAACATATAGGAAGGAATGGACAAAGTTTCAAAAGACTAAAATACACGTTTAGTGTCGAGTAGGAGACATTGACACGAATACATGAAGAACATACAATCACGCCGAGGGTTAAAGTGATAGTAATTGTCACGATACTTGAAACTAACACAACTGCCAGTGCTAGTTAACCATGTGTGCGTGTGGCGCGATATTTATAAAGTGTTTAGCTAAAAGGAACAATAAAATTGTTCATCAAAAGTGGAAATTCAAGGTGTCGTTTCCATCATTATATGAATATTTGGTAATTTCTCATCAAACTTAAAGAAGTTGGAAGTAAATTCTTGTCCTGTTAGTTGTGACAAGGAAGGTTTGGACAGACGTAATACTACGACGCAAGATAATTAAGACACTGTTAAAGAGTATCTGTGGATCTCGCGTCATATAGAGCAAACAATTTTACTTAGCAACGAACAAACAACGACTAATACGATCTGCAATTGAACTTTTTCCTCGCTTTTGGTGATGTGGACGATGCGCATGAGAGAAGATTCATCAATTACTGCAGTAAGGTGTTAACCGAGCACATAATAATTCAACTTCAAACCATAAGAGACAGAGTGCGTATTTCGCATTAATAAGGAAACTGTGCGGACTCGCAATCAAATTTTAATCATTACGCGAGGAACGATTTCTTGAGAGTTTTTTCTCGTTAACCGACGGAGACATCCATCATCGCGCATCGCGCCTCGACTCCACCGACCGAGCTGTAGCAGTAACAGCTCCACGGCGTCGACTACACCAGCACGCGGCGGAGAGGGGACGTCACAACTGTCCGCTGAGGAAGCGCGTCGTAAGCTGCCTTCAGCCGGCACCAGACCCCCGATACAGCCCACTTCGTACCACCCGGCTGTTGCATTGGCGGTTCACCGCCGCGGCAGTGACAGCGATGTGTGAATCGAATTTACGCACGCCGACTTGGGAGTCGCTCTCTCCTCTCCCGCTCCCCTCCCTTCTTCGCCATCCGTCGTAGCGTGGTGACGGTTGCTGTGCAGCCGAGAAGTTCGGCGATATTGGGCTGCCGTCCAGGTAGGTCTTATTCAATCCGCCGGATTGTCAGGAACGGTGGTGTCCTGATCCGGGGAGGGGGGGGGGGGGGAGGAGAAGGAGAGACTTACAGGTTCTCCTATCTGCGACACAGGCAGACTGTAGTGTTGAACTCTGGAACTGCTGATTATGGCGAAGGAAAGATTTTTCCCAGCAGCGGCTGTTGTTTGTAGCATGCAGGAAATCTATAAGGGACTTTTGCCATAAGTTACTTCGCAGTGATCATGGAATAGAGTATGAACATAATTTACGCCATCGATCCATCTCAAAGACTGCCTTACGAGCTAAACTGCCGGGCGTTTATGGAGCGAAGTAGTAGTTCATATTTAAACGACGTCATTCCGCATGACTGCACAGAGCTTGCTATCACGTAGGTAACTGAGGTTTCCTACTTTCGTGCTTGCTTAACGAGTTTGTTATTGTACGGAACTGATTCGTAAAAGCTATTGGTACCGTTTGCTGCATTCGCCTTAGTTCTTTTGTCACATAACGTTGGTGACGTGACACTGTTTGGCTTCTCTGACCAACTACATTATGCTGAAGTGTGCTGACTGGCCGCCAGAATCGGCGATTCTTCCGTAATCCAGTCCTGGTGGCGAAATGTTTTAATTGCTGCCGCCTCGTATCAACATTGCCGTAACGTAGTGAGGTAGCTTTGCTCTGGGATTTCTAACGTTTTACCACTTTTACTGCGCTATACTAGGTTGGCACGCAACAGTGCTTTCACTGTTTTAAATTGTTCGTTTGCTCTGGTGTCAGTTCTATTTGTTTCTGTTTCCAAATGCTGTATCTCTGGAATGCTTTTGTGATTTTCTCTGCAAATTTGCCTCCGCAGTAATAACAACTACTTTATTAATTTTTTCAGTAATTAAAGCATTCTGCTTTCGGAACGTATCTGTAATTTCTTTGAATATTGTGTCAACCTCAGCCACTCACTGACTAAATTTACGTTATAATTGTGTCTACGAGGACAACTTATATCTATGCAACGTCTATCAACGGCAATATTGTACATAAGGGGCTTCGAATAAGCTCCCACATATCCAAGACAAAAATTACAATACGTATAGTAATTACAAATTCTACCCACCCGCTTCAGGCTGAAATGGTATGACATTGCCAGTGACAAACTGGTGACATGAGAGGAACTGTTTCGAATCAGAATGGCACAACCTGCTCTACAAGACACCCTAGAACACCATTTCCTGTGCCCCGATCAAAACAAAACGTGGACGTGGGGACGTAAAAACCTGGCCCATATTAGCCACACGGCATCTTCAGAAATACTTCTGGAAAATATGTCCCGATCAGAGTGGCACTTCTATCCTACTGCAAAGCAGAGCAGCTATGTGTGGTACGTGACTCGCTTCCTCTCTTAGGTATTGTCGGCTTCAACTCCAGTAACAACCCGCATTACAAACTATTTAACTGAGCATCGCTGGCAATTAAAAAACAAATTACAATGGCATACATAAGCAGGTTTTCAGCAATCTTTTGAAAATATATCTCAGTCATAGTCAAAAGACATCTCAGAACAATTTCCCAGAGGAAAATACCGTTAATTTATTAATACTGTGTTCAGTGATCACAAGAGGAGGATATGTACTTGGATAACACGAACTACGCATTTAAGCCGATTGAGGCATTTTTTTATGGCGTAGGGTGTCGCTGAAGGGAAAGGGGGTACTAAAACGAAAGGAGAAAGGCAAATATAAATAATCTCATGTCGGCCGAAGTCTTCCGGCATAAGAAGACACCCTCTTTCTGCCAACAGCCTGGTCAAAGAAGGCGAAAATGCTGACAAAATTTTAGAGCACTCTCTTGCCCTTGGGGCGGGAAACTGTCTCTAAAAGACGGAAGGGTCAGCAAGATCAATGGCCTGAGTGTACAGAAACCAGTGGAAACTACTTCATTACAGTCACTTAAGATGTAACCATAGGACATGTGACCTCTTGTTGATCTCTCCATTGCCAAAAGATTCCGGAATAGCCATCATTCGTACCTCCCGCAGGGAACTGCAAAGAGGGAGGTGACCCTGACAAAAAGATGAAATAACCAATGGATGTGTAACATTGTAATCATTGGAGACTCGATTATCAGATGTCTGAACGTAGTAGGAGAGCTAAGTAATCTGAGAAAGAAAATGATTAATGTCAATCTACATATAGTGGGAGTCAGAGAAGTCAAATGGAAAGGAGATAAGGATTTCGATCAGATGAGTATAGGGTAACATCAACAGCAGCAGAAAATGATACAACTAAAGTAGGATATACTCTGAAAAGGAAAGTGGGGCAGAGAGTTAACCACTTTGAGATTTCAAATTCGACATCAAACCAACGCCGACAGCACTAGTTCAGTTATTTATGCCGATGTCAAAAAAAATGGCTCTGAGCACTATGGGACTTAACTTCTGAGGTCATCAGTCCCCTAGAACTTAGAACTACTTAAACCTAACTAACCTAAGGACAACATACACATCCATGCCCGAGGCAGGATTTGAACCTGCGACCGTTGCGGTCGCCCGGTTCCAGACTGCAGCGCCTAGAACCGCTCGTCCACCCCGGCCGGTTATGCCGACGTCGTTAGCAGAAGATGAAGAGATAGTGAAAGTATATGAGGATACTGAACATGTAATTCAGTATTTAAATGGTGATGTAAATCTGATAGTGGTGGGAGACTGGAAAGCTGTTGTAGAAGAAAAAATAGAGAACGGGGATACAGGATAATATGGGACTGAAAGTAGGAACGAGAGAAGAGAAGGACTAATTGAATTCTGCAATAAATTTCAGAAGGAAAATCAAATAGTTCGTTCAATAATCACAAGAGGAGGAAGTGTACTATGAAAATACAAGGACACACCTTAAGATTGAAGCTAGATCACATCCTGGCCAGACAGAGATTCAGAAATTAGATATGGTATTTTAAGGCGAACGCATGACCAGATACGGACTCAGATTACAATTCAGTAACGAAGAAGATTAGACCGAAGTATAAAAGAATCGTTCAAAGGAATCCGTGTGTAAGGAAGTGGGGAACCGATTTACTGAGGGATGATTAGATGTCTTTGAAATTCGCTAAAGTTTCGACTGGTGATGAAAAACTCAGTGTTGTGAGTGATTTTAGGGGGCACACTAAGTAATCAAAAATTTGCTGGTAGGGAGTTAATGGACGCAGGAGGCTACATTGCAGCGTGAGATCAGTTGGAAATTTGGGTGGGTCAACAGACTGTGACCGGATGGCCGAAGAAGTTAAGGCAGCTGCTCGTGAGAATCGCCAAATCCGCGTTCGAGTACCCGCCAGACAGAAATTTTCAGCATTCACCCTTGCATTTCCACAGCTCCTTGTGCGGCTAGAAGTCGCTAGTTTCTCACCCGCTATTTCCCTTCTTTTCCCATTCCTCTGTTTAATATACAGCGTGTACACAAGCCCTGTTATTGCGAGTGATATCTGTACAGTTCATAGTGTCCAACGTGACAGAAACTATGCAGCAATATAATGTAACACGTAGAATCAATATTGTTATTTATTGTGTACTCTTAGTTCCGTGTACGTATGTAACTTCGTTTAAATTTTGGGAGCTTCGGCCAGTCATGAAAATTAATAACTGTCAATGATGTTAGGAAGAGGCAGATGTGGAGCGATGGGAGCTATACTGCGTTGCAACTACGAGTTAGGTTGAATATTACTAGTCAAACGGAGTGTACTCCTCTTGAGCGGTGAACTGTACTGGTATGCTGAAACTTGTAATGAAATCTGTGGGAGCACGGAGCTCCTGAATGGTTTAATTTTGGGGAAGTGAGAAATAAACAGGCGGAGTGCGCGTTGGGGTTGGCGTTCGGCCTGTCGTTTACTATTGTTTCTGTAAATTTCTAATTTCTAATTTTGGACCAGTGGGATAGTGAGATTGGTTTATGGTGGGTTCTGACGGACTGGCGATCTGCAAGACAACGGACCGTCGACATTAGAGATGTAGTAGCAGTCGTCTCAGGTAGGAACATGGAGGTAAAAAAGGAGTTGTCATTACGTCACAAACTTGAAGCCGACATCCTCCACCTTAATTAGCCCAAAGCATTAGGCTCACTGTATCTATATCTTCACGGTTTAGTGCTGTGACACTTCCCCCTGATATCACTCTGACCTGCCCGTGCCCAGTTTCGACAGGTGGGGATATCTGTCGACTATTTTGATCGTATCCAAAATAATATCGTGTTCATTGACTGTGTGGAGACGTATCTGATTCATCTAAAATGTCAGCTTACGTCGTTTACGGGTATACTAATCGATCCCATGGTAATCTAAAGTTTAAAGGAATTACATTTTAGCCTCAAGCGCAGAGATTCAAATAATATTTTCTTTTGTTAAGATGAATAATCATCGTGCAGTGTACGTTTGTTCTTTCCCGTTGCCTTCTAAACCGCAAACGCTCCGACATCCGAGCTGCAGTGTAACAATGACCTCGTGCCCGCAAGGCACAGAAAGCTACGTGCCGGCCCCGGTTGTTGCTGCAGCATCTCATGCCCTAAATTTATCGTGAAAATAATGCTAACTATTTGTATATCACGAAGTATGGTATAAACTTCGATAATCTGAAAACCCCAAAATGAAATTCAAGGTAAAGTGAAGCAGATGCTCGAAGTAGATTTACATTCCAATTGTGATATGTTTGATTTTTCCTGAAAAAGTAACAGAGTTACCGCCGATAAATCTGATGCTTGGTTCTAAAATGGTCAATGTCAATAATCCTAGTTTTCAGTAATAAGCTTTGAATATTTTCTGTCATTTTATGACAACAATTAACAATATATCTGAGGCTGTTTGTTAGTGTCATTATAGTAAATCAACTTAACTGAAGCTTATTTCTTAAATAATAAATATCTGGAATTTTCAGCTTCAAAATTAAAGGACTTAAGAGGACTCTGGCGCTTCTTAACATCATGAAGTCTCTTAAATTATTTGACATTCGCCCTTTGGACATCAGGGCCAGGTACACTAAATAACCAGAAACAGGAAATTTGAAGATAAATATTTCCTTGTACTCATTAATTAAGTCATTTTATCCATTCCTCAAGAATTTAATAACTGATAGCAACTGTTACATGTTCAACAATTCATATTTTATCATCGTAAATCATGAAAACACTGTTTGGTCTCGTAATCAGTGGGGAAACTGTTTATTCACATTTCTTAATGTCAGACAAATTATTTGCATACGCTATACTCGATACTGTACAAGGGGAAAGAAAAAATATATTACCCGTTTACGTCACCACCACAACCCTCACCCTCCCCTTCTTAAGGTATCTGTTTATCTCTTTCATCTGACTGTGTATTGGCTCTCAGGTGACCGATAAACTGCATGTTGAATGGCCGACTGCTTACGTTGATGTACGGAAGGAGATCCCTTAAGTCCTTTAATTTCTTTTCTGAAATGAGTATAATGGGTTCTCCCTAATGGATGTGTTAATTGAGTCAGTTTCCAAGTGACGAATATGTCCAACTTCAAGAAACTTATGGTTGATTTACAAACGTCTTCCCTGAATCACGAATTCTTCCCCTACTCTCAGAAACATGATGGCAATAAAAGTATTTCTGTTTCGTCCGGTACACGAATCGCTGTACAGGTGTACCTCAACAATTTCGTTGACCATTTTATCAAATAATCATATAGACAAGAAGCTATTTCTTGGCCACCTCTTCCTGCGACTGTTTCATTCCAAATGTAACATACTGGACAACATTCTTTATGTCTCCGTACATAGATGGTCAAGTTGAAGGTCCAAAGTTGTCTTTTGTAAGAGCCACACCACATCGTAGAAAAGGAGTAGGTAGACATTTCTGCAAATCAAAGACCAGCGCTACTGCATTGTAATTCTGCTGAGATTTCTTTTTATCACTGTCTTTCAGATCGTAAGCAGCGTGGGCTAAATCCAAATGTTGCTGTCTTTCCATTTCAGCCTTACAACGTTCAGCATCATCAGTACAACTCTTGAGTAACATGACGTGTTTGTCACATTTTGCACAAGAGTCAGTCTTCGGTTTGTGGAAGCTAAGATTGAAACTGGGCACAAAACTCTTCGGTAACACACTTCACTTCTTGGTATCATACCTTAAGTGAGGCAAATTCTTGATAGAGCCAGTGCATTGCTAAAATACTCAAGTCTGGAGATAAATATTTCCTAGAAGAGTGAGATCGAGAATAATGGCTTTCGTAGGAAGGTAACATGTTAATTTTTTCCTTTATTAAATCAATGTCGTCAGGTTGAACTTCGGGCGATTAGAATGTTTACCACGTCCATCTTCAGAACACACTCTTCCTTCAGAGCCCCGTCTTTTCTCCACAATTATTCTTACCTTCTTTTGTGTTAAGAAAAATGTACTAAGAAACATATTTTGACATACTTCTATCTTAGTCTGCAAAGAAGGCTCTGAGCACTATTGGATTTAACATCTGAGGTCATCAGTCCCCTAGACTTAAAACTACTTAAACCTAAGGGCATCACACACATCCATTCCAGAGGCAGGATTCGAACCTACGACCGTAGCAGTCGCGCAGTTCCGGACTGAAGCGCCTAGAACCGCTCGGCTACAAAGGCCGGCAAAGAAAGTACTTCCTGGAATATTTTTGCCTTCTTGCAGTTCCTTCAGGTTTGTTCCTTAAACGCTCCACAAGTTTCTTGTCCTTAGACACATGAATAGCTATGAAGTGATTTTTAGCTTCTGTTACAATCTGTAATATCCTGTCAACATTTTCTCTCTCTCATCGTCATTCACTTTTCCTCCGCAAATTTTCCTGCACTTCCACGATGATTTCAGAACTCTCGCAGCTATAACTTTTCCTTTCGATGTCACATATTCCTCTCTTGAAGTTTCCAGTTCTTTCCTCCAAACTTTCTATCATAATTTTTCGTTTCTCTTCCTGTTTTCTGGATCACATTTGTTCCACCCCCTTCCATTGAACTTTGTTGTTTCATTGCCAGGCTGCTGTTGAATTAGAACAATTTCTTCAATCCTTGGATCTTTTAACTGTCTTTCATACAGGTATATTCCCTCCATCATTGCTTTCATCACTCTTTTCGCAACCACTTGGAACATATTCATCAGAATCTTCGAATACATCTTCATAAGAACTTGAAATCACGTCTGGTAATAATGAGAAACATGCATTTCCTTCTGTACTGATCCTAGGATGACCTTAAAGAAAATAAAAATGTAACTTTAATTGGTGGTTGATAATATTTTAGATTGGCATTAAGTGAGATACCAGTTAGTTTATGGTCTTGTGCTGGAAAAATTGGGGATGAATGCTCCTGACACTGGTTTGTTTTAGTACCCTTGCCTTCAAGACAAAGTGACGACTTCAACAGTGACATTTCAGGTGCAGTTTGTTCCTGAAGCTCTTACTTATAGGCTCTGTGAAACATTATGTTTGTGCCCCCCAAGACTGTCTAGACTCCTCACTAACAGTGCGCCGAATGGTTAGGGGAATTGTTAAAGGAACAACACTTGTTATTGTGTATTCCCGCCAGATTTAAGTCCAATGTCACAGCACTGTGACAGTTGTTGAAACCATCTGTCTGCAAAAAAGGCAGATGTCGAAATTGGCCCTTCTTACAAGAAATGTAAAATAAGTGGGAGGGCGAATGTCAAGATTGACTCTTTTATGCTGACTGGAAACTTGATGAAACATTTTGGGGCTTACATCTTAAAACCCCAGCGTCTCTCATCCTGTTTGGCTTAGACATATGCCGTTTTAACATTATGAAAAGCACGTGAAACTATATGGCGTATACAAATAAAACCAGTTTTCACAAATATTGACATTGGTCCTTTTAGTACCAAGCCACAGAAATATTCCGCGAAAGAAGCAGACAGGCTACGGTTGGAAAGGTAAGCCTATATGTTACGAAAGTTAGACAACCATTACCAAAAAAATTGACTACACACATGTTAAGGCAAAAGATCCATATTTCAGGGTTTAAGCATTTGAGACCATTCCATTAATCACATTTATAGTATTGCACAAGACGGGAACATTATTAAAATTATATCACATTCTACCCACACTTTTTACGTTACAAATTGTTATTAAGGTCACACACTCAATAGCACGTCATAGGCAAATTTCAGTGCGAAGATTTGTAAACTACAGGGAAACTAATGCACTGACGATCTAATAAAACAAGAATACTATTCAGCTTGGAGGTACACCTCTATGCAGCTCTGATTCTTTGACATTTCAATAATCGTTCACTTTGTTGACATGCAAAAGATACAATAGTATGCATACGTAGTACAATAGTATGCGTGCAATCCATTGCATACGTTTATGGACTAGCAAATAACACTTAGGTAAGTTTCTTGCAAACGTGATCGTTAAAACTGTTATGCATAAGAGTGGAAAGCTGAAAATGTAACGAACAAGAAGCAGTACCCGAAAGCAAGCAGACACTGGTTTCGGAGTTCCAGCTTCATTTACTATCGGCACAAATACTGTAAGAGTGGAATTAAATAGGTTACAAATTCGTGCTTTTCACATCACTTGCTTCTCGTTTTGGTTATTCGTAATATATCGGCAAAATACAAGTTACATTAACGATGTCAAATGTGTCGTATTATTGGAGCAAAGATACATTTAAGAACAGAGAAACGTACGAAATTGCTAGTTCATGTAAGCACTGTGATTTTTAATATTTCAAACAGTTTTTGCAGGCACACGACAATAATACTAAACAAGAAGCTACCGTAAACAGTAGTCTGCTAATCTTTTGGGCTGTTTAAGATGGTGCCAGGTCCCACCCACTCTGACTTGAAAGCAACGTACAGCGTCAGCCTGTAGAGGCATTTCCCTTCTTTTTTTACCTGCATGGTTAGGAAGCCACCGGACGCACATCTCTGCAGTCACATGTCGATTGTCAACTGTGTTCATGTCTGGACAGTATGTCAGCCAGCGTCTGCGTTAAAAGAGTGTTCCTGGAGCTCCTTTGTAGCAGTTCTGGACGTGTGGGGTGGCTCTGTCCTACTGCAACTGCCCAAGTCTATCGGAATGCACAATGCACATGAATGGTTGCAGATGATCAGACAGGATGCTAACGTACGTGTCACGTGTCAGAGTCGTATCTAAATGTATGAGGAGTCCCATATCACTCGAACTGCACACGCCCCATACCATTATAGAGCCTCCACTAGCTTGAACAGTCCCCTGCTGGCATGTGAGGTTCTTGGATTCATAAGGTTGTCTTCATACCAGTACACGTCCATCCACTCGATACAATCTGAAACAAGAGTCGTCCGACCAGGCAACATGTTTCCAGTGATCAACAGCTTAACGTCGGTGTTGATGGGCCCAGAAGAGGCATAAAGCTTTTTGTCGTGCAGTCTTCAAAGTTACGCGAGTGGGCTTCCGGCTCCGGAATTCCATATCGATGATGTTTCGTTGAATGGTTCGCAAGCTGACACTTGTTGACGGCCCAGCATGGAAATCTGCAGCAGTTTGCGGAAGGGTAACACTTGTGTTACGTTGAACGATTGTGTTCAGCCGTCGTTGGTGCCATTCTTACAGGATCTTTTTCCAGCCGCAGCGATGTCGGAGATTTGATGTTTTACCGGATTCCTGATATTCATAGCACATTCGCGAAATGGTCGTACGGGAAAATCCCCACTTCATCTCTAGCTAGGAGATGGTGTGTCCCATCACTCGTGCGCCGCCTATAACGGCACTTTCAAAGTCTCTTAAATCTCGATGACCTGCCATTGTAGCACCAGTGCCCGATCAAAGAACTGAGCCAACCACTTGTGTTAAATTGGTGTTGCCGACCGCAGCCTCTTATTCTGCCAGTTTACATACCTCTAAGATTTATAACGCATTCCTATACCAGTTTCTTTGGCGCTTCAGTGTAATTTCATTAACGATATTTTGAGGACACTAAGGATAAAAGCGAAATAATTTTGTTCTCTCAATACTGTGAAGTCATATTATTGGAGATAGTGCTCGTGAAACAAAAGAGGCATTCATAATCAGTTAAGAATGACCTGAAGTCGGAAATGTTTACAGCTGCGTTATTTCAAGCCTGGTCATCACGCATTCTTCAGTGTTGACAATTTTGTACCACTCAGGGTTCATTTACTCGTTTATTGATTACACTGTTTAATAACCAAAGGTTCCAAACGTGGATATTCCAACTTCTGATTTATCTAAGTTGCTACCAACAATAAGCCAATATGCAACCAATTTTGTAATAGGCATTCTCGTACAACAAGACTGAACTGCCTACCTACATATTCATCTTCGACAGCAAACGTAACGCAGAGCTACTCTTACAGTAGCTCTTGCTAAATAATAGTTGTGGATATTTTATCCGTTTACATATTCATTTAAATGTATTTGTGTTGTACGAGTATGTGACTGAAGTGTACTTGTGTCCCATAACTGCGATATCAGTGAATCTTCCTTAGAGATACACTCCATCTATCAGATAATATCAGAGACAAAATAGTCCAGGATAGAAATAGACTGTTAAGGGGTTGGAGTAAAAGGACTGGTGAATGGTGTTTTAATTCCAATGGTTTACGAGTTGTTAAGGTGAACGTTTTGCTACATAATCTTAATGTGATATGTGCAATAAGGTACTTTCAAATTTTACACATTAATTCACGAGCTGGGGGAAGGTACCCGCTGCGTATTTACTTGCAGGACACTGTGTTGATCATTACGGAACACGTAGCCAAATGACAGTATCTGCGACACTTTCATAAACAATCTTCACTGAACAGCAGTAGTAAATCGGAATCTGTCAAGGTGAAGAAGAAGTCAGGACCAGTCTCTCTACACAAGCTGTATTACTACTCCAGAAATCCCGTCGATTTTATGGGTCCTTTTGTCTGATTCGTGAATGTAATACATTCACATGGCACTAACAAATACAGAGATACATTAGAAACGTACTAAACGTTAAGAAAGTCCGCAGGCTGGCGCTAGACAGGCATCGGAATACACTCCCTGTAAGCTACTCCCAGTACTGGAAAACTTTCCACCGCCTCACCAGTAATAACTCTACCCATTACTAACCTCTCCTCCACAACAACCATCCATTACCCGACGACCCGTGTAAAACTATCCACTATCATTCTACTTGTCCGATATCCTCGCAATTCCGGAATATATCGAGTTTGACTGCACCTTATTCCCTACAGCCCACTAACGTACAGAAAAAACTGTCCCACCCCTTGCTGCCAGTTTCCAGTATTTGGACAACCGAAGACCGACATAACTGAAAATAGGGGTCAGATCACGTGACATTAAACACGTTCTCCACAGGAAAAGTAACGCAGACTCGAAAAGAATGCCCCCTTTCCTTCCCAGCAACCCTTCAAATTCTTTACAACACTATACACATGGCAGTATGCTGAAACACAGAACACGTCCATAATACTGGCACCCCTAGGTCTCTAACAGCCTCATTGTATTATTTAGCATTTTTATTCCACTCACCCACTCTCAACGCAACCAATACCTACCTCTACCTATAAATCACCATGGCTTCCGTCTCAATTTCACTTTCAAGATCAAGTTATGTAAGTAAATTATCTCATTCTTTTGAGTCATTCATCAGTCTTCTGACTGGTGTGATGCGGCGTGCCACGAATTCCTCTTCTGTGCCAACTTCTTCATCTCAGGGTAGAACTTGCAACTTACGTCTTCAATTATTTGCTGGATGTATTCCTATCTCTGTTTCCGATACAAGTTTTTGCCCTCTACTGTCCTTCTCCTTGTCAGTGTTTTCCACCTCTTTCTTTCCTCTCCGACTGCGCACTGAATCTCCTCATTCCTTACCTTATGAGTCCATCTAATATTCAACATTCTTCTGAAGCACCACATCTCAAATGCTTCGATTGTCCTCTGTTCTGGCTTTTCCACAGTCCATGTCTCACTGCCGTACAATGCTGTGCTCCCAACGTATATTACAGAAGTTTCTTCCTCAAATTAAGAACTATGTTTGATACTAGTAGACTTCTCTCGGCTAGGAGTGCCGTTCTTGCCAGCGCTAGTCTACTTTTGATGTCCTCGCTTCTCCATCCGTCATTCATTATTTTGCTGCCTGGGTAGTAGATTCCATAACTTCATCTATTTAGTGACCATCATTCCTGACGTTAAGTTTCTCGCTGTTCTCATTTCTGCTATATGTCATCACTTTCGTCTTTCTTCGATTTACTGTCAATCCATATCATCTACTCATTATACTGTTCATTTCATTCAGCAGGTCATGTAATTCTTTATTTTCACTCAATATAGCAATGTCATCAGCGAATCTTATCATTTATATCCTTTCCCCTTGAATTTTAATCCCAATCCTGAACCATTCTTTTATTTCCATAATGACTTCTTCAGTGTACAGATTGAACAGCAGGGGCGAAAGACTACTTCCCTGTCTTACACTCTTTATAATCCGAGCACTTCGTTCTTTGTCGTCCACTCGTTCTATTCCTTCATGGCTCTTGTATATATAGTGTATTACTCGTCTCTCCCAATATATTACCCTATTTTTCTCGGTATTTCCGATATCTTGCACAATTTTACGTTGTCGAACGCTTTTTACGGGTCGACAAATCCTATGAACGTGTCTTGAGTTTTCTTTAGTCTTGCTTCCATTATCCCAAAGCATGTCTGACATTCTTGAATGACACCATTCCAGGAAGGTGGATTGGAAAAGGAGGAGCAGAAGATAAACATCGTCGACGCTGGCCTCTCAGGTCTTCAAAAACCCACACCTTGTGACTTTTATCTGTGGGGTTGTGTAAAAGACCGTGTTTTTATTCCATCTACACTGGACACTCTTTATAGTCCGTGACATCGCATAGTAAATTCGATAACGAGAGACCAGCTGATTCATATGTGGCAAGAAATGACCCACCATTTTGATATTTGTCGTGTAACACATGGTACATAGAATGCATAAAAATTTGAAATTTCCTGTCTCCAGAAACGCTAGAATTGTGTTTCTGTCATTTGTAGTGCGGAAGCAGTAAATATTTGATAGCTGTTCCTTCATTTTGAGTAGCCCTGTATTATGAACACTCAAGAAATTTCTAACTTACAATATCGCTAAAATCATTTATTCATGTAGATTGCCGGTTTTGACAATTCTCTGTTGCCATCTTCGGAGCTGCAAGAGGAAGTACCGGAAAACCTAGGACACAGCAACTATCGTGGCAGCATACATAATTACTCGTATATTGAAGGTTTGCAGTACATAGTGTAACAACGTACTTATTGTTACACAATAACACAATTTTATCCTTCAGTACAGTGATATACAATGTACGTCCATGTTGGTATCGTGAGCTAATAGAACTCGGCATGTCAATTTTAAAGTAACAGCTAGGTATACACGTAGTACTTCGCCGATCACAAGTGCTCACAAGTACATGAGATGACACAGTGTTAGTACGAATCGATATTATCATCTCATCTTAGCTTAAGGCATGGATCTATTATTCCATACAATTACAGGCGTATGTAAGAGTGTGCTGGTAATGCTAGATCATGAGTTCAGATTAAGAGTGACTGCAATCCCTCATGGTGTAGTAACTGCACATTGATTACATACTGGAACAGTGTTCATCCAGATATAAGATAATCAGATGGCACATTGGCGTCAGGTGACGAGATTTCATCTAGACTTTAGTGGCTTGTTATCGTGGTTTAAGCTCACGTAATCATTATAAGCGACAACAAAAGTACAAACTTCAAATGGCTCCATTGTTGTACACATACTTTGAATGTATATTCCATGCAATGTCATATCTGTGGCCGTAGATGTCGAGCTGTTCCTGGATGTATTAGAAACAACCTATATACGATATCATTAGCTGTACATGGAGAGCAAGGTTACCATACTGGTTGTGATTTTGTGTAAAGGAAAATTTGGTAAATAATTATCCAGAATATCTGTAAAATATTTTCAAAAATTTTTCTAAAATATTAATGTATAAAGTACGTTTTATGAATTTAGCACAGAATTTTACAAATGGTTTTTTAAAAAATTTACAATATTGACTTGGCGTATACGTTATGACAATAATTTAGGCACATGTAATTGTATGGTATAGTAGATTCATGCCTTAATCAAACGTGAGAATATGAAATCAATTTGTAACTACCATTGCGCCATCTAATGTGCTTATGTATCACTGAAAGCCGTTACGCTGCTATCTGTCAGTTGTAAAGTGGTGATGAATGTCAGCACTTGCAACCGGCGTAATAACATGTGTGTGGTGGATAGCTGTTATTTTGAAACTGAGAGGCCGACTTCTGGTATAGCTCACGATACCAACATCAACATACATTGTAATGCACCCTTTTCTGTACCGAAGGAGAAGTTGTGTAATGATGTAACCACATGTATATTGTTATTCTATGTATTCCAAATCTCTGATAAAATTATGTATGCTGTTTAGTTAGTTGCTGTGGCCTAGCATTTTCGATCTCATCTTTTGCAGATCCCAAGATGGCAACAGAGAATTCCCAAAACCGGCAATCTGTATGAATAAATGATGTTAGTGACCTTGGCAGCTGAAAAGTTATTCATTGTTCATAAAGTCGACTCCTACAGCCCCACTGTGTACCCCTTAATCACAGCTGCTGGTGTGCTGCCACGCTTACACTTACACACCCTCCATATCCTCTCACAGCGTAATTTTCACGGCCTTTCTGACCCCGGCAACGGTATTTGCCCTGACATGTATCCCTTCTATCAGATTTTATCCGGCACTCCCTATCTCTTTGGGGCTCCCGTCTCAACCTATCCTTGCTTCTACACTCTTCTTGACCTTGCCGTATCTATAGATTTCGCAGCTACCATGTTTTCCTACCAGCCATCTCCCGCTCTGTACCTCTCCGCCCAACATTACCAACAGAAACGACGTAGCTTCACATACATCTTAATTACCCCGAAGGTATGACCTCTCCCTGTTCTCCTTGCTCCTCATAAGAGCAGGTCCCTCCCATCATGTGGTAGTGAAGTATAAAGCAGTTCAGTGTTTACATTTAACTATTCGCAACTCACTGTTTTTAAACGTCACACAACGTTATTTTAAATATCATCATCTTTTAGTGCTTTTATGCATTTTAAACCATCCGTATACCGGTCATTGTTGTGACAAAACTTTATTCCATTTGTTTTGGCTGCACAGCAGACTACTGTTCCGCCACCAGCATACATTCACCCTTCTGGGACGAGGGAGCAAATGATATTAAATGATAAGAAACGAAAACCAACAGTACCCTGAAGAAGACGACGGAGGATAGCATCGAAAGATTCAGTTTTACTCAGATTTGATGCCACAAGTAAACTGTGAATTTTTAATACAAGAATGACGAAGCGAAAAACCTCAACCTCTGTACGTACTGTGATTATAGACATGCAGAGACTCGGTTGATAACCAGGAGAAGAACTGAAATATTTTCTGCAGTTTCACCGACGAGTGCTCTTTGATGCACCAGAATTTTCTCCTCAGCTCTGTGCCGGAGCACGCGGTCGGTCTTCAGGACGTGAATATTCCAGTCGGCGAGGCGTAAGTCAGCGGCTCCTTCCGCAGAGTGCGGCGTTCCGATGTGCCATTAATCCTGCGGCGGACGGGAGGGGAAGCTGCTGCGGTCGAAGGTAGAGGAGGTCCTCGTGCGGCCGACGGCCAGGCTACAGGGTGCGCCGTGCTGCGCTCCAACTCCCGGGAGGCGTGACTTGACTGCCGGCCGCACGTCGCCTGCGCCGGACAGCACCGCGCCGCCCCGGCACGGATTTGACCTTTGAGAAATGGCGCGCACAACAGCCTCATCTGGCGAGGGAGTACGAGGGTGTGGTGACAGCTACAAGCAGTTAATTCATGTAAGAAGCAAGGACGCTTTGTCTGGAAACCACAACTGTAACTTAAACCAATCGTTACTAGACTAGGTTCATACTTTCTTCTTCTGGTCTGATAATCTGCTGACTTACCAATATATATATATACAGGGTGTCCCAGCTATCTTGTCCACCCAAAATATCTCTAGAACAATAACAGCTATTGGAGAACGACTTTCACCGGTATCAATGTAGGGCTGGGGCCCATGAATGTACATATTTGGAAACAATCTAAAACGAAAGCATATGAGTTTTTTAACACAAACTTATGTTTTTATAAGTGGACCTCCCATATTTTTTCTTCAGCAATCCATAGCATGACAAATCACATACACAATGGCGTTCATTGCATCGCAATATTCCCATTACGTCCCGAGATATTGAGACGCGAAGTTGACGCTTGAAACACCCGACATGCGCTGCTAGCGCACATCCTGAGGCTCAGACGTGAACCCCATGCTGTCCGTAATCGCGATGACCGTATTATTCGTTTCGGACCTCTTGATAAGTATGGAGGTGTGATTACACATGTCAATCACATCGCGATTACGGGCACCATGGGGTTGATGCCTGAGCCTCGGGACGTGCGCTAGCAGCGCAAGTCGGGTGTTTCAAGCGTCAACTTCGCGTCTCAATATCTCGGGATGTAATGGGAATATTGCGATGGAATCAACGCCATTGTGTATGTGCTTTGTCATCCTATAAATTGCTGAAGAAAAAATTTAGGAGGTCCATTTAAAAAAAAACATAAGTTTGTGTTAAAAAACTCATATGCTTTCGTTTTAGATTGTTTCCAAATATGGCCAACTTTCAGGAAACATTCCTCACACACAAAGAAAGAAAATATGTTATGTGAACATGTGTCCGGAAACGCTTAATTTCCATGTCAGAGCTCATTTTATTACTTCTCTTCAAGTCACATTAACCATGGAATAGAAACACACAGCAACAGAACGTTCCAGCCTGACTTCAAACACTTTGTTACAGGAAATGTTCAAAATGTCCTCCGTTAGCGAGGCTACATGCATCCACCTCCGTCGCATGGAATCCCTGATGCGCTGATGCAGCCCTGGAGAATGGCGTATTGTATCACAGGCGTCCACAATACGACCACGAAGATTCTCTACATTTGCTACCGGAGTGGCGTAGACAAGAGTTTTCAAATGCCCCCATAAATGAAAGTCAAGAGGGTTGAGGTCAGGAGAGCGTGGAGGCCATGGAATTGGTCCGCCTCTACCAATCCATCGGTCACCGAATCTGTTGTTGAGAAGCGTACGAACACTTCGACTGAAATGTGCAGGAGCTCCATCGTGCATGAACCACACGTTGTGTCGTACTTGTAAAGGCACATGTTCTAGCAGCACAGGTAGAGTATCCCGTATGAAATCAGGGCGGTGAATCGAGGAAGTACATTACATACTGACGAAACTAAAATGAGCTCTAACATGGAAATTAAGCGTTTCCGGACACAAGTCCACGTAATATCATTTCTTTACTTGCGTGTGAGGAATGTTTCCTGAAAGTTTGTCCGTACCTTTTTGTAACACCCTGTATATATTTTATTTTATTTTATTATTTAGCCTGAGATGATTAGAGTTTTTAAGCCATCTCTTTCACAGAGTGTTTCAAAACGCGATGGCAACACATCAGGAAGAAGGTCTAGTAAACACTGGCTCTAATTAGCGTGCCTTAAGTGTTATGGCACTTGTTGATTTGGCCGGAGTGGCCGTGCGGTTAAAGGTGTTACAGTGCGGAACCGCGTGACCGCTACGGTCGCAGGTTCGAATCCTGCCTCGGACATGGATGTGTGTGATGTCCTTAGGTTAGTTAGGTTTAAGTAGTTCTAAGTTCTAGGGGACTGATGACCACAGCAGTTAAGTCCCATAGTGCTAGAGCCATTTTTGTAGTGAAACACATCTCTTCTATTCAACCAAGTGGTCGTCGGTCTTAAGGCACACATTTTAAAGCCTATGTTTACTCCAGTTTGATTTGGTCCCTGCAGTCTCCCCCCAACATACGGAAAGCAAAGAGCATGCAGTAGAAGAAATGTGTTTTACAGTATCGAAAATAAACAAGTGTTCTTTGCTCCTAACGTATCAAGTTCAGAGCCCATGTCTACTGGACCTTTTTCTTATTCATACGTGAGGAATTCATTCCCGAAGATTTATCGCAGAATTCTGAAACAACCTGAGTGGGAACAGAAACTAATATCAAAAGCTATTTCAGTAAATTCTCGATATCTATGTGTCATGGCCGCGCGGAATTAGCGGAGCGGTCTAAGGCGCTGCAGTCAGGCTGTACGGCTGGTCCCGGCGGAGGTTCGAGTTCTCCCTCGGGAATGGGTGTGTGTGTTTGTCCTTAAGATAATTTAGGTTCAGTATTGTGTAAGCTTAGGGACTGGTACTGGTGACCATAGCAGCTAAGTCCCATAAGACTTCACACACATTTGCCATTTTTTGTCTATGTGTCATGGGATCTTCCTATATTGTGTCGGACCTCCATTTACCCGCCATAGTGCAGCAGCTCGACTTGTCATGGATTCAACAAATCGTTGGAAATCCCCTGCAGAAATATTCAGTCGTCTGCCTCCATAGCCGTTCATAGCTGTGGAAGCCTTAATGGTGCCGGATTTTGTGCACGAACTGATTTCTCAATTACTTCTCATAAAGGTTCGATGGGATCATGTATGGCAATCTAGGTAGCCAAACTATGCGTTCGAATTGTCCAGAATGTTCTTCAAACCGATCGCAAACTGTTATGGCCCGGTGACATGGTGTCATTACATCCATACAAATTCCGCAGTTGTTTGGGAACGTGAAGTCCACGAATGGCTGAAAATGATGTCCAAGTGGCCAAATATTACAGCTGTCATTCAAAGATCGGATTAGATGCACCAGAGAACCCAGCCCATTACAGTGTTTCACAGCCCACACCATTATGGAGCCACCACCTGTTTGCACAGTGCCTTGTTGACAACTTCCGCTGACTTCGTGGGGTCTCCGCCACTCTCGAACTCTACCATCAACTCGTACCAACTGAAATTACGACTCATCTCACCAGACCACGGTTTTCCATTCGTCGAGGTCCGACCTATCAGGTCGCGGGCACAGGAGAGGCGCTGCAGGCGATGTCGTGCTGTTAGCAAAGGCTCTCGCATCGGTTGTCTGCTGCCATACACCATTAACACCTAATTTCGCTACACTGTCCTAACGGATACGTTCACCGTACGTTCCAATAGATTTCGCGGGTATTTCACGCAGTGTTGCTTGTCCGTTAGCACTGACTACTCTACGCAAACGTAGCTGTTCTCGGTAGTGAAGTGAAGGCCGTCGACCACTACGTTGTGTGTGGTGAGAGGTAGTGCCTGAAATTTGGTATTCTTGGCACACTCTCGACATTGTGGATCTCGGAATATTGAATTCCACAACGATTTCCCAAATGGAACGTCTCATGAGGCTATATGCAGCTACAATTCCGCGTTCGAATTCTGTCAATTGCCGTCGTGCTGCCATAATCACGCAGAAACCTTTTTAGATGAATCACCTGAGTACAAATGACAGTTCCGCCAATGCACTGCCCTTTTGTACCTACTGTACGCGATTCTACAACCATCTGTGCAAGTGCATATAACTATCCAGTGACAAATGTCATCTGAGTACAGTAGTGCCGTTATCTATTGGATATTGTCAGTAGAAACACTAAAAGTGAATATAATAATAATCGGAGTAGTTATTATAATAGTTTCGAGTGGCTCAACGACATGGTGCAAGTATTTCATTTCGATGTCACTTCGCTGTAGTGTGTGTTTCTGCCCTGCTCCAGTGATCTACCGGGGAAAACAGCCCCTTACTTTAATGCGGAATCAGAACTACGTAACGTCCTGGTAGATCTTCATATTATGGTGAAATGAAGGCTAAGTTGAAGGCAGACTGAAAAATCTCCTTCTCTCTTTCGGCATGCGATGCCGCAACGTTTCGGTTACTACGTACCCACTTTACCAATATACCACCAGGTCCAACGTTATAATATTACTAACACTAATACTAATACTAATAATAAGAATAGTTATAAGAGAAGAGATTATATTTAGCATTAAGGGTACTTTGCTTAGCACTTTTGAAGCCATGTTTAACATCAGCAGAAATGGATCGAAACAGTACGAATTGTGACACTGGAGGACACTGGAATGAGCAGAAATGGATCGAAACAGTACGAATGAGGAGGAGACTGGAATGACAGTACCTCTTCTGAAATAGAATCTCATGTTTTTTGAAGGCATAACTAGAACAATAATAATGTTTTATAGTAATTCTACAAAAAAAAAAATCAGCCTACATCACGAACACTATTTGCGATCCACACTGATCGTTTTCGTTAAGGAGAACATTAATGAGTCATCGAGGTAGTGGGAGTTGCAGACAAATTTTCGCAAGAGATAGCTATCGTATTGTAAAATGGATCGTTGACAGTCCTTTTCAGTTGGAAAGGACAGCAACTTCTCAAAGATTTTCCAGACTGTCGTTCCAAAGTCGTGTTCCTGATATAGAAAGATAAGATTCCTGTTGTATATAATGGAATAATAAGGATTTTGCTTTTTTGAGGGCGGGCATAACTATATGAATCAGACACAATGCAATGACTGAGACCGTAGAGAAACAACAGGCTATGATAGTCTCTACACGTACGTCCACGTAGCCATGACAATTGCTCATAGGCAGGAACGTCATAAACAAATCGCACACCGATGTTCGTCTTAGCTACCAGCACTGTCGCTCTGGAAATGTTAGTTACCGCATATTCTTGAGCTTCGTCGGTCTATGATCACATTTGTGTGTGTGATCTCTTGAATATGCCTGGTACCACTATCTAAGGGGTGCGCATGTCACTGAAGTGGTGTACAATTGAGTGGTCATACCGCGTTATGATCATTTGTTATACACAGTGGGAACTTACTTATGCTGATGAGTTAAGATGTTATGATCGTTTGCTTCATAGCCCGCTGATCTACGTTTGGTACGGTTCACATCAGCGATTCCTCGTGGCATCAATTCGAAAACTCCTTGTTACGTCTGGAGGTTTGTGACACCAAATGCCTACGCACAGGTCACGCAACTCCAGTTAATTATGC
The DNA here is from genome assembly GCF_023864345.2 of Schistocerca serialis cubense. Lineage (NCBI taxonomy): Eukaryota > Metazoa > Arthropoda > Insecta > Orthoptera > Acrididae > Schistocerca > Schistocerca serialis. The sequence goes on from NC_064641.1 coordinate 523,278,025, forward strand.
TCTCGCTGTTAGTGGGTGCACAGCTGGCCCGATGAAGTGCAAGCTCAGATCAGGTGAGTATGGTGGTGAAGACAGTATCATGATTTAGTATAATGTTTCTCAAACCACCGTAGCACGACTCCTGACTTGTGACACGAATAATTATCTAGGCTACCATAATGTACACGTAGTACACAGCCGTCATGATGACTGCATTATTGCTAGAAGTTCCAGCGAGCCATGGTGAAAGTCCTGCGTCCGTGGCACAGTAAATGTATCGAGCGAACGTGCATGTGATTCAGCCGATCACGTACGCGTTTCCATTGATCCACGATCCAGTCGCGATGCCTCCATGCCCCCTGCAGCCACAACTGACGACGTAGTCGGGTCAACATGGGAACACGTATGCGTAATCTGCTGTGGAGCACAATGTCTGCTGATCGGTGTATTCCGAAACACTTGTGCCTGCACCAGCACTGTGCTCTGCCGTCAGATACGCCACAGATTTTGTACTGCCGTGCTTTACGGAGTAGGAAAGCTTCCGACCGTCACGTTCTGTGATGAAGCTTGGACGTCCGACATCTTGTCGCCACCCAGTGGCTTCATCGCCCTTTATCCACTTTGCATACATACTCAAGACAGTTGCATAGCTCCCAGATGTAGGGCCACAACAGCCTGCCCTTTGTCAGAGTCGTTTATAGCAGTGGATTGCACCAACTGCAGCCTGTATCGTCACTGGAATGATTTTCCCATTTGTTTGAGATCCCCTTACGTGTTTTTGTTGCATTGTCATGTAGCCAGAACGCCACCACGTGGCAATCAATCTCATGGCGGGGAATGGTTGTAATGTTTGGCTTCATCATAATTATGATTGTGATTGCTATTGATTTTACAAGTTCCTCGTGACACTTGAGAGGAAATAGTTACAGGTATAATTTGTATAAATTTACAAATTATTGTAAGTGTGTGAGACACGTTGATTAGCTAGAAAAGTTTTCTTAGAGAAGTTAGTTTTACCTGTTGCAGGACATAGACAGCACTACAGCTGTAAATTTCATAACAAAATGAAACGCCAGAGTGGCGTTTTACACAGCACTGTCACTAATAATGACCAGGCTGATCAGTTATTACTGATGACACTCTGATTATCAAAACAGTTTAGATTCTCTCTGCAGTTACTGTTCGAAGCGGAACCTAGAAATGAAACAGTCTCTCTTGGCTAAGACATGCTGCGACATGCTGCAAACCTGTGCAGGTAAATGGAGTGCTACTAAAATGGAGATATAAATAATCTAGGAATTCAGATGTTTCCAACCAAGCCAGCGAAGCAAATTACAGGTAAACCTGCCATATGACAGTAGTTGTACACGACAGATACAACTCTTCAGAAAACATGTTACTGTCCACTGCCAATGCAGTGTAACAGACATTTTCTGTTCAGGCAACCATCTCTGAGACTTACAATTACAATACAACTAAAGTAACTGTTATGGATAAATGTTTTATTACATGTCGTAGGAACGTGATGAGGAAACAAGATAAACGAACCTTCATCATGACGATGCTTACTGTTGCAATCTGCCTCATATTACGCGTGCTGGCTGACAAAAATAGCGCAGTACCCATAATTGATATTTGAGAGGTTATTTGATGCAATTCCAATGATTACATAAGTAAATCAAATTCACAAAGGACTTGGATGTATGAACCCACTTATCAGTATGACGTTACACACTCTTTGGCCTGGATATGAACACTGATTCGGCTCGGAAGGGTGTCATAAATTGGTTGTATCCTCTTCTGAGGCAATTTTAACTCGTCGTTGATGTCCTGGATACTAGCAATGGGATGGAGATGACGTTCGAGCTGTTCCCACTTGGGTTCTATCGGGGCCATAGTGATGTCCGATGAATCTGTTTACCAATTAGTACCAAGGAATCAGCAAGAGGAACCTTTGTAAAAAGAGATACTACATTATAAATGACTAACTAAGGATATTTTGAACGGACTGACATCGTCACCATGGGCAGCGCCTTGTCTCCTCTGGTGGAGCATCCTAAGGAAAGACCACTGGGATCAGCGGTTCTTAAACCAACTGTTTCTTTGAGATATATCAATGATACTTTCTCAGTGTGGTCCCACGGAGAAGATATGTTAATGGTGTTTTTACATCATGTTAACTCCATTCATAAGAACATTCTATTTACTATGGAATTAGAGAAAGATGGTTGTCTCCCATTACTGGTTAGTTGGTTGATTCGAGGGAGGATACCAAACAGCGAGGTGATCGGTCCCATCGGATTAGGGGAAGATTGAGAAGGAAGTTGGTAGTGCCTTTTCGAAGAAATCATCCCGGCATTTGCCTGAAGCGATTTAGGCAACTCACAGAAAATCTTAATCAGGACGGCCGGACTCGGTTTTGCACAGTCGTCCTCCCGAATGTGAGTGTAGTGTGCTAACCACTGCGCCACCTCGCTCAATCACATTCTTGAATGTTTTGGTTAGACGGAAGACTGACGGCTATTTCAGACATTCCGTTTGTCGTAAATCCGCTCAAACTTATTTGTACTTACAGCCTTCAAGTTGTCATCACACATCCCACATCATGAGTGTGCTCAAAACCCTTGTATACAGAGCCCATAAAGTGTAGCACGCAGATAGTTTGCCTAATGTATTCTCCACATGGCAGATTAACAGGGCATTCTCAGCTATAACCAAACTCCAGGAATTGGCTATGGAGGATAAGCGGCATCGAAATCTCCTGCAGTTCTTCCTTCCATTGGAAATGTTTCCTTCAAACTATCAAGAATCCTTAGTAATTTTCTAGTAAAAGTGATTTTTCACCCACGATCGAAGATTTCGGACGTGTTGGGATCATTGAAGGATAATTGGTTTTTGCGGAAGACGGGAATTTACAAAATACCTTGCTAATGTTGTCTGCCCTATATGGGACAAAGAACACGCACATTGGAAGAACGCTGGACAGAAAATAACGTGCCACTCGCCTTTTTCGATCCAGCAAGTCTGCAACTGCGGAACTCTGTATGTCCGACGGACATCAGTGGAGCATGACAGAACATTAATTTTGGCCACAGCAACATCTTTTTGGGAGTCCATTACAAAAGAATCAGTTGAAATACGCATCGCGGAAAATCTAATGAACCGTGACAGTAGTTACCAGCTGGATAATGCGTAAAATCCCGTCATCTCTTGAGTTTTCTTTCGGATGAAGACGCCACAATACTCCGACGGCTGCGGCGAGTGGGCAACACCGCAGTTCCACCAGCGAGGGCGCTGCCGCAGCCCGCAGGGCAGTGTGGTCCATCTGTCGCCAGGACTGCGCATGCGCGGCAATATTCTCAACGCGCTGTAGGTGCGGTGCGTAGAACGTCTTCGTCAGTCTTCGCTGGCTCACCTGAAGGCAGTTGGCAGGCGTCCAGTCGAAATATGATCAAGTTTACGACGAATGGCTGCAGTCCCGCACTCTCTTCGAACATTCGCCGGGAAAATTTTAAATTCAGAGACAGTATGGCTATAACTGAATTGTAGAAAAAAATTTCTTTCATTGAACGTAAATCTGTATTACGAAGCCGAAATGTTCAAGTTCCTTTGTAAGATCATCTTTGCTATGACACCTCATTTTCCATATTATTGACACTGGGTTGTACGTTACACGTAGTGAACTGACACTATATCATCATGGCAGACACCCTGTATCCGAGACTACATACTAAATGCAGTTAGTTAGCGACATACTGCGCAGATCATTTCAAAGGCTGTTTTACTGAAATGGTGTGGAACGAGTCAGTTTACGGAATTCGTATTGATAATTAGTGTTAACATTAATGAACACACTAGTTCTTATTTATACACAAGCAACTACACTAAGAAGCAAGGGTTACTTTTTTAGGCTACCAGATTTTACTTATAAAGTTGTCCTGAAACAGAATGAGTTGTCCAGGAGAAATGATTTAAAACTGGATTTTCAACTTTTTTTGATACCCGTCAGACGTTTTATGTTATTGAGCATATGATCGAAAAAATTTGTTGCTCTATATTTCACTCCATTCTAAGCCACTAAGTGCTTTAATAGTGGAGAATAAAGGTTATTTTCTCCTCTAGTGTTGGATGTTTGAAAATCACTGTTGTTCTAAATTTATGATGGACTACTTTTAATTTTTTAATTTCCTAATTTCATTAGCAAATACATGTACTGTGATGGTGCAGTTAAAATGCCTAACTCCTTGAAAAGGTTCCTACTTGACGACCACATGTGGACACCGCTATACATTATTCCTACTGCTAGCTTATTAATAATTTCTTTCTGTCGCTGAGTTACTCTATAAAAAAGTTTCATAAGGTATTACTGAGTTGAAATATGCAAAATATGACGGAAGATCGATTCGTTTGTTTCCAAGGCTAGCATTCATACGAAGAGCAAATGTAGTTAAACTTGTTTGATAACAGTAATAAATTTCTTCCACTTCAACTTTTCATTAATGTGTGCTTCCGGAAATTTGTGCATTCTACACTATTTGCCGACCTCTATTCTTATGCTACATCAGTTGCTAGCACGACTATTTGTTGAACAGAACTGAATATCGTGTTTCTCCCATTGTCCTCATCATTGCTATTTACTAGCTATTGTAAGAGGTCCATGACTAAGGAATTTGTTGCTAGCGCACTCGAGCAGATATAATTTCGATGCATTAAGGAATTTATTGCTAGCGCACTCGAGCAGATGTAATTTCGATGGATTGCTCACGCGCTGCCTGCGATATGTAAGCTATAAGAGAATCTCGGACCAGTGAGCAGTGTTGGCTGCAGTAGGAACCGTGTGGCAGTAGGAGTAAGTAGTAGCTAGCAGTCTGGTGTATCGAGTTGGCTGGGCCGGTCGTGGGGAGCGATGGAGGTGCCTGAGCGATGTAGTGTAAGGTAAAAGCAGCCTCGTGCATATGTACTATTGTTATATCAAGTCCCATGTATATAAAAAAAATCTCTTAATAATAATCTTTCTTATAAAATTTAACTTTTGACAATCATTCATCTCAATTTTAAGAATTTACTAATTTCTCCAATCCATACTCATCCCGATTATTGTAAAGAAAAATCTGTTTTTCTTTTTATACATGACAAATCTATCGGCCAGCATTGCACTGGGCTGTGCCTGAAAAATTTGTTATAGGAGCAGGTATTTACGAGTTATCTGGCGACCTTATTGAGGTAAGAATTTTCAGTTTTTTCAGAATGTTCTTTCAGGGCCATGACGCAGCACTGCTGACGTCCAAAATTTACCAGTTTAAATTCACAGTCAATTATTGCAAGGTTATAAGTGAGCCGCAATTTTATTGAGAGATTAATCATTTTATTATTGGTAGGTCACGGAATTTATCTGTTGGTAGGTTATACTAAATGTGAATGATATAATTATAATTTTTACTGTTGGGAGGTTATTATATTTTTTGTCTGTTGGGAGGTTACACAACTTATTTTTTTGCTGTTGGATGGCATATTTTTTCTGTTGGGATATTACGCTGAATGTGATTATTATACTTATTTTTTACTGTTTACTATTAGGAGGTTACACTATTTATATTAGTATCTTATACGACACAGCAGAGCAGATGAGTCCACATATAAAACTACCATTAACAACTAGCAGCTACTCCACTTTTCAAAAGAGCTCTTCCATTTTCGAAACGATAATAAATTTTTGCCCACACAATTGGTTTCATAAGTAACAATATAGATGAAGAAATTTCGATTGGTTAGAAGCGTGTAATTATGATTATCTGCGAGGGAAATCATGGTCAGCATAGAAATCTGAAAGACCAACTAGAGATACAGTCTGCGATGTAGTGAGTAGGTTGACTGTACATTAATACTGGCCATTATTTTTCATTTCGCATTGCTGATGGCGAGTTAAGCGAAAAATAGCTTCCCGACTGAGCTGTTATCGCCTCTCTCCCCGGGATGCAATATGATTTTACCTCATTTTCTCGCGATCGGCTGCAATGAATGCAAATGCTGGTGGAGTTCATAAATAAACTACTGTCTTTCACAGCCGGTATGTGTTTTCAATACATCATGCAAAACTGGAAAAAAATTTAAAGTAACGCGAATTGTATTGACGTTTTTATGACCACTAGAAAAAGCCATTTATTGCTTGATTATTTCATTTATTATTAACTTCCAAAAGATAAGCCCCTTTCAAATTTGTTAAATATACGTATAGCGTGTTTCCTTCGCTCTGATTGCTGTGAGATAATTAAATTTTATGATCGACTACGTATTATAGATTGTTTTGAAAGGTGGCTACACTGAGCCACTGCGCCAGAGATTGCGCCAAAGAGTATTATTAAGCCGCCTCCACAGTGCTAGGAGAGAACTCGTAGAAGACAGTGCCTGTTAAGAACTCGTAGAAGTCAGTGCATGGAGAGAGCTCGTAGTAGTCAGTGCCTGTCGAGGTCTCGTGGTAGTCTGTGCTGAGATGTTGTAGCAGAGAGTGTTTGTTGAGATGTGCTATTAGGCAGTGCTTGCTGAGATGTGATATTGGAGAGTTCTGGTTGAGATATAATGTAAGGATTAGAATGATTTTCATCAATATAAATGAGGTAACTAACTCCGTTTGTTTTTAATTTCAGTATCCTAAATAATGCGTCATTACAGGTTCAGTCAACAAAGCATCTGGCGTGTGTTCTTGTATTAGAGTGTAATTCTGCTTTCCTTACGCAATTATCGTATTTCTAATTTTCTTTTATCACGTCAGTGTAATTGGTATTTAAAAATTCTTGTCTTGTTGAAGAAGAACCGTGCCAGATGTGTACGTTGAGTCACACTCCCACACACAGAACAATTACATTTGTGCTTGGGTTTTGTAGGTTTTATAGTTGCTGGGGACTTAATTAATTAATTGTGTTAACGAAAAATTTCATTTCATTCTTGTTGTTGTTCTTTGCAGTCAGATAGCGTAATAATACTAGTCAGGGCCAACCGATTACGAGACACAGCGTAATCGGACATACAGCTACGAAAAACTAAAAAGTATTTTCAATAATATTTAATTAAGCCCCCATGCAGTTTGTGGTGTTAAGGGCACGCCGCATGAATGGAATAACTACACAGAATATCAGATGAGACGTGCAAAGCACCAAAAAAATCGATCACAGCTTCTGCTGGTATTTAAAGCTCATTCGCTTACTGTAGCATGAAGAAGAAGAAAGTGATAATTAAGTGGGGCTCGTTTCCTGGGGAATTAAATCAGATGCTCCACTTAGTTGTATACGAACTTGTGATTTGTGTCAAAATAAGTAACAAGCTTTTACTTAATGTACAGTGGAATGATGCTTGAAAATATGCAATTGTAGGCACTTTAAGAGAGCGCATAATCACATATAATTGAAAGCATACATCTGCTAGGTGAAACATTTCGTTATCAGGTAGGACGGTGGACGTTTAGAAATAATATTTAGCTGGCCATTACAAATGGTGTACGCATGCACATACGCTCTTGCCCCTGCTCTTAAATATATACATTGAAAAGTAGCGACGGCAACAATATAAACCTTTAGGAGGGAGATAATAATTACAGTTGAAGGGAGATATATCATAAAATGAGAGTGGTATTCTCAATGAAAGAGAAGAAATAGTATAGGACCTGTTGAAAGAACAATATAATCAGTACAGAACATGGACTGACAGTAAAAATTACAATGTAATAAAGAGCATCAGCTGCTTACAGGCGTTGACATACGTCAAAGGGGACAGATGAAAATATGTGCCCCGGCCGGGACCCGAACCCGGGAACTCCTGCTTACATGGCAGACGCTCTATCCAACTTTTTTTTTAATTTTTTAATCTCATTTTGTTCGGTTTTGTTGGCTGTGTTTGTTCGGGGCGGGCGTCCTATGACACCCGTTGAAATTGAGCGTTGGTCCAGTCACTCAGTTTTTTTATCACAGAGGTCGTCTAACCCTCTGATCGAGCACGCTGAGCTACCGTGCCGGCTTAATTTTAAAATGCACGAAGATTACCGCTAGACCACGGGTTCACACGTCCAACTGAGCCACCGAGGTCATTGGGGATAGCGCGACTGCAGGGATTTATCTCTGGCACGTCTCCCGCGAAACACACATTATCAACGTATTGTCCCGCACTACATTCGTAGTGCCCCCGCCCATTATACTCATTACTTGCGACGCGTTGCCGATTCCTGTAAGAGTTCGGGCATTGTTCGTGCATTCGCACAGAAGAAGAAGATGGCCAAGTGGCCGGTGAGCCTTATCACTATATGTATATCTGTTCTTTAGGACATGTCCGAAAGAACAGATACCACCGTGACCATCCAGCACGTTAGAATGAAATTACAATGAAATAAACACCCTTAGCTGCTTACAGGCGTTGACATACGTCAACGGCGACAGATGAAAATGTGTGCCCCGACCGGGACCCGAACCCGGCATCTCCTGCTTACATGGCAGACGCTCTATCCAAACTAAGCCACCTCGGTGGCATGGATATCACAGGATGCGTGGTGACTCTTTTCTCTAATTACGCGATTCGATGTAAACATCATCATCAGATTAATCTGAAAAAAATTTCCATAAGGAACAACAAATAACAAATAGTGTACACTGACCATTAAAATATTGAAGTATGTTGAAACAGAATGTGAAAACATCCTAGGTTCCGGGGAACTCGTCATACGTAGGTATGTAGTCATCAGTCTTATCCATAAGACAAAGTGAAACTGAATCCTTACGGCAGTTGCGATGTTCAGGAAGACAACTAAGCCACCAGCTGCTAGTACTGGAGGGCATTCCTACTTAAGATTTAAAAACGACGAAAATGACAGAGATGCGACCTGCAGATCGTGCGTAATTACAAAACAAATATACAGGGTGATCAAAAAGTCAGTAAAAATTTGAAAACTTAATAAACCACGGAATAATGTAGATAAAGATGTAAAAATTGACACACATTCTTGGAATGACATGGGATTTTATTAGAACCAAAAAAAAAGTTCACAAAATGTCCGACAGATGGCGTTGGACAGAAAAACTGCTACCGTGACGGGTGAGTGGTACGCCGATATGTTACATAATCGCATCATCGCCAGCCTGCCTGATAAACAGCTGCTGGAACGTACGATGTTTATGCAGGATTATGCTCCACCCCATATTGCTAGACGCGTGAAAGATCTCTTGCGCCCGTCGTTTGGTGATGATCGTGTGCTCAGCCGCCTCTTTCGTCATGCTGGGCCTCCCTGGTCCCCAGACTTCAGTCTGTGCGCTTATTGGCTTTGGGGTTACCTGAAGTCGCAAGTGTATCGTGATAGACCGACATCTCTAGGGATGCTGAAAGACAACATCCGACGCCAATGGCTCACCACGACCCCGGACGTGCTTTACAGTGGTGTTCACAACATTATTCCTCGACTACAGCTATTGTTGAGGAACGATGGTGGACATATTGAGCATTTCCTGTAAAGAACATCATCTTTGCTTTTTCTTACTTTGTTATGCTAATTATTGCTATTCCGATCAGATGAAACGCCATCTGTCGGACATTTTTTGAGCGTTTGTATTTTTTTTTTTTTTGTTCTAATAAAAACCCATGTCATTCCAAACATGTGCGTCAATTTTTACCTCTCTATGTACATTATTCCGTGATTTATTCAGTTTTCATATTTATACTGACTTTTTGATCACCCGGTACATCATATCAAAACGTGCAGCCCTAAAATGCACCGACCTGCCCAACGCCACGAAGCAGCATCATAAAGTCGCTGACCCTAGCGCCAATGGAGAGCATGGGCAGCGCCACACCTCCAGGAAGACAGAGTTCAGCACCCCTTTCACCGCTGACTTGACCAGCAGCCCATTAATGGTCGCTCCAATTCGGTCGCAGACTTGGAGAGCATCAGTACTGAGTAACAGGAAGACGATATTTAGCCTGCATTCTGCGATTACTAATAGAGTGTAAATTTATTTGCACGCAGGAGGCACAGGAGCACATCAAGTCACCTCATAACGAGAAGTTAAGTTATATTTCTTTTCTTTTTAAAACTAAAAATTTCTATTAATTAAGAAGTGTTATATACAGATAATTTAGAATTCCCGCGACTGGCCATCGAAACTTCTCTCCTTCCTTGTTTGTGTCAGTGCAGGCTCCCACAGTAGCCGACACAACATAAAATACATAAGGCTACAGTTATGTTAGAGGCAACGGCCTTGCCGCAGTGGCTACACCGGTTCAAGTGAGTTCACCGAAGTTAAGCGCTGTCGGGCGTGGTCGGCACTTAGATGGGTGACCATCCAGGCCGACATGCGCTGTTGCAATTTTTCTGGGTGCACTCAGCTTCGTGATGCCAATTGAGGTGTCACTCAACCGAATAGTAGCGGCATCGGTCGAGAATACCATCACAACGACCGGGAGAGCGGTGTGCTGAACCCATGCCCCTCCTATCCGCATCCGCCATTGAGGATGACACGGCGGTCGGGTGGTCCCGGCAGGCCACTCGTGGCCTGAAGAGGGAGTGCTATTTTTAACAACTATGTTACACACAAAGTCGGATCTCATGTTGCAGGGAAGGGAAACCTGTAAAGAAACGCCAGGTAGCTTAAGGCGGTGGGGACCAATCCATGAGTTCACACGAAAAATCTACTTTTTATAACAAAATGCTTATGATTGAAATAGATATAATAAAACACACATACATTAGTCGCCTGTATACAAATTCAGGCACAGGAAATAATTTCCTCTTAGTACATTGTTAGCCAAGCAACGTAAATTTACAAACATCGAAGGAAGTTGGCAAATGAAGAGAGAAATTAAAACCTAAGGATAGTAGCATATGTAGGTACAATTCCAGAAACATGAGCGTAATTTAATGTACAGGAAATAACCACGTGTCGTAAAGATCACTATTTGGTTAAATACTCACATAGAAATAACACCACTAGGTTTCATCGGCAACAGTGATCATTAGTGTCAAACAACGACATTATAACGAAAATAGAACAGCCTACAGTAGCAGTACATCAAACGAGGGCCATGCAGGTGGTGGAAGTTGTGGGCAGAGAGTGGGTACAGCTGTATCTGTTGGTGCACAGCTCTTTCATAAAATCAAACTGTGGTTACGAAACTCACGCAGTGTACACCTACCGAATCGAAAACTGAGCCACATGGGCACACCTCGACACCCATATAATTAACTAAAACCTTTATTGCTACTATTTTAGTTGTATGTTCCCTGGTTCGGATTTCATAGTCCCTCACCGTCCGAGCTTTATAAGCACAGTCACAAGAGCTACAAGACCAAGTGTCTGTAAAATCACAAGTGAGTCTTACTTGTGATTGTGCTTATTTAATACAGACAGAGTTCGATTTATAAAACATACTTACAAAAATAGCAGCGTCTTGAGTTTGCATCTTAAAAATGAGGACCATGTTATCTCTGTCATCTCAATATACTTGAAAACTTTGCATGTAGAACCGAAGCGCTCTAGCCTTCATATTCTGGTAGAACTTGAAATCCACGTGCATCGACCTAAGGATCCCACAAAAATAGTAAATGAACGATCAGGAACAACGCGAGAGTGGTTCTACAAAATTTTCAATTAGTAATGAATAAGTAATTTTTGCCCTGTGTCAGTATGAAATATCTTTAAATGGTACACTCTTTTCGCTGTGGTTTCGAATGGATGTTTGGTAGGTAGTTGTAAGCCTTTTATCCCTCATTCTTTAAAACTTTTTTGTTTAAGTCATATCTTTAGACAAATAAGCTGTCTGCTTAAACTATCTTCCAAAAAAATTAATAAATAAATACAATTTTTGGTACGTGCTGTTTACGAAAGTTTTGATTGGCTATATGGGCCGCCTCAAAACAGTCACCATTGCAACGAATATTAACCGCTATCACCACATCCTAACTTCCAGGGCAATCGCACTTGCATTTGGGATTAGCGGGATACAAACCTTTATCTGGCAATAGAAATTTTAGTTTTCCGTGGTTTTCAATGAAGTGCTTCGTGTCTAACGATCTTTTCATCGACGGGACGCTACACCATAATCTACCATCTTTCCTCTGGGTAACCACAACTAGTGAGAGCAGCTGCGCAACCTGGAATTTCTCAAGTCTCTTGTCGATACATGCATGCATGCGTAGTCAAATTTGCTTTTAATGGTCTGCAAGTACCTTTGAAATTCGTTATCTGGTGCCTTTTCGCGTGATCCACGCTGCCATTCTAATGCAGATTGTTCTGTTTGAAAAGCACTTCATGTTTCCTTATTTATGAGCACTCTTGTGAATACACAATTATAGCGCCAGGTAACTGTTGGTTAATTGTGAGCTCCTTTTTTAAAGTTCCATAACTAGTCACAGTTAACAGGGTCAACTGCAGCTGCTACAAACCTTGCTGTGATGAGAGCAGATTGGGGGTGATACGATTGGATTTCCTGATTGGTTTTCTTGTATTGATACGTTTTAAGTAATTATATGTGGCAGAAGAAAATCAGTAGATTTGAAAAAAAGTCTGTTCATTCTTTTTGTGATTCCCCGCTTCTGTTTTTATCTTCAACTTCATGCTAAGCATTTATGTAACCTGACTCGTTCTAGAGATCAACATCATCTACATTTTGAAATAAAAAGACTGTTTTATATGAGGAACCGTGTGAACTGGAAGTTATGTACCTCAGTTTCAAGACTGTCATTCCTGCCTGCTACCTCCCAGTGGCATGCTAGATTTTTATACTGAAAGAATGCTAGCAATTACCTCTCCATTTCCACTTCATTTATCTCCGGAATAAATTAAAGGAAAAATGGATTCATAATATTGTAAGAATATATTTTTAGAGATACATTTACTTTTCATCTCTTGTATGTCGCTAGTTAACATCCTCCCATTGTTCATGTAGTATATTCTCTATGAATGGTGTAGCTGAGTCAGAAGTTAAGATTCTGACCCTTGTCTTTGATCTCTGCTTTAACTAAACATAACTAATGGCTATGGATTATTGTTGCCCTATGACTAGCATAGACAGGTAAATCATTTACTGCGTAGTACACAACTGTTTCAAGAAAGACAGCTTGTATTAGTGCAATAGTGATAGATAATTTAATCTATGTGTTTTATTTAACTTCGATTATTATTATGGAGAAGGCTACGAAGTTGGACAACAATGCCTCCAACCAGTACTTTTAGTACAATCAGTGTGGTACATCATGAGACTGCGTATGAAGGGGAGATTACGTCCTGTGGGTGAGAAAAAGACAGGTTACAAACTGAATGTGTTGTCTTGGAGTAAAATAGTGTAAGAACACAATTATATTCTACTGCGAGTGCGGCACCTAAAATAATAGGTGTCGCACGCGTGAGTGTTCCGTGTTGCTGTAAGCCATGAGTTACGGATGAACAGTCTTAATAAACTACTTTTGTTGGAGATGTAAGAGGGGACAGCGTATTATAGATACGTGCAAAATGGGATCGTGAATTGCTAACGGCAGACATGTTGTAATTTTCAGTTACTGACATTTTTAAGTTAAAATATATATAGAAAGAGCAATAAATTACGACTGTAAAAGAAACATTTAAACTGTAAATAACTCACCAAATATAACGATGTTCACTTAAAGGAATAAAAGGTACGTTGGGGTTTAATTTCAGTGACCCGTGAGTACTAGTGTAAACTAAGCAACAAGATACGTATGGAAACTCAGGGAAAGCCTGCAGTTAACACGGTCAAATTTATCTTTGATAACAAACTTCCAAGAAGATGCATAGTTGTTTTACACGTAAGTACTTGACCTATGAAATCTAATAGACATCTGAACTCTGTTACGGCACAAGAACAGACACTGTGACGTTCACGTAATGACTGATCGTACTTTTTGACTTCTAGCTCAGTCATCAGACAATTCAGTCAACCAATGACGAATGAGCTCAACCTACAGCGATCTGCACAATAGAGGAGAGTGTCGACTTTGTGCAGGACGACGAGAAGGAAGAAGTGTAGACTACAGTAACGGTGAAAAAAGAATTTAATGATAAAAACAAAGTGAGAAATACATAAGAATGTATTTATATGAGAATCAAACAGAAGTTAACGCACTGCATGTATATGATGTGGATGTACTAATTTAGATGTATTGTTATCCGTGTAAACATCTGGTGGATACAAAGAACAAGTCGCTGAGCAGCCAGATCAATCACAAACGAATTTCAGTTGTAGTGATCATCAGAAAGGCAGGTTCATTCATAGGAATTTTTCTTCTGTACAGTCTGAATAGTTTGAACACTTACGCTATCAGCACTGAGTAGAAATAGTACACTTGGAACCTGTAGCTTCCACAGATTTGTGTTATAAATATCATACTTCTTTCTATTGATTAGTTTAGATACTGAAGTTTTTTATGTATGTAAGTTTTACATAACTATCTATGTGTATCTAGAAGCTAATTATAATAGTGAAAGATGTAAGGGAGTGTATCATTGGATAAGTGAAAAGTTTAGTGAGGATTATGGTACTAACTAGACAACAATATAATATGGAGAACGAAAGGCTAGCTAATACACAAGCAAAAGAAGATACAGGTGTAGCTGCCCATTACCCAGAACTAATCGAGGAGAGGTAGACAGTTTGGCTATTATTTTGCAAAATTTATCGCTTATAGTAACTCTTGTCGAAGCTATCTCAACCAAACAAACAGAGATATCAACCAAACAAACGGTGATGTAGTCTCAAGTCTCTAGTCGCAGGTGTTTCAAGTCAGGTTTCAGAAGTAGTGCAGAAACTAGAAGATCTCTCAGGAGCTAGCTAAACTAAATAAAGCGCAGGAGAGTTTTCCGCAGGTAATATAGATAATAAATCAAGAAATCTCAGATATTTGGTTAAAGGAGGATGACATCGAATCAAACTTTGAACAAAGTGCACAAAATGTAATGGGATTGTGTCAGGTAAGCGAAAAGCTAATAGAAGTTCAATGTACGTAAGCATTTTTTTCGAGGGAAATAAATGCTTGGGCCAGGACAAAGGAAAGACAAGTTATACAGTGCGTGCAGTAAATAAAAGCATATCTGAAGCAGTCGGGAACTTCTCGGGAGGTAATTTACCTGATAAAAGCTTTATAAGCCGCGAACTATAAGAAGTCAAAGGCTGAATCAGCTCAGATTTCTTGCACTGGAAAATACATACATGAGATTCGACGGAGAACACGAGCGGAGCAGTAAAGGAAAGTCTAACTGAGCAACAGAATTGGCCCCACAGTTCGGAAACAACCGAGGAACGGTAACATCAGCTGATCGGCAATAACCGAAAGTTCGTTCAGGGCACACCACGGCCACCAATATTTGCAAGGCAATGTTAATAATGGAAGAAGGTTTAATAAAACACTGACAGTTCCAACTGTTCTTAAAGGATGAAAAGGAAGTAAATCCGAGGTAATGGAATGAGAGACAGAGACCATAGATTCATGCGAAACTTAGGAGCACTTTGACTGTGCATTCCTCGAAAAATATTGGTCCAGGGGAGTACAGGAACGTGTTAAAAAGAAGTGTGCAATTCAGAATCAATTTCGTTTAGGAACTGCACATTATGCTGGTACTTTGAGAAATATCTGAATAAAGCAAGGTGTTGGGACGGTCCACTTCCACAAAGGTAAGTTTTTCGAACGTTGGAATCTAAATTGTCAGTGGATGTAAGAAAAAAACTGGTTAATATTTCACAGGAGAATTTAGATACTCTCTCTAAGGTCTTGATTATATTTGCAACAATGAAATGCGCGTTTTCGGCAGTAAGGAATTGGGCCGACTCCATTTCGAGAGTCGAATGGACCCTTGAGGAGGACGCAAAATTGGGTTTCAAAAAGGGGAAAGTAACATTCAGGATCGATAGAGCTGTAACTTCAATAGATTTAGTAAGAAGAGCTAGTAAACAGGGGAAATATTGAAGAGGAGGAAAGGTATATGACACGTGTACGGCACGCGTTTATCCCATATATTGTTTCTCATCTTCTATTATGGTACTGCAGCCTCGTGTTTTTATTCCATTTACTGGCATCACTAACTTCCTGTCTTACTTGCCCGTGAGCGGCAGCAGCAGCGCCTATCGATAAGTGCACTGTATAAAGGCACATTTGCATGCCGAGCGTGAGTTTCCTCGGAAACGCGAAATATTAATTAAATAAATAATCAGTGACAAATAAATAAAGCCTATGGCACACAACTGCAGCGCTGTGTCGCTGATAAAACAAAAGCACAATTACGTTACTCTTATGTTTGATTAAGAAAGGGAGAGCTCTGGTTGAAGTGGTGCGAGAAGCACGTATTTTATTTTATTGTCTGGCACACTGCCATATTTCATGTTATAGAAGAATACTGCGAGTTGCAACCACACTAGGCACTCGATTCTGTAAAGAATTTATATTTATAAAAGTAAGTAGGATTATGAACTGTAGGCTTATTCATTGAATATATCTGATTTAACTAACTGTGTAACTTTTTTATGTTTAGTAGACAATCACCTCTGTACGACGTATTGGCATGGCTGGCAAATTATTGTAATATTGAGATTTAGATTATGAGTCCGCACCTACCGCAGCAGTCTTTGGAAACGATTTAATTACGAAGTCCGATTATTCAGTTTTATTTCACGGTCAACTACGAGTAACATTGCCTTTACGAAAAAGCCATTGTCAAGCGTCTGACACCGAATAATTAAACGTCCACATTCCAGATAAGCAAATACAATTGCAATCACACTCACCATCATACAGATAGAATAATCAATATCTAAATAACAATATTTTTTTTCATTTTACTTATTTTATATTGGCGACTGCGTGTCGGACTTGTTATTTTGTCATTTGTTACATTGTTCTCTTTGTTTCATGTAAAAAATCAACTTTCTGGACCTGGACGTCAATGTATGAGAGATAACAAAATCTGAAGATATTTTCCAATTCTGAATTTTTGCGGGAAGACGCAATGAAACTTCCAGCAAAATAAGGTAAGACGCAGCATCTTTGCATTGGTAGGCTTGACCAGACGTATAATTCAGTGTATTAGCTTTTCAGTAAATTCTGTAGTGTTTCTTTTCCGCATAACAGTTTCAGTGATAAATTTCATTCTCAGTACTTTTCCCTAAACAATAACGTATGCAACAATACCAATACACGAGTGTACAATATGGCCGACTTCTGTACGATATCATGTAACATGGCTAGCAGCCATTACCAATAATCTCAAATTCAGTTTATATTTTTAAATTAACAGACAGCCATTGTTGCTACGAGCGATTCATGCTCAACTACATTTTATTTTAAAATCAGTGTCAAAAATTTTCTTGAAACATATATCAGGTGTGGCATTGTAATAACTAGAAAACAATACGCAAAAATGGAACAGCAAGGACGTACTATCCAGACGCAATCCGACTCGGACGTGAGACAAGTGTTAGAAAATGACTTTACGACAGCAACCGGTAGTGACGATTCATCAAACATTGACGCGAGTGTTGACGAAAATTTTGACAATAGGCCGTCCACTACAAAAATTTCAAAATCTCAATCAGAGCCCATGTTAATGCATGACGTCACGTCTAATGACGCGGCGGGGGCAGAGACCTTGCAAACGGTAAACATTGCCGACATGTTACAAATGCTAATGAAACAAAACGCCGAAAACATGGCAACCTTAAAGGCACAATTAAAAACACAAAATGACGAAATCAAATCTGATCTCATAGCAATCAAGATAGGTAATGACACTTTATGTAAGCGTGTGGAACTAATAGACGCCACACTGACCAAACAGATGACCGAACTCAGTACTAAATTTTCCCAGCTCAATACGAGACAAGAAAAGACTACAACTGACGTAGCACTTTTACAGACACAAGTAAAAAACCTTAATGTCACGTGTGAAGTTCTTACTGAACAAATTCAAACATATCCTTCAGTACATGACAATCTTGAAAAACGAATTACTGACGTACAGAATAAATTTGACAATGTTGAACAACACCTGACTGACATCTTACAATCAGATGCCACAGCTCATTTTCAAAATATTAATAAAGAATTTCATGATTGGGTTGAGAACAAAGACAAACATTTTGATAGATGCTTACGTGAAAATTTACCAACAATTGTGCACGACTCCGTAGCGCAATACATTACTAATAACAAACAGCCGATCAGTGACGCAGTACAATCCGTCACTGCACCCATGAGACAATTCACCGATCAACTACAGTCTGAATGTGACGAAAATATCAGTCAAAATGTACAGTTCAGAAACCAATATACATTCGAGTATGATACACACATTCCGCACACGACAAATACACAAGAACAAAACACACCACGACTACAACACATACCACGATGTGGAAACACAAACACAAGCTATTATCATGGTAAACCACAGCAACATTGTCGTAATTACTCGCCAGCTGAACATACCAGTAATTACAGTGGAATAAATCCATATCACAATGCGAAGGAAGATGAAAGCTTAATGAAACACAGGCAATTTCAGATTTTTATCCCAGAAAAACGAACCATTCATCCGGTGATTTTTCTTAAATCTTTTAGTAACGCATTTCCACGCACTTGGAGTGACCGGAAAAAGATTTCATATATTGTCGGTTACATCCAAGGCGATGCAGCTGTCTGGGCATACAGTCAAGCTGACGTATGTACCACGTACAGTGAGTTTGAGCGTGCTTTTCTGAACAAATTCTGGTCGCAATCCGTCCAGGAGCGACTCAGAAGACAAATTTTAGAACCTGAAACTTTTAACAGTAAAAATGGTAACTTACGCAGATATTTTGAAAAATACTTGAACATGGGACATTTTTTAGACGAACCAGTCGCAACGCGTGATATACTCCGAGCGTTGAAGGCCAAATTGCCTTTCAACATTAAGGAAAAACTTCTACATATCCCGGATGACGATTCAGATTATTTTTTAACAGCTTTAGATTCGGTTGACATGTTACTTGAAGATCAGCGCTCCGCGCGGCAAAACAGCAGCCACAATGTTTACACTAGTGGTATGCAAAACATGCAGGCTTGCCAACACAATTCTGGCGCGCCCACAGTTGGATACGCGGTACAACAAAAACAGCAAACTCACATGCCGTCTCAGTACGGAAATCAAAATCAACACGCGTATTCCAATGCAAACAATAGTTACAACAGTAATAACATTTCATGCGGCAATCCATACAAAAGGCACCGCGGTAATAACTACAACGGTAACAACGGATACAAAGTAATAACAAAAACACAAACAGAAATAGAAATAATAATAACTACGAGCCAAGACAGCATCAAGCTTGGACTCGTAACGATCAGTACTTTCATTCAAACTCTGCTTTATCACAGCAGCCACCATGTCAAAATTGGAGCATACCTTACGACCGACAGGTAAGTTATAATGCGCAACAGCAACAACAACCGCAAAAGTTTGGAGATCATAATAGGCAATATGTCAGCTCTGGGCTATTCATTACAGCCCTGGATACCGTGCTTGGCGACGATTTAGTTGAGACAGTCACACACTATGTAGATGATATACTGATAGCTACACGATCTTGGAATGAACACGTTGAAACTCTTCAAAGAATTTTAGAAAAATTTGCACAAGCTGGAGTCACAGCCAACCTAAGAAAATCAAAATTTGGTTGCAGTGAGATAAAGTATTTAGGACATATCATTAATTCACAGGGCATACGTCCGGATCCCAGTAAATTAGATGCTATCAGAAACTTTCCTAGCCCTCGAACTAAAAAGCAGTTAAAATCATTCCTTGGGCTATGTTCATTTTTCAGACGTTTTTTGCCACAACCACTTTTGAACAGTAAACATCTGCTAAATCTACTCAGAAAGAATCAAGTTTGGATCTGGTCGGAACAGTGTCAGAATGACTTTAATACAATTAAACATGCTTTAGTGAATGCTAACATATTGAGCCATCCAGATTTCAATTTAGATTTTTGTATGACTTGTGACGCTTCACGTACTGGCTTGGGCTGTTGCTTATTTCAAGTTGTAAAGAATAAAGAGGAGGAACAGATAAGAATTATTGGGTTTGCGAGTCGCACTCTAACTGAATGTGAGCGTACATACTCCACTACTGAGTTAGAAACACTTTCCATAGTATGGGCATTCAAGAAATTCAATTATTATTTATTTGGAAAACATACGGTAATTTACACCGATCACCAGGCCCTGACATTTTTGTTAACTTGTAAACTTGTACATCCTAGACTATCACGATGGGCAGTTACACTTCAGAACTACTCTTTTGAAATTAAGTACATAAGAGGTAAGGACAACACCATTGCAGACACTTTGTCTAGACTTCCACAAGGTATGAATGATACCAACAGTGACTTAGAAAATATAAATGACTACAGGATTCTCTTAATGCAAGACAAGCAGTATCACCAATATTATATTGATATGTGCAGAAACATGGCTGAATTACAAAAATCTGATCCTCACTGGTATAAGATAATAACATTACTGGTAGAAAAACACAATCATCCTTTGACTAAGTATTACAAGTTACACAATGATGTGCTATTTTATCGACGACATCCAAATGCTACTAACTGGTGTGTATGCATTCCCAAAGAGTCTGAACGTAATCTAATTTGGCACACACACTTAGTTTGGGGTCATTATGGGACGAAAAGGTGTTTGGCAAAGCTCAGCACATACTGTTATTTTAGCAATATGAGAAGAAAAATTTACAGGGAACTAAAAACATGTGTCATATGTCAAAAATCAAAACCTCAGAATTTATCCACAAAAACAGATTTACATTCTATTTTACCCAGTAAACCCCTGGAAATTCTGTGTACTGACATCAGTGGACCGCATCCAGCAAGCTCTGGAGGCGTCAAATATATCTTAGCTTTTTACGATATATTTTCTAAACATGTAAAACTTTATGCTTTAAAATCCGCCACTGCAAATGCTATAATACGAAGATTCTCAAGTGATTACCTGACGCACGTGGGAAAACCTAAAGCAATTCTATCAGATAATGCAGCATACTACTCTGGGTACAAATGGAGAAATTTCTTGAAGGACAATAACATTAAAAGTATATTTATTTCGAGGTTTAGTCCACAATGTAACGCGACTGAGAGACTTTTCCGAGAATTAAATCGATTCATGAGGACCTATATTTCATCAAAACATACTAATTGGGTGTCCTACCTAAGTCTTTTCGAAGACGTACACAATAACTTAAATATTTACGATACGAATTACACACCTAACGAGATCATGTTCAATTGCAAACAGAACGATCAGTGGATAGAACCATTACCTAAGTTGTCAGACAAGGAAATCACACCTGAACAGAAAATAAAAGAAGTATTGACTACATTGACATATCACGCACAAATACGAAACAAACATCACAGAAACATAATAAAAAGAAAACAAAAATTCGAGGTAGGAATGCTTGTACTACTTCGTACTCATCATAAATCTGTAGCACTTAAACGACGCAACGCTAAGTGGCGTCTGCTATATGAAGGACCTTATATAATTGTTAACATACCGCATCCTGGTGCGTATCTGTTACAACATCCTAGAACTAACAAAATTATTGGGCTATACGCACACCGAGATCTTAGAGCATTTCATGCTGAATAATGTCAAAGTCATACCCATCAAAATATTGCTAAGCAACTCGAAAAACTCTGTTGTTACAACACAGATAATAAGTAGTATAGAAATTTTCATTTCAGCGGTTCCAGTGACGCAGTTGAAGACAGAAGAACTCTTCTTTCAGCGCGCGCCTCCACCTGAAAGACGGAATATTAAAGTAAAATTTATGATTACGTAGCAGTGGATGACACATTAATTTTTCACGGAACATTTGTTACTGATGGTACCACTGACTTGGTGTGACACCTGACGAACTGACAGACTTCATCTGTGAAGCGATCTTTTACTTTGAGAAATAGATTAGACGCACATCTCTCAACACGAAAAGCATCTATCAGTAGTCAAGGCCACACAGACACTCTACACACACGCACAAAACGCGAGGAATCGAACATTTTCTCTCTCTTACTATTTTGAATATTTATTGAGTAGTGAAAACACCTGGTCTTGCCTACTGATGTAATGAATGTTGTGTCTAACCTATCTTAATTTCAGATGACATCACAAAAAACATCGATAATATCCCTGCAAAACCGCTAAAGAGGATGTAAATATCTGCAATTCATGTAATCAAATGTGACACAATGTAATAATCTATAGCGATGTAATGATGATGTAAACATGTTTATGTGCAACTATATTATGTTTATGCTAAGAAAATATGTGACGTGTGTATGTATAAATACTTATTTTTTTAACTCATGTATAGTGTAACTGTAACTATGTAAAAATTTGAACAAAACGAGTGCCAAAAAGACATTGCATAGTGAACCACTGTTCACGGACATTAACGAACATTACTAACTCTGCAACTACGCGGAAACCTATGTGAAAGAAACTGTTAATGCCATTCATTATGCAGCGTATCTATGTAAACGCGATGAACGATTTCCTTGATTAATAACTACAAACATTTAGGTGAGCTATATTCAGCAAAAAAACTGAAAATGTGAAGTGCATAATTCGTGCATCGTCTAGTGATATTACTACAGTACCCAACTTCAAGATGTTAACTGGATTAAATGGACACAAAGTGCCTGTCCAGAAAACAACACGACGGGTGGAAGAATTTTGGTTGGAACTTCAGGGAATGAAATGTTCTCGAAATGTGACGGACACTCTTACCTGGACTGTCCAAGGATCGACGCCAGCTATGTGCCGTCCCAGGTTCTGCAACCAAGCTTCCACGGAATGTAAAAAACGAACTGCACGTGGACCAATTACTCGACGGGTCACGTCTGATCTGTAATAAGCAATGCTTTTAGTCACAACCAACTGCATCACTACGACTATAATGGAAATGAGAAATGGACACGCTTATGTATTAATCACGTTGTTATACAACGATGTTACTGTGATCAAAAAACTTTACCACGACGATACTAACCTGTAAAAAATTATTGTGCAGCGGATGAATATGAACTGTAATAACGACACGATGTGTATAGGTCAACGCACCTGAAAAATACGGACATTTTTCTTTGAAGTATTTCAAAACAATACTATGTAACTAAGAACATTCAACAATCTAAGTTGTATTGTGTAATAACAAATATTGTAAATTTAAAACTAAGTTACCTGTCATAGAATGTAGTCTTCATATGTAATCTTGGTTGAATATTTTCTTTGTGCAACGACTGAAAAACGCGCGCACACGAACAATATGATCTGCAATACTGTGCCGCGTGATCTAACTGTACGATATGACGGCAGTGCCGCAGTTACACAGACGCTTCTGCGCATGCGCTCACTCTATCTGCCAACATTAGAACTTTTACGGCGCACCCGCGTCATTCAAATTTTGTATATAATGTGTATAATGTGTAATGTAAGTCATGTAAATAGTTGTAGATAACTTAGATTTTCTTGTGCCTTTAGGTGAATTGCTCGCCTGCAGGTGTGTCCTTTCGCCTCGCAATTCAGGGGGCAATATAAAGGCACATTTGCATGCCGAGCGTGAGTTTCCTCGGAAACGCGAAATATTAATTAAATAAATAATCAGTGACAAATAAATAAAGCCTATGGCACACAACTGCAGCGCTGTGTCGCTGATAAAACAAAAGCACAATTACGTTACTCTTATGTTTGATTAAGAAAGGGAGAGCTCTGGTTGAAGTGGTGCGAGAAGCACGTATTTTATTTTATTGTCTGGCACACTGCCATATTTCATGTTATAGAAGAATACTGCGAGTTGCAACCACACTAGGCACTCGATTCTGTAAAGAATTTATATTTATAAAAGTAAGTAGGATTATGAACTGTAGGCTTATTTATTGAATATATCTGATTTAACTAACTGTGTAACTTTTTTATGTTTAGTAGACAATCACCTCTGTACGACGTATTGGCATGGCTGGCAAATTATTGTAATATTGAGATTTAGATTATGAGTCCGCACCTACCGCAGCAGTCTTTGGTAACGATTTAATTACGAAGTCCGATTATTCAGTTTTATTTCACGGTCAACTACGAGTAACATTGCCTTTACGAAAAAGCCATTGTCAAGCGTCTGATACCGAATAATTAAACGTCCACATTCCAGATAAGCAAATACAATTGCAATCACAATCACCATCATACAGATACAATAATTAACATATTTAAAATAACATTTTTTTTATTATTTATTTTATTTATTTTATAACTGTCATACCACATCTGGAGCGACCGATAGTATTTCCGGGTAGCTGTGTGTCTATCAGTGAGTTGGAGACGGACAAGCAGTGCAGTCGCGATGCAGCAGCAGTGAGGTCAGGGACGGAGCGCCGGCAAGGCGCAGATAGCCAGTGCTCGCCGGCCGCTGGCGACGCACATGAACTGTCCCACGGAGGGAGGTTGGAGCGGGACGACCGTTGGTTGGTCGTTCGGTTGGTGGTCTCATCGGCTGACGTATATTGGTCTTTTCCCCGTTTCCGGGCTTGGCACTTGGTAGGATGGCGTGGAGCAGGGAGGACATCTCGGCGGCGCGTGGTTTGTCCAGGCCCGCTGGCAGCCTCTATGCAGTGTCGGAGTGTGCGGTGTTGTTCCCATTGCTACGAGGTTCGTGGCTCACCGATCCTGGACATGATGCTTGAGTTTTGAGGTAATCTACCAGCAAGTCACGACTGCTCACATTGTGACGTTTGGAGTCCGTTGTCGGCTGGTGGGATATTCCCGCGAGCAAGAACGTGTGTTTTCAAGTTAGCAAATTTTAGCCACCCTCCGGTGGAGTTTAACTGTACTTGGTTATTTGAATTTAAGTGCACCAGCGGCATCTTCTGCTTGTGGCCGTTAAGGTTCCGGTTACCTGCCCTGGCCGTTGACGTAAATTCAGGCAGTGTATTCTCCTCATCATGTTGTCGCTGTCCAGCACCGTGTGTAGTTTCACAGCTCAATGTATAATTGGTTGTGAGCGCAAATACCTTCTACGTTGTTCCATTGAACTCCCTGTTGTGCGCTGGTCAGGCGAAGCGGAGGTCAGCTTGTCGGTGGGTCTGCTGACTGTCTGTCGGTTGGGTTGTCGTCGGTTCGACAACGGTTGGGCCGACTGCTTGTCTCACCTAAGCGAGCGTTTGTATTTGAGTTCCAGGCCGACCCTCGGAACTTCCGTGCGCCCTTGGGTGTACTGTCTTTTCTTTTTTGTTCTTGTTGTTTTTACTTGTATGGCTTCCAGCCGATTTTTAGATTAAGGTTGTTTCGCCCTTACGGCGTCAGGTGGTTTCGGACTTCAGCCTAATTTAAGAACTTTATTAAGTAAAGCTTTTGGCATTTTAAAAATTAATATTATTGAGTCTTAAGTGTTGGGCCTTCAGTCGATTTTGAATTTAAGTTGTTTGCTCTTAAAGTATCAGATTCCTTGGGCCTTCAGCCTAATTAAGGAACTGTTTTAAGATAAGGCTTTGCCTTTTAAATTTCTGATTTTGGTTGAGCTTTAAGCTGTTGGTTTTCAGCCGTTTTTAAATTAATGTGGTCTTGCCCTTAAGGCATGAGACTGTACTGCGCATTCAGCCACTAATTAAGTTCCAAAACTAAAGCTGTAAAATTTTCTTGGCTCTTGTAATGTTTGATCAAATAAAAGGTTGTATGTTCGTGTGTAACTGACAGCCGCTTATTTTGGCCCCTTTCCACAACGTAAATTGCCTGCCATGTCCTGCGGTTTAGCAGTGTGCATCAGCATATGTAATATATGGAAGAACATTAAGTATCCGCAAGTGTCAAGTAAATCCTGTTGAAGTAATAACTTTGGCTATGCAAATACATCAAAGGGTGTCTCTATTAGAGCACCTATGCGTCGAACACAAACAACAATTTACGTTGGACAAAAAATGCGTTTGAGGACATACCTACGTGCCTCATTACAGACGGAATAAGAAGTGCAACTTCGGTGTATGGGGCCTTTCGAAATAATTGGAAGTACCAATACTGGAAAGTATTTGCTGGTGTATCCAGGAGCTTCAAGCTTTAATGAGCTGAGTCCCATCAAGACTTGAAGAAATTTTATACTCAGAAGACACCTGGCAAGTAATAGTGAAGTACATGAAAGTAACCGTAAATGAACTGTGATGTCGACAAACACATGAGCGTGTATATATACAATGGGCATGGAAGTGCAACTAACTTATACTGTATGTAAGCGAATAAAAATGTTGGTTGAAAATGGAAATAATTGCTCATTTCAAGAAAACTTATATTATACCTAGTAACGCTAATTGAAAATATTTCATGTATATGTATGTGAATTTTTGGTATATAACTAGTCTATTTATTTCAGATCTGAGCTAATAACGTATTATGGAATAATCCATTTTTTTTAATTTTCAGCAAAATATAGATATTAAGAATTTTACATCATTATAGAGATTCAGACTGTGAGATTATTCACGAAATAACTTTATACGTAACGGTGGCAGAGTAACGAATGGCTCGAGGGATGCAGACTGAATACAATTAAAGTTTATACATAGTGTCATGTATACGAGACTTATGACTCTTTGAGCGTCGTACTAGTACTTCAGAACTTTGGTTCAGAGTGTAATTAATTTATATCAAATGTCATCCATAATTCTCTGACTCGAGGTTTCGGATGTTGTGGTTTAATTAAAGTTTTTTAATCATTAAATCAAGTCTGAAATACGGTATAAATGGTCAAGATGTAATCATTCTCCAAGTGAATACGAAGCAAGAATATCCGCCATGAGGTTCGAATGAAGAAACGTATAGAAAGCGATAAGAACCATAAACGGTGATAGAAAGTAACAACAGAATAGATTCTAATAATTCAGGATGCAAAGTTAAGTAATACTGGAAGTGTGATGCATAGGAGCAGAGAAAGTTACTGCAAGACGACTCGTGAAAATACTGTCCGTAGTGTAGATAAAGTATGGAGAACTGTGATGGACCCAGGACAACACAAAAATATATCCTAGTATAGTACCGTTTACTAGGAAAATGTAAAATACGAAAATGTTAATGGGAGAGGGTAGTCGGAATACTACAACGGGAACGAACAAACCATGCGAACCCGAGAATTTGGGTAGTCATTTGCCAATGATACCTGTTAATCCGTTTATTAGCAACTGTACTGTAGTTCAGTACTAATGGACGCTGCAAAATATTTTGCATTTATTACCAGTGATCGGGGGCGTTCAGTCATCCCCGTTCCGAAAGGTTCTGCCAACTCTTCCATCTGAGGTCCGTACCCAAACCTGTTCAAACCGACCTCCAATCAACTGCTCCCGGCCGCACCTACTTCACCGTTGAAAAGTTTAAATAAATAGGGAATTTGCACCCACCAGAGATTGTGACAAGTACTGAAAAGAACTTAGATTATGTATATAATAATGTATAACTCTACATCTATGATTCCAGTGCTTGCGTACAGTACTTTCCTATTAGCGAGACTAATCACAATGTTTTATTGCAATCCACAATACTTGTTACAACAGTGTTTAAGTCACAAGTGAATTGTTAACTTTTAACTAAGGCGGACGAGACTATTTACGACGCTTTACAGGACTTTCCTTTGGAAACAGCTCCCGAAGTTTCAATGTAACCAGTCACTGGCCGAACTAGCAGCTCTGAGAACTGATACAGTCTTCGTAAAAAAAGACGAATAGGAGATTAATGAAGTAAGGTATTCTATGAACAATGGTCTAAAGAACGCTCCATGCGCAAAACAACTTCACAGATGTGTGTATGACTCACTTAAACTAAACGGTTAGATTTGTCTCGGAAAATCGTTGAGAACATGCAACTTACACGGTGAAATTCATCTTTGAAAATAAATTTCTAAGAGTAATAATTATTATTCTACACGTGACTCCGAAATCCAATGAACAACTGAGCTCTTTTCCTGCACACAAACAGACGCCGCGAAAATTAAATAAATACTCATCGAATTTGTTGAGTTCTCGTTAAATCATCAGACAATTCAGTCAACCAACAAAGAATGAGTTCACCCTACACTGACCTGAAAAACGTAATGAATCACTGCTATCCAAGATGAAATTAATAATGTAATAGGCACATAGAGTAACTTCCTAGTTACTTCCAC
This sequence comes from Schistocerca serialis cubense, assembly GCF_023864345.2. NCBI lineage: Eukaryota > Metazoa > Arthropoda > Insecta > Orthoptera > Acrididae > Schistocerca > Schistocerca serialis. The sequence goes on from NC_064641.1 coordinate 523,306,230, forward strand.
TAAGTATTACTAAAAGCTGGTGATGTTTAAAAGATGCCATTTTGTGTGGCTATGGACGTCAAAACTAAAAAAACAACCGTACTCATTATAACTTTGGAATGGAATTTTATTCCACTTTTTATGTGTATAGCCATTTCTCCTGATACCATGCCTACAGTAGTTTGATACTGCCTGTTATCCCTTTAGGTCCACCTGTCAAATATGACTTCCAAATGATGTTTCATTGCACATAATACAGCTGTAGTACTGCCGTTCGATTTTTCAATTCCCTTCAGTTTCAAAAGAATTTCGTCTTTTGTATGTATCATGCTTGTTATGTTTTCATGAAAAAATCCTACTTTATTTCGATAAGGTGTTCCACTGAATTAAGAATGGGCAAAATTTTGCTTCAGTAAAGATTCCATTGTAGTTTCTGCACAGCTTCCTTCGGTCGATGCAACGGAATAGCTTTGTTTCTACAGTGAGACAAACATATAAGAATCTCGTACTGTATTGCTTAGTGTGTTTTGAATCGGTCTAACTTTGTGTAAAGACTTACCGACTCATATTGTCATGGAACCTTTCTGTACTGAACAATAAATTATCATTCAAACTGTGACATCAAAAAGTTTAATATTCCCCATCATTCGGTCAGATTTTTGAGTTTCTAGGATTTTTATTTCGAGGAGCTACAGGTTTATTTTGGACAATTATACAAATATGTAGAGAAACGTTTTAGTCATTTATAGGAATGTAGCTATTTCAGAAATAATTTTGAACGTAAAAAGCTTTGAAACTTGTTTTAATTAATTTAGTGTTTTACAGATTAAGCAATGAAAGAAGAAAAATAACGAGGTAAATATTTCGTGATTAAATTAATAGCACACTCTGATAAAATTTTCAGTGAAGGATAGAGAAGTTACTTAAATTTTTCATTTTCAAAATTCCTATAAGCCTGCAACATCAGGGAAATAATAGATCTTAGTTATGTGTTTTGATTTAATGAACATTGTCTCAGGAAATGCTCCATTCTGTCGAATGATTTGGGTTTCGTGTTCATTCAGCACATTTTGAAGGATAAATGGAGATGGAAATTTACTGAAACAACCCGCAAAATAAACTGTTATATTCTGCAGGAATGCTGTTCCTTTATTTAAGAAGGGAAACGCTATCTATTGCAGCTTATGACATATCTTTTCTGCAAGAAGAGGTAAATCCCCGAAGCGAGAGAGAAAGAATGAAATGAAAATTAAGGACTTTCTTCAGGACTATAGATGCTTCTTTGCAGTACGATGCAAAACAATTTTACATTCTCGCATATCGTTAAGGCGTTTTTTCCGTTATTTTACGTAATGGCATAAATTTCCTTTGTTAATTACAAGGCTGTGTAGGAGGAGAAATCACGGAAAACCGCCAAATTTCAACACTCTCTGAAGAAAACCATACAAAACTAGACCCTAGAATATACTGCAAAATTATCCACTTATAAAGGCTAGTCACTTCGCAGTATACCGTATAATGCAAGATTCTCTAATTTTGTCTCCATAGCTAGCCACGATTCTGTTGTCTGCAACATCATGTTTGCGTGAACAGTGGCAATCTCTGCCAATAAACTGCAACTCTGCTCCAGTAATGCTGTCAGCAGAGCAGGTGAAGTAAAGTAATGTATCAAGCCCATATTATATTTCTTAAGATATAAAACTCGAAAGTGTTCGGACGTGTCAGAAAGGGATAGCACATCATTTTCAGGTATAAATTGGAACACTTTCCAAGTGTTTCACAATGTAATACATTATTCCACATGCTTCAAGTTTTTCAGTACTCGTTTTTCGTTATTATTGTATCTGTTAATTTTTGTAGACTACTTCCTGCCATTCGTGTGAGGGTACATCTGAGCTTTTGACATACCATACAGATCAGTTGGACTGGCCAGTAATGAGATCGTCCCCCAACTGCTCACATGTATTTCATACAGGGTGTTGTGCAACGGATAATAAACAAGGCAGGTGTGGCTCTAGAAAATGTGAGACATGAGTGTTATACCCCACAAAAGACGTACAACAGGATGATCACCTAAATACTTAATGAAACGATGGTCTGCTTTAATATGAGAATGAAGAAGTAATCATTACAGCATCTATTTGATCTGAAGAAATACAGGCAAGACGAACAGTTCTAATGTAACACCTGTTTGTTCCAGGAAAGTTTAGGGACAAAAGGGCAATATATGAATGAGATAGAAGAAGACAAATCCGTGGTAGGCACAAAGTAATTCCAGAAATACACCAGAAGAACGAAAAATTAAGACATGCAAGTAACATCACTGATAGAGTCATGACTTAACCTTTAGTCAATAGAGAAAAGCAAAAAATTCATTAGCATATTCCGGTACTATAATTTTGTTACCTGCTGGGTTCTGCTGTTGGCCTCATTGTCTTCTTTTGAAATGTATGATGTTCTCGAGTAATTTCTTTCTGGAGAAATCAGAACTTCTCCGGATTTTAAATGTTCGTTATGACACTAACTACAAAATGAAAGGTTTTGACACATTTAACACGGATATTCTCAAACGCTTGACTCGAATGATTGATAGAATTTACAAACATAAACTTCCAAACTTTAACTACATACAAAACATGACTACACTTTACAACACCTACAACAAAACTTGAGTGTTTCTTGTGGTTACTAAAATCCAACTGCCTTCTTACAACTCTTCTCACGAAATGCAGCAAAGAACAGAGACTACATTTGAAGCAAAGAATTTTAAATGATTTATATCGCTGTGAAAGCCATTGTTTCGAGTAAATGATGCATACTTAGCAAAACGTAGTTAAGATAAACTTATATATTTTCATCTTCAAACTTCAAGATCATGACAATTACTCAAAATATAAAGAGTAAAGCATGAAACAATGCATTTTAGTAAATACATGTTTTACATGAAGGTTTTTACATACAAACGAAAATATCGGTAGCCAACGGCATCAGTGGGTTTAAAACGTGTATCAGGCTTGATTGCGTCACAGCCACCATGACAAGTTTTACTCAATCGATCCTCAAATTGACTGAAGGCCGCAAGGCCACCTTATTTGAGTTTACACTTGTTAGAGTACTTTGTGGTTGTGTGGGGAAGCGAGAGGAGAGTACATGGGTTCTACCACAGAACGACACCTGAGCCGGAGTTCAAAAAAAAAACAAAAAATCAGAAACATAAGACCACGTAATTAGACTACTGAATAGCGAATGAAATACTAACTGTTACTAGTTTTTTCGGCTTTCGACTCATGCTTGTATATAAGCCCCCAGCACGAAGTACGCTCTCCATAGTTAATCGGTTTAACAACAGTGGTTTGCTCGAAAGTGATTTATATTACCGTTCCTCCAGTAAACGAAGACACTATTTAAACCAATACAATTACACTGAGTGATGCGACAACGTCATTTGAGCGTCAAGTAAAAATCCATTATGTGCTCATACACCATGGTATACGAGAGTTCCTCATTAAAAGTTCCTGGAAGTTCCTGACTAAAATTCAGGATGATTAAATCAACGGTAATTGGCTTTCAAGCACAGTTCTCCACTTCCTGTGATAGATTTTGTTCGCTGATCACTTTACAAAGGTAATTATGTGTCCACCTTGCGGTCAATCGCTTCGTGTGCCCCTAATGACGGAAATTCTGCGCTGCTGTCAGCAACAGAATACGGGTGGAGTCATCAGCCGTCAGGCCACCCTAACTGCATTATTCATTTTTCATAATATCCCGGCCGCCCACTGCCCGGCCTTGCCGGCCTAGGAAAGATAAAAGGCTGCAAGCTAATGAATCGGCGCCCACACACTGCCAGGCTTTGATCGCCAATTTCAATATCCACACAGAGCAGCGACTGGACCTAGATGCGCTCCAACAGTCACGCTAATAACGGCCTGCCTTTCCTCGGATGCTGTATTATCTCAGTTTTCACCGTAACAGATTACTTACTCATCAACGAAAACATAAAAAATGTATGTCATTTTGGAGGGTATCTCCAGAGTAGGGTAAGGAGAATTCTGCATTTACCTTTGTCAGTGGGAATGAAATGTTAAAAATTCGGTTCCTGGAAATCCACTACAAACATTGCAGGAGCAGGAGGTCATTGAAGCCGATAGGGCAGAGTCGTGCAGTATCGGCCGGCTTACGGTACCGGCAGCTACTAGGATGTCCCATTCCGTCTGCAAATGTCGGAACCGTACAGTAAGCAGAAGCAAGCTTGTCTATCCGTGAACACTGGAGTCAGAAATCTTCTTCCCATCTTCAGTGCTCTGCTCCAAGTGCATGATAGCATTGCTGTAGTTGTTAGCGCAGGAAATGTATTTTGAGACCTGTGGTACCCATTTTTAAGATAACTGATCAATTTCGTTGCTGTATTTCACGTATCTACGTTATGTAAGTTATGACATATAATAAACGTTTCATAATTATTTCTATAAAAGACCATACTATATGAGTATTCCCACTGCGGGTTTGTCGTGCAGTACCGGCCACCCGGCCGGCCGGTGTGGCCGTGCGGTTCTATGCGCTTCAGTCTGGAACCGCGTGACCGCTACGGTCGCAGGTTCGAATCCTGTCTCGGGCATGGATATGTGTGATGTCCTTAGGTTAGTTACGTTTAAGTAGTACTAAGTTCTAGGGGACTGATGGCCTCAGATGTTAAGTCCCATAGAGCTCAGAGCCATTTGGACCATTTTTGAACCGGCCCGTAGTAATTGGAATTTTCAAATTATAGTTTATACTTCTTTGCTTCTATTTACATTGAAATGGCGAAATACGAGAGAAAAGTAAGAGGAAAATATAATAAAGGGTGCATGAAAAGATCTGCCGGATTGGTTAACTCTAAAAAATGACCACGAGGGAGGCAACTAAAGCCCTTTCAACAATTCAAAAAGAGAAAGAAAACCAAAGAGAAGAGGTTAAAATCAGAAAAAATTAAACAGCAAAATAAGTTGAAGAAAGCTGAACATAACTCGGGTATTAGAAAGTAAAATCATGACGCAAATGGTAACCATGCAAAGCCAATTAAAAGAGATGAAAAAAATCTGGAATTTACTGAAAATGATGGATCAACAGAAGAGACTGAGAAGTGCATTGTGTGTTTGGAACCATTTAAAGAAGGCTGTGTGCTGTATAAAATATGCAGAACCTCGGAACATTTTGGATGTTTGGATCACGACAATACTTCGTATTTTATTTGTGATATTCCCCCCATGAACCATGGACCTTGCCGTTGGTGGGGAGTCTTGTGTGCCTCAGCGATACAGATAGTCGTATTGTAGATGCAACCACGACGGAGGGGAATCTGTTGGGAGGCCAGACAAACGTGTGGTTCCTGGAGAGGGGCAGCAGCCTCTTCATTAGTTTTAGGGGCAACAGTGTGGATGCTTAACTGATCTGGCCTTGAGACATTAACCAAAACGGCCTTGCCGCGCTGATACTGCGAACGGCTGAGAGCAAGGGGAAAATATAGCGGTAATTTTTCCGGAAGTCATGCATCTCTTCTGTATGGTTGAATGCTGAGGTCGTCCCCTTGGGTAAAATAGTTTGGTGGTAATATAGTCCCCCATTCGGATCTCTGGTGGGGGACTACTCAGAAGAATGTCGTTCTCAGGAGAAACAAAACTGGCGTTTTGCGGATAGGAGTGTGGATCATTACATCCCTTAATTCGACCGGTATGTTAGAAAATATAAAAATAGAGTGGATAGGTTAAAGTTAGTATAGTGGGAATAGTGAAGTTCGGTGGCAGGATGAACAGGTCTTATGGTCTAGTGAATATAGGGCTATTAATACAAAATCAAACAGGGGACTGCTCAAATGAATGTTGTTATCAGAAGAAACAAAACTGGCGTTTTGCGTATAGGGGTGTGGATCATTAGATCCCTTAATCGGACTGGTAGATTAGAAAATTTAAAAAGGAAATGAATAAGATAAAGTTAGTATAGTGGGAGATAGTGAAATGTGTGTGTGTGTGAATTCCTGAGGGACCATACTGCTGAGATCATCGGTCCCTAGACTTACACACCACTCAAACTATCTTTAACTTATGCTAAGAACAACATACACACCCATGCCCGAGGGAGTACTCGAACTTCCGGCTGGAGGGGCAGCGCAGTCCGTGATATGGCGCCTCTAACCACGCGGCCACTCCGCGCGGCGGGAGGTAGTGAAGTTCGGTGGCAGGAGGAAGAGGTCTTCAGGTCTGGTGAATATAGGGTTGTTAATACAAAATCAAATAGGGGTAATGTAGGAATGGGTTTAATAACGAATAAAAAAATATAGCGTAGTGAATGCATTATTTTAGCCAAGGTAGACAGGAAGCCCACTCCCACCACAGTAGTACAAGTTTATATGCCAAATAGTTGCGCAGATGAAGAGTGTGAACTAATGTATGATGAGATAAAAGAAATTATTCAGGTAGTTAAAATTATTTAACAGTCAGGGGACACTGGAATTCGACAGTAGGAAAAGAAAGAGAAGGAAAAATAGCAGGTGAATATGGTCTGCGGGAAAGGAACGAAAGAGGAAGCCGCCCGGTAGAATATTCCACACAGCATAATTTAATCACCGCTAACAGTTGATTTAAGAATGATGAAAGAAGGGTGTATGCGTGAAAGAGACATGGAGACACCGTAAGATTTCAGATTGCTTATATAATCTTCAATAAAAACAATACCAATCGCTGTTTTATAGGTTTATTTCTAGTCTTGAAGATGACGTAGTGTAATGTCGGAGCCGTTTACCTCGAAATAAACCTATACAACGGCGATTGGTATTGTTTTTATGAGCATTGAACAGCCATAGTCCCATACTCCACAAGAAGATGGAGCTGCATTCAATGATTATATAATGGTAAGACAGAGGTTTCGGAAGCAGATTTTAAATTGTAAAACATTACCAGGGGCAGATGTAGACGCTCACCACAATTTATTGCAGATTAAAACTGAGGAAACTGCTGAATGGTAGGAATGTGAGGAGATGGGACCCGGTTAAACTGATAGAAACAGAGGTTGTAGTGGATTTCTGAGGGAGCATTAGGGGACGATTGACAAGAACTGGGGAAAATAATACAGTAAATAAATAATGGGCAGCTTTGAGAGATAAAACAGAGAATGCAGCAGAGGATCAGGCAGGGAAAAAGACAAGGACTAAGAGGAAGCCGTGGTCAACACAAGAGATTCTGAATTTAATAAATGACAGCAGAAAATATAAAAATGCAGTAAATGAGTTAGGTGAAAGGGAATGCAAAAGTCTAAAAACTGAGATCTACAGGAAGTGCCAGATGGCTAAGCAGGAATGGCTAGAAAACAAATGTAATGATGCTGAGACGTATATTACTAGTGGTAAGATAAATGCTGACTACAGGAAAGTTAAAGAGACCTTTGCAGAAAAGGGAACCGCGTGTATGAATATCAAGATCTCAGATGGGAAACCAGTCCTAAGCAAAAAAGGGAAATCATGAAGGTGGAAGGAGTACGCAGAGGGTGTATACCAGGGAGATATACTAGAGGGCAATATTAAGAAAATGGAACAGGTCTAGATGAAGCTGAGAAGAGAGATATGACACTGCGTGAAGAATGTGACAAAACACTGAAAGACTTAAGTCGAAACAAGGCCCTGCGAGTAGACAACTTTCTGTTACAGTTACTGATAGCCTTGGGAGAGGCAGCCATGATACAAATCTTCCACCTGGTGAGCAAGATGTATGAGACAGGTCAAATACTCTCAGACTTCAAGAAGAATATGGTACTTCCAATTCCAAAGAAATCAGGTGCTGTCAGGTGAGAAAGTTACAGAGTTATCAGTTTAATAAATCACGGTTGGAAAATACTGACACGAATCCTTTACAGAAGAATGGAAGAAGTGGTAGAAGCCGAGCTGTTTGTGGTCCAGAGAAATGTATGAACACGCGGGGCAATACTAATCCTATGACTTCTCGTAGGAGATAGGTTAAGGAAAGGCGAACCTATGTTCATAGGATTTGTAGACTTCGGAAATGGCTTTGACAATGTTGACTGGAATCCTCTCTTTCAAATTCTAAAGGTGTGCAAGGTAAAATACGGACAGGAAGTGGAAGGCTATTTAGAATTTTTACAGAAACTAGATGGCAGTTATGAAAGTCGAGGGGCACGAAAGGAAAGCAGTGGTTGATAATGGAGTAAGACAAAGTTGTAGCCTATCCCCGCTGCTATTCAATGTGTATATTGAGCAAGCGCTATAGGTAAGAAAAGAAAATTTTGGAGCAGGAGTTACAGTTCAAAGAGAAGAAATTATAACTTTGAGGTTTGCCGATCACTTTTCAGTTCTGTCAGACAGCGAAGGACTTGGAAGAGCAGTTGAAGGGAACGGACAATTTCTTGAAAGGAGGATATAAGATGAGCATCAACAAAAGCAAAATGAGGATAATGGGACGTGGTCGAATGAAAGGTGATGCTGAGGGAATTAGATTAGGAAATGAGATAAAGTAGTAGATGAGTTTTGCTATTTGGGCAGTAAAATAACTGATGGTCGAAGTAGAGGAGACAGAAAATGTAGACTGGAAAAGGCAAGAAAAGCGTTTCCGAAGAAAAGGAATTTGTTAACATCGAGTATGGATTTAAGTGTCAGGAAGTCTTTCCTGAAAGTATTTGTATGGAGGGTAGCCATGTACGGAAGAGAAACATGGACGATAAACAGTTTAGACAAGAAGAGAATAGAAGCAATATAAATGTAGTGCTACAGAAGAGTGCTGAACGTTAGACAGGTAGATCAGGTAATTAATGAGGATGTACTGAATGGAATTGGGGAGAAAAAAATTTGTGGAACAACCTGGCTAGAAGAAGGGATCGAGGCATCACGAAATCACCAAATTAGTACTGGAGGGACGCCAGGGTGGTAAAAATCGTAGAGGGTGACTAAGAGACGAATACAGTAAGGAGGTTCAGAGAGTTGTAGGTTGTAATAGTTACTCGAAGATGAAGAGGTCTGAACGGGATAGAGTAGCGTGGAAAGCTGCACAAACCAGGCTTCGGACTGAAGATCACTACTACAACAACATTTGCTGTCTCTGTACAACATTGGGCTAAACACTGGTCAAGTGAGCTAAATAGTAAGACATTCCCATAATTATGTGTCCTGTTATTATTCAATGAGTATAACTGCAGAGTATTATTAACAATCGTTTTTATTACAGAAAAGACTGTGGCCTATAATGCCAGACACTTTCTACAAGCCTTGTAATTGTTGCTCTTTTAGTTTCGGTTTAATTACGTACTATAAACAGAAAGAAAATCTTTATGCTATTATGTTTTTAGAGTATGTCTTGAGAAAATAGTGTTCTATATTGCCCTTAAACACCACAGTTAAACAATGAAGCCAAAAATTAAGACGGTAGAAATTGCACGACTCTCCCCTAGACTTTGTTTTCTGGTTTCCTAGTGCATCGGCTGTTATTCTCGCTTTCTGTAACCAGGTGTAAATCCAAGCAGTCAATTCTGCACTAGTTATTCACTTACTTGTTTTGAAGAGCCAGGAACAGTCCGTTCTGAGCCTAGTAGGCGTCAGACAGACTCCTACTGTCATCTGGTACGCACCTGGAATGCGGGAAGTTACTTATTCAACTTCTTCTGCGTTTTTCTTAAATTTCCTGCATGTTTGTATTCCATTTAAGAGGTTGATTCTCGAGTAACTATATAGTGTTGTCAGGCAGTATGTAATGCAAATTTCATTTCCTATGAGCGGCAGATTTACCGCTCATAAGGCGTCAGCCTCCACTTGTGACACCTCATGAGGTCAGGAAGTTGCTTATTTGGGATTTAGTCTGCGCTTTGCTTTTATTGTCAGTTCTTAAGTTTGTAATACTGAGATGGGTGGGATGCTGTGTACGGGCGCAGCTGAACGGGGTTTTGGCTACGGTCAGTGGACTTCATGCTGCTGGCTCGGCATGTGGCGGTGGCCGAGAATCCGGGGCCTGGTATGAGACACTTCAGTTTTCGCTTGTTTTACCCACGATCTCTGCTGCCGAAGCACCTCCCAGTGAATCGGACGTGGTGGATCCACCCTCACAGGATGAGTGGTATGTGGCTGGTAATGCTTTCGCGTCGCTCGACGTGGAGTACCATTGTGGAGGATGGTCTTCAGATCTCTTTGTGAATGAACAAGTCGACAGGTTTGAGAAAACACACGGAGGGAGCGGTTTACTAGTTACTGGGTGTTCCTACGTCAGGCGACTTCTGACGCCTTTTAGATGGAAAGCGTTCAGGGCCGGAAAGCAAGCGAATGTGCATTCGGTATGTCTGCCAGGGGGCCTCATCCGAGATGTGGACGAGGCCTTGTTTGCTGTGATCGAGAGTGGAGGATGTAGTCATTGTGTGGTTGTGGCTTACGTAGGCACAGACGATGCCTGTTACATGGGTCCTGTGACCATTCCCAGTTCATACAGTCGGCTGTCGGAGGCGGTGAAGGCTGATGGGCTCGCACGCAGGGTGCTAGCATTTGCTGCATAGTTCCCAGAGTCGATCGCGATCCTTTGCCTTATAGCTGTGTGAAGGGTGTCATCCAAAGCGTTGTCGACGCTTTTACAGTCTTGGCTGCAGATTTCTGGACATGTGTTATCAGGGTTAGAACTGTAGAGCCCCCTTGATAGGTCAGGGATGCACTACACAAAGAAAGCAGCAACTCAGGTAGCAGAGAGTTTGTGGAGTGCACATGGCGGTTTCTTAGGCTAGGCGGTAGGTTGAGTTACTGTAATGAACTGTCGCCAGACGACTTACAGGTAGTGAAATCAGACCATGTTCAGAGTAAAGTCATTTCGATTGTTACTATTCTATCAGTAGACTGTCGAAGTATCCGTAACAAACTTCCCAAATATACTGCTCTCCAGGAAACTTTTCGCTCTCAAATCATTCTTGTGAGCGAGAGCTAGCTTAAACTCGGAGTGAAAAGCTCTGAGATATTTGGTGATTCATGGAAGGTGTATCTGAAAATCATATTATTCTCCATAGAAGGGAGTGCGTTCATTGCAGTTGTCAAAAGCATTGTCTCTTGAGGTCAAATTTAAGTGTGATAGCGAATTTATCGGGTCACGTAGAACAGGTCTTGGTTAAATAAAATTAATTTGTCTATGTTTTTACAGGATACTCAAATCCGCTGCGACGATTTTAGTCGTTAACAGAAAGTTGATTGTCAGTAGTGCGACATTACTCAGACCATTTATGGGACATTAACCTACCGACTGTAATAGACTAACGGTAAGGCATCGTTGATTCATTGCAGGGGATACAGACAGTCTTGCGAAGTTCTTATGAACATGTTTTCCGAAAACTGTCTTGAGCAGGTAATTCGCCAGCCCTCTCCCAATGGAAATATTTTGGATCTCGTAGCTACAAGCAATCCTGACCTACTCGACAGCATCAGTATGCGGACAGGTATTAGTGGCCATGACATTATCATAGCGACTTGGGTTACTAACGTTAATAAATAAATCGAGAAAGCTATGAGAGTATTTCTGCTAGAATGAGCCATAGACAGTTGTTGGAATCCCACTCACATAATTAACTGACATAATTTAATTCCTATACTACGGGCAATCAAAAGATAATGGGCAAATGACGACAGGAAAACGTTGATAGATACTCATGCGTCTGTAAGAAGATCAGTATAAGAAGTTTACAACAACTACCACCGATATACGTTAGCCCTAGATCTTGCCCAGAACCCAAGAAATTGTGGTCCTACTTGAAATCACCAAATGGTTCTAAGACTTCCATCCAGTCACTCGTTGACCAGTTTGTGACGGTAGAGGGTAGCAAAAGTGAAGCAAAAGTTTTAGATTATGAATTTAGGAAGTTATTCACGGAGGAGAATCGCAAAAACATACTGTTATTTGACTATCGCACAGACTCCTGTATAGAGGACATGGTTTAAAGTAACTACTGAAAGACATGAAAGCAAGTAGGTCGCCAGGTCCTGTTCGGTCTTACAGCATTGGCTCTTGCTTAACTCGCTTTTACTGCGAATCTCTCCCCTAGCGCAAAGTCTCAAGCTACTGGAGAAATCTCATGTAATTGCTGTATGTAAGGAGGTATAAGAACGGACCCACAAAGTTACATACAATTATCGTTAAGATCGTGTGGCTGCAGAATCCTTGAACATATTACGCGTTTGAATATATAAAATTTCTTTTGAGAGGGAAAAGTTTCTGTCCAGATATAACGATTTTTCGATGTATTTCTTGGTCAAAACTCAACTTTCCCTTTTCTCACATCAGCTCTTGCGAACCATGGATGAAGGGCAAAAGGCGGATTCCACTTTCCTACATTTGTGCGAATTATGTGTCACGATGCCACAGTGCTGACTATTACGAAGTTACGTGCATACGGAATAGGTCCCCAAGTATGTGAGCGTCTCGAAGACTTCTTAAGTAACAGAACCCGACATGTTGTCCTCGACTGCGCGTGTTCTTCAGAGACACTGATATCGTTAGGAGTGCCTCAGGAAAAGTGATAGGACCGCTCTTGTTTTCTATATACGTAAATGGTCTGGCGGTGAGCAGTCCTGTTCACTGATGATGCTGTGTTGAATGAGAAGATGTAGTCGTTGATTATCTGTAGGTGGATACAAGATGACAAACTACATTTATAATTGGTGTGATGATTCGTAGCTAGTTTTAAATATAGGGAAGTGTAAGTTAGTGTAGATGAGCAGGGAAAAGAAACGTATAATGTCTCATTACAGCATTATTAGCGTGCTCCTTAATAGTCACGTCCATTAAATATCTATGAGTAACGCTGTGAAGCAATATGAAATGAAATGAACATGTAAGGATTGTAGTAGGGAAAGCGAGTGGTTGCCTTCGGTTTACTGAGAGAATTTCAGGGAAGTGTGGCTCATCTGTAAAGGAGACTCCATATAAACCACTAGTGCAACCCTTTGTTTAGCATTCTAGGGTTAGGGATCCGCATCAGGTCGGGTTCAAGGAAGACATCGAAGCAATTCAGAGGCGGGGGTGCTAGATTTCTGACCGGTAGGTTAGAAGAACACGCAGTTATTACGGAGATACTCCGGGAACACAAATGGTAATCACTGGAGGGAAGGTGACGATCTTTACGAGGAGCATTATTGAAAAAAAAATTTAGATCCACCACCTGAGACTGACTGCAGAACGAATCCACTGCAGCCAGCACACATTTCTCGTCAGGACCATTCAGATAAGATTAGGGCTCTTACGCAGACATAGCCGCTTTCCTCTGCGCTATTGGCCAGTGAAACAAGAGAATCAATGTCTACTCCGCGCACCATACGGTGGCTAGCGTCGTATATAAGTGGATGTACACGGAAATATACTTCACGGCAACGTGGCTGAAGGTTACAGTAGTAGTCTGTGTACATCCACTACACTAGGCCCTTAACCACTTGATAATAGACTTGATGACTGAAGCCGACCCTGGTGTCAGAAAGTGAAATTGTAAATCGTGTTATTTGTTTCGAAGGCAAAATCATATCTTTCTGACTTCCACTTAAAATCCTCAGTACAATAACCGAAATCTGACACGAAGGGATGAACTCCATGTCATATTTCTTAAGTCCTAAGACCGATTCGAGTCAAAGATGTGATTTAAATTCTTGGGGTAATTTATGTTTGTCATATAAACCAGCCAGACACGCAAGTGAGGTGTTTTTAGAAGTCTGAATGGTAAACAAAACTGCTACCTATTGAAAGATATGGTACAAATAGCTCATGTGTTAATACTTTTGTAGCAGTACGCTTAGGGAAAAATTGATGCACATTATCGGGAGGGTATGTGATGTACATTTAAACATACTATATGAAAAGGAATGTAAAAGTGATGAATTTTTAGGATAAAGGAAATGGGTTGCAGAGTTTAGAGCATAAAAATTTACACTGGCAAAGCCAAAGAGGGCATTTATGGCCAAAAGAAAACAAGAAGTATCAAACACAGCACTTATGTCTCAATGAGACTGGCAAGGCACGTAAGTTCGGAAAGCTATTCCTGAGACTGTACGTATTGATCATGGGATTGTGTCGAAGTAAATGGTGGACTGTGAGAGAAACGGAAAGGAGTCTTTGAGGTCAGATACTGCAGAAGGACACTGAAAATTTGATAGGCTGATGAGGAACGAGGATGTTCTCCCCATTATCGATGAGGGATCACATAGTGGAAAACACTGACAAGAGGAAGAGACAAGATGATGGAACTTGTGTAAGGCGTTGTGGAATAGCTTTCGTGGTACTGGAGGGAGTTTCAGCCGGTAAAAACAGATACTGAGATACGTGCAACAAAGAGCGTTAGTGCTACTCAGAGATGATGAGTTTGGCATAGGTGTCGAAGCTGTAGCGGGCCTTATGAAATCAAAAGACTGTTGATGAAAAAAAGTTACTATCAATTGTTGATGAGCCACATAAAAGCCTAAATTATGTACATCGCATACGATCTATAACCGAAGAGTCTGAAATTACTTATTAATATTTTTTATGTCCATCCTTCTGAGTGGAGGCATGGGGGGACCACGGCCGTTCATTGATTGTAAAAAAATTAAACACCTACACCCATTGGTTGGAGATGACTTCACAGTTACAGACAGTCTGCGTAAACCAGTTATGTCGACCACTGATGCAGCTTATACATCGATCGTGATAACCCCTTCAGCATCAACTAAGGCCTGAAGATGCACTGAAGCGCCGAAACTGGTAGCTACACAACACATAACATCGTAAGAACGGCTGAAAGTGTTCCATTTTCTCACCCCATCGTATTAATGGTCGTAACAGAATATTAAGATTTTTGTTAACATGACCAGTTTCTTATAGTCACAACTTCGGCAACTCTCCAAAGTAGCAGCTGGCAGTCTCAATGCACGTTTTATAACAGCGTACAAATTTTAGGTAGTCAAAAATATACGTCTCCTCAGCCAGACTGGCAATTACGTTACCATCATCCAGTTCTTCGTCAGTTCCTACTGGAGTTTAATTCACCAACTTGCGCATGTAACAACATAGGAAAAAGTACACCAAGGACACAGCAAACACTACCGTGCGTGATTTTCCAAGATAACTCCACCACTATCAATACAGAGACACCGCTTGCAATCACTTGCCTCAAATGCACTAAACATTCGAGACTAGCTTAAAATATACATTTCCTACCGTTATTCTCTGATCTCAAAGTGCTCAGTTTTGAATAATCTGTAGTCTGTATAATTTTGTCTTCGAAGAACATTTCTTAACTCATTCATAGTTCGTATATGTACAACGTAAGGCAGATTGCTAGACGAATTTGTTACCTATATTCTTAGAAGCACTAATGTGATGAGAGAAGTGTAATGTGAATTAACGCCACCAACTTTAATCAGTTTTGATGATACAGATTGTCGTTAGGGTTACAGGACGTTATTAAGTATTAGCGGATTATAAAGAACATTTTTTGAACGCGTACTGACGTAACATTATTCAATCACATCAGACGACTTGTTTGAAAAAGCATTGCCACCCGAGGGGATATTTTTTCACGCGAATGGATTCCATCGCTCAGTTCCGGAGGCTGACAACGTGTATTACTCTCTCAGATGGATATACACATGACATTAAAGCCGGGTACGTTTCTGTGATGCATTCGTATGCCAGGATTATTTCTCGTAAACAAAAATTAATTTCTAATACAGTTTCAATTGGTACTTCTAAATTAAAATCAGCACATAATACGATTTTCTTTCCTTTCATACCGAATATACACATACCACACAACGAATTAACATTTAATTCTTTAAATACTGCTATCACATCAGGGGCCTGTTGTTTGTGACGTAAACATTATCAGATCTGTAGGAGGGGAAATTAACTTTCTTACACATATATTCAAGATATATTCCTTACTGAACCTTCCTATTAATATGGAATTATCACAAAATTGTAAGCGTTTGCGTCTGTTGCACAGTGGTCAGCATTACTGGCTTTTACGCAGAGGACCCAGCTTCGATTCCTGGTACTACCAAAGATTTTTCCTTGGTAGAAGAGCAGGAACAGGAGAGTCAGCCACATGTTACCTCCTGAGGATTACTTAAGTGAGGAGAAGCTGCTCCACTGTCAATAAAGCCGACAACAGCTGGAAGAGCGCTGTACTAAACCCACATCTCTCCACACCATATCCAATAACTCTGTAGGTGAGGACGACATGGTGGTCGGCTTCCCGATTGGTCAGTCGAAGTGAAAACTCGAAGCTTCGCCTGCTTACTGAACTGTGAGCCCACTGTGGTGAAAAGTTGGCCGATTTGTATTGAAGGATCATGGTTTGCGTGATATTATTGTTATAATGACACCTTCACTGAATTAGAAAGACGAATAATGCACTGTAAAAAGGCAAGAAACTAATTATCTTGTAATTAATCTTCTTCTCCCGCATCGTTAAAGGGTGTACTTTGAATTAAGAATTATTGGAGATAGTGAGTGGCAGTTAGTAGCTTTCAATTTGTACCATGAAAAGACCAAATAGAGGACACTTTCGAAGACACATGTATCAGCTTTTGGACAACAGCGAACACATGGTTTATGTGAGTCACTGAAGATTAGAAAACCTTTGCATTAGGGTAGCAGATGAAAATTTCCCTATTTTCTCATCTTTCACTCATCCATTCACTAAATAACGAAATTAAAGAATCAATATGGCACTGTAACTCCTGAATAGTTCCAAGTATGACACACAAGTGCGCTTTTACCATTTCCAGTAGAATGAGTTTCACAGCAAGCTGTTAATAACAAGAAATATAAAAACAGCTCATGGGAGATAAAGTTTCATTCGTTACTACTCTCTGCAGTATTATCTTAGTGGAACAGCCCTTCGCTGCAAATATCACATATATATCTTTTTGTACGTTACAAACCGAACTATAAGAAGATGGGATGAAATAGGCTGGCAGTATTTTCTGTAAGGTAACAGGCGACATTTATGAAAAGTTGCGTTCAATGTAATGTACATTGCTAACTCAGGCAGAGGGGATAACTGTCTCACAGTTCAATGAGGCACAGAAATGTGCTGTACCAGTGACCTCGCAATTGAAGACGGCGTCGAAGTGACATTCAAGAGTGTCTTGGTTGCTCGTATGGGCTAGCCAATTTTCATGTGCAACAACGACATCATCTAACCACACTCCTCCCCTTCCACACTCCAAAATCCCTTCCCACCCATCAGGTTCTATGTTACATCCCCTGTATCTAATCACAATTCAACATTAAAATGAAACAGCCAATCATAAATCCAAGATGGTGACACTAGTCCAACTGTGCTAGTGTGAAAACTAAATAATAAAAGAGTCACATTTTCACTCCTCATCTCTCCTTTCCATCTAGTCACAGCTTCTTAGAAAAATCAGGCATGAATTGACGAGTTCAGATAAAATGGCAAAGATGTTTGACAGACACACACACACACACACACACACACACACACACACACACGCACGCACGCACACACACACACGCACGCGCGCATAAACTGCATAATGTAGCACCATTCTCTCCTACAATCAGAGCCAAGTCATTAAAATGAAAGAAACAGTAACAATGTAACCACATTTGGACTGTGGGCAAAAGAACATGAAATACCTGTATCAATTATAGAAAATACCTGACAAATTTAAAAATATATCTGAACTGCTTGATATGACGAACTTGTTGCGAACTATCTATTCATTGGTCTCTTCAAAAATCTTTCATAGGCTGGCTCATCAGTCACATCAATAAATTTTATTGGAAGCTGTACCATGCGCCCGCATTTAATTTCACGTAATTCTCACGGAGTTTGGAATCCTTACGGCCACACGAGCGCATGGAGCGTAACTGTCGCCGGGAGACAACACGTCTGTTGAGAAGGTAGCTAAGGGCTGCGGCGACCCGGAAAAAAGGAGAGTGTGACAGGAGCGGCGAAGAACGCAAGTGAGGTGGCGTGTTGGCAAGAGTTGTGCCTTTGCTCACTTCGGGTTTGACGGGGCCGAGTGTTGGTCATAGCAGTGAACATTGCTCATTAAAAGCTACTTCGGCAGGACGCACAGTATTCAGAGTGTCCTCTGCTATTGAAGTTGCAAGCAGTTTGTGTCCATTGTGGTGCTGGATTGGAGTCCGGCCTGACCTTTGCTTGTAGTGGACGCGGTGTCGTCTGTTGGATGATACCCATGGGTTTACAACTATGAGTAATCTTTGGTACATCCATCACTTGGAACTGTCTACGCAACCGTTTGTCAATGGGCGCTGCAGTTAGCGAGAAATCTCGGTGAGCATCCGATTGGTGTGCATGTCACTTGGTGTCGCGTGGTGGCTATCTTCACTCCGTATCCTGGTTGCCCGTTATCATATATGTAAACGTGTTATTTATGAAGGTTTTGCCCGGTACTACTTGACTTCAGTTATGCTTAAGTGATCAAGTCAAAGTTTCCTTCGTACTTTCCTGCATTTGTTTAATTTTTACTAAATAATTAACGATTCGTCTGTGTTACAGGATAGGTGATAGTATCTCAACTTAACTGTAGTTAAAGACGTCTGTGTACCATGACTGAAAGTGTTAATGAAGGTTTCTAGTACTGTGGTAGCGGCATCCGCCGTCCCGTGTTAGCAGAGGAGAAGGAATTATTGCAACTGGTATTGCCTCTGCCATCGCCATTTCCATCGTAAGTTTGAACCTCATTTTTGTCAGTCATTTTAGCTACTTCGAAGGCAGTGGGTTTTTGATAATTACTGACAATTGCCGATGGTTGATATTTGTGACAAATTCATCTGATCATATGTTTTGCTGTTTGTAAAGTAAATGTATTTTTACTTTATGTAATATTCTGTAGTAAAACGAAGTGATTTTGTCAGCTTCGATAGCTGAGTGGTTAACACTGGGGAGTGCCGTGCAAAGAGGCTCGGATTCGATTTCCGGCTGGATCGGAGATTCTCTCCGCTCAGGGCCTGGGTGTCATGTTGTCTTAATATCTTCTTATCCGGCCACCCATTAAATTAACCATGCCAAATCTGATCCTGCGACAATGCTGGACAAAGGCACCAGAAAAAGACTAAAAGGAAGTGGTTTTTATTGTTTCCGTTTAGAAGTGTTCGCTATCAGTTGCGTTAGTGAAATGTAGGCTCTCTAGTTCTGCAGGCAATTTGTTAATGTTATTGGGTTTTTGCTTTCTAAAAATAAGATCATTAGTGTTTTCAGAAACGTTAATAAATTCATTACGGCTAAGTACCTTTCCCTTCATCACTAGCTCCCTACCGCGTTACAGTGGTAGAAGAGCGTGTTTGTAAAGGAGTGGTAGGGTTTTGATCCTGTCTAGTGGTAGGGGTAAAATTTTATGATCAAATTTGTGTGAACCAATTTGCTGCTTGGATATTTTTGGTTTCAGGTGTATTTCTGAATGAAGGTGGATCATGGATCCGAGACCACTGGTCGGAATTTGACAAAACAACAAATCAAATATGAGATGGTTGTGCCTGGGGAAAATAACCTCAGTTATTGCAGGGCAGTGTGTCCACGAGTGCAAAAGTGTCTCTCGTTAATCGCGTTGTCGACCTTCATGCAGTTATTTCAGACCCTAAGCGGGAAACAGTTATTGAAAGAATGGGTAAAGTAATTAAGCTTCAAGTAGACGGGAGTTTTGAACTGGCAAGTGAATGCGGCCAAGGAAGAGGGTTCTGAGCCCAGGGGTACCGGTTCTAAGGTAGTTGGTACTGTAGAGGGGGATAATTGTCATAATTGGAATTTATTTAGTAAGTTACCTAATCCTCTTCTGACTATACGGCAGGGCACTTCTAACTATGGTATGAAGACAAATGAGCAAATTATTGCCTTGTTGAGGTTAACAGTTTGTTTGCAGATTCAGGGCAGGGTGTTACAACTTGCTAATACTGTTATTTTTGAGGCTGTATATCCGTTACCCCAGGGCAAACTTAGCAGAGCAATTGCTGACGCTATTGCAGGGTGGACATCACTCACGGAGTTTAGAAAAAAGTTGTTCGAAAATAGTTCGTCTTGTAGGTTTCGCTATGAACTCATTAATCGGTATGTTTATCGTGTCCAGGGTCCTGAGGAGAGTTTGGCCCGATATACTGAGGAAATTAGAATGGCAGTTACAAAGTTGTGTCCTAAAGTTTCCGAACTGGAAGTTGTGAACTTTATTATCGAAGGAATGCGTCTTGTGGATCGGTCGCGAGTGCTTTTCGTTAAGAGACCGCCATGTTTTTCGGACCTTGATGGGTTATCTACAGAGACAGAGAAATTTCGATTTAATGATGAGAGGCGGGGCCCTATGCCTAATGATTCTAGCGTAGTAGGTGAGATATCTGTCGATAGAGAAAGTTTGATAGGGTGAAGACGCATGAAGTCGGGTACTTCTTATCTTTGTAATCAGCCTGGACATTTTGTGCGTGAATGATCGGCGACCCGAGAGAAAGGAAAAGAGCTGACGGTAAAAGGGTGCACGTTTCTGCGGAAGCCTGCGTAACTTAAGAGAAATATAAAATCAGAGCTTCTGCTACGGAAATCTGCCACTTCAAGCCTTGAGCCGGTTTGTGAGTTGCTAGATTCTGGTAGCAGCATCTTGCTACTTAGTGAATCTTGGCATCGTAGGTTTTCTCGAATTTATAAATTTCCTAAGCTCCAAAAGCCCCAAGTTAGGTGTCCAAGTGTTAATGGCGGGTAATTTAAGTCGTAGGGAATGCGTTATTCTATCTCAAGATCGAACGGTGGTCATGGCCTAATAAGTTTATGGTGGTATAGGGTTTGACTACCGATGTATTATTGAGGTAGATTTCTTTGAAGGTACCGGCTGCATGTTGAATTACCTTGGTCGAGAGATTGTTTAAATTTTGTCCTGGAAGCAAATACCGATTATGTGATAATCAGCGATCCGGACGAATGTGCTGTGACGGAAGACTGGTCTTCTTTAAGCTTTCGCATTTGGAACCGAAGCGGGTCAATGCTTTGTTCCAGGTGTTAAATTAGTATCGGGAAGTACTCACTGATAGGTTGGGCGCCATTAATAAGACTGGATACACCATTCGGTTAATGGATATGATGCCAGTTCGGCAATCCCATTAACGATTATCAACCCATCAAATGAAAGAACTTTGCAAGAAAATCGATCAGCAATTGGCCGATGGGGTAATTCGTCCGTTCACCTACCGTATGATTCTCCAATATTTTTAGTGGCAAAGTCTGGGTGTTAAGGGTTCTGTCAGGTGGATAATTACCGCCACTTGAACCAGGTAATTTTAGAATCAGTCCCGCTTCCGGATCTGCATGATCCTGGTTTTCTAGTACACAGTATTTTTCTATCCTGGATCTGAATCAAGCGTGTTACCAGATACCGTTAGCGGCGTAGTTAAAGCCCTCAACTGCGTTTTGTACTGAATTATAATAGTGACCCTTCTGGTTTGGCTACGGGAGCTGTTGTGTTGTACACTCTTTTAAATTCTGTGGTGGGGGACATAAATTTTAAGTGTGCGTATAATTATCTTGACGATGTCGTGATTCACAGCGAGAACTTTCAGCAACACTTACGTCGTTTAGGTCAGGTGTAAGGCCAGTTGTGGGATGTGTGGTTAAGGGTCACGTCATCAAAGTTAGCCTGGTGTTTCCTTCTTTGGTCACATAGTTTCGGTCAACGGAGTAAGAATTGGTCAAGAACACAACAAAGGCATTCATCACTTTCCGGTACCTCAGAATAAATACGACGTTGCGAGATTCGTCGGGATGACAAATTTTTTTCTAAAATTTGTGCCAAATTTTCACAGTTGGCGGCCGCTTTTGATCAACGGAGGTGGAAGGGGGAGAAATTTGTTCGGGGTGAATCTCAGCAAGTATCCTTCGATGCTTGGAAGTCTCTTTTCTAATGTGCCGGTTTTAGCCATACTTGATTTTGAAAAGGATTTTGTTCTCCAAACCGATGCTACTAATTCTGCGATTGCCAGACTCCTCTTGCAAGAAAACGAAGGTGAAAGACGGCCAATTGATTATGCCTCGAGATCTTTGTCCACTAAGGAAAAGAAATATTCGGTATGAGTTAGAGACGTTAGCGCTGTTATGTCCAGGCTGATTACAAAGATAAGAAGTACCCGACTTCATGCGTCTTCACCCTATCAAACTTTCTCTATCGACAGATATCTCACCTACTACGCTAGAATCATTAGGCATAGGGCCCCGCCTCTCATCATTAAATCGAAATTTCTCTGTCTCTGGAGATAACCCATCAAGGTCCTTGAACATAAATCTTTCCTGTTCGAAACCGACAACCACGCGCTGTCGTGGGTTTGGGCCCAGCCACGGAAAACAGGACCCATAGCCAGGTGGGCGGCGAGAATTTCCGCATTCCGTTTTCAGGTGCGTCATATCAAGGTATGGACTATAAAGTGGCCGGTGTCCTAATTCGGCTATTTTCTGAAGACGATTCTGGCCGGCCGAAGTGGCCGTACGGTTAAAGGCGCTGCAGTCTGGAACCGCAAGACCGCTACGGTCGCAGGTTCGAAACCTGCTTCGGGCATGGATGTTTGTGATGTCCTTAGGTTAGTTAGGTTTAACTAGTTCTAAGTTCTAGGGGACTAATGACCTCAGCAGTTGAGTCCCATAGTGCTCAGAGCCATTTGAACCATTTTTTTGAAGACGATTCTGGCAAATCCAGCAAATTTGACCAGGAGTATGTTTGTGTGGGAGCAGTTTTAAAAGAGATTCCGGTCTTTCATAGCAATCTGAGATAGCAGCAGGATCAGGATCCTCAGTTAGCTCCCATAAAGTGCAAGCTCCAGGAAGGGGTAGATGCTCCGGGATATTCCGTTAAAAGGGCAATTCTGTGTTTTAGGACTCGTTATGACGGCAAAGAATTTGTCTCCCCAAGGGGTATGTGCCGGCTGTATGTCAGTATTTTCATAGGTCCTTGTGTAGGGGTCACTTGGGTGTTAACACAATCATGAAGAATAAGCAATACTTTACCTGGCTCAGGTTCGAAAGTTAGTGGGCCAATGCCAAGAATGTTGTAAAGTGAAACCCTCTCAGAATATGCATAAAGTTAAACTTACTTCGACCAGGGAGGAAAACCCCGTGGACAAAATCTTTGTCGACTATCTTGGACCCTTGGCATGCCCCCGGCATGTTAGTCTTGTTTGGTCCTTCCAAAGTATTAGTGAGCGATAATGAACCTGCATTTGTCTCAAATGAATTTAAAAGGTTCTGTTTTGGTATTAGGATATCTCACTTACCAACCATTCCCGCAGCCCTCGTTCCTTGGGAGAGTGAACCGCAGTTTGAAATCGGTGCTTACCATCTTCCACTCGCACTCACAAACCAAGTGGGATCGATCTATTGGGTGGTTAAATTTGGCTTTGAATACTGGTGTGCTAGAGGTGCACAAGGAGACTACTACCAAGTTGTTTTCTTATACAACTCTCATGTTTCTAACTTAAGGGGGATCAATGGTTTGCTCCTTGAGGATAGTGATCCTGAAACCATAAGGAAAAATAGGGAGGCTGCTAAGAAAAATATTCAACTGGCGCGCCGTAGGGTGGCCGTTTACAACAATCAGGGACGGTGTCTCGTCTCGTTACCAGTGGGTAGTACTGTATTTTTGAAGAGTTTCTGGGTACAAAGTAAAGGTGCTCAGATCACTGTTAAAATGCTTCCTAGGTTTGTCGGGCCTTACACGGTCATAAGATTTATCACCCCTGTCAGTTTTCTGATCCAGGATCCGTCTTCCCACAAACTTGTAAGAGCCCATTTAAGCCAACTCAAGGCGGGCGAGGGTAACAAGGATTGTGGAACAGAATCGAACTGACCCTTCTCACTGTTCAAGCTTAAGCGGGGAGAATTGTGCGGTGCGCTCACGTTTAATTTCGCGTAATTCCCGCGGATCTTGGAATCCCTCTGGCCACTAGAGCGCATGGAGCTTTACTGTCGCCGGTAGAGAGTAGGTCGGAGGAAACGGTAGTTAAGAGCTGTGGCGACCTGGAGAAAAACAGTGTGTGACACGGGTGGGGAAGAACGCAAGGGAGGTGGCGTTTTGTTGTGGTCAAGCGTCTGCCGTGGCCTGTGAGCTAGAGTTGTGCCTCTGCTTACTGCGGATTTGTCGGGGCAGAGTGTTGGTCGCATCTGTGAACATTAGTCGTTAAATGCTGTTTCGGCAGGACGCACAGTGTTAGTATTGAAGTTGCAAACAGTTTGTGTGAAAAAAAATGGCTCTGAGCACTATGCGACTTAACTTCTGAGGTCATCAGTCGCCTAGGACTTAGAACTAATTAAACCTAACTAACCTAAGGACATCACACACATCCATGCCCGAGGCAGGACTCGAACCTAAGATCGTAGCGGTCGCTCGGTTCCAGACTGTATCGCCTAGAGCCACACGGCCACTCCAGCCGGCCAGTTTGTGCCATCGTGGTGCCAGGTTGGAGTCCGGTCTCAGCTTTGGAAGTACTGGACGCGGTGGCATCTGCTGATGATACCCGTGGGTTTCTGACTAACCGTAATCTCAGTTACATCCTTCTCTCGGCGCCGTCTAAGCAAGCGTTTGTCAATCAGCGCTGGATTTTACGAGGAATCACCGTGAGCATCCGATTAGTGTGCACGTCAATTGGTGTCGCATGGTGGCTGTTTTGACTGCTTATCGTGATTGCCGATGTTATATATATAAATCTGTTACTTCCGAAGATTTTTGCCTGGTACTACTTGAGTTTGGTTCTATCAGTGTGTGGGCTTGTGGCTGTCACTATTCCAAACTGATTTTAGAATCTAAGGGTATGGAAAGCAGATGAAATTCTTATTTGTGAATTGTACTTATTCACTGAAAACTGTTTAGTCTAGCGGCCCTATCTCTGAGTCATGTCTACAGTTACCTATTGCGTAGTATCACGAGCTCGAGCTGCTTACTAAATTGTTTGCACCTACCAAAAAATCTGAAGAAAAAGTTTATGCCTCATTAGTCAAGTCAGTTTCCTTCGTACTTTTCTGCTTTTGTATGTTCAATTTTTACTAAATAATTAAAAAGTTGTTTGTGTTACAGGTTAGGTGATTATGTCTCTCGTCAACTGTGGTCTAGTTAAAAATGCATGTGTACCTTGACTGAAATTTTTAATGAAGGTTTCTGGTCCTGCCTCTATCATAAATTTTAACCACATTTTTATCAGTCATTTTCGCTACTTCGAAGGCATTGGCGTTTTGATAATTAATGGCAATAGCCTATGGTTGATATTTGTGACATTCACTTGACCATATGTTTTGCTGTCTGTCATGTAAATTTGTTTTTACTTTATTAAATATTCTTTACTAAAAGTATGTGATTTTATACCTTTGCTGTTTTGAGGTGTCTGTCAGTTGTGTTAATGAAATTTACTCTTTTAAGTTCTGGAGGCAATTTGTTAACGTTACCCTTGGAGTTTTGCTTTTTAAAAATAAATTCATTAGTGCTTTCATAATATTTAATAAATTCATTATGGCTGAGTACCTTTCCACTCAACACCAGCTCCCTACCGCATTTCCAAAGCTCTATATCATGAACTATGAAATGTTATAATGAGTATACAATGTACTCTCCAAAACTGGTTAGTAGTCGAAGTTTGTTTATCCAATGTAATTAAAAAAATAATAATATGTAGTCGTCGAACATAAGATTTACTTTAAATACGTTTCCACAAAGCTTCGAAAACCATAAATAAAATAAACTTTAACGTTACGTTCCTGTTAGGTGTCTTTCTGAACAAATGGCTGCATTGATGAAATGCTGAACTTTGGTTGGTATGCCATAGTGTAAGACACATCAAAGCCTGAAATCGATTTACTGCACCGGTGATGCATGTCAAATGTCACAAAATTATTTACAAGTCTGTAAAAATGCCCCATAACTCATAAAAGTGCATTTTTATCAAACTGGTGTGAAAAACGTGAGCGCAAGCTGTAAAGTAAATATCTTAGAGTTGTTTACAATCCAAAATGAACGAGGCCTGCTAAACAGCTAGGTAAACTTCTTATGGAAAGTGAGAACCACTATCAAAGATACTCTACATAAACACCATTTGTTATGGAATGTAATCATTGGATTAGTAACATGTAACTCTCAGATGAGCCTTACACTAAATACTATCCTCCAAAATTTATACGTTAAGTTAAATCAGTTACTGATTTAAGCCTGTAGTTACCAGTGGGTGGCCACATTCATCGACTGATCTGACTACCAAGGTTGTGTCAAAACACAACAGAGCCTCAAATTGTTTTCTACATCCTCGATGCTTTTAAAGTCTCACAAAGTTCTTTCCAAACCAAAGAATTCTATCCCAAGATTATTTCGCACATACACATTCATCAAGTTAGTGCCTAAAATATAATTACTAGCACCAAAATAAGCTCCCT
Organism: Schistocerca serialis cubense; assembly: GCF_023864345.2. Taxonomy (NCBI): domain Eukaryota; kingdom Metazoa; phylum Arthropoda; class Insecta; order Orthoptera; family Acrididae; genus Schistocerca; species Schistocerca serialis. The sequence goes on from NC_064641.1 coordinate 523,332,600, forward strand.
GAAGCTATTTTCACGCAGAAAGAAATGCAAGTAATGTGATGAACTTAGTCTTGATTAGAAATTACGCCTAAGGCATCGATGATGTAAAGTCTAACCTGAACATACATTTATCTGTTGGACATACGTCTTAGCTGAAATACTATGCTAAGCTGGTGAGACTACTATTAAAATGCAAGCAGCTTATTAACTAATAACTTTTAAATAAGTTATAGATTCATAAGAGAACTGAGTTCAATATTTGTACAACGCATTAAATTCATCTCAATACATAAGCTATTGGAGAAAAGAGCCCAATGCAGGTCAAACGCACAGATTTAAATGCACAAAGAATTAACAATGTTACTCTCACGTCTTTAACACCAAAAGTTCCCTGTTCCTACCACATGTTGCAAGCAAAGTCGGCTTTCAGTCCAGTGCACTGAGTAAAGCAACAGAACTGGGTTAAAATTTTCTTTTGAATGGAAATATGTGGAGCTCACGTTGAACGATGTGAAATTCAGACTAATCGATACATCAAGCAATTCGTCTGTGAGGCAGAAATAAGTTTTCAATGAGATTTACATATGCAATCTGACTGCAGAACAAAATGACTCAGATCAAAATGTTGGTCCTAAATATTGTTAATCTTTATCTTTAGTCTTGCAAACAGTCACTGAACAGATCTGTTATTGTAATTACAGAGCAAATGGATATAAAAATTAACGCAGCTTGTAACGCCGGAAATGCATATCCTCCTATTTCCATCTATTGTCCTATAAATTTTTTTCCTGATTTTGTTACCTGAAGATATGACGTTTCTGTGTCTTTATATATTGTAATTGTTTTACTATTTGTATATATATATATATATATATATATATATATATATATATATTTACTAAATAATTAAAAAGTTGTTTGTGTTACAGGTTAGGTGATTATGTCTCTCGTCAACTGTGGTCTAGTTAAAAATGCATGTGTACCTTCACTGAAATTTTTAATGAAGGTTTCTGGTGCTGCCTCTATCATAAATTTTGTAAGTTTTAGAACTGTATGGCAGACCTCAGCGTTTCAAACTGTTAAATTTGTTTCACTAAATTACAGCAACGTAGCATGAACCTTTGTTGCTCATATATAAATATATATATATATATATATATATATATATATATATATATGCATTTATCTAGATGTATAATTGGTTTGTTTTGTAAATATTATTTGTATTTTTACGCTGGGTATTGCCTAGAGAAAACTATGCTATCGAACCTTTACATCGATAGGTCGTGTGGAGAACCAAAGTGTTTACGATCTTTGAGAGGGTTAACTCTGCCGCGTGGAGCGCGGGCAGAGCAGAGGGAGTCTAGCTGGAGTAGTGCAGTGGAGCGGGTGTGTTGTGTGACGCTCCCGTGAGTTGCCGCGCTTTCGGGGTTTGGCAGCATGTAATTGCGCTCGACTTTCTATGATAGTTTCTGACACGGTGTCGCGGACGGGAATCATTAGCTGGCGCACATCAAGAGCCCGTTTCGCCTGGTGACCGTGTCGAGAAGAGAAATTTGTTTCACTAAATTACAGCAACGTAGCATGAACCTTTGTTGCTCATATATCCAGCTGCCATACATCCAGCTTCTGCAACAGCGACGGCCGACAATGGGTGACTGTCGCCACCTCCTCGATCGACGACTTCAAACCTTCAATCAACCAACAAGGAAGACTGGTAGCACATAAAGTTTTAGAACTGTATGGCAGACCTCAGCGTTTCAAACTGTTAAATTTGTTTCACTAAATTACAGCAACGTAGCATGAACCTTTGTTGCTCATTGTCCCAATCGCATTACCAAGTAGGGTCCCTACCTTTTCTGGAATGAACCCGAGTGTCGTTGAATTTCATACGCCAGCATTAAAGTAATATTCCATTTCACTGCTGTAATTTCAAAGTTCAGTTAAAGTATTCATAGCTGGCTACAATATTTAGATTACACAAGCAGAAGTTAAGAGTGTGAGTTTTGTTACCATATTTTAGCTTACCTGTGACTGCAGCTCAGCTTGGTATGTACTAAATTTTACTATTGTTAATTGTTCAGAATCATTTAATTCAAGTTCAAAGTTAAATCTCTTATTTCTAAATTGCGTAGATTCAAGTAGCTTTTGAAATGATAGTTGAGGTACCCAAGACTAACCGTATTTTACTGAATTTCGATGCGCTTCAGAAACAAAGTTCACTATTAATTTCAGTCACTAAATTAACTTTTAATTTTCCAGTTTTTATTAATTCTTTTTCTAAATTAAGTCAGAGTGTAGCGAAATTTATTACTTCTGACAAACTTTCAGTTTTCACACTACACGTGTCAACCTTCAGTTGCCACGCTTCTAATGCTAATTATATGTGTAATAACCTTTCTTTTTCAGTTACTATAGTAATAGTCCATAGGACTGGCGACAGTAATTTCCCCCAAACCTCAAATATCTAATTACCGCTAGTTAATTGTTAACGTAACGGCCGCACATTTACTTTCTTTATTAACTTTACCCCTTTCCAAAATTAATTTCTACCAGTTTCATTTGCATTTTTCCTTTCATTTAGATGTAACCCTTTCCTCCCTCTTTACCGACAGATTAACTTCGGTGACGATTGCTTTTCCCAAATTCCCATTAGGTACATGCAGTTTCATTTTTCTTTGTCGTTGAGGTCGATAAGTGAGGGGGACGTTACAAGCTGAGTATCTGATAAAACTGCTTGAAAATTCACGATATAGCACTATCAGTGAAATCTTTTACCGATTTCAAGCCTCTCAACTCATATTCCTTGCACAAATACTTTGACATCACTGCACCTTGCAATGGACATGAACTTTGATGGCAATTAAATGTATTGATACACCTGTGTGCACGAAACGCTCGTCTGCTCTGCAACCTGTTGCTATTAGGAGTGGTGATGTAACTGTCAAAAACCAAAATGTCCTCTATCGTATTTGCGATGTGTAACGCATTACGGTATCTCACCAATTTTCATGTAAATGTTCCTCAACACAGCTCGAGATGTGCAGTGCTAGTGTGCAAACAGTTATCGAAGTAAATGAAAATAGGAAACTATATCAATGATTGATAAAGCAAAAGACTAGAAGTTTGATTATGCTTCATTAAGGAGAGACAGAAGGCAATTTGTATCTCTGTTCTGCCAATGACATTGTACCATTTGAATAGGTACATTTTTCAAAACAACTATAAGTGATAAAACAATGAAATTTTTACTGCATATATGCCTCAATTTACAAGTAAAATGAACATTCCTCTTATGGTTTTGAATAAAACAAATTCTTTCACCAGTAATATTTAACTTTTTTTGTACATTAGTTATTATAAAACAGTTTCTGATTGCTTGGTCGTTCTCAATCTATTTGTGATAGCTTATTACCATATGCAGTACAAATTGACCAAATTTCATTTTTCTAACTCCATTAGTTTATCAAATAATGTTACCTGAAAGTAAAAATATGTAATTTTGAGAAAAATTCATTTGTAGTTTAATATTGCAATTCTAGTATAGTTATTTCTGAGAACTACTTACCACCAATATTTTCCTGCACCATACCGAGCATCATCTGAATAATATTGATCTTCGTTTCTTCTCTTGGTCATTCTTCTTTTCTGTCTGGCTTCTGTTGTGCATTTTAAATTAGCAATATCTGCTTTGCAGATTCTCTCTTTATCCATTTGCACAAAGGATTTTGCAGTATTTCCACTAGAGCTTATGCCCAATAATTACAAATCATCCAGTTTTCTAATTACATCATCACTGAAGCATAAAATAGCATCGCAAACACCAAATCTGAGGTTTGTGAGCGGAACAAATACAGTTTTCGGTAACCGATTCCAAATGACAGAATTCACACATTCATTTAAATTTTAGGTTTTCCCATGAAGACATTTCTTCAAGAAGGTATCTTTACAAAGGTCTCTAAATATGGGTTTAGTTTCATTCATTACTGATGCAGGTAACGAATGTTTGTGGTCATTTCTGGTACTTCTCCTGTATTTGCACCAAATGTCAGGATAAATTGGGCAAAGACAGTGCACTGGATTTTCATTTGTGGAAACCTTCTGGAAAAAGATAGCCCATACAGTTTTTTTCATGTTTTCTAAATTCTCTACATTTCTTCTTACGGCCAAGCCATAATAATCCTGTAATCTATTTTACATTTGTCAGGCGACCTTTACCATTTATCTTCTTACCATCTTAGAATACTATTTTTGACTTTTCTTTCAATAATCTTCTCAAACTAGACCTCATTCTCTTCTGTTCCCAATACACACTAATTTAGAAATTGTGACATCCGGACCATAGGGTTTTTCTGCATATACCCAGTCATAAGCCTTGCTGTCACCATCCCCTAAATACTGTGTGTATTTGACACCTCTGTTTTCCACTGAACGATTAGAATCCTGAGTACTACTACTCCCATCCCACCACTTGGACCAGTATAATTCAACTGTCAGTTATGTTCATGTTCTTTCTCAGTTCCACTGCCACAATTTTTACAGTACTTCTTTAGAATCTCTACATCAGTTACCTTGCTAGTATGTAGCTGTCACAGCACCATTTAGTGAAGCGTGTCCATGTTACTGCTAGCTGCCATCAAAACATGCACAAATATCACCACTTTCACTGTCATCACTTTCCTTGAGTGCTTCTTCAGCTGCTTCCTTCATTGAGATGTTACAAACTTCAGCAACAGCAGTACCAACAACATTATTCTAAGTCATAAACTTTGTAGGAGGATTTGGAATGTCAAGTAATGCACTTGAGAGTTTGCCTGTTTCCAACCATTTACCAATATCTCTGAGACCATAAACTTGCCTTTTGCTGTTCTCTTATACATTACTACTCGCTGTTTTTGATGTAATTGTTGTAGCAACTGCACCACATTTTGTACAACTCATTGTCCGGTTTGACACAATCCCTTTACGAAGATGCTGATTCTCACCGAAAGATACGTCACCACCACATGTTCTTCACACAGTATTTTTGGAAATGAAATCACAGTACATGCTAAGGTTCAACATAACATTTCCTAACGAACGTTCATCTCCACAAGTTGACTGGGAGGAAATGCCTTGACAACACTGCAGTTTCTTTCTTGATGTGCTGATTTTCTGTATGTCTAACATTCTTGGGTCCTTTGACCCACTAACCTCATTTACCTTAAAGTATTGATTTTCTCTGAATTTCAATTTAGGTATTGATTTCCTCTGAATTTTAATTTAGGCGAGAATTTCTTTATTAGCGGCATTTTTATGAAAACACGCTGAACCAAAGAAAATACAAATTAACACATACATCACTCACAACAAATTTCTAAAACAATAACAATCACGATCGGAAAAACTAGTATAGATAGTAGATACAGGGTAGGAAACTTTTAAGCGATAGAACAGTAGAAGCATGAAATAATATACAATGACTAAAAGAATGCTGTGCATGATCTTTGCATGGTGCAAAAAGGAAGGCGTGGCATTTAAATGCCAGATTGCACAGGAAAACCATCATATCTCACGAAAAAAATTGTCGTATTTATATAAAACAAAAACCGTTTCACGCAGGAAACACCAGGCATTTCAAATATACTAAAATATAGAAATCGAATTTTTCAAGCCCACACGCCTTCCGTCTCCCCTGAAGCTATGATAACAATACACCTTTTCATAACGTTCTCACACCCAAATAATTTTTAATTTTTTTCGGTGTACGGTTACTGTCCTTGTCACTTGTTTCAACTATAAGACAAAAACTTGTGTTGTATTATAAGATTTCTACAGTAAACTTCAACCACTCGCAATATTGTTACAATGAGAAGCTATACAGTTACAAAAATGTAAAAGAAAAGGATTGCCTTGAAAAGTGGTCTTTCGACATTTTGCCATTAATATGATAAGATTTTCTTTTCTCAGAATATTAGAATAAAGTAATTTTTAAATAACGTGGCCACCACTACACGGCAGGCCAGTTCCCATCCTTTTCAAACGAAGTACGTTGCTAGACTGTCCAACACATTCTGCTATTACTGACTCCCTCTGTCCATCTTCTCTGCTTTCACAGTCATACAATGAATATGATTATATCGATATTACAGAGGTTGAGTACATTTATCAAACTGGCAATTTCATTCACGTTTATGGTCAAAACGTCTTGAAAATTGTCATGGCAAACAGGACAGTCCCCTTTCAAGACTAGTTCTACCCGAAAATTGTAAACTAATATGTGATGAGTAACTAATAGCAATTTGTTTTGAGTCCAGTTAAGCACATCTTCGAAACTGCTCTCTAAATACCCGCAATGGAAAATGTGAATGAACGCATTATGGAAATGTTCTTTAGTGGCCTCAAACTCTAACATTAATCATAAAGGTAGTACGGCAATAATAACATAGATTTCTCTCGTACTCCTCAACAGGCTGTTGTGGCGTCACGCATATTCGCACTACCACAACCACTACCACTTCCGTAGCCACTCCCCTCATCTCATCAAATCCTCTCCCCTCACCCCCTCGAATGAAATAGGGATCTTCCAGTTTCTTTGGTGGTTATTTCCTTACAAAATTTTGCAGCACCATTAAATGCATTTGTTTAGTGTACGTTAACTGAGTAGTATAATTGTTTGTTGATGCTTTGAAATCTGATGTCGATGGTAAACGCCCTACGATTTTCACCCAGTCTAAAGAAAATATTCACTTTCTACTCACAGTTTCATCAGAGCTTTTCTTATGATTCCTCCACTGCCCGTGAACACTGTGTTTCAAAGGGAGCCGACCTTTTTCCTGTGGCTGAAAATCTACATGTACGGAGATTACGCGTCGAGGGTAACTGCAATATTTAGAACTGGATGCATCTCTTAGACCTTGGTGTATGGGTACCGTCTATGATTAGTACGTACGCGTCCAAAGTTCTTCAATACCAGTCTCTGCTTAAATTTTGAATAAAAATTAACGGCGCTGAAGACTTCCGGTAAAAGAAGTCTCACTCGTTCAGTCTACGGCTTTCCAAGGTGAGCGGGCTAAGTTTCGAACCAATCTCTTCCCTTTCGGGTGGTAAAGTAGATCTGAAGCACATAATACTCAGCAGCGATGAAAGGTAGGGGATGTAGAAGGCAATGGAAACACTACATTAAAAACACATAGCGTTCCCTTAACTGAAGAGTGTCCGGGTAATCTCTTCAATGACAAAATGTTTGCGTAAGCCCCCAATCGGCTTTCTGTGTGGAGACTGCTAGGAAGGAGGTACCCATGAGAAATACAGTGAATAAAACACTAGACAGTAAAATTCTATGACTGGAATGTGGAATGTTTTTAAATTTGAACTTGGTAGGTATATTAGAAAATCTGAAAAGAGAAATCAAAAGGCTAAGTCTAATCATAATACGGTCATTGAACTAAAGAAAAATGAATTCTGGTCAAATGAGTCTAGGGTAATTGGTAAGCAGAGCAGACGGCGAAATATTGTGGAAAGCTCAGTAATAGGACGAGTCTGAGAATAGACTATCTCAGTACTATAATAAATGTTAGCTAATAATTGCGAATACACACGAGGAGAAAATGTAGCAGGAAAAGGCCTGAGACACGGGAAGATTCCAACAAGATTACGTCATCGTCAGACAGACATTCTGAAGTTACATTTTGCATTTTAATGCTGAAAAGCAGATGTATAAACAGATTAAAATTTCGTAACGATAAAGAGTAGATTCAAGTTTAAGAGAATCTTTCGGAAGAATCGATGTGTAAGGAAGAGGATTAGTGAACGACTGAAGAGCGATGAGATATCTTCGATGCCCTCTAAGGTTGTAGGTGCAGCGGTAATTAATGTCGTAGGAGCAGTTCAGTTAAAAAGAAATGGAAATCCCTGAAAAAGCGCAATCACGGAAGCTGGATCGACAAAAGTAAGTACAAGAAAAGTAACAGAGAACAAACCTTGGAGATCAGAAGAAACATTCCAACTGATGAACGGAACAAGGAAGTTAAAAAATGTTCGTGGACAGACCGAAACGTAGCAATGTAAGGCAGTTGTAGTTCCTGTTGTCTTCAACATGAAGACTCGTCTGATGCAGCTCTAGAGCTAGTCTTCTAATAACTACCGCAAGGTACCTCGTTTTTAACCTGCTTTCTGTAAAAAATGTATCTTGTTATTCCTGTACAACTGTAACTCTCCGCTCTTCTCTGTAATACTAAATTATCTTACGAATGAAGTAAGAAGGAAGTGCAGAGAAGCCAATACGAAATAGCTGCAGGAAATATGTGAAGAAATTGAAAAAGGAAAGGTCCCTGTGAAGACAATTCCTGCTGACAGAGAAGTCGAAATAACCTTTGGCCTGCCGGCCAGAATGGTCGAGCGGTTCTAGGTGCTTCAGTCTGGAACCGCGCGACCGCTACGGTCGCAGGTTCAAATCATGCCACGGGCATTGATATGTGTGATGTCCTTAGGTTAGTTAGGTTTAAGTAGTTCTAAGTTCTAGGAGACTGATGACCTCAGATTTTAAGTCTCATCGTGCTCAGAACCATTTGAACCAACCTTTGGTCTGACTTATCTGATGCAACCCGCCACCAACTCTTGTCCTGTGCCAGTCTCTTCATCTTTGAGTAGCACTTGCAACTTAGGCGTCAGTTATTAGCTGGATGTATTCCAAGTTCTCTTTTCCTCTATAATTTTTACACCCTACAGCTCCCTCTGGTGCCATGGAAGATATTCCATTACGTCTTAAAATAAGTCCGACCATTCCTGCCGTAAGATACCGAAGTCAATGTGGGAGCCATCGGAGATCTCGTAGTAGAGTTTAACAGAGCTCTGTGGAAGGTCATCAAATGAGGCACAGAGATAGATGTCCTTCCGTTGGAATTTCTAAAACCATTGGGGAATGTGACAACCAAAGGACTATTGAAGTTTGCGTGTAGAACTTCTGAGACTAGAGACATGCAATTAAACCTTTGAAAATATATCATCCATAAAATTCCCAAATCAGAAAGGGCAAAAATGTGCAAGAACTGTCTCAAAACCAGATTACGGCACATCCATCCAGGTTTCTAATGAGAATAATATACAGAAAAATGAAAAGGAAACTGAGGAGCCGTTAAGTGACAATCGGTTCGATTTTAGGGAAGGTAAAGGCACCAGAGATGCGGAACTGATACTGCGCTTGATAATAAAATAAAAGCTTAAGGAAACTCAAGACATATTTATAAAATTTGTTGATCTGGAAAAAAATGTTCGACAATCCAAATGGTACAAAACGTTCGATATTTTGAGAATAGTAGGAGTAATATAGGAAAGTCGGGTAACACAGAACATGCACAAGAACTAAAAAGGAATAATAAGAACGTAAGACCAAGAACTAACAGCTCGGATTAGAAAGGTTGCAAGATAGGGATGCAGGCTTTCGCCCCTAGTGTCCAGTCTATGCATCGAAGAAGAAATGACGGAAAAAAGTACAAAAGTGTTACTAAGAAAGGTGGTGAAAGTATACCAGTGATAAGATTCACTGATGAAATTTCTGTCCTAAGTGAAAATGAAGTAAAATTAGATGACCTGGTGAATGGAATGAACAGTCTAATGAGTACATAGCATGGATTGGCAGTAAACCGAAGATAGACCTAAGTAATAAGGAGTAACAGAAATGAGATTAATGGTGAACTGGCCATAAATATTGGTTCCAAAAAAATTAAAAATATTAAGTGTCATTTAATGTTTTGTGTAATGTAATATCTTGTATAAACACCTTTTATTAACATGACACTTCCCGCATCATCACGAAGTGTCGTATTCATGATCTATGGAACAAGTACTAATCTTATCTAATCTAATCTAATCTCTGATTGGTTAGGTATACGAATTCTGCATCCAGGGAAGAAAACTACGCGACTGATCAAGAGAGGAGAATTTAAGAAGTAGAGTAGCACAGGCAAAGAGAGCATTTCTGGCCTTAAGAATTGTACTATAAATCTGATTAAATTACCTGCTGGTTTTCACTTAAGGCTTTGCAACTGGTTTTCTACAATCTAAACGCTCAACGTTACTTCCGAACTGTTCGACGAAGCCAAACTGTCACAACAAATGGTCGAATCTTTTTCAATTCGTAGCCGGCCTTATCCCAAGATGGGTCTGAATTTCGAAACCTGGATCTGTCCCTTATTGCGCTTTTCATCATACGCGATGTACACAACAAAAACAACATACGCACACACACACACACACACACACACACACACACACACACACACACACACACACACAAACACACACACAATTACGTTGTCAACTAAATGCCCACTTTTCATGCAAATTACTACCCAGGCGCTGCTGGATCCTTTACCATAAGACACGAATCAGCCTCACATATACTGTTATTGTCGTCACTGAATCTGGCCTACACTAAATAACTTTCTACGACATTGCCTTAAGCCTACTTACTTCAAGACAGCTAATCATCGTTGCGACTGGTACAGCAGCGTCAGAAATATTCCAATGTAATGCAAAGTGCTGGTGAATCATACTAGCGAGGAAACTTTGCTGATATATGGATAGTCTTTGTTTCGTATCTGATGCTTTGAAATTTGTTACTGTTAAATAGTTATAAAAATGACTTCGATAACTATTTTAATCAGTCAATTGGTTTAAATGTAACTTTTTCATTTCTAACCCTTTGATGTTTCCTTTTCAATCATAGTTTTCTATTATTTGGTGCTACTTTTTCTTCCTATCATTGTTATCTCGTTTTTAATCTTCCTCCGCCACCTATAAACTACAACATAGTGCTAAATAAGGACTGATGATAGGATTGTAAAGCATCAACTCGTTTAAGAGTGCGGGGATAGTTTCAGGTAACCAAGGAACCCAAGAAATTACAATTTGTTTTTAACGCTGAAACTGAATTATTTGTGTCTTCAGTTTGCTCGTGGAGGTAAACTATAATAGCCATGAACAAGGCGAGCGCCAGTAATAAGTTTGACTCAGGCTTTTAACCGCCGTTTTCTCAGATACACTGCTCATCATGAAGTTCTGGTTAGATTAGGACATAAATGTAAATTCGGGGATATAAAACGTGTCGCCTGTCACAGTTCAGTCATTGTTCAATTAAAATGAACTGTCGACAGAACATTAGCGTTCCCTCCACGTCACACGAGAGCCGCTTCCAACAATGTCCCAAGTTATACGTAGGTAACAGCACTTTCGAAGTGACTCGTCGTGTTTATGTGCCACCTTTAACTGAGCGGCAGTCAGTGTGGGAACGGCATAGCGGAAATGACAGACGTCAAATAACAAAGAATTTTAAGGAAGCTAAATGCAGGCTTTAATCTGAGGAATTAGTTTCTGAGAGGTACGTCTGGAGCAGAACAGTACATGGTAGTGAAGAGTGGATTATGTGAGAACCGGAAAACAACAGTACACAAGTTCTTGAGATATGATGTTATATACGTAGGTTGAAATTTAGAAGTTATTTTGTTGTTGTGCTCTTCAGTCCTGAGACTGGTGCGATGCAGCTCTCCATGCTACTCTATCCTGTGCAATCTTCTTCATCTCCCAGTACCTACTGCAGGTTACAACCTTCTGAATCTGCTTAGTGTATTCGTCTCTTGGTCTCCCTCTACGATTTTAACCCTTCACGCTGCCCTCCAATAGTAAGTTGGTGATCCCTCGATGTCTCAGAACATGTCCTACCAACCGATCCCTTCTTCTAGTCAAGTTGTGCCACAACCTCCTCCTTTCCCCAATTCTATTCAATACCTCCTCATTAGTTATGTGATCTACCCATCTAATCGCCCACATTCTTCTGTAGTACCAGATTTCGAAAGCTTCTATTCTCTTTTTGTGTAAACTATTTATCGTCCACGTTTCACTTCCATACATGGCTACATTCCATACAAATACTTTCAGAAACATCTTCCTGACATTTAAATCTATACTCGATGTTAACAAATTTTTCTTCTTTGGAAACGCTTTCCTTGCCATTGCCAGTCTACATTTTAGACCCTCTCTACTTCGACCATCATCAGTTATTTTGATTCCCAAATAGAAAATGTCCTTTACTACTTTAAGTGTCTCATTTCCTAATCTAATTCCCTCAGCATCACCCGACTTAATTCGACTACATTCCATTATCATCGTTTTGCTTTTGTTGATGTTCATCTTATACCCTCCTTTCAAGACACTGTCCACCCCGTTCGACTGCTCTTCCAAGTCCTTTGCTGTCTCTGACAGAATTACAATGTCATCGGCGAACCTCAAAGTTTTTATTTCTTCTCCGTGGATTTTAATACCTACTCCGAACATTTCTTTTGTTTCCTTTATTGCTTGCTCAATATATAGATTGAATAACATCGGTGATAGGCTACAACCCTGTCTCACTTCATTCCCAACCACTACTTCCCTTTCATACCCCTCGACTCTTATAACTGCCATCTGCTTTCTGTATAAATTGTAAATAGCCTTTCGCTCCCAGTATTTTACCCCTGCCACCTTCAGAGTATACCAATCAACATTATGAAAAGCTTTCTCTAAGTCTACAAATGCTAGACACGTAGGTTTGCCTATCCTTAATCTTTCTTCTAAGATAAGTCTTAGGGTCAGTATTGCCTCACGTGTTCCAACATTTCTACGGAATCCAAACTGATCTTCCCCGCGGACGGCTTCTATCGGTTTTTTCATTCGTCTGTAAAGAATTCGCGTTAGTATTTCGCAGCTGTGACTTATTAAACTGATAGTTCGGTAATTTTCACATCTGTCAACACCTTCTTTCTTTGAGATTGGAATTATTATATTCTTCTTGAAGTCTGAGGGTATTTCGCCTGTCTCATACATCTTGCTCACCAAATGGTAGAGTTTTCTCAGGACTGGCTCTCCCAAGGCTGTCGGTAGTTCTAATGGAATGTTGTCTACTCCGGGGGCCTTGTTTCGACTCAGGTCTTTCAGAGCTCTGTCAAACTCTTCACACAGTATCATATCTCCCACTTCATCTTCACCTACATCCTCCTCCATTTCCATAATATTGTCCTTAAGTACATAGCCCTTGTATAGACTCTCTATATACTCCTTCCACCTTTCGGCTTTCCCTTCTTTGCTTAGAACTGGGTTTCCATCAAAGCTCTTGATATTCATGCAAGTGGTTCTCCTTTCTCCAAAGGTGTCTTTTATTTTCCTGTAGGCAGTTTCTATCTTACCCCTAGTGAGATAAGCCTCTACATCCTTACATTTGTCCTCTGGCCATCCCTGCTTAGCCATTTCGCACTTCCTATCGATCTCATTTTTGAGACGTTTGTATTCCTTTTTGCCGGCTTCATTTACTCCATATTTATGTTTTCTCCTTTCCTCAATTAAATTCAATATTTCTTCTGTTACCCAAGGGTTTCTACTAGCCCTCGTCTTTTTACCTATTTGATCTTCTGCTGCCTTCACTATTTCATCCCTCAAAGCCACCCATTCTTCTTCTACTCTATTTATTTCCCCCATTCCTGTCAATAGTTCCCTTATGCTCTCCCTGAAACTCTGTACAACCTCTGGTTCTTTCAGTTTATCCAAGTCTCATCTCCTTAAATTCCCACCTTTTTGCAGATTCTTCAGTTTCAATCTACAGTTCATAACCAATATATTGTGGTCAGAGTCTATTCTGCCCCTGGAAATGTCTTACAATTTAAAACCTGTTTCCTAAATCTCTTTCTTACCATTGTATAATCTATCTGATACCTTTTAGTACCTCCAGGGTTCTTCCATGTATACAAGCTTCTTTCATGATTCTTAAACCAAGTGTTAGCTATGATTAAGTTATGCTCTGCGCAAAATTCTACCTGGCGGCTTCCTCTTTCATTTCTTATCCCCAATCCATATTCACCTACTATGCTCCCTTCTCTCCCTTTTCCTACTCTTGAATTCCAGTCACCCATGACTATTAAATTTTCGTCCCCCATCACTACCTGAATAATTTCTTTTATCTCATCATACATTCCATCAGTGTCTTCGTCATCTGCAGAGCTAGTTGGCATATAAACTTGTAGTACTGTAGTAGGCCTGGGACTCGTGTCTAGGAGTACTAATAAGAAATAACGAGGTTCTCCGCAAAACAGGCAAAAAAAGGAACATGTGGCAAAACTCTTAGAAGAGGTAGGAACACGATGAGAGGGCATATGCTAAAACTTCAGGGAATGACTTTCATGAAACTAGAAGGAGATGTAGATGGCAAAAGTATATGTATACATCGTTATGCATGCTAGCTATGAGATACATTCACTATGTGATCAAAAGTAACCCGACACCCCTGAAACACACGTTTTTCATATTAGGTGCATTGTGCTGGCATCTACTGCCAGGTACTCCATACCAGCCACCTCAGCAGAATGGGGCGCTCCGCGGAACTCACAGACTTCGAACGTGGTCAGGTGATACGGTGTCACTTGTGGCATGCGTCTGCATGCGACGTTTCCACGCTCCTAAACATCCTTAGGTCCACTGTTTCCGATGTGATAGTGAAGTGCAAACGTGAAGGGCCACATACAGCACAAAAGCGTACAGACCGACCTTGTCTGTTGACTGAGAAAGACCGCCGATAGTTGAAGAGGGTCGTAATGTGTAATAGGCAGACATCTATCCAGACCATCACACAGGATTTGCAAACTGCATCAGGATCCACTGCAACTACTATAACATTTAGGCGGGAGGTGAGAAAATGTACTTGATGGTCGAGTGTCTGTTCATATGCCACGCATCACGCCGTTAAGTGCCAAACGACGCCTGGCTTGTTGTAAGGAGCGTAAACATTGGACGATTCAACGGCTGAAAAACGTTATGTGGAGTGACGAATCACGGTACACAACGTGGTGATCCGATGGCAGGGTGTGGGTATGGCGGTTTCTCGGTGAACCTCATCTGCCAGAGTGTGTAGTGCCAACAGTAAAATTCGAAGGCGGTGGTGTTATGGTGTGGTGTTTTTCATGGAGGAGGCTGGCACCCCTTGTTGTTTTGCGTGGCACTATCACAGCACAGGACTACATTGATGTTTTAAGCACTTTCTTGCTTCGCACTGTAGAAGAGCAATTCCGAGATGCCGATTGCTGCTTTCAACACGATCGAGCACCTGTTCATAATGCACAGCCTGTGGCGGAGTGGTTACACCACGATAACATCCCAATAATGGACTGGCCTGCACAGAGTCCTGACCTGAATCCTATAGAACATCTTTGGGATGTTTTGGTACGCCGACTTCATACCAAGCCTCACCTGCGCCACTGATGTTATGGCAATACGGATCCGGTTCATCAACTCTTCTAGGTGCTGTGGAAGTAATGGTACATAAACGTTGTCTGTAACGAAACCGAGCCGGCCGGTGTGACTGAGCGGTTCTAGGCGCTTCGGGCATGGATGTATGTGATATCCTTAGGTTAGTTAGGTTTAAGTACTTGTAAGTTCAAGTAGACTGATGACCTCAGATGTTGAGTCCCATAGTGTTCAGAGCCATTTGAACCATTTGTAACGAAATCCCATGGGTGTTAAATCCGGTGACCGTGGAGCCCAGCTGAGACTTGCTAATTCGCCAGCTCCTTGACGACCAATCCAACGGTTCGGTAGAGTTTCACTCAGATATTCACACACTTGGCGATTACAGTTACGGGGTGTCCGTCCTGTTCAAAAATGAAGTTGTCTTCGTGTAGCCTCGGAAACAACCAGTTTTGTAACACAGCAAGGTACTGCTGACTGTTAACCGTGTTTTCATCGAAGAGGAATGGGCCGTAAACAGATGATCGGGATATCGCATAAAACACATCGACTTTGGGCGAATTTCGTACTTGTTCAAACACTGTGTTTGTTTACCTGACCACTTACATCGCTTCATCACTGAACACGATGCGTTGTGCGAAAGTGTTATATTGCCAGTAGCAACAAGAATTTCATTACAAAATGCTACACGTTTGCGTTTGTCACCAGGACGCAGAGCTTGAAACAACTGTAACTCGTACAGCTTCATAACCAACCGACGTCTGAAAGCACGCCAAATTGTTGTTGTAGGCAGTTGATTTTGAAGGACTACGTTGGAAAGCAGTTTAACTTCGTGCAACATTTTCTTGAGGTACACGAGGGCGGCCAGGACTCTTTCCTTTACATACACATCCTGCATCTAGAAACTGTCGATACTACCTGCTAATGATCCACCCATTCGGAGGATCAATTTGGTACCTTAACCTGAAACGTCTTCGCACTGTAATCACGAAATCGCACTGCGCAAACTCGAGGACACTAAATGATTTCCTGATTTCCGCTGTGGAGTAGTCATTTTAAACATATAACGATTACCAAGCAAAACAGAAGACAACTGACATCTAGCGGCTATTAAAATAAACTAGGCTATGTATGCGTTTCTCCAATGGCCGAGGCTAGGCGCATCTATCGACAGTTTAGACAAAATAATACTTTGTAATGCGTATATTCCTTTCGAAACACCCTGTATTAGCGCAATGCTTCTGAGTCAACAAGTAACCCGAGGGAATTTCATCTCAGGCATGTACGACGATGTGTACATGACAAGCACTGGTGTACTAGATATGTTAGCAAACATTGAACTGCTGCTCTAGTAGAGTATACGTACCAGTTAAGTCCAACTAGTTGCGGTGACCTTAAAATAATGCCCTCTTCATTCCACAAGTACCTGAACTCGTTTCTCTCAATGCCCAAACTTTTCTTCTCAATCACTCT